>NC_138763.1:88708357-89365269 GCF_965113315.1 Podarcis vaucheri
CCGTTTCCAAAAGCCTTTCAACGTGCGTTTACCTGGGCAGCTTTATTCCTACGTGGTTTTATGAAGCGGGCACAAACACAAGCCAATGCATTTCAGAGTACTTTTAAATCTTGTGGAAAAGCAAAAATAAATAAATACCAGAAATAAGAACCGGCAGTAGCTCCTTCACGGTGTTCATGGAGTTCACCAACATGACTCTGTGTTCCTGGTGAGTCAACTCTTGCTGCCGCTCATCAATCATTTTGGCCATCTTGGTCATCCCTGTGTGAAGGAAGTCAAGGAAGTCATGAAGCGATACGGTATTTCCCTTACGGTTTTGCAATTTCAAGCAGAAGAAGATTACGCCGAACGGCAATTTTAAATGTTACATTTCCGCAGTTGCAAAGATTCTGTACAACTATTAATTCAAACAGTATATCCCCAGTGTTCAAGGGATGCTGTTTTCTAAGGCAACGTGCATTTTTAAAACACAAAAATCAATACTAAATCGAGATCAGATCAGCAATTTTGGCCCTTTGGACATTTCATTAAATGTCTGCTTAAGGAAACGCACAGAGCATGCCATTAGCTTAGCTCAGGCATAGGCAAACATGGCCCTCCAGATGTTTTGGGACTACAACTCCCATCATCCCTGACCACTGGTCCTGTTATGTGATGTCATTAGCTTAGCTCAGGCATAGGCAAACATGGCCCACCAGATGTTTTGGGACTACAACTCCCATCATCCCTGACCACTGGTCCTGCATGTGATGCTATTCTAGGCTTTAAATGAACTTTCCAGAGCAGGGACTTTAGGCTGCTTTTATATATGAGGTGACCCTACAAGTTTGTCCTAGGAGGACATGTCACTCCTCTCAAGCACCATTCTGGTGCTGTCACCATCTCATATAGCTTACCCACATGCAGATTTGTGGAAGAGGAGTCTTCTATGTAAAGGTAAAAAGGAAAGGGCCCCTGGACCCTTAAGTCCAGTCAAAGGCGACTATGGGGTTGGGGCACTCATCTCGCTTTCAGGCCAAGGGAGCCAGCGTTTGTCCACAGGCAGCTTTCCGGGTCATGTGGCCAGCAGGACTAAACCACTTCTGGCGCAACGGAACACCGTGACGGAAACCAGAGTGCACGGAAATGCTGTTTACCTTCCCGCTGCAGTGGTACCTATATATCTGTATATCAAGTCCAGCAGGGCCCTGGTCTCTTGTGACAGAGCGTTCCACCAGATTGGAGCCACAACCGAAAATGCCCTGGCTCTGGTTGAGGCCAGCCTAACCTCTCTGTGGCCTGGGACCTCCAAGATGTTTATTTGAAGACCGTAAGGTCCTCCTTGGGACATACCAGGAGAGGCGGTCCTCCTAGGCCGTATAGGGCTTTAATGCTACTAGTCTTAATATGTTCCCAACTTAGCACATCGATTATATTTATTCTCTGAACTATCGTCTGCACATCTCTTGGGAGACAGTGATCCAAATATTATGAGCATACCAGACAAGGTCATGCCCAAAAAGGTGGCAGCAATAGGAAGGAGATGACTGCGGCTGCAGCCAGCAGACCTAGATAGCCAATGAAAAATAAACAATCACAGCAAAACTACTAGAGCAACTGAGCAAAACAAAACACGTAAACAAAAAGGACAGGAAATGTTTCTAAAACAGAAGCATGGAAATTATTTCCCTTAATTTTTATGCTTCTATTTTTAAAAAAAATGTTTCCTTTCACTTTCATGCCATCTTGTTTATGTGAAATTTAAATGCAAGTCAGCATATCCAACGTTAATGATGCGTTTAATTAGGAAGGGAATAACAAAACAAAACAAAAAAAGATGAACAGTTATCTGATGCAACTGGGCAGCCTAGGGGATTGCAAGAGTAGAGGCAGATATTGGAACAGCATCCCATAATTTGAGCAAGTTTGGAGTAGAGTTGGAAGCCAGAAACTATTTGTACCACAAATTCTTCAGGCCACACTACATTCAGAGAGTGAGAAGAGAGTGTAAAGAAAGCAAGGTCTGCCAGCAACAGGCAGACAGAACTCCCAGAATAGGAGACACATCGACAAGAGTAAGTGTTATCTAAACAGAGGCCTCCACCAGGATAAAATATATATTCTGAGTCTTGAATTTATCCAGCGCCTTGGCTAGGGCAGGCCTTCAGCGAGAAAACTCCACTTCCGACGAAGTCCCAGAAAATTACAAAGTCAGACGATAAAAAAGGGTGGAAACCTCATTGCCCTCCAAGTTGAGAGCAAAGCACTCACTTAAAGCAACTTTTGACAGCCTGATGTATTAAATATCTGAAACAGCTGTTGTGGGCAATGCTTTACATTGTCTCTGGCTGCAAGCAACACGGTCTCACCCCATTTTTGTCCTTCATCTGCTCTTAAAAATTCAGTGTTTCTGCGTACCTCTCTTGAACACAGAGACATGCTTCCTTCTTTCCCTACCACCATTTTTTTTTTTATCGATATTGGAGAATCCCTTGATTTTCCGCTCCATGTAGAGGCAAAGAGGTTCCAGCAGCTTCGAGCTGGCTGGGGAATGCCTGTCTGCCCGTCCTGCTTCTGAATTCCTTTCTGACTCCATTTCTGGCTCAGGAACAGTTCATTCCTCTTGGCCATTCCTCATTGTCAAAGTGGAAGTGACAGAGGCATTTGTGTATTTGCCTGCCTGCCCCATTCATATTTAAGGGGAGAGTGGGAGAGGTCTAGAGGGGCTAAGTTTAACATCAGTAGGGGCATGCCAGAATAAAAGAGCTCCTGAACTGAGTCGGGCTGGAAGGAAAAGTACCTGAAGCAATGGGACCCAGGGAGATAGGGCAGGGAAGGATCCAACTCTTCTCTTTTAAGTTAAGGATTTTGTGATCCCATCCCATCTCCCGCTCTCCGCTGCCAATTTATATGCGGACAATGCAGGCTCATGAATTAAAAACAGGGCTATCACTGTCATAACCCACAAATAGTGACTGTTTGCTGGCTTTGGCAGACTGCTTAGAGGGAAAAAAGAGGGTTAAGTGCCTCTCTATGCTGCTACCACTGTAGGGTCAATGGTTCACAAAGTATGAAGGGGATGGCACAAATCGCAAAGGTTTTGTTCATATAGCACCTCCAGGGAGGTAACACTTCTCACACTTCAAGAAAACACATTGGTGAAATATTACAATCAGCATTAGAAACTCAGGTATATAAGCTAGGAGCCAAATGGCTCCTTAAACAAGGGCTACTATGCTCTTTTAAAATGTGGGGTTTTGGGGGGGGTTATTGTTTTAGGGACACGGGTGGCACTGTGGGTTAAACCACAGAGCCTAGGACTTGCCGATCAGAAGGTCGGCGGTTCGAATCCCCGCAATGGGGTGAGCTCCCGTTGCTCGGTCCCAGCTCCTGCCAACCTAGCAGTTCTAAAGCACGTCAAAGTGCAAGTAGATAAATAGGTACAACTCCGGCAGGAAGGTAAACGGCGTTTCCCTGCGCTGCTCTGGTTCGCCAGAAGTGGCTTAGTCATGCTGGCCACATGACCCGGAAGCTGTATGCCGGCTCCCTCGGCCAATAAAGTGAGATGAGCACCACAACCCTAGAGTCGGTCACGACTGGACCTAATGGTCAGGGTTCCCTTTACCTTTTACTATTGTTGATTTTATTTTGATTATATATTTTGCGGTTTTATATTTTGATTTTATTCTGTAAACCGCAGATGATGATGATGATGGTGGTGGTGATGATGACAGCGGTTGCCAAAACGGAATTGCTCAAAAGCCATATTTTTCAATACGGCTTTTTGGTTCCTGAAATTCATTCTGATTGTGTAGATAACATTTTAACTGACAGAATTCCACAGGATGTGGTATTAGTATGTGAAAACAGTCAAGATCCAAGAATCTGCAGGCACACACCTCCTGATGGTGGAGACATCAGGCACCATCCTGGCGATGGGGAACCTTCATTTGGTCGCAAGTGGCCGGTAGCCAGGTGCAAAATGGGCCTGGAGAATTTCGAACACTGATTATAAAGACATGGACCCCACAGAGACTCTAAAGTTTGCAATGCCCCATTTCAAGCCAATGAGTTCTAGATCTATTTACTCTCACAAGCGAGGTTTCTTCCTTTGCAGTGGCCTTGCACCCAGTACTGGGCACGGATTGGCAGGGACAAGGCTTCAGGTACAGCCTTTTGGTTTGAAGCTAGAACCTTTGGCATGCAAGACATGAGCTTGGCCACCAAGCGATGGTGCCTCCCATAGCTCAGGAGAGAGAGAGAGAAAGAAAAATCTCCACATTATTAAAGGTGCCAGGTAAAAACATTGCTAGAATGCACTAAGAGGAATACTGGGAATGTCTAACCTGGCCCTAGGTTCTTTGTGTAGGTGACCAAGTCCTCCATAGTTTCCACCACCTCTGCCACTGTTAGGTATTCCAGAATTCCTTTGCAGACACGAATGATTTTACGGACCTTAAATAATAATAAAAAAGGTAATCATTAGTGTTTTTTCCTTTTATCACAACGGGCCAACATGGCTTCAAGTTAAAGGCACTGTTTCTGATCAAAAGCAGAGCATGCACAACATCAGTGGCAATACGGAGAGACACGCCACTGCATGGTGGAAGCGATTTGAACAAACATCCGGTGCTTTCCAGCATATAGTGGTACCTTAGTTCTCGAACTTAATCCGTTCCGGGAGTCGCTTCAACTCCCAGAACCATTCAAAAACCAAGGCACAGCTTCTGATTGGCTGCAGGAGCTTCCTGCACTCAATCGGAAGCTGCATCAGATGTTCGGCTTCCGAAAAACATTCGCAAACCAGAACACTTACTTCTGGGTTTGCGGTGTTCAGAAGCCAAAATGTATGATTACCAAGGCATTCGAGAACCAACGTACCACTGTATTTGTTTTCAGGGCAACAAACGTGTGTTGTTCCGCATACTTTGCAACAGGTCTGTTTTCCCTCACAATAAAACACCACGTTTAGTTGCTCTGGGATGAATGTCTGGTAGGTGCAATGCTCTACCCATTACCCATCAATAGAAAAAGCTGCCTGTAGAGTTGCACACGACTGCCTCCGAAAATACTTTTCCCCCATCATGTTCTTTCAACTACAGTGGACCCCCGGGTTATGTGCCTTTCTGGATACGCAACCTTCGCGCTGCGCAGAAGCACTCTATCACACCGCACGCGTGCGCAGAAGCAGCACCTCTGGTTACAGATTTTTTCGTATCCAGAGGGTTCACTGTAATGTTCTCTGTGCAGCAATGAATGCAAAATCCCTTGAAATAAAATGTATGCCTTCTATATTTAGATGCTATATGAGCACTGTTGAATGTGTGAAATTAAGCGCAGCACGGGAGAGAATGTTCCATTTTAAAGCTTTTAGCCAAAAGTTGCATTATATTACCGTTTCTTTAATATTTCCAGCGTGACAATGCAAGTTTGAGAACACGCTATCAAAATCACAAAGATGGGGAAAGAGCGAGCACTTTCCAGAAATCAGCTTCCCTGAAGGCAAATTAACTACTCCATAATTTCAAGAGCTATTATCTCCAATGGTATCAATAAGAAATGGGAGGGTAATTGCTAATAAATCAGGTGCCAAGGATATTTATAGCATGGCTGATAAGCTTCGCTTTAATGCATCTCTCCTAAGCCTCCACAGTACTAACTAAAAAGCACTGAAAAAATACGCAGTCATTGTGTCTGCTAAGGAACATCTTGCATTTATTCTCAGTGCCAGAGTCGCATGCTGTAATGTTAATTCAAAGCATGCAGAAATAAACTTCATAAAGAGTACTGGTGAGAAAAATCTTACTTAAAAAAACACGTACAGTCGTACCTTGGAAGTTGAACGGAATCTGTTCCGGAAATCCGTTTGACTTCCAAAACATTCGGAAACCAAAGTGCGGCTTATGAAGCTCCTGCAGCCAATCAGAAGCCACGGAAGCCTTGTCAGACGTTTGGCTTCCAAAAGTAGTTCGCAAACCGGAACAGTCACTTCTGGGTTTCCGGCGTTCGGGAGCCAAAACATTCAAAAACTAAGTTGTTCGAAAACCAAGGTACAACTGTAATACCATCGTGACAAGTTAATGCATTTCTGACTTTTCAATGCTGTGGTTCAGACAACTGTTGGGGGCTTTATAAACCGTGTTTTATGAAGCCAGGAGTGCGCTTCACACTTCTCCTCTCCCTTTTCCTTTGTCTCTTGTGACATGCAGATTTTAGCCAGAGTCACTCTACCTTACTTTCCTGGCTTGTTAACAACATTAAGCCAGAGCTCAGAGCCACAGTTTGGACACAACAGGGAACTCTGGCTTAATACAAGCCAGGTTCTGTGCACAGAAGCCAGGAATTTGCACATGGTGTGCAACTCAGTGAGGGCAAGGGAAAGCCCTCCCCAGCCCTGATACTCAGTCCTGGTTTTATGAATCATGCTTTTATAAACCACTAATGCAGAAAACAATATTCAGGCAAGTGCTCTAAATTTGCAGCCAGGTACTGCGTAGGTGTTGCTAACTGGCATTAGAAAGCTCACCTCGGCCTCATCGAATGTCAGAAGCAAGTCCGATGTCCCAGAAAGGATGCCTCTTGATCCGTCAATGAGGTAATCACGAGCAGGTACTGAGTAAGGGTCCGTTTGGAGCATCTGCGCGGCCTGTACAAGCTTTGTGCAAGCATTTTCCACCCTAGGAGGAACCATTGTGAGAGAGAAATTAATGTCAGTCCCGCTACCTATAGGGGACAGAAGGGAGCCACCTCTGGAGCATTATGACTACAGACCAGTGCCTCCCAAACTCCCCAGCTGTTTTTTTGGACTACAACTCCCATCATCCCTAACTAGCAAGACCAGTGGTCAGGGATGATGGGAACGGTAGTCCAAATAAGCTGCAGACCCAAGTTGGGGAAACACTGTAATAGACCATCTTCCTTCACATTGTACACAGATTATTTAACATATCCTCTTTACTCCTACAAGCGAGATGAGCGCCACAACCCCAGAGTCATCTGCGACTGGACCTAACGGTCAGGGGTCCCTTTACCTTTACCTTTACTCCTACTCCCATGCCAGGGTGCGTTTTCTAGTTAAAATGTAAAACACAGAAACAGAAGATTGGTCCATCTAGCTCTTAGTACCCTTAACCCTGGCTGAAGGCACTTCTCCATGCTTTTGGACAGGAGTGATTCCCAGCTGCTGGGAATAAGTATGAGACCTTCTGGATGCAAAGCATGCACTCTGCCCCAAGCAATGGTCCTTCCTCTTGCATAAAGCTAGTTTCCTTTGAAGCATGTATGACGTATGTTGAAAAGGCCAATGCTTGGGGAAAACTACACATTACATGCCAACGTGCATTTAAAAACTATTAACCGATGGCCTGTTTTGGTTTGAAAGCTGCTTGCTGGAGGCAGAGGGGCAGGATCCAGCTTTGTCATCGAGAACCAGACACCACCTTTGTAGGTGGAACTATGCAGCAATAGGGCACGTTGAATTTTTCAACTTTCATATTCCAAAAATGAGGGGTCCTAAAAAGTTGTAACATGACTTGGGGATTCAAAAGATATTTCAGTTAAATTAATATAATTTAGTTTTGCTTGGCGAGTAAACTGTGTGCGAAATTGCACAGAAATCATTAAAAATGATTGCCCAATACTTGCAGTTATGTTATATTATTATTATTAAGCATCGCAACATTAAAATTATTTGGTTTTCCGAAAGCAAATTATGTGCTTCTTCAGCAAACGTAGACTTACCAAGCTAAATGCTGCCCAATCTCAAAAACAGCAGATCTGAATTCCTCACACTCAGAAGCCTATTTTTAAGAACCCTCACTGAAGAAATTTGCAAAATTAAGTTTCACTCCCTAAAACGGCATGCCTTAATGGAGCGAGTCTTGGGAGCTTGTCCCACTTCTTTCAAAGATTGGCAGGAGGGGCAGGTCACTTGTTGGGACATCTCTATAGCTTCCGTTTGTCAATTAATCTCTCGACTTGCTCATGGACCTTAGAATCTACCTCCTCCTCCCCCCAACTATCATCCCAGGGCTATCTGAAGGACCATCTTGCCCTGAGGGGAGGGGAGAAGAAGGAAGCTTGAGGAACTGTCACCGGCCTGCTTTCACTCAGTTCTGTTCTGATTGGAATACAAAAATCTGTGCATGACTCATACAGGTTTGGAATTCAGAGGTTGTTGGGTTGTTGTTTTTAAATTATGCTTTAACCAGGGGAAATGACTCCTGATAGTCTAGACCATTTGACTATGTGCTAGGGCAGGCTGACATTATTTGCTGGCTTGAAATATCGTTAAAACAAGCCATTATTACCTTATAGGAAGAATTCTAAGCCCAAAATTATTAAAATGCCATTTGTGAAATGGTTACTTTCCTTTTATTCACAGTGAGTTTTCTAAAGCGTCAAGTCTGAAATCAGACAATATGCTCTCGCAATGTACACAATAATTAATTTCCTGGAGCACTGATCTGAGCACTTTTGGTAGCTCAGGGACTCGGAGCTGCAACGTAATTCTCACCTACAGTAATTTTTTGATCAGCATAATGCAAGATAATGCTGGAGCCATGACCAACTTGTTGATAAAATCTGCGGATTTTGTCGAGTTCAATACACAAAATGATGTGTTGCACTGACAGCAAGCTACGGGACGTGCGAACTAAGCTGTAACACAGATGAGAGAGTAACATCCTATTTACAAGCCAAATTTAGCAAAAGATTAAATATAATTCACTTGGCTGATTTTAGATAGCAGCCAAGTATCTTGTAAATGCCACTAGAGCCCTGTGTGCTAAAACATCTACGTCCTTTCCAGATAAAAACACAGCGCTATTTTTTTAAGGTAGAACTTCAGTGTCTAAAAATAAAATACTATTATTTCTGCAGGAGTGAACGTATGTATCATTCTCTTGCCTATTTCACACCACTTCCTTCAAGTTCTCCTATTTGTGCCTGTGCAGGTCTTGACTTTGGTTAACTACTTCTTATTCTTATGGCTAATCTGATTTTACAACTGGCATCAAGGTTTGACTACATACAAGCCGTAGTTATTAATCTTGAGGTGCTAAGTTGCAATGAAGGCAAACAATTCTCACAGAGATGGTAGAGCCATTTTGGAGCTATATATTACAGACCGTTCACATCGCTGAACCCCTTCCCCATATGCAATTAACCCCTTCCACACAGAAAATGGTTACGGAGAAGGGTTCAGCCTAGTCTTCTCCCTAGCAAAGAAGCTTGCTTGATCAATTTTTTCCCCCATGAAGGAACATTCATTAAGGCAAGCCCTCACCTGCAGTCTTCAGTGTTACTGCCCCAAAATATATTTATTACCTCAGTGTAAATATAGCCAGCGACACTGGGAACGCAACATAGGTTGGGATCCAAGACAACAAGCCAGAGGGTTGGGGACGGCTTTGAACAGCTGACTCACATGTCATAACACAGGGGTCCCTAATGTGGTACCCACAGCCTAAAAGCAGCCAGGCCATTTCCCCAATTTAAAACTTACCTCCCTCCCCCCCCCCAACCACCAAAACAACTGCTATTAGCTGGGGGAAGAGACAGGGAGGGAGAGAAGGATGCAATGTGGGTCCCTATTTCCCTTCACAGCTGCTTTGAAAGGTGGTTTAAATCAAATAAAGACCGTAGAGAGAGGGATAAGGATTAACCACCCCAGAACAACAGTCAAGCGAAAAGAGACCTGATCATGGATCGCCCGTGTCACAGCTTTTTGTGTCCACCAGTTCCAAAAGTTGCTGTTGTGTCCAATGGCATTTTCAAACCCTAGGCCCTATCTGTGCTGTCCGTTTAAAGCAGTATCATGCCATTTCCAACAGTGATGGCTTCCCCCAAAGCTAAGGTTACCAGACGTCCCCGTTTCCCGGGGACAGTCCCCGGATTTACAAATCAGTCCCCATACAAAATCCATTGAAGTTGAAAAGTGTCCTCGGATTCATTGGAAAAAGTCTGGTAACCTTACCCAAAGCATCCTGGTAACTGCAGCTTGTTAAGGAGAACCCTGTTCATCTCACTTAAATGCAGTAATACCAGAGCCTCCATGTGTCCCTATTTTCAGATCAACAAAAGCCATCCCAGTTTCTGATTTGATCCCAGAATGTCCTGTTTTTCCTTTGTTGTTGTTGTTGTTTAGTCATTTAGTCATGTCCGTCTCTTCGTGACCCCCTGGACCAGAGCACGCCAGGCACTTCTGTCTTCCACTGCCTCCCGCAGTTTGGTCAAACTCATGCTGGTAACTTCGAGAACACTATCCAACCATCTTGTCCTCTGTCGTCCCCTTCTCCTTGTGCCCTTCATCTTTCCCAACATCAGTGTCTTTTCCAGGGAGTCTTCTCCTCTCATGAGGTGGCCAAAGAATTGGAGCCTCAGCTTCAGGATCTGTCCTTCCAGTGAGCACTCAGGGCTGATTTCCTTCAGAATGGAGAGGTTTGATCTTCTTGCAGTTCATGGGACTCTCAAGAGTCTCCTCCAGCACCATAATTCAAAAGCATCAATTCTTTGGCGATCAGCCTTCTTTATGGTCCAGCTCTCACTTCCATACATCACTACTGGGAAAACCATTAGGCTATCCCTATTTTCATTGGAGAAATGTTGGATGGTAGGGAGTTATGTGACCCCCTAATCCAAGGAGATAAGAAACTATACAACCTTTAGAAGACATCTGGGATTTTTTTTTTAGTGTTTAATTGTGTTTTCTATATATGTTGGAAGCTGCCCAGAGCGGCTGAGGCAACCCAGGCAGAAAAGTGGTATATAAATAATAAAATTATCATTGTTATTGTTATGAAATAGGATGTCCTTATTTTCATGGGAGAAATGTTGACAGGTGTGTAATGCAGCATATTATACTCTCTCATTCACACTATGAAATCCCAAGACATAATTAGATCTTCCTATGCTTTAGAGAAAAAGTTGGATGTAATCATAGGGCAGTATATCTGATATTTAAAGCAGGCAGAGAAGCTACTAAGCAAATATTCAAAATAATCCACAATGCAAATAGATCTTCATACAATTTTCCATTTAGCTTTTTCACTGCCCCAGATTTCCCACCTCCTGGCAAAGGCATTCATGTGCTTGAGGCAACATCTTTCTGCCCCACATCATGGGATGCTCTCACCCCCAACAATTTAGCAAAACCTTCATCTGTCTTAACTAATAAAGAACACACACTATTCAGAAGCTGGACAGAAACAGCCTTTTTCAATAAGGAATTTATATTTGACATTGTCAAGGAAATTGGCTTAATGATAACGAAAGTGATTATTACGCCTTCAAAACCTCCAAGAAGAAAATCATTATATCTTTTGCGCCAATGCATCTAGTTAATTACGAGCACCAGTCAATTAGCTTTCAGGTATCAAACAAAATCTGAGCCAGACCAAGGGCACACACAGAGAAAAGCAGACATGCTACCCCTTGAGACTGTCATCCAAACTAAAAGGGACTTTTATCTTAGGGAGAAAAATATTATTTGTGCGGCTAGTTGTTGGAGAACTCTGTACTGAAGAAGCGGGATATTGGAACAGCTAAGACCACATTACAAAGTCCAGTCCAAATTAACCCAAATCTCTGATGAATAACAAGTCTAATCTTGTTCCTGATGTATTAGTTTGCTATGTGCAGGGATTTTTGCTTGCTTGTTTGTTTACTGAGAAGCATTCAGTCAAGGGAGGTCTCATTTGCACTCCAAAATAGTACGGCACTGATACAAGGTTACCGAAGCTTTTCTAAAACCACTATCAAGACTTGCAATGTTTATTTTCTTACTTAATGAATGCAGGAGGCATGTCTCTCTTCAAAATCTGGTCTTCAGTTGTCTGTACGGTTTCTTTTCCAACCTGCAGCAGAAGCAAAAAAAAGTTGTTTTTTAAAATCACCCGCTTCAGAATTGCAATGTAGATTTCTTAATAAAGTCAAAATATGAACAGCTTTTCCTGTTCCCATGGTTTACTACTTACCTGGCACTCAGGAGCAGTGCTAGAAACTCAGATATACAGTGCTACCTCGGGTTACATATGCTTCAGGTTACAGAATCCGCTAACCCAGAAATAGTACATCGGGTTAAGAACTTTGCTTCAGGATGAGAACAGAAATCGTGCTCTGGCGGCGCGGCGGCAGCAGGAGGCCCTGTTAGCTAAAGTGGTGCTTCAGGTTAAGAACAGTTTCAGGTTAAGAACGGACCTCCGGAACGAATTAAGTACTTAACCTGAGGTACCACTGTATAAGCTAGGTGCCAAATGGCTCCTTAAAGAAAGGTTACAGTCACCAAAATGGAATGTCGAGTTTCCATTTAGACAGCTCTAAAGTCTTACAGTGGTACCTCAGTTTAATTCATTCCGGAGGTCCATTCTTAACCCGAAACCATTCTTAACCTGACGCGTGCTTTCGCCAATGGGGCCTCCTGCTGCTGCCGGTGCACGATTTCCGTTCTCATCCTGGGGCAAAGTTCTCAACCCAAGGTACTACTTCCGGATTAGCAGAGTTTGTAACCCGAAGCGTTTGTAACCCGAAGCGTTTGTAACCCGAGGTACCACTGTGTTTTTCAAGTGATGGACTGACTGTGATTGATTCTCATTTAAAGATCTGGCTAGTTCAGAGGACCACCTTGAGCCGGGTTAAGAGCTCTGAGAACACTTCAAGAAGAAAAGTCACTTGATCCAGGGACAGTCCACATATATATTTGCCTGTTCCAGTCTCTTCTTCTTAATGGTGACACGGACCATTCATAAGGTAAGAATATTCTTTACAACCATGAGCAGGGCAGAGGGGTGCAGAGAAGGCAAGCTGCAACAATTAACTATAATGTTGTTCACTGTCCCTGCTCAGGCTGCCCAGAAAAAGCATTTTAGTTCCTGAAATTCATACCGATTATGCAGGTAAAATATAACAGATAGAATTCTACAGAATGTGGCATTAGTGTGCGAAAACAGGCACAACCCAATGATTCCCAGGCTTGTACCTACAGATGGTGATGTCACCTAGCATCCAGGCATTTTCACTTGGTTGCAAGTAGCCGGTAGCCAGGTGCAAAATGCTCCTGGCGCCTGGCTAATTTCGAACGCTCCTCTGAAGAGGAGAAGGACACCCAAGGCATTGGAATGAAGCAGACTAAAGTGACAGCACACAAGCACGGTCACAAATCTGAAGGGTTCCCATCTAAACATGGTCGCGTTACAAGAATGGAATGAAGCATATTCGCTGCAACAACCAATTCCTCCCTAGTGCATGCTTGTGGGCTTGGGCAGAGAGATGCTGCAGCAGATGGGTTCTGGAACAGGAAGCCCATGGGTAAAATTTGAACCCAGAGCTCACTGGATGGCTTTGGGCAGGCCACTCTCAGCCTCAACCCCACATCTACAATATAAATATTACGACTGGCCTGCCTTAACATGCTTGCTGTAAGGCTCGTCACAGGGGAATGTAAGTGAAACGATTTGGGGACTTGGAAGCGCTGTATTTCAACATGCAACCCTGAAAAGCATTAAAACGCCACTGAATTGCTCTTTGTGATACTAAATCACTTAAAAGGTCCACGTACAAAATAAATGCACCAATGGCAAGCACACTCCGTTCCCTAGCAAAAGACTTGAGACCCTTCTTGACTGGTTCACTAACAAACAAACTCCACAAGATCCATACTGTGGGATAAGGACTAGGCAACTAAGCCACAGGCTAGTTTTAAAAGGGAGTTGAGGAAGTTGGCATTCCTCACTCAGAGAAGCAAGTACTTCCAGTTAGTGCCGCAAACTACAAGGAAACAGTACTATGAAATCTCTGCAAGCCAAGCAAAATACTTCCAGCCCACAAAAGGAAGAGAGGTGTATTTTAGGAGCGCTGATGCACTGAAATTACTATTTACAGCTCTACCAACACACCTCCCCACCCCCATTTTCTGCAGGTTATTATATAAATACATCTGGACATTCTCTTCTTGCACAGTATGGATCCCAGAACGTGTTGAAACAAAAGGTAAGAATACAGAAGGACACATGGGCTAACATGAACATTTCTCTCTCTCTCTCTCTCTCTCTCTCTCTCTCTCTCTCTCTGCAGGCTTGCATGGCAGAAATGCTTCCCCATTTTGGACAGCATGGGAAAGGGTTTTCCATGGATAGCAATTTATGATAAAGTTCGTCCATGCAGGGAGGGACTCTGGTCTGACAGGGCCCCTCCCCACATAAAAAAACTCTGCAAAGTAGTTCTACATACAGTGGTGCCTCGCAAGACGAAATTAATTCATTCTGCGAGTTTTTTCGTCTAGCGAATTTTTCGTCTTGCGAAGCACGGTATCGGAAAAGTTTTGGAAAAGCTTCAAAAATCACCAAAGTCTTCAAAAACCTCAAAAAAGGCTACCACACAGCGTTCTGTGAGTTGCTCCTCAAAGTCAAGTCGCAACTGTATTAACGGTGTTAAGAAAAAGGAAACAAACTTGCAAGACGTTTTTGTCTTGCGAAGCAAGCCCATAGGGAAATTCGTCTTGCGAAGCAGCTCAAAAACCGCAAAACCCTTTCGTCTAGCGAGCTTTTCGTCTTGCGAGGCATTCGTCTTGCGGGGCACCACTGTAGAATCACAACATCTCAGAGCTGGGAAGGATCCCAGGGGTCATCTAGTCTGTTATAAGAATTTTAAGCTCTCAAATATAGAATAAATATTCATATATGCACACATATCTAAATATATGAACCATGTGTCTGAAAATAGTACGGGAGAGCAATGCTGAAGCCATTTTGACTCTCCCAGTGACCTCAAATATTCCTCTGCAGTAAGGGAGGCAAATGGGGAAATCCTTCCCATCGTCTTTTTGCTTACAAATCCAGTCTTAAGGGCGCATTTGTGTATGACTAGGGTGAGCCTGTGACCTGGATTCTGGAACTAAAGTATTAACCATCACAAAAGAATGGCCAGACTTCCCAGGTAATGCAATCAGTCATTTCTGCTGTAGACCACCTCCATCTGTGGTGTATGTATGAAGTTTTTTTGGGGTGGTCTTGGGCTACAGGGTGGGAAGTTTCAAAAGTCTATACAGTGGTACCTCAGGTTACAGACACTTTGGGTTACAGACACTTCGGGTTACAAACTCCACTAACCAGGAAGTGGTTGTTCCAGGTTAAGAACCTTGCCCCAGGATAAGAACGGAAATTGTGCACCAGTGGCAGCAGGAGGCCCCATTAGCAAAAGCATGCTTCAGGTTAAGAATGGACCTCTGGAACGAAAAGGGAGCAGTTTTTCTTCTAACGAGTCCCAACCCCTTCAGTGCAGGAATCTCAACTAGTCCAGTTGGTCATACAACCTCAGCTTAGAAACCTCCAAGGAAGAAGAATCTGCTACCTCTCGTGGGAGTCCATTCCAATGTCAAAGTCCTAGTTATTCTGGGACTTGTGGACTGTTGAGGACATGGAGGAAAACAATTCCAGAGGGCCTCATCAACTCATTTAAGCTGAGCATCAAGACAAGAACTGCTCTCTTTCCTGCTCCTTTGCATTTGGAGGAGGCGGGAATACACTTTTGCCTAATCGGAGCTTTCTCAAATTCCCAGATGTTCCCATTGTTTTTTATGACCAGCCCTTTCTCCTTTCCCAAGGGGAAGAAAAATAATATCCATGGCGAGGTCAGTTGAAGACAGGAAAACGAAAAGTCTAACGTTCTAATTTTCAATTCGTCTCGAATAGGTTTTCAGCGCTGCTGCCCTTCTGACAATCAAACAGCAGGAGGCAGGGAGAGCCACGGGAACAGAACAACAGCCTATAATGATTACCCTTTTCCAGATTTGCTCAGTCACACTTGACATTTCCAGACATGCAAATACTGTGCCAAGTGTTATAATGTACAAAGGAGAGCTTTTTGGGTTGTTGTTGTTTTTCAGCAGTGATCAGCACTGTCTTTCAGCAGTGGTCACATTAGTATCTATGTAATCTGATACCCGCCGCCCAATCTGTTGCCAACTGCTAAATTGATTGGGGGGGGGGAGGATTCCTCCCAAGAAAGTCTTCCAATAATTCTATCGAATAAATCAGGGTAGGAAACCTAAGGCCTGGGGGCCGGATGCGGCCCAATCGCCTTCTCAATCCGGCCCACGGACAATCCGGGAATCCGTGTGTTTTTACATGAGTAGAATGTGCCCTTTTATTTAAAATGCATCTCCGGGTTCTTTGTGGGGCAAAGGAATTCGTTCATTCCCCCCCCCAAAAAAATAATACTCCGGTCCCCCCCCCCATGGTCTGAGGGATGGTGGACTGGCCCACGGCTGCAAAGGGTTGCTGACCCTTGGAATAGATGCATCTTTATAACACACCACCATTTAACTGAATAGAATGGCCAGGTCATTACTATTATTATATTATTATTTTGCATTTCAAGATAAATATAGACGGAAACCTTATAGAGAAGTGTCCGTGACAGCTTGGTGCAGATGTGTGACTTGTTCAGTTTCCAGGCGTATGGCCAAGCCAAAAAGAATACCATCTTCTGTCCTCAACTGAGAGGCAGCTCGTGAGAGGTGTTTCCTTACTGCAGCATTTGCTGCTACAAACTTTGTACAAACGATGCTGCACTGGGGGTATGTAAAAATAAATAGGCACTTAACGGGACATGGGTGGTGCTGTGGGTTAAACCACAGAACCTAGGACTTGCCAATAAGAAGGTCAGCGGTTCGAATCCCCGCGACGGGGTGAGCTCCCTTTGCTCGGTCCCTGCTCCTGCTAACCTAGCAGTTCGAAAGCACGTAAAAGTGCAAGTAGATAAATAGGTACCACTCCAGCGGGAAGGTAAATGGCGTGTCCATGCGCTGCTCTGGTTCGGCAGAAGCTGCTTTGCCATGCTGGCCACATGACCCGGAAGCTGTACGCCGGCTCCCTCAGCCAATAAAGCGAGATGAGCGCCGCAACCCCAGACCTAATGGCCTGGGGTCCCTTTACCTTTAACACTCTGAAACCTTAACTACAACTAAATTTAAATTGCTATTATTTATCCTCAGCGCATTTATGTGGCCTCTGACCACCAACACACTCAATTCTAGGTTTTAATTTTCTGCTGGGGTTCTCCTGAACTACCTTATTTTATCCAAACACGCATAGAACATTATAGCTCCTACCCTTTGGGCTGTTACCAGCAGATGAAAGATGAATCCATGTTTAATTGACTTGTTATTTAGCTAGCATCAGCATCAGATATTTATCTGTTATTTAATCTGTTTAATCTGTTCTTTAATTCTGAAGACAGCTGGGGAGCCCCAATGATAACACACTCTATAAATCATTTGTTTACCACCAGCTTGTCAATGCTGCGTCTTAAAATCAGAACGAACATGAGTAAATATTTGGTTTGCAGGCTTGATAATGCTTTTGTGTTTGGCTGGCTGTTTTTACAACTACCTTTAAATGATAAGCATGCTTTGCATGCTTATGCAAAGCTACACAACCCCTGCCCCCCCCCAAAAAAAACCAACCTGCTTAATATCCACATGATAAACAAGAATTGGTCAGAGAGAACCAATTGTAATGTATTACAGAGAGCTTTTTAATGATCATGGTGAGACTACAAACCACCAAAATTCATAATATCACTACACACAAAGTATGATAAATCAGGGGAAGGGGGAGATAACACACGTTTTCCATTTCAGAATACAAGCAGCCAGAGACTACTACTGTGGGCTACATCGCCATCTAACAAAATGAACCAACAGCTCACACTGGCCCATAAAGAACAGGCCTTTAGCTACACAGATACAAATTTACAGAACATGCAAAATTTGCTACAGATTTTGTCATTTCCCCCCTGAAGCTTCACGTTTCTAGGTCCCCTGGCTACTGCAGATTCTAAATTATATGAAACTGCCTTCGCTACCTTTGCTGAGGAAAGGAAAAGACGATGTCAGGCGAACAACACAGAGCAAACGGCTGGTTTTCCTATCAACTGACGGGAGTCACTCACACAATGCCTCAGGGCAACCAACTGCCTAAGTGTGTTGTCAGTATCAGGAAAAAATATGGGAGGTGGACACTCCTCAAAGGGTCGAGGATGTGAACCATGAAACTGCCATTTGTTAAGAAACTTGGCTGAAATCCTAAAACACATTTAACTGGGAGTAAGTTCCAAAGAACTCAGTTGCTGAGGCATGCTGAGACCTGTGTTATAGGTTCATCTGCTGCATCTAAGAACTATGACGATGCTACTGGGCATAGGCAGGTGGGAGAGAGAGAATCATTGAATCGTACAGTTGGAAGGGACCCCAAGGGTCATCTAGTCCAACCCGCTGCAACGCAGGAATATGCAAACGACCCATACGGGGATCGAACCTGCAACCTTGGCGTTATCAGCACCACACTGTAACCGCTTTTGGAATAACTGTACGGAACTGATCTTATGCTACGGACTTAAGGCTCTATCACTTCCTCAATGATCTGTTGGAGGGTTTTATCAATAATCGCAACAGAAACAACAAATACACATCCCCACATGTCTTTCTATAAATATAGGTAAAGGTAAAGGTACCCCTGCCCGTATGGGCCAGTCGTGACCGACTCTAGGGTTGCGCGCTCATCTCGCTCAAGAGGCCGGGAGCCGGCGCCGTCCAAAGACACTTCCGGGTCACGTGGCCAGTGTGACGAAGCTGCATCTGGCGAGCCAGCACCAGCGCAGCACACAGAAACGCCGTTTACCTTCCCGCTATAAAGCGGTACCTAGTTATCTACTTGCACTTAGGGGTGCTTTCGAACTGCTAGGTGGGCAGGAGCTGGACCGAACGACGGGAGCTCACCCCGCTGCGGGGATTCGAACCGCCGACCTTACGATCAGCAAGTCCTAGGCACTGAGGTTTTACCCACAGCGCCACCCACCACCCAGCATGTGGTATCCATAAGCAAATGTGCAGAACGCTTACCAAAAAAATAAAATAAATATGTGTTTCTCAGGATTCCTTGGGGAAAACCAAGGGGTTAAATTGACATGAAAGTGGTATAAATGTTATTTTTTCTATGTGTCTTCCAAGTTAAGGAACTGGCTGCTACTGAAGTCTGCCTTAAAATATTTACAAATAGTCCACTAAAAATAAGCTTTGGGTCTGTTTGGCTATAACAACATTAAATGTGCTCTCCTGACCTTTTTCCTGAAATCAAATATTTCAACTCAACTAAATTTACCTACTTGGGGGGGGGTGTATTTTTATAGCATGTGCAACTAAATCAGCCAGGCCTTTGGCTAATTAAACCATCTATGAGGGGCATTTTTCTGGTTGGATAGTATGGTATGTATGCTTGTGTTTTATATTGTAACCAGGGGTCAGCAAACGTTTTCAGCAGGGGGCCAGTCCACTGTCCCTCAGACCTTGTGGGGGGCTGGAGTATATTTTGGAGAAAAAAATGTACGAATTTCTATGCGCCACATTTTCAAATAAAAAGACACATTCTACTCATGTAAAAACGAACTGATTCCCGACCATCTGCGAGCCGGATTTAGAAGGCGATCGGGCCGGATCTGGCCCCCAGGACATAGTTTGCCTACCCATGTTGTAACCCCCTCTGTGTTCTTGGATAAAGGACGGTATTTAAATTTTATAAACAACAACAACAAATTATGATGATGTGTAGTTTTCAATTATATTATACTGAATACAACTCAAATAACCATGTTGATTTAGGGTATCTCTTGCCAGTTCACAACTGTGCGTGTGTGTGTGTGTTTGAAGCTTTGACCTAAACCACCTGCCAACTTTACCTTCCTGCAAAGAAGCAGGATCACGGACTGTTTTATTCATTAAGCAACCAAAAACTCCTAGCAACCACAGTCCAGACCATGGGTAGGCAAACTAAGGCCCAGGGGCTGGATCCGGCCCAATCGCCTTCTAAATCCGGCTCATGGACGGTCTGGGAATCAGCGTGTTTTTACATGAGTAGAATGTGTGCTTTTATTTAAAATGCATCTCTGGGTTATTTGTGGGGCATAGGAATTCATTCATTCCCCCCCCCAAAAAAAATATAGTCCAGCCCCCAACAAGGTCTGAGGGACAGGACCAGCCCCCTGCTGAAAAAGTTTGCTGACCCCTGGTCCAGACAGTCAGTGTGGGAGCCACACTGTCACATGCGCAACACAATATAGATATTTTTAACAGTGTTACTCGTGTGCCCATTTTACAGGGATTACAGGTTCAAAAACAGCTAAATCAGAATGTATCTATATTTTTCCACTGTCAACTCAAACTACTAGCAGGAATTTACACAGAGTTCCCTAGCGCATCCATGATCTGGCAATGCAATGCTCCAACTTCAAACCCATCAGCAGGATTTGGGCCACATAGTGATCTGCAACATTACAGGACTCGATGCTTAATAAAGGCAGATGCCTGCTAATAATTCTCACCCTTTCCAGTTTTGATAGCCTTTAGGAATGGTGTTCTAGTAAATACAGTGGTGCCTCGCAAGACGAAAAGAATCCGTTCTGTGATTCTCTTCGTCTAGCGGTTTTTTCGTCTTGCGAAGCAAGCCCATTGACGGATTAGCGGATTAGCGCTATTAGCGGCTTTTAGTGGCTTATCTGCTGATCGGATCAGCTGATAAGCGGCTTAGCGGCTTACAAAAGGGGGGGAGGGAAAAAACCTCCACAGGAACTCGCAAGACATTGTCGTCTTGCGAAGCAAGCCCATAGGAAATTCGTTTTGCGAAGCACCTCCAAATCGGAAAACTCTTTCATCTAGCGAGTTTTCCGTCTTGCGAGGCATTTGTCTTGCGGGGCACCACTGTACTTCCTAGCTTTACCCAACAAGGAACATTAAATAGTTCCTAACTGGGGACAGCAGCACACAGAAATTGCAACACAAAGGAAGTAGAAGGCAGGGAAATTGAAAACAAAAAAAAAAAACAGAATTTCTGCCCTAGCCCTGCACTTTGATGCCTCTTCTCCACTGGCAAACCATTAGCTCAAGGTGACATTCCGATACTGTTAATGTAAAAACAGATTAATTATTGTGTCAAAAAGCAAAGCATCTCCCCACATAGTGGTTTAATTACATTCTCTTCCCCCCCCCACTGGCATTTTTATGGCCCATCTGTCACTTAGATTTATTATGTGACTGTCAACAACCTTACCTAGACTGTCAAAAATACTGGGTTATATCACTCCCCACCCAGAAGCTGAAACTAAGCCCCTCCCGTGTGTGTGTGTGTGTGTGTGTGTGTGTGAGAGAGAGAGAGAGAGAGAGAGAGAGAGAGAAGCTTATTCCCATCAGATCCTTACAAGGAAATTGTCCTCAATGGATGCCTAGCTCTTTCAAGTGTCTCCATCAGTTTCTCCTGCATCCTGCCAAGACTGCTAGCCCAGAGAACAAAGATTTACACTGTTGGCAGAGCAGAGTTGAACACTGTTGGCAGGCAGGCAGGCAGACAGACAACTCTGGAATCACCCATCAAAATTTACTGCAGCCTATTCATCAGGACAAGAGAGAAGATCTGGCCCTGAGAAGCAAACGGACAGTGAAGCGAGAGAACAGCTGCAGTGTCTCCAGACAGCCTCAATCTATTCAGCGCTTAAGATGAAGGAGGAAAAACCTGCAAAGGAGCCAGACTGAGAATCCAAGAGCCAAACCGTGCGTGAAAAGCGAGGCCTGTGGCTGAACCCCATGTCTTTTTCCTTGACGCAAAGTGGCACTGTGGGGTGGGTGTGTATTAATTTGATTGGAGAAGAGATGTTGGGGAATGGGGCTTTTAATGCTCTTCACTGCCCCACACTAGGATCAGCACTTCATGCACCGTATTTTTCTCTCCATAAGACGCAGCCGACCATAAGACGCACCTAGTTTTTTTAGAGGAGGAAAACAAGAAAAAAAAATATTCTGAACGAAACAATGGATGTATGATTTTTGTGGTTCATGCTGTGGCCACAGACATGTGATCTGATGGTAATTTGGGGTGACCCAATGTAAAAATCCTGAGGATCCATGGGCTTTTACCTCCCCTCTCCCAGGCAGCCTCCACTAGCCTTCCTTATCTCTCTTCCAATCCCACTGATCAGCTGTTTCCTTTCAACACTCCCTTCCCTCTTGTTTGCCTTAGTGTCTTTTCCTTAGCTGAAGCAGCTTTTTGCTCCTCCTTTTTCTCTAATTTCTCTCCTTATTGCTTTAGTCTTCCTGTTTCCCCCCTTTGCAAGTTTGCTGTCTTTACCTCCCCTCTCCCAGGCAGCCTCCTTTATCTCTAGCGTCCCTTATCTCTCTCCCCGATCGGCAAACAATCAGCGTCTTTGTTTCAACATCCACTTCCCTCTTAAAAAAAAAAAGCATGATCTGCTTTTCACCCCTGGGCAATTCGACTCCAGCAACCATGCATTCGCTCCATAAGATGCACAGACATTTCCCCTTACTTTTTAGGAAGAAAAAAGTGCATCTTATGGAGCGAAAAATACGGTAACTTGCAGATTTTTCTGATGTTACCTGGTATGCAACTTTTAAAGCGCAGAAGACCAGCAGGATTGACAGTAGCTGCAGCATACCTATCCCAGAAAGCATTTTTTTCTGAAACAGAAAGTCAATTTCTGGAATAGGAAGTCAGTAAGATTTGCTGGACTGCCTGCACCTGGTCCCACCAGGCCGCCACATTGAGATCTGCGTCAGAGGACCTCCTAAGAATGCCCACTTCCTAGGGAGACGCAGGTCAATTCTGTGTCCAGGGCAGCTGTCTACCAGCTCCATCTGCTACGCAGGCTGAGACCCTACCAGCCCATGGACTGTCTCGCCAGAGTGGTGCATGCTCTGGTTATCTCCTGCTTCAGAGACTACTGCAATGTGCTCTACGTGGGACTACCTTTGAAGGTGACCTGGAAACTACAATTAATCCAGAATGCGGCAGCTAGATTGGTAACTGGGAGTGGATGCCAAGACAACATAACACCGGTCCTGAAAGACCTACATTGGCTCCAGGTATGTTTCCAAGCGCAATTCAAAGTGTCGGTGCTGCTGACCTTTAAACGACCTCGGCCCACTATACCTGAAGGAGAGTCTCCACCCATATTGTTCTGCCTGGACACTGAGGTCCAGCTCTGAGGGCCTTCTGGTGGTTCCCTCCTTGTGAGAAGGGAGGTTACAGAGAACCAGGCAGAGGGCCTTGTTGGTAGTGGTGCCCGCCCTGTGGAATGCCCTGCCATCAGATATCAAGGAAATAAACAACTATCTGGCTTATAGAAGACATCTGAAGGCATCCCTGTTTAGGGAAGTTTTTAATATCTGCTGTTTTATTGTATTTTTAATATTTTGTTGGGAGCCGCCCAAAGTGCCTGGGGAAACCCAGCCAGATGGGCAGGGTATAAATAATAAATTGTTGTTGTTGCTGTTGTTGTTGAATTGTAGAGTTGGAAGGGACCTCAAGGGTCATCAAGCCCAACCCCTGCAATGTAGGAATCGTGCCCACAGCTGTCCCTGGGCAGGCACAAACTACCAACCTTCTGGTTAACAGCAAAACACACTGACCCACTGTGTCACAGAGATGTAGTGTTGCTGTTCAAGAGGGACAGGAACTTTGGCATGGTGGCCTCACAGCTTTGAAGCACACTTCCCGTACACCTCTGATGCAAGGTTTTTGGAAGGTCTTGAAGGCTCATTTCTTTTCTTACTCTGTGAGCAATGTTTTCAGCTTGGTCGGATATTATGCCTAAATAAGTTTCATTCTTGTTATTCTTGAAGTCACAACACTGAAACAAACTATCTCTACATTCATTTTAGCATTTGTAGCTTAAGGAACGGGAAACGTTTGCCAGGTTGGTGGCAAACAGCTGCCACAATGTAATCTGCAACTTGTTATCTACAGCTTAACTCTGAAGAACTGCTAGTTTCTGCACATTTTCCAGGACACCTTCCTCCCCGACTCTGGAAGTTGAAAATGAGCAAGTTCAAAATGAATATTTCCACAACATCTAAATTAGCTCTGCACTTTGCACCCTAAAGCTAAGATCTGAAAAAAGTAGCATCTTTTTAAAATAAACTCGCAGGAATCAACAATGCACTCACTCGCCATAGATGGTGTAGCATCTACCTTTCCCAACTCTGGACAATTTTCCTTCCCTCCTCTCTGGCAGGGGCAAAAGAGGTGATCATGATGAAGCTCAGGAAGACCTTAATGTGTATCATTGTTTGGATCATCAGGACAAATTTATAAAAATGGGAGATGGAGGAAGCTGACAGAAGCAGCAGTTCTCAAATGCCCCACCAGAAAACTGTGGACAGGGGACACACACAACAGACGACTTAATAAACCTTTAGTTGTTGTTCTACAAATCAAAGCACATGCATAACTCGATAATAACTGCAGCCTTGCCTTTGTCAGAGAATCATGGCGGAACTGGATTTCACCACTGCCTAGCAGAAAATCGCCGGCTACCAAGGCCAGCCAGAATTTGTGAATCCCACAGGAGGCTTACAACACTTGACAATCTCCATCACAAACAAGGATTGGCCCACAAAGTTCTATGCAACACTAATACATGTGTCACAGCTAGTGATGCAAACGCCTAGATTTTGCAGCAAGCCAACATGAGCTCTGCGAATGGAGAAACTTCCTCACAGAAGTAGCCTAGCTGTGGGGGGGAAACTGCTAACTCAACTATACAGATACTTGCAGAGATTAATTGTCTCTGAAGAAGAACACGCTATTAACCACTAATGCCACAAATAAATCTTCCCACCCTCCAGTGTGCAGCCTTCCCATGACGGGCTTTTGCAAAATCAGCAAATGCAATTACATCCTATAATGAAGCCACTATGAATGGGGAAAAGCACATGTTTAAGTGCATTCTGCAGGTAAGGTAACCCACAGGTATGTTAACTGACTGTTTTAAGGTGGAAGAGAAGCCACATTCTGTGGCTAATGCGTTCCTTCCCTCTGGTTTTAAAACCACCAGTGCTGCTTAGGGGGCTCAAGAATGCGTGTGACTGTGCAATACCCCACAAGGATTAGGGTGCAAGACTAAGCAAGAATCCCAGCTGGCCCAGAATGAATGCCACAATATTTCCTCACAGAAATAATGATTTTTACATAATCTGGTGTACAGTTAACTACCAGTAGCAATACTTATTGGGGTAAAAGCAACAGATCATACCTTTTGACATAAATGCAGTCCATCGCATTTAGTTACCAATTCACAGAAACTATTCTCCTAGAACATTTGAGTGCAGTTTGTGGAATAATCAAGTGCCTCATCCTTTGCCTCATGATCTCCATTAATTTTATTTTTTATTTTTTTTAACAGTATTTCCCTCCCATGACAACCATGCTTCAAAAAAAGGTCTGTATTAAGGAGTTCTCCACTATTCTAGCTACAATAAGTTTAGGAGCAAGTGTAGACCCCCATTAACGACTTTACTTCACAAATTCAAAACACATGAACCCATAATTGAGACCTTTTTTTGAGTCTATCAACCAATCAGCTCATTTGCCAGGCATTTCCGGAATATAACAACAACCAGACAGACTTGCGTAAACTTTGCTTTCAGCCATGTTAAGAATGTCCTAGCATGGATGCAAAGGTTATTTTCCCACAGCAGGAACCACGGTCAATATTCACAATTACAAAAATAGCAAGCCAGAAGGAGCGTTGATAATAGCCTTACAGAGAAACAAAAGGAGTTTAAAGACCGAAGCATTATTGAATTGTTCAGCTTAACTCGCAAAGCAAAGCAAAGTAAGCTTGCAGTATAGCATTGGCTTCTGCTTCCACAAAGCCCAGTTCCACGTAGAACAGGGATAGGCAACCTAAGGCCCGTGGACCAAATGTGGCCCAATCGCCTTCTCAATCCGGACCGCGGATGGTCCGGGAATCTGTGTGTTTTTACATGAGTAGAATGTGTCCTTTTACTTACAATGTATCTCTGGGTTATTTATGGGGCATAGGAATTCGTTCATTCCCCCCCCCAAAAAAAAATACAGTCCAGCCCACCACATACTCTGAGCGACGGTGGACCGGCCCACGGCTGAAAAAGGTTGCTGACCTCCAACGTAGAACAAATCCTTTAGCACTCAACAGATGCAGAGCAATTACAATTTCCTTAATTGTTTCATTAACGCTCAGCAAGATTTAGGCTCAAACTAGGACTGATAACCAGAAATAGACTGTGTAAAATTCGTACGGCCCGAGGATGTGAACAGACCCCATGGATGGCTGAGGTCACCCAGCTGGGCATTTGACATTTGACCTCACTGACTTGCTCAAAGCAGCCGGAAGAGACTTGGCCAAGAGGGCTGAAAAAGCGCAAAATGTTTCCTCGACGTAATACATTGTACCAAGGAGTCTGAAGGAAGCCATTGTTAAGATCTTCAGTGAAAGAGCCCTCTCTAAATTGCAGGGTGCTGGAAGATTGCAAGCCAGCCCCCCAAATTCCCTTTCTAGGCAAGGTGGTGAACCAATTCCAGGGATTGCTTATTCCACTTTATATTTTAAAGAGCACATCCCAAAGCGGTTTATACCACATTGAAACATCAAATAAAACAATCCAGAATAAAGCAAACTCAAGCTTAAATTTCAGATCTTTCTCTAAGTATCATTTTGCTTTCTCCATATTTATTTACCTACATAATTTATACAGCTGCCCCATAGCAGAAGTACTCTAGGAAGCCAGGGTGGTGTAGTGGTTAGCAGGGGTCAGCAAACTTTTTCAGCAGGGGGCTGGTCCACTGTCCCTCAGACCTTGTGGGGGGCTGGACTATATATATATATATATATTTTTGGGGGGTGAACCAACTCCTTTGCCCCACAAATAACCCAGAGATGCATTTTAAATAAAAGCACACATTCTACTCATGTAAAAACACACTGATTCCTGGACTGTCCGCAGGCCAGATTTAGAAGGCGATTGGGCCGGATCCAGCCCCTGGGCCTTAGTTTGCCTACCCATGGGTTAGAATGTCAGACTAGGACCTGGGAGATCAGGGTTCAAGTCCTCACTCAGTCATGAAGCTCACGGGGTCAGTCACTGCCTCATTTCCTACGTCACAGGATTGCTGTAGGGGTAGGGTGAACCATATATAAATGCAATAAATAACCTGCTTAAGAAAGCTGGTGGGGCCAGCCAGATGGAGCCGTCAGGTTGACCAAGCTGGCATCCAGAGGTCTCCACATGGTCACAACTGGACCCGCACCAGTCGCAAAACGCACCTGGCTCCTGGCTAATTTCTAACACTGACTGGAACCAATGGTTAGCTGCGATCAACACTAATGAAAGCTCTGTGTTAACAAGGCCTTAAGAACTAGTTAGCAAGCCCTGGTTAAGATGGAATCAGGGTTAATGTTAATCAGAGTTAAGTGTGCTAACCACAGTTAAGGTCTGCCTCAGGAAGTCACACTTCAGAGAGGAGGAAGCCCCAAATCATGCTTTGATTCCTTCAACATGGCCAAGGGCCACTCTATAATAGCACCCACACCCTTTACATCAGAGCAAATAGATAAGATCAGTATGGCGACATTAATCATCTGCCTTACTTTTAATAACTACGAGAAACATGTACTCACACGGTCCTTGGACAGCTATAATTATAAATCCGAAAGATCATGACCAGACCCTTCTCAACATTATCGGGCTTATTTTTAGATTACTTCCTGATAACAGCTACTTTTTCAGAGAAGTGTTAGACTCAGTGAAATAGTGATCTGAGTTGAAGAGTACACACGTCTCTTTTAAGAGTTGGCGCTATGGCGCAGAATATTTCTCAAAGCAATTAAAAGGCAGGTAGACAAGAGTGCATGAGCCTGTGCTCCCAACTGGGAACATTATACTATAAAATAATAATAATAATAATAATAATAATAATAATAATAATAATAATTTATTTATAGCCCACCCATCTGGCTGGGTTTCCCCAGCCACTCTGGGCAGCTCCCAACAGAATTAATGATACTAATAAGAAAAAAGCTCCCAACAAAATATTAAAAATACAATAAAACGCCAGACATTAAAAACTTCCCTAAACAGGGTTGCCTTCAGATGTCTTCTAAAAGTCAGATAGTAGTTTATTTCCTTGACATCTGCTGGGAGGGCATTCCACAGGGCGGGTGCCACTACAGAGAAGGCCCTCTGCCTGGTTCCCTGTAACCTCACTTCTCGGAGGGAGGGAACCACCAGAAGGCCCTCAGAACTGGACCTTCTGGGCTGAACAATGGGGGTGGAGACGCTCCTTCAAGTATACTGGGCTGAAGCCCAGTACTGCCTTGAAACCCAGCAAAGCCCAACGTTTCCCTTGACAGAACGGTCTAAAATTTAAAATATTGCAGTGGCATGGTGGCAAAGTCTCCGAGAGCCAAACTAGAAACGATAGGGGTGGCTCCATTTATTAGACCCGCGTCTGAGATCCCTGCATCGCAGGGGTTTGGGCTAGATGACCCTCAGGATCCCTTCTTTTCTGTGATTCTATGTATGAAGCAGTGAGGGCGAGGAGATCTAAACTCTCCCCCACCAGCCTGTTTTGTCTCTGTGTGGTTCTGATATAAGAAGTGAACCAAACTGGGGAGCGGAGTACCAGTGACAACAGAATGCAGGAATGCAAGGCAGGGGAAAGTTCAGCTCCCCTCATCTCCCCGCCCTTATTGATGTAAAAATTGGAAGCCACCACCTGCTTTAATCGAGAACATGGAAAACATATGATTCAATAAGTATGGATACTGGTGTCATGTCAGCTTTGGTCCTCTGGAGAAGGGGGAAGGAAGAGGAAGAGATCACTGCCTCTGGAGGAGTTTGGCAACAGAGCTACATCTATGTTATTAGTGGTGGAGCAACAAGTGCTATACATTGGTACCTCGGGTTACATACGCTTCAGGTTACAGACTCTGCTAACCCAGAAATATTACCTCGGGTCAAGAACTTTGCTTCAGGATGAGAACAGAAATCGTGCTCCTGTGGCACAGCAGCAGCAGGAGGCCCCATTAGCTAAAGTGGTGCTTCGGGTTAAGAACAGTTTCAGGATAAGAACGGACCACCAGAATGAATTAAGTTCTTAACCCGAGGTACCACTGTAGCTCCAGAAGGCCTTTGTCCTGGGAGCAGAACTTCCCTCTTGGCTGCTAAAGAAGAGAGACTTCTCTCTCTCCCTCCAGAGGCTGTGTTATTCCAGCTGCCGCAAAGAGACAATTAGGGTGAGTAATTAAATTTTCTTCCACTTGTTTATGATCAAGGACTTGCCTAGGGAAACACTAATTTACTAGAACCTTCTCCCTCTGATAGAAGCCACATTCAGCCACCTTTTGTTTTCCTTTAAAGCAGCTGCTTGTTCAAGAAATTTCTTGCCTCCTCAAGAACAGGACCACTGCTCTGAACAGCGTACTACTTAAGAAGAGTCTCTGAAGTAAGGCTGTCTGAAGTGGTTTAGAAATTGGATGCACCCCAAAACAGTACGTTCTTTTGTTGACTTCTGGATACACAGGCAGAGGTCAATTCCAATGCAAGCTCCTCAAAACGGTGACATAATCAATAAGGTTAACACTGCCAGCCAATCACTAATTCCAGAAGACTTAAAGAGCAGTATCAAATCTACAGAGTCCAGACAAGTTACCGTATTTTTTGCACCATAACACTCACTTTTTTCCTCCTAGAAAGTAAGGGGAAATGTCTGTGCGTGTTATGGAGGGAATGCCTACGGGTGGCATGCCTACGGATTTTCCTCCTCTAAAAACTACGTGCGTGTTATGGTCGGGTACATGTTATAGAGCAAAAAATACGGTATATCATTGCTGGGGGCAACACACACCCCACCCCAACCGGCCCGACCCTCCCATACATGAATGGAAAGCAGTTCCTTGCGGACGCAGAGGAGGGAGGAGAATACCTGGTGCCATACGGATGTTGTTGGACTACAACTCCCATCAGCCCAAGCCAGCGTGGCCAATGGTCAGGGATCATGGAAGTCCAACAACCGCTGGAGGGCAATACTTGTATAATAGGATACTGTCATGTAACAAGAGTGTTTGCAAATACAGTAGTACCTTGGTTTACAACCATAATCCGTTCCAAAGGTCTGTTTGTAAACCAAGACAGGTTGTAACCCAAGGTGCACTTTTGCCAATGGCGCCTCCCAAAACAATTTGTTTGTAATCCCCCCCCATAATGGGTTGTAATAAAAAAAAAGCTTGCAAACCGGGACACACACTTCCAGGTTTGAGGTGTTTGTAATCCAAGACGTATGCAAACCAAGACGTATGCAAACTAAGGTACCACCTATGTTGGTTTGCTTTGGCCCTTAGCAAAATCATAGCTGGTGTGAGTTTTGAACTTACACTCAACTCACGCTCTTTATAGTGAAATCCTAAAATGAAAGGAAGTAAGGCTGACTGAGCTCAGTGCAATTTACACGTGAGTAAACACACTTAGGATTGCTCTGTTAGCACTATCCTAAATCAGCTCCTGATGTACATCAAAGTAATGAAGTGTTTTTAGAGAGTCAATCCAATCCTACCCTGCCACACTCAAACACGCACACTTCAACAAGAGTAACACAAGAGCTAAAGCATTATCCTACCCCTTACTAAAATTTTGCAGTGAAGCACAGAATTAATTTCAATTAACAGATAGCCCCAAGCCCAGCTATCCAATGCACAGAGACCTCATTAAAGTTGCATGTTTGAAAGCAGAAAACGAAAGGGTTAAAAAGGGACAAGAGCTCTTCTTCCCGGACTTGAATTCATGAAAAGTGATCCAACCTGTTTATCCCCCACTTGCAATTTTAAAAGTTGGCTTCCGAAAGAAATTGGTTCAGTATGGCTCCCTCAAGAGATTAGGCACTGGTTTTTGAACATCAACAATACTGAGCTACGATACAGTGGCGGAACACATCGTGGTAAAACATAACCTCAGCATCCGTTCAGAAATAAATGCCGCCAACATGCCAACAACATTGCAATCCAGCCTCATACAAGCTATAAACCTTGCAAGTCAAAGAAAGTTGGTGGTTTGTTTCCCCTGCACCGACAGATGCAACAAACCAACCACATGCAAGAGAAAAGCGCATGTAAGAAAATCAGTTCTAACCACTTCACCGCTAAGGAAAAGCAACTGGCAGTATAATGTGGGAACAAGCTCCACCCACCGCCTGCTATTACAGAAACATAGAAATATGCGTAATATTCAGAATCGGAATCAGTGGCGTAGCTTGGGTTGTCAGCACCCGGGGCAAGGCAAGTAATTTGTGCCCCCTAACCCCTGGATTTGCGCCCCCTAACCCTAACCCCCAGGTGTTGCGGCCGGTGCGGCCGGCACCCCCTGCACCCCCCACGCTACGCCACTGATCGGAATCCACAAACTGTGCCATATTACTGGCATTTAGATACCGACAAGATGAAATAAGAACATAAGAAGAGTTTGCTGGATCAGGCCAATCCAGCATCTTGGTCTCACGGTGGCCAACCAGATGCCTACGGGAAACCAGGGAGCAGAACATTTAATAATACTAATAATAAATTTTATTTATAGCCCGCCCTCCCCAGCCAGAGCAAGGCTCAGGGCGGCTAACACCAATAAAATTACAATAAAACATAGTTGGGGGGGGGGAGAAACAAACAAACAAAAACCAGTTTATTAAAATACGGGTTAAAATACAATTTAAAATGCAGCCTCATTTTAATAGCAGCCCGTAAATCAAAACCATAAGGGGAGGGAAGCATAAGGGTCAGACTGAATCCAAACCAAAGGCCAGGCGGAACAGCTCTGTCTTGCAGGCCCTGCGGAAAGATGTCAAGTCCCGCAGGGCCCTAGTCTCTTGTGACAGAGCGTTCCACCAAGTCGGGGCCAGTACTGAAAAGGCCCTGGCCCTAGTTGAGACCAATCTAACCACCTTGCAACTTGGGACCTCCAAAGTGTTGTCATTTGTGGACCTTAAGGTCCTCCGCGGGGCATACCAGGAGAGGCGGTCCTAGGCCACACAGGGCTTTAAAGGTCAAAACCAGCACCTAAGACCTGACGCTGTAAAGCACTGGTAAAGCACTGGGTGAATGTGATCTGCACAAGAGCAGTCTCCCCTCCCATGATTTCCCATATTTTTGAACACTGCTGCCTTCCCAACTGTGGAGGCAGAGCATAGGCTAGTCGCCACCGATAGCCCTCTCCTCCAGGAATTTGTCTGATCCTCTTTTAAAGCTGTCCAAGTTGGTGGCCAATCGATTCCAAAACGAATTCCGGTGCCGTGAGGTTGTAAGCAACTGTTGCATTTGGGACTGTTGAACTATCTGTCTAATTACCGTATTTTTTGCTCTATAAGACTGACTTTTTCCCTCCTAAAAAGTAAGGGGAAATGTGTGTGCGTCTTATGGAGCGAATACAGGCTGCGCAGCTATCCCAGAAGCCAGAACAGCAAGAGGGATCGCTGCTTTCGCGATCCCTCTTGCTGTTCTGGCTTCTGGCATTCAGAATATTTTTTTTCTTGTTTTCCTCCTACAAAAACTAGGTGCATCTTATGGTCTGGTGCGTCTTATAGAGCGAAAAATACGGTAACAGCATGCACAAAACCCAATTGATACGAAGGGATTTACAACTCTGCAAAAGACACAGATGGCGTGGGCTTGAACTGAAAATATGCACCAAGCATCGTTGGGCTTTTTAAATGTGAGAGATCCCTCCCCCTTGCAAAAGAATGCGCAGAGAGAATGTGTGTCAAATATGTAGCATGATGAAGTAAGCAAGGGCAGTATATGAATGGGCAACAAGAGTTCTGAATGGGCAACAATAGACGGGGCAGGGGGAGAATCCTGCATGAACTCCATGGAGAAAGAGTGGAGAAAGAACAATACATACCCGGGACTCAGCTATAAAGTTGCAAATAAAACGTTTTAAGTGTACTTTAAGCGCAATACACAATGTGACACTAGATGGCAGTGGTGAGCCTTATGGCAAATTCAATGTATTTTTTTTAACACTTTTTTAAAAAAACATTTTCATATGTGTGTAGATCCCAACACAGTCTACCTGAAGAAAATGGGAGAACTGGAGAACACACATGCCTCCCAACCTACCAACCCTGGTGGTTGGCGACTGTCCAATACAATATTTTGGGATTCGGGGATGTTTTCTGCAGCTGTTCCACTTGCAATTTGTTTCTATCTGCCTGGAAGGGGACTGTGGGAAAAGCTGGTAAGGCGAGTGGGGAATGCGTGCCAAGACCAGAAGCCGCAGAGACTGAAGCTTCAAAGGAACAATAGCTCAAGTAAGCATCATAGAACGAATGTCGTGGATCCATAACAGCGTGGCTTATTCTCACTCGCAAGGGAAAGGTGTAATAAGGACAGGGAAGGACTTGTCAATGAAAGGGCAGGAATGCAAAGGGGAAATCCTGCACCCAGCCGCCCACAGTGAAACTGATCCAACACAGGAAAAGAGTTTGTAAACTGGAATCTTCCGTTTGCCGCCACCGCTAACTGGCTGCGGAAAATTAATTGGTTGGGTATTATCTCTGGCCATTGAGTTTCCTAAATCTTTTTAAAGATGCAGTAAGGGGGAAGGCACTGTTTGGACCTGAAAGGATAGGAACTTTATCAAAAGAAAGTGGTGATTCAGAGTATCTAAGCCAGGGGTCAGCAAACTTTTTCAGCAGGGGGCCGGTCCGCTGTCCCTCAGACCTTGTGGGAGGCCGGACTATATTTTGAAGAAAAAATGAACGAATTCCTATGCCCCACAAATAACCCAGAGATGCATTTTAAATAAAAGGACACATTCTACTCATGTAAAAACACCAGGCAGGCCCCACAAATAACCCAGAGATGCATTTTAAATAAAAGGACACATTCTACTCATGTAAAAACACGCTGATTCCTGGACTGTCCGTGGGCCAGATTGAGAAGGTGACTGGGCCAGATCCGCCCCCCCGGGTCTTAGTTTGCCTACCCATGATCTAAGGCCTAAGGAAGGGGGAAGGGGTAGAACAGTCAGGCTGAAGGGCTGGTCAAGGCGGATTTGAAGGGAACAACACTGTCACTGCAGGAGCAGATGTAAATATGAGGTACTACAACACTAAAAGAAGTGTAGAGCCTTGCAAGACCTTCCTTTGGGAACAAGACAATGATTTAGAGGGGATGGAAAGTTGAGGGCAATGCAGGGACATGAAGGGCAGGGGAAGAAATGGGAGGGGGGCAGCTGTGCAGTCGGTCCCTTGTTTCCAGATCCCTCAGCACCGCAGAGCATGCTCTCAAAGAAAATGACCCCCAGCCCAGCATTCGCAACAGTTTTAGAAGTCTGGCCTGGTATCAAATAACAGTTAAAAAAGGTAAAGGACCCCTGGAAGGTTAAGTCCAGTCAAAGGCGGCTATGGGGTTGCGGCACTCATCTAGCTTTCAGGCGTTTGTCCACAGACAGCTTTCAGGGTCATGTGGGCAGCACGACTAAACCGCTTCTGGTGCAACGGGACACCGTGGCAGGTGCCAGAGCACACGGAAATGCCGTTTACCTTCCTGCCACAGCGGTACCTATTTATCTACTTGCACTGGTGTGCTTTCGAACTGCTAGGTTGGCAGGAGCTGGGACAGAGCAACAAGAGCTCACCCCGTTGCAGGGATTCGAACCGCCAACCTTCTGATCGGCAAGCCCAAGAGGCTCAGTGGTTTAGACCACAGCGCCACCCGACTGCCCCATCAAGTAACAATGCTAAGGGGCAAAGGGGGTGGAGTGGGAACAGCAAGAGAGTGATGCCGCCCCTCTGTTATTTTATTTTATTTTTAAAAAACCTCCTTCACAGAAACACAATAAAACATTATCCCAATAATACATTGCCACTGTCATAGCTGGCAAAGACCGTGCAGGAAAGAGGTGGGTCAGGGAACCGGGGCATCACCATTCAGAGGCAGCTTCAGAAAATTGTGCAATCCACGACACAGCACAGTTGGTAAAGCATGAGGCTCTAAATGTCAGGATTGTGGATTCAAGTCCCACATGGGGGCAAAAGATTCCTGCCTTGCCCAGGGTTTGGCTAGATGACCCCTGGTGTCCCTTCCAACTCTACAATTCTATGATACTATGAAAAGCAAGCCTTGCCAGGAAGCTGGAGCCGGGGCACACAGTGGAAAGGGTCATAGTTCAGCGGCAGAGCGTCCGCCCATGTGCAGAAGGTTTGACTGCCCACCACACCCCCCAACATCTCCAAGTAGGGCCGGGAGAGGTCACAGTCTTAAACCCTGGATTCAGTGTAAGGGAATACTAAGCTATGTAGGTTAAGGATACAACTCAGCATAACAGTAGCTTCCGACATTCCTAAGAGGAGGAAGTAAGAGAGCCAGGAGGAGAATGCAAGATGGCATGTGTAGCATTCTCTCTTTGCAGAAGAGGGGGGGAAATGCAGAGTTTGAGAAGAAGGAGAAACACCCAGGACTGGGACTTATTCAGATCCTGTCTACCTTCAGCAAGGAATTCACAGAAATAACTTTGAACGATACCTGTTGGGCTTACTTTTAAGCGTTTCATAAAACATGGAGATCTATAAATGAAACTATTCTGGTCTGCCAAGGTATGGGAAACAGCTCTTTGAGGAAAAATTAACTCATAAGTTACTGGTCTTGAGAGGCCAACACAAGGAGGACAAATTTATTTCTACTTGGTTATGATTTAATAGTGTATATCACTAACCGAGAACACAAACAATCACCTCCTCCAGCTTTCAAATGGATTTGGCTGCTTTAATTGGCTAGCGCTCTTTGAGGTGGCGCCTTTACGGTTCTCCAGGGATAGTTTTAGGTTATATTCTGAGAGTTATGATTAACGCACCCCATTAAGGTCCTGTTGAGGTATTTATATCCCTGGCTTCTTCTGCTATCAAAAATACAGTTATTATTCTGTATTCTTTTGATTCTGTAAGCTTTGTGAATCATATTCTGAATCACCCGGCCTGCTGTCCTACGATCCCTGTTTGACTTTAAACTCAACTAAAATTAACTTTAAAAAAAAAAAAAACTTTTTTGTTGTTTGAAAGAGGGGCAAAGCAAGTTTGGGTGTGTCAAGCAGCTAAACGGGAGTTTGATAAGGAGGAGGAAGGCAGAAGGGGAAACTTGTCAGGAAGCCTTGGAAGGAATTTTTCCTCCCTCCTTCCTTTTTTGCTGGGTGGAGGAAAGAGAAGACCTTTTAACCTGGAAAGTCAACATGGGACAGCTCAGCCATTTCCCAGCCAGTGAGGCAAGACCAGGAACACACCAAGGGGATTAATCAAGACTCCTCCTGCAGTGACAACTTCGTTGCTGCCAGAACTTTTTCTTGCATTCCCTAAACACTCTCTCTTTTTTTTTGCGGGGGAGGGGGACTTAAGGTGGGGCCCGATTGAAGTTTGCTGGGACACACACACACAGAGACAAACACTCCGCCATCAAACAGACAGCCGAGCTCCCTAATGCAGTTTTTGCATTAGGGAGCTTTGGGAGAGTGTTTTCATTTGTTTATTTTAAGAGAGCCGCGTTTCTTCCGCAATGCAATTAAGAATCCCGAGCCTCCCAGGCAGGCAGGCAGGCAGGCAAGCGAGCTGGCTCTGTCTCTCTCAACTCACCCGGACCAGGTTGCTCACGGCGGATTGCACAGCGGCCACGGGAGCGGTGAGATCCGGGATGGCCTTGCCGTCCACCTCGCCCTCTTCGTGCATGATGACCAGGTGGGAGATCTGCTGCGCCACCGGCTCCAGGATACTCTCGATCGTGCGGGTGTGGAAGACGGGCATGGTTGCTCACGTTCCCACGACGGTGCAAAGGAGAAGCAATCGATTTATGTAACTTCTGCGAGTGAAAAGCGGGCAGTTCCCCCCAGGTTTGGAACAAAACTGGCTGAAAATATATATACAGGTTTATCTTCTTTTTCTCCACCCCACCCAGCTCCCTTGAAGAAGTCTCCGCGGACGCCCAGCCTCTCCCGCAGCGCCTTCCCAACTCCTCGCCCGGCAGCGCTGACTGACGCCCCTTCTGCAGGCAGGCGGCGCTTTTCAGCCGGCGCAGCCTAACCCGTTCCCTGCCCTTCCCTTGCATTCCTCCTGCAACCCTGGGCAGAAGGGGACCTTCTGTCTCCGCCTCCTCCCCGCCTCGGCCAATGATGGAAGGCCAACCCTCGCTTTCATTGGAGGAGCGCCCGCGTCGATCTGCATTCCGACTCCACCCCCTGGGTCCTCCCTGCCCTCGCCTTCTCCTTCCCCCTCCCTCCACCTTTTCTCTTTCCAGCTCTCCTGCCCAAAGGAGGTTTGGTTGCTCCGACACTGGTTTTCCCAGCGTTGGAGGTGACGTCAGACATTCTGGAGTCCATATAAGGAGATGGTGAAAGCCAGGGCGTTTGGGAGGGGGGAGAGGGGCGGAGGAGGATTCCACTGCGGGGGACGACCCCTCCCCTCCTCCTCCCCCGCGCGCATCCCTATCCCTATTTACAAGTAGCATATAGCTTACTTGTAGCCTCAGAGGCTGGTTCCATGCGCGTATACTTGGAAAGATGAGTTCCCAACTACTTTTAGTGGACTAAGTTACGTGTGCAAGAAGATGCCAGCCTTCTGTGCAGGGAAAACAATTATTCGGAGTAATATGGAGCGCAGGGAGTGGGGCAGAACCGGAGCAGAGGGGACAGATCATGTTCTTGCCAGTACCAACACTCCATCCAATAAAAAAATTCCTTCCAGTAGCACCTTAAAGACCAACCAAGTTAGTTCTTGGTATGAGCTTTCGTGTGCATGCACACTTCTTCAGATACACACGAAATGCATGCACACGAAAGCTCATACCAAGAACTAACTTAGTTGGTCTTTAAGGTGCTACTGGAAGGAATTTTTTTATTTTGACTATGGCAGACCAACACGGCTACCTACCTGTAACTAACTCCACCCAATAAGTCAAAGATTTAAGTTTATTTGTTGTGGCGACCACATCGAAACTTATTTGTGGGAGCGGGGGGGGGGTGTCAACATTTCAACATACATGTGTATTACATTGTATTTCAACAGTGGATCTCTGCATATTTTGCACAGAATACTTTTATTTCCTTTTTGGATGAAATGACCAGGATGGTTGCAACAACAAATAAAGTCAGACTTTGTATAATAAGCACAGGTATTGTGCAAGTCGGCCTGCTTGGTGGTAAAGGTGGCTGGCAATAATGAGGGGAGTTAGGGTGCCAACTCTCTTGACGGGCTGTGCTGGCACGGGGTCGGTGCATTTATTGATGCACAGGAACTGGGCAAATGCTTTACCCATAGCAACCGCTGTAGCTATTTTGGTCATTAGGTAAAGGTAAAGGTACCCCTGCCCGTACAGGCTAGTCGTGTCCGACTCTGGGGTTGCGCGCCCATCTCGCTTAAGAGGTCGGGGGCTAGCGCGGTCCGAAGACACTTCCGGGTCACATGGCCAGCGTGACAAGCTGCATCTGGCGAGCCAGCGCAGCACACGGAAACGCCGTTTACCTTCCCGCTAGTAAGCGGTCCCTATTTATCTACTTGCACCTGGGGGTGCTTTCGAACTGCTAGGTTGGCAGGTGCTGGGACCGAGCAACGGGAGCGCACCCCGCCGCGGGGATTCGAACCGCCAACCTGACGATCGGCAAGTCCTAGGCGCTGAGGTTTTACCCACAGCGCCACCCGCGTCCCATTTTGGTCATTATCGCTGAGTAAATACGTGCTAGATTGGGCTGGACAGCAGCAATCGTCAGCTGCTAAAGCCATCCCACGTACTTTAAATTTGTTTGCTCTGAAAATGCGTTGTGGGTTTGCCTCCCTTTCATAGAATCGTAGAGTTGGAAGGTACCCTTAGGGTCATTTAGTCCAACCCTCTGCAATGCAGGGATCTCAACTAAAGTAAAAGGTCGATATTGGCTCCTAAACTGGACCTGAGTGCGCATTATTCCAAGGAAAGGGTTTCCCTAATGTCTGTATTTAGTCTTGCACTGGGAAATTGAATTCTATGCACTTAGTCTGTTTCAACTGGGCCAGCCAAGCTGTCTTCTCAATAGGCCAAAGCTACTCTTTTGGACTTGAACGGGAATTCAACAGTATCAGTATCTCTTAAAGCTAAGTGCAACCCATCTTCCTGTCATTTTTTTATAAAACCGCACATGCCATAGCAGGAAGGGAGGGGCTGTTAAACCACTTCCCTCTTTGCTGTATGCCTTTGAAGAAATGACTTGCAGTAATATTTACATTAAGGTGGCACGGCTAACGCTGATGTGCCACCTTTTACAACAAATTTATGTCAAGGAGTTGCACAGACCCTTTGATGCGTGGATGACTGACTATTGCGCCATAATAGAATTTCCATGTTTGGCAGGAGAATTGCTGCAGCCTGTATTTTCCCTTCTGTACCCCAATCATTAGCTAAATCCTGGCCCTCATTTATTTTGAACATTCACAAACTTCCTAGAATTATGAGCACCTTTGCACCCCCAGCCTCTGGTACCCTGGATCGACAACAATATGACAGGGAGCTGCCCCAGGCTAGGCGAAGGAGGACAGTAGGCAAGTTGCTGCTTATGAATCGTACAGAGTAGATTTATACTCACATTGCAATCGAAGATATCGGCTGCCTGACTGCCATATCCAGTGTGTGCTCAGCCTGGAAGCGGAGGGGGGGAAACATACGGCGAAACATTAAAGAGCATCCCCGGACCCATCAACGAGGGACTGTGCCATCAGCAAAGCCCATATGCCACTAACACATAAAGTAGCCAATGAACTTGTGAGAATGAGCACACACCCAGCACAAAGCCGTATGTAAGCAGCTGCGTGCAAGCAGGTGTACATGAGGGTCTGTGGGTTGGTGTGACAGGGTTTAAAGGAATCTTAGAAGTGCTACCCCATTCCCCAGCTGGGTAGCACTGACACTGATCCTAGGGCCAGCCCTGTGACTAGGCAGAGGAAGGCAGCTGCCTCAGGCAACAGATGCTGCTGGAGGACACGCAGCCTATCTCCTGCATCCGCCTAAGCTAACCATCGACCATCAGGTGCTAAAGGAGCGTGCAGTCCATGGACAGTGTGTGGAGAAAGGTTCAGTTGCCAGGGCCGTCAGCTCCTGTATCCAGAATTGGTACATATGTGTGGAATCTTGCCCTTCGTCTTAAGCAGCCAATGTCTTTGACCAGCCCTGCTCTCAGGTGTGTGACAGTATGGCAAGCCTGAGGCAAAGGAGGAGACTTGTTGTTTAGTCGTTTAGTCGTGTCCGACTCTTCGTGACCCCATGGACCAGAGCACGCCAGGCACTTCTGTCCTCCACTGCCTCCCGCAGTTTGATCAAACTCATGCTAGTAGCTTCAAGAACACCATCCAACCATCTCATTCTCTGTCGTCCCCTTCTCCTTGTGCCCTCCATCTTTCCCAACATCAGGGTCTTTTCCAGGGAGTCCTCTCTTCTCATGAGGTGGCCAAAGTATTGGAGCCTCAGCTTCACGATCCGTCCTTCCAGTGAGCACTCAGGGCTGATTTCCTTCAGAATGGAGAGGTTTGATCTTCTTGCAGTCCATGGGACTCTCAAGAGTCTCCTCCAGCACCATAATTCAAAAGCATCAATTCTTCGGCGATCAGCCTTCTTTATGGTCCAGCTCTCACTTCCATACATCACTACTGGGAAAACCATGGCTTTTACTATACGGACCTTTGTTGGCAAGGTGATGTCTCTGCTTTTTAAGATGTTGTCTAGGCTTGCCATCGCCTTTCTCCCAAGGAGCAGGCGTCTTTTAATTTCGTGACTGCTGTCACCATCTGCACTGATCATGGAGCCCAAGAAAGTAAAATCTCTCACTGCCTCCATTTCTTCCCCATCTATTTGCCAGGAGGTGATGGGCCCAGTGGCCATGATCTTCGTTTTTTTGATGTTGAGCTTCAGACCATATTTTGCGCTCTCCTCTTTCACCCTCATTAAAAGGTTCTTTAATTCCTCTTCACTTTCTGCCATCAAGGTTGTGTCATCTGCATATCTGAGGTTGTTGATATTTCTTCCGGCAATCTTAATTCCGGCTTGGGATTCATCCAGCCCAGCCTTTCGCATGATGAATTCCGCATATAAGTTAAATAAGCAGGGAGACAATATACAGCCTTGCCGTACTCCTTTCCCAATTTGGAACCAATCAGTTGTTCCATATCCAGTTCTAACTGTAGCTTCTTGTCCCACATAGAGATTTCGCAGGAGACAGATGAGGTGATCAGGCACTCCCATTTCTTTAAGAACTTGCCATAGTTTGCTGTGGTCAACACAGTCAAAGGCTTTTGCATAGTCAATGAAGCAGAAGTAGATGTCTTTCTGGAACTCTCTAGCTTTCTCCATAATCCAGCGCATGTTTGCAATTTGGTCTCTGGTTCCTCTGCCTCTTCTAAATCCAGCTTGCACTTCTGGGAGTTCTCGGTCCACATACTGCTTGAGCCTTCCTTGTAGAATTTTAAGCATAACCTTGCTAGCATGTGAAATGAGTGAAATTGTGCGGTAGTTGGAGCATTCTTTGGCACTGCCTTTCTTTGGGATTGGGATGTAGACTGATCTTCTCCAATCCTCTGGCCACTGCTGAGTTTTCCAAACTTGCTGGCATATTGAGTGTAGCACCTTAACAGAATCATCTTTTAAAATTTTAAACAGTTCAGCTGGAATACCATCACTTCCACTGGCCTTGTTATTTGCAGTGCTTTCTAAGGCCCATTTGACTTCACTCTCCAGGATGTCTGGCTCAAGGTCAGCAACCACACTACCTGGGGTGTACGAGACATCCATATCTTTCTGGTATAATTCCTCTGTGTATTCTTGCCACCTCTTCTTGATGTCTTCTGCTTCAGTTAGATCTTTACCACTTTTGTCCTTTATTATGGTAATCTTTGTACGAAATGTTCCTTTCATATTTCCGATTTTCTTGAACAGATCTCTGGTTCTTCCCATTCTGTTGCTTTCCTCTATTTCTTTGCATTGCTCGTTTAAGAAGGCCTTCTTGTCTCTCCTTGCTGTTCTTTGGAAATCTGCATTCAATTTCCTGTATCTTTCACTATCTCCCTCGCATTTTGCTTGCCTTCTCTCCTCCGCTATTTGTAAGGCCTCGTTGGACAGCCACTTTGCTTTCTTGCATTTCTTTTTCATTGGGATGGTTTTAGTTGCTGCCTCCTGTATAATGTTGCGAGCCTCCATCCATAGTTCTTCAGGCACTCTGTCCAGCAAATCTAAATCCTTAAACCTGTTCCTCACTTCCACTGTGTATTCATAAGGGATTTGGTTTAGATTGTATCTTACCTGTCCAGTGGTTTTTTCTACTTTCTTCAGTTTAAGCTTGAATTTTGCTATAAGGAGCTGATGATCTGAGCCACAGTCAGCTCCAGGTCTTGTTTTTGCTGACTGTATAGAGCTTCTCCATCTTTGGCTGCAGAGAATATAATCAATCTGATTTCGATGTTGCCCATCTGGGGATGTCCATGTGTAGAGTCGTCTCTTGTGTTGTTGGAAAAGCGTGTTTGTGATGACCAGCTTGTTCTCTTGACAGAACTCTATTAGCCTTTGCCCTGCTTCGTTTTGATCTCCAAGGCCAAACTTGCCAGTTGTTCCTTTTATCTCTTGATTCCCTACTTTAGCATTCCAATCCCCTATAATGAGCAGAACATCCTTCTTTGGTGTCACTTCGATAAGGTTTTGTAAGTCTTCATAGAACTGGTCAATTTCAGTTTCTTCAGCACCAGTAGTTGGTGCATAAACTTGGATTACTGTGATGTTAAAAGGTCTGCCTTGGATTCGTATCGAGATCATTCTATCATTTTTGAGACTGCATCCCAGTACAGCTTTCGCCACTCTTTTGTTGACTATGAGGGCCACTCCATTTCTCTTACGGGTTTCTTGCCCACAGTAGTAGATATGGTAGTCATCCGAACTGAATTCGCCCATTCCCGTCCATTTTAGCTCACTGATGCCCAGGATGTCAATATTTATTCTTGCCATCTCATTTTTGACCACATCCAACTTACCCAGGTTCATGGTTCTTACATTCCAGGTTCCTATGCAATATTTTTCTTTACAGCATTGGACTTTCCTTTCGCTTCCATGCATATCCACAACTGAGCGTCCTTTCGGCTTTGGCCCAGCCGCTTCATCAGCTCTGGATCTACTTGTACTTGTCCTCCGCTCTTCCCCAGTAGCATGTTGGACACCTTCCGACCTGAGGGGCTCATCTTCCAGTGTCATAACTTTTATATGCCTGTTGTCTTTGTCCATGGAGTTTTCTTGGCAGGGATACTGGAGTGGCTTGCCGATTCCTACTCCAGGTGGATCACGTTTGGTCAAAACTCTCCACTATGACCTGTTCATCTTGGGTGCCCTGCTCGGCGTAGTTCATAGCTTCTCTGAGTTCTTCAAGCCCCTTCGCCACGGCAAGGCAGTGATCCATGAAGGGGAAGGAGGAGACTAGAATACCTCAAAGACCACCTCTCCCCATATGAACCGACCCGGAGCCTGAAGTCACCCTTCTTTATGTGCCTCCTCCACGTGAGGTCTGGAAGGTGGCAACACAAGAACAGGCCTTTTCCGTGGTGGCTCCCTGTTTGTGGAGTGCTCTCCCCAGAGAGCCTCGCCTGGCACCTTCATTATGAACCTTTAGGTGCCAGGTTAAAATATTCCTTTTCAACCAGGCCTTTGGCTGATTGACATTCGATGCCCTTTAAAAGGGGGGGGGTATTGGTTTTGTTTTGTTTACTTTTTATTACACCTTTTGTGTTCTTTATGTTGTGACCCGCCCTGAGATCTACGGATGTAGGGCAGATACAAATTTAATAAATAAGATAGCATAGCACCCTATCCAAATTCCACATACATAAACCAATTGGACTGACAATTGAATCTTCAGTGTTGCCTACCCTACAACATTTCTCTGAAGAAAATAGGGATGTCCTATACAACAACAACAACAACAACAACAACAACAACAACAACAACAACAACATATACCCTGTCCATCTGACTGGGTTGCCCCAGCCACTCTGGGCAGATTCCAACATATATAAAAACATAATAAAACATTAAACATTTAAAAAACTACCCTTTGCAGGGCTGCCTTCAGATGTCTTTGAGAGGTTGTATAGTTACTGATCTCCTTGGCTCGGGGGTCGCATAACTCCGTACCTTTCAATATTTCTCTGATGGAAATAGGAATGCTCTAAGGAAAAGCAGGACATTCCAGGATCCAATCAGAAATCAGGACGGCTTTTGAAAATCTGGGACTGTCCCTGGAAAATGGGGATACTTGGTGGGTCTGGTGTTTGTGTCCCCACCAGACCTGAGGAAGCAGGGAAGATTTGGGGCAAGGGCAAAGGAAAGGCAACCGTAGCAGAATATCTGGGGGCGTAGAAAGAACATTCAGGGGCTACTTTTGAGCCTATCTGCTTAACATGGTTGCTTCGCTCCAGTGTGTGATGTTCACACCCCTCCTTGACCCCTTGAGGGAAGAGAACCTTGCAGTTTCTACAGTTCCATGATTCCATGATTTTATTTTGTTACAGCAAAGCTATTCCTCTTTTGTTTCATTAATTGGTTATACGGTCTCCGGCAAATGGGAGTTTGTAATTGGATATAAGCTCCTTTGTGAAGAAATATACCAGAGGCTTCGTAAAAAAATCTGGAGGGATAATTAAAACATCCTCCAAAAAGGCTCTTTCATGATCGTACTAGGCAATGTAACCCCCCTGCCTATTTCAGTGTGATCACTCACTATTAATGGCTGTGAGTTTAAGCAGCCTTTGCTGTTCTAAATCACAAATGGGAATTATATATTCGATTTTCATCATGCCAGACATTGCATCCATTATTACTATTTTGCATTCAAAGTAATTACTCATTTACTCAGTATGGATTGCAGATAATAAGCACACAACAGTGGAGAATACTGGAATATAGTCACTTCATTTATGTGACCTAATCACCCATTACATTCTATGATAGGGAAATATACAACCTTTGGTGTAAAGATATCACCCCAGGCTTTTGAAACTTAAAAAAAAAGAACGAAAACTGCAAGCAAAAGACCCCCTGCTTTTCATTTTAAAGAACACACACCGGTTTATTCATTCAGAGTTCAATGCTGTGATCATATAGGTTCTGCTGATAGAAAACAGATGCTCTTGGGCTTTATAAACAGCTGCTTTATATGGAATACAGCGTCTTCTGCTACTGTATCTATAAAAATACACAGCTATAGACCTGTGAACATGTTTCATGGGTTGTGCAGTGGTGCACATCCAAATGCACAGTGGAGTATGTGGAAATTCTGCCTCTTATTTTACTTCACAAACAAAGCCCTGACATTCATTTACAAGGACTCCCAGAGGTGAGCAGGAAAAGCAAACCCATTATGTGCTAGTCAAAATCCTATTAAACATTCTCACTGCAATTAATCCAGAATGCAGCAACGAGACTGGTGACTGTGAATGGCCGCCGAGACCACATAACATTGGTCTTGAAAGACCTACGTACATTGGCTCCCAGTACATTTCTGAGCACAATTCAGAGTGTTGGTGCTGACCTTTAAAGCCCTAAACGGCCTCGGTCCATTATACCTGAAGGAGCATCTCCACCCCTATCATTCAGCCCGGACACTGAGGTCCAGCTCCGAGGGCCTTCTGGCAGTTCCCTCACTGTGAGAAATGAGGTTACAGGGAAGAAGGCAGAGGGCCTTCTCAGTAGTGACGCCCTCCCATCAGATGTCAAGGAAATAAACAACTATCTGACTTTTGGAAAACATTTGAAGGCAGCCCTGTTTAGGGAAGTTTTTAATGTCTGGTGTTTTATTGTATTTTAAATATTTTGTTGGAAGCCACCCAGAGTGGCTGGGGAAACCCAGCCAGATGGGCAGGGTATAAACAGTGGCAGAGCTTCATGCTCCAGCACTGGGGGGCGGAGAGCAGGCAGGAGCGGGGCTGGCACGCATCCAGGGGCATGGGGCGTGTCCTAGGGTGGGGCACGCCGCCTGCAGGGGCGTGGCACCCAGCGTGGGTGGGGGGGCAGCCGCCATGGCACCCCACCGGGATCACGCTGCCAGGGGTGGTGCGCTCTCCCCACACTCCTCTTCCTCCGCCAGTGCGTATAGATTTATTATTATTATTATTATTATTATTATTATTTGTATTAAAACTAGCTGGTTTGGGGTGGGTGGACAAGCAGGGTCAGGAGGGGTTGTGGGTGGGGATGGGCTTTAATTATTTCCCTCTGCTGCCAACCTGTTTAGAATCAGAGACCCCAAAGCCTACTATTCAAAACGGGAGGAAAACTCCAGGAAGCACAAATGGAAGATTTGTACCCACTGCAAGTAGCAGGCATGGAGGATTCCCAGTTCTGATTGGGACGCAGTGGGGCCAAAAAATTTAAAGAAGCGCACCCCTCATTCCCTGGTTCCAGTGGCGTGCGGTGGAAATTTTCACAGGGAAACAGTTAGGGCCAGAGGCGCTAGCTTGTAAGGGGCATGGAGGGAGGGGTTGATGTCATGGGTGTGATGTGAGATCCTGACATTGTGCATGTGAGCATTGTGCCTCCGTAAGTCAGGCAGAAGCTTTATCGGGCTTTGCGAAGGATGTGCCAGGGCTCAGACAGGATGCTGGAGTCCTCCTGCATCAGGTATCAGGATTTTGGACCCATCAGAGCATCGCATTTCCTTGCCTAAGCTGGGCAGAAGCTTCCTGGGCTTTGCGAAGGAGGCACCAAGGAACATTTAGGGGACAAGCCAAGTCCCCTGAGTCCAGTGACTGCACACCACTGTTTGTGTCTGAAATATACTCGGAGTCGAGAGTGGATTTCATGCTCTTTATTCAGCTCATAGTGGTGAAGAGGAATCAATGTTTCCCCAAAGTATCTGCTTTATATACATTATTTACACAATGGGCTGCAAGTGATTGGCTAATTTCGGAATTCTCCTGGAGGCCAATCAGGTTGTGGATTCACTTCCATCTGGAACTGGATTGGGTGGCTCCTGCAGACCAGTCATACTGCTGCATTGTTCTAGGACCAATCAGACTGCTGCATTTTGGATCCTATTCAACTCAGTACATAACAGTGTACATTGCAAACAGCAGGCATAGAGTGCCAACTCTGACTGGAACACAGTGGGGGTGAAAATTTAAAACTCATTCCCTGGTTCTGATCCAGCTTTCTGCTGCAGGCACCCTATACAACTGACACACCAGGGCTAACCATACAACAAATGTTGCATCTAGTTTGGTCCTTATACAGCTGTCTCATAATTCAGCGTAAGGGGTATACTAATATAGCATTCAGCAAGCAAAGAAAAGCAGTTTGTAACAGGAGGAGGGAGGCAGAAGCACTGGGGGCGTGATGTTGAGTGCAAGAAAAGGACTGTTATAAGTAAACAAGAGTGTCCCTACTTTCAGCCACGAAATGTTGGAGGGTGCCTAGTAATTCCAAAAAGAAACCACAAGCTTAATATGCTTTTCTGGCCTCTCCCTTTGAGTGCCAACTGCTCTGGAATACAAAACATTTTATTAACCGTATTGCATTCTAAGTGGTTTATCTTGAAACACCATGGAATGAAGCAACAACGATAGCAGCATGAGTATGGATTGGAAGAATGTCTGAAGGACAGAAAGCAGGTGTTGTAAGGAAATAAAGTAAATCCACATGAGGCCAAATATAAACTCTTGGCTTGATTATATTTGAGAGTTAAGACAGCTCTTGCCTTTTCTAATGACACAAAACAAGTCTACCCTATCTGGTCTTGTATAGCATGACACAGCAAGTATGCTGTTAAAAATACACAGAATCGTAGCTCGTGGCTTTTCTAAACCCATCTTTTTCTGTGATCAATATGCTGGTGTCTCCACTTTCTATAAGGGCTGCTCCTTTTGGAGGTTAATGTGTCTGAATTTTTCCATTTCTAGTGCACAGTCCACACATACTTTGCCCAGGTGGTTTTGCTTTTTTGTATTTTCTGAGTGGTGTAAAAAAAAAACAACCTGTACTCTGAAACAAGTCTCATTGAATTCAGTAAGGCTCACTCTCTAAGCAAATACAGTCATACCTTGGATCCCAAATGCCCTAGGTACTCGGCTGTTTTGGCTCCTGAACGCAGCAAACCCGGAAATTAGTGTTCTGGTTTACAAACATTATTTGGAACCCGAATGTCCGACGGGACTTCCGCAACTTGCGATTGGCTGCAGGAGCTTCCTTCAGCCAATCAGATGCCACGCTTTGGTTTCCAAACATTTTGGAAGTCGAACGGACTTCTGGAACAGATTCTGTTCGACTTCCAAGGTACAACTGTGTGCACAGGACTGCAGCATTAAGGAATTAGCTTGGTCTAGTCTAAGCCGGGATGGGGGTTTCTGCCCGAAACAGAGCTCAAATGCTCTACAAGAGCCAAAACTTCAAAAAAAGTATTGGTGCACTATTCGTTTCCTGCTTTCACATACTCCATCTGCCCATGGTATCACCTGGAACAGGTACTTCACTTTGTCACATGGCAGGCCCGGTTCTTTTTGGGCTGTCTGTGGGCTGTATCTAGAACAAAGATGACAAGATGAGGCCTGCATTGGGCTAGGCTCATTCTCGTTTTCTTCTCTCAATGGAGGTCACCTCTCAGAAGGCAAAGCATCTACCACAACGGCAAAGCAAAACCTGGCTGATACCTACCATTCAAACGCCTTCCTCAGCCCCTGAGTTCTTATTGACTCCTTAAAATATAAATGTAGCCAGGCTACAAAGGAATACAAAGCAGTTGACACCCAACTAACCAAGCAGGAGCAAGCCAAAGAGTTACTCAAAAGAGTACAAATATAAATAAGTATTTACTTGGCATATAAATGCTGATGAAAGTCACTTTCCCTGGGGGACATAACACCACAACAGGGAAATTGCTATATCTTAGCTTCCTTATTTCCTGGGACCTCTTCCTACTTAGCTATCCAAGCCATTGTCTGTCCCACATAGCTGTTATCACGTCTGGACTCTCTGTCGGGTTTTAATCCCAGCCAAACTGGCCTTTGCCTTCCCTTCAAACTGTTTGTACATGCTCAGGTGCCAACATCACTTCCCTGAGCAGTTGGAATGTTCACGAATATTCCATGGCATCGCCAAGCACTACCACAAATGTGCGTCTTTTCCAGTGAGGGCTGTTCTGACAGAGTTAGAGGTCACATAATTGAACTAGGCTAATCCGCCACCATTCTTTATCTACTCCAGAGCTTTATGAATCCACAAAGCTTTTTATTTGCCAAACCACACAAGAACAACTACCCAAATAATAGTCCGACGAGACTGTGCACATTTTTCTTTATGCCACATGGAACTAGGAATGTTGGAGAATTCTGACTAAAAAGGAAATGGGAGTAGAAATTGCCAATATTTGCTTATCATTTCATTTCCAGATTAGTATTTCTTCTTGTTGTTTTCCGACTGCAAATGGTATATATGATACGCAATTGGTAATTGCCCCGATTTGCATTGTTTCCTTTGCACTAAAATGAATAGTGTGGAAAAAACATAATGATGATGTAATTGTCTAATTAATTCTATAAAAATTTGCCAGCACGGACAGTAAGTTGAGCAACATAGTTTTTGTCAGAAGCCAAACTGCAGTAGAATGGAAACAGTGTTGCATGCGACAAATGCAGGGCGGAATGTAAATAAATATCTTCTTACGTTCCTACATGGAATTGAGAAAGTCAACATATGGAGAGGCAAATGAAAGCTCAATAAGATATTCTCAGCCTTCACAATACACACCTAATGGATAATTCAGGAGGTTAATCTCTGGCTGCTTTTTATAAAGAGAGCTACATCTTTGTGTCCCTGTTACTCTACTGCTATCCAAGAACTGAGCAATGGCAATACAGGTTCTTATTACACCCATAGGTTTTCCAAGATGTTTCAATCGTAGATTAAAGTTGGAGGAATGCATCTCAAGGTCAAATGAGAGTGAGGCCCTCCCTACATTTTTAGCTGCCTCCTTGCAATTCTCCCATCCAAGGCCACTGGAGTGGAGGAGTGGGGTTGAGTCCCAGGAGGGGGGGAATTGGGGCCCCCAGCAAGGTGGACTGGTTAAAAATCTTTACACGGGATATAAAATAAATTTGTGATCTCATTTTTATGTTAATAATAACCATGATAATGACGTATTTAAAAAATGAGCATCCACACCATCATTGCTTAACTAACCATACACTTGTATGTAGACTTGTATGTGCAATACAACACAATGCACATCACACACCAGCTCTGCTGTATTCGCATGGTGTTCACTTAAAAAAACATGCAATTGCGACTGCGCATGGTAAGATGAGACTGTGTTGGCGCACCATCAAAGCACAGAAGGGAATGTATAGAGTTGGAAATACTCGGAAATGCAGATACAATGGTACCTTGAAAGTCGAACGGAATCCATTCCGGAAGTCCGTTTGACTTCCAAACCTTTTGGAAACCAAAGCGCAGCTTTTGATTGGAAGCTCCTGCAGCCAATCAGAAGCCCCGGAAGCCCCTTGGATGTTCAGGTCCCAAAGAACATTAGCAAACCGGAACACTCACTTCTGGGTTTGCAGCGTTCAGGAGCCAAAACGTTCGACTTGCAAGATGTTCGGAATCCAAGGTACGACTGTATTGGGAAGATCACAGAGAAAAGAGAACGAAGACAGGGTGACTCAGTAGGTCATGGGCAGAACAGAACCACAGTATCTTAGTACGTAGAGATGGAAGGGACCCCAAGGTTCATCTAGTCCAACCCCCTGCAATGCAGGGATCACAACACATGGATCCCCACCCAATTTGGAACTGTACCAGACCCTACTTAGCTTTGCAACTGTGCTAGTAGTTTTAGTGCTGCATCACTAGGAGGTGAAGGGACGCGGGTGGCGCTGTGGGTTAAACCACAGAGCCTAGGACCTGCCGATCGAAAGGTCAGCGGTTCAAATCCCCACAGTGGGGTGAGCTCCCGTCGTTCGGTCCCAGCTCAAAAAGTGCAAGTAGATAAATAGGGACCGCTATCCAGCGGGAAGGTAAACGGCGTTTCCGTGTGCTGCGCTGGTTCGCCAGCTGCGGCTTAGTCACGCTGGCCACGTGACCCGGAAGCTGTCTGCGGACAAGCGCCGGCTCCCGGCCTCTTGAGCGAGATGGGTGCGCAACCCTAGAGTCGGTCACGACTGGCCCTGACAGGCAGGAGTACCTTTACCTTTACTTACTAGGAGGTGATGCAATGTGGAAGAAGGCCCATAACGGAGGGTGTCCCATAGTGGTGGGACTTCAAGAGGAAAAAATGTTTATGAAGATATTATGTGCAGTAAAAGGCTAGAGTTGTGACTAATCCATCCCCAAGTGCCCTTGTTGTTGTCTTAACGACATGCAATGTGACCAACCTACCCACAAGCGCCCATGTTGTCGCTCGTAATATAAGCATGCCGCAAACCAAAGATAAAGCAGGGTGAATTACAAAATGTGCCTTCCAGAGCAATTACTAGGAAAATTCCATGTTCAAAGCAACCCCTGAGATAGCAACACTTAGCACCTGAATTACGCAAAGCTTTTAATCTTCGCAGCATTGTATAAACAGGAGCCAAACCATGCAAGGCATTGGGGAATTGGAGGAAGCATGCAGTTTGCAAACAGAGAGCAGCTAAAAGGTTTCTCTTACATGCCTATACAGAGAGGATATTGATGCCAGTTACCCTAATGCCTGGGTCAGAGGGGATATTGATACAATTTCCAGGAAAGTGCATCTTTGCTGCTCTTGTTGTTGTTATTTGCGTGTTCAGACCCAGAAACCTCCCCCCTAAATAAATTCGCACGTGACTCAAAATTTTGGTTTGGTTTTTGGCAGAATTTAGGCCACAACTTTATTGATTACAGAAAGTGACTGGTTGCATAGACTCTGGTTCGACTAGCTCACTGCCATGCAGGTAGCGCTGACCCAGGGCACCAGCATAGGTCAGCCAAGGGCGAACACCTGGATAAGCGGAAAGCCGGGTACAGGCTAACTCCGCCACCCAAATGTCCCCCTGGACTCAGGCACGGGCACAACCCCCTCACAGGGGTTGACCAAACCACCGAGTCCCTGGATTCCTTTAACAGAATATCCTTCACATAGGGATGGCGAGAGCGTTCTCCCATCCCTATCACCTGAACCAGAGCCTATCCTCAACCTTCCAAGTTGTGACGATTTGCTACTAGGCAAGCGAAACCCAAACGGCAACAACCAATCAGCCAAGTGGGGGAAATTCCTGCCGTGCCCCTGTCCCAACGACAGACGACACACGATGGCATAGCAAGGTCAAACGCAACAGGCCCTAAAAGTAGGGAGAGGTGGACAGGTGTTCCAAATGCAAGCGCTGAAAGAGGAAGCTCTGGGTCACGTGCATGGGCATAAATAGGCCCCTCAAACTGTTTAGACTGCGTCCCATTGGCCAGATTGTACCCAGCTTCGAGGGACCTGCCAATTGGGTGTTGTGGCTCACCAATTTTACCCACCCACAACTCACTCAGGGTGTCGGTTGTCCAGGTCTCACCGCAATACATGCCCTCTTTAAGGCAGGACCTGATTTATTAAATTTCGGCACACACACATCTTCATCCATGTTTTACATGGTAAAAACGCAAAAATACAGAACACGGTAACAAATGAAAACAATACCTCCAGTTTGAAAGACCATAGATTGTTTAATTAGCCAATGGCCTGAGAAAAGAGCAATGTTTTTGCCTAAAGGTGTGTAACGAAGGTGTCAGGTGAGCCTTCCTGGGGAGAGAATCTCACAAACGGAGCCATGGTGGAAAAGTTCACATTCAAACAAAAGGCAGCCCTATGGGTTTTCATTCACAAGAATCTCTCATATCCTACCAGCTACTCTCTGTGACTGGTATAGCTAGCCTAATATCAGCCGGTTCAGTAGCCATGATCTCATTTGTGTCTGAAAACGTATTTTGAGAGATGTTGTAAGATTTGTTGTTGTTGTTGTTTAGTCGTTTAGTCGTGTCCAACTCTTCGTGGCCCCATGGACCAGAGCACGCCAGGCACTCCTGTCTTCTACTGCCTCCCACAGCTTGGTCAAACTCTTGTTGGTAGCTTCAAGAACACTATCCAACCATCTTGTCCTCTGTCGTCCCCTTTTCCTTGTGCCCTCCATCTTTCCCAACATCAGGGTCTTTTCCAGGGACTCTTCTCTTCTCATGAGGTGGCCAAAGTATTGGAGTCTCAGCTTCATGATCTGTCCTTCCAGTGAGCGCTCAGGGCTGATTTCCTTCAGAATGGATAGGTTTGATCTTCTTGCAGTCCATGGGACTCTCAAGAGTCTCCTCCAGCTCCAAAATTCAAAAGCATCAATTCTTTGGCGATCAGTCTTCTTTACGGTCCAGCTCTCACTTCCATACATCACTACTGGGAAAACCATAGCTTTAACTATACGGACCTTTGTTGGCAAGGTGATGTCTGAACTGTTTAAGATGCTTTTTAAGTTGTAAGAGTACAGGAAGACAAGGGGCTGGTTTTCATCATGTATGGACCACTTTGGGCTACAGGTGGAAGCTTGCACAACTGAATGTTTCTCAAAACCAAACATCTCTGCCACAGAGAGAACGAGAGATTGTGGAGCAAGTTTCTAATCTTGCCTTCTCTGGCAGGCTTGGTTTTCTGGGTACAGGGGTTTTTTATCTACACATTTACACTCTAAGCACAGATAGTGTCTTGCCCTTCACTTTACTCTCGTAGTCTAAGCCATCATCAAGGTACCCTGCAAGAATGCTACAGAACCAGAATGGTGGGTTTGGTATCCACATGGAGTGAATTTGGGCCGAATCTAGACATATGTAAAAAAACGCTGTGGAAATGCTTTATTAAAAAAAATGTTTTAAAACATATATTGAATTACCCATAAGCTCACCATCGCCATCTAGTGTCACATTTGTATAATGCACTTTAAAAGCACTTAAAACATTATATCTGCAGCTGTATAGCTGAGTCGCTGGTGGTTGTGAAACTTTGGGCTATGTCCATTGTTGCAGAACTTGACAGTGCTCATAGACAGCACAGAGGTTTTCCAGGACCCACCTTTCCTGGGTTCCCAGATATATGGTAGGAGCAGTCTAGTTGAAAGGAAAGCTGTGCTTACTTTATCCAGTATGAACCCAGTGAGCCATCTGGACTTACTTACTTCCAATTGGCCTCCTACGAGTGCGGACGACTATTGAATCTCTGCACCGTGTGATTGGATCATTCGGTTACTCTGGGTTTCTCATGTCATCACGACTGGTATTTCCAGGCTTGGAAATACAAGTCTGAGGGCTGTTCATATTGCTGACCTCAAATATGAGGCCATCGTTATTGCACTTACATTTTTCTGTCCAGCTCAGAAATGTGGCGTAGGCAGCTGCTGACACTTGCCACATCTGAAAGTGGCAAGTCAGAAGGAAGTTCAGGAACTTGTAGTGCATGAAAAGGACACCCGTTCTGGACCAGGGTCGCCAGATGGCCAAAAAAAATAAGAATACCAAACTTCCTGTTCTGCTTTTGCACCCGCAACTGAAATTCGATATGCAGAAATGAACAGAAGCTTTTTCCTGGCATTGAGATTGACATTAAGGGTGGTCAAATGAACATACTTTGTGTGTTGACGTAAGGAATGGGGTCACTCCAGCTGCCCCCCCCCCAAACACCACTACCACTGTGTGCACCGGTGAAACATCTCAACAGCCACACTTTTAGCTAGTATGTGGAGGGGCTTCCTTCTTCATTCCCCCAAGGCATGCACAGGGAGGAAAAAGCATGGGTACCTAATTGAGGGGAGGGTTTCCTTGTGGACAGCAGGATCTAGAATCAATCTAGATGGAAAGCAGTTTGTTGGTGATGAGCATCCAGATTGAGAAAAGCTACATTTTTATGCTACAGACAAGTTAACATATACACAGCCCAAGTCTGAGAGAAGTGCACTTTGAGGTGGGGTCTGGAAAACCCACAAGTTAGATTGGCACAGAGCCCTACATTGCAAGAGTGAGCAGGAATGTCTACTGCGGCAGAGTTGGGAAAGCGAGGGTTTTCAACCACTGCAAAATGAGCAGAAGCAAAGCAGGCAGTGGCGTAGCGTGGGTTGTCAGCACCCGGGGCAAGGCAAGTAATTTGTGCCCCCTAACCCGTGGATTTGCACTCCCTAACCCTAACCCCCAGGTGTTGCGCCCGGTGTGGCCGCCCCCCCTGCACCCCCCACGCTACGCCACTGAAAGCAGGACTTTGTGCACAAACACACACACACACACGTGCAGACAGCTTTCCTCCTGAGGCAGTTAGCGAAGCTTCTGCTCCTTGGCTTTTCCCTTTGTATTGTGCTTGATTTACACAACTTGAGTGTAACAGCGACTCTGGAATTTAAACAGGAACCCGCCAGGGATTTCTCAGCCATCGGCCAACTTCCAAATATGGGAGAATGAAGGCAGCAGCGGTGCAGGAAATCAGGCTCAGCATGACAGACAGAATTCAGAGCTTGCCAAAGCTTCCACCATATGGGCCCCTTTAGCATTTCTCCCGAAAGGTGCTGTAATGCTTTTGTCAGACCAAGAGGGATCACATAAATGCGCTGGAAAGCAAAATACCACACCAGCTTAATCACATTTTGAGATCAACCCTAAACCGGCAGCAGTTTAAAAACCAGGGCTCAAATATCTGTTTATTTAGACCCTATGTGACTTCATTCTCTAAACTTTTCTAAATCTTTCCTGGTCTCCCCTCCCCTCCCGAAATTAATATAAATTCTTTAGACAAATACAGAACCCACAAAACCTTATAGCGACGGAACATAAGCTTCCTGACCTTGCTTGCTTTTGTCCTTATGATCTCATCCAGTGGGGGTGGGGGTGAGGCTGGACCTGAAGTTTCAGGGATTTAACCACCGCAGAGGCTAAAACCCCAGTGGAAGGAACAAACTCCTCTAGGGCGAGGAGTGAGAAGCAAAGGGGGAAGCTATTTTCTGCTTGGCTTGCAATCTTTTTCTTCTACTCACACAGCCAAGATGTCCCTGTCAAGGCCGGGCTGTGGACGATGGTATGAAGTGAGCTAGGAAGTTGAGACCAAAGGGAAAGCAGGACCAGAGGTAAAATCAGGAGTCAGGTTGTCAGAATCGGAAATACAAATTAAGACCTTGATACTCAATACAAGTGCCTATGAGGCAGGAAGATCTCTTATATACCTAGGTGGAGCCAGTCTGGACAGAGGCAAGGTTCCTCACTAGAAGTTGCAAGGACATTGCTCACCACACCAAGCGGTGGTAAGCAGTTACTGTCCAGGCCTTCCTGACCTCCCCAACTTCAAGCTCTGCATCTGGATATCTGAGCTACAGGCTTGGCAACCTACAGTTGCCTTTGTATATGTCAGAACTGAAGCCCGTTGTTGCTGGTGCAGTAGAAGCTGGTGTACGAAACAAAAACATTATTTTGTCGAGTCTTTGCTTCAGCGGTTGCATGATATGTGACTATTCCTTGAAATCACATCTTCTTAGCCGATAACTGGGTTCAGGGGTTGGGGAGGGGGAGGGTCGTTAGATCAGGCTACAGACAATTCTTATGACTGTTGCCCAGAGACAATTATTTCATTTCAGTTCTGTCCCTGAAATGGACTTCCATAGGAACGTTATCGGTGCAGGCAACTTCCACTGGGATGACATAGAAGAGTAAGAAGACACAGGGGCATAGAGTGGGGAGAGCCGGGGGGTGGGGAGAGCGCATGGTTCTGAGTGCGAGCCAGGATGCGATGTCACTGAGAAGTCACAGTTTGGAATAGGTTGGCATAAGTACAGGCTGCCATAAGTCTGCGGAAGTCATTTTCCAAAACAGCTGCTGGCCATCCTTCTACAACACAAATCTTTTGAGCCAGGGCACCTATATCATGTAGAGGGAAAGGACAAAAGCCGCACGCTGCCGAGAACTACAGATCCGAGAAGCAGAAGCTCATCTATTGATTTCAAATAACCAGCCAAACCTTCAGGTGATGCAACCCATTTAATAAATACAGGCCACTCGCGACCTTTAAAAGGTAATCGATGGCTGCTGTTAATAGAAATAATGTGTCCCTTTTAGGATATCAATTAGTTTTAAAACATCCTTTTGGCAAGAGTGCTAACTAGGTGTCAAGTTTTCACCGGGAGATTCGGGTTTGAGCTATCATATTCTCACAGAGGAGAACATAAGAGTTTTAGGGCGGTTGCATGGGTGGAGAAACCAAAAAGGTCATGAGTATTGGGTGAAACATCCCCTCTGACGTGTGCAAATGTGGCTTGAAACACAGCAGGGTGTGTGTGTGTGTGTGTGTGTGTGTGTGTGTGTGTGTGTGACATCACTGCAGTCCAATATGCTAATATGAACATACCCTCAGTAAATGAAAATAAAAGGCAGGCCTGATGTTTGCAGATTAATAACGTTCAGTTATTTATCTTTTCTGTTGGGAGGCACTTCAAAAGTGGATTAGCAAATCACTGTGCGGCTATTTCTTGCCTTTATTCCTTAACACAATAATAACAGCCTTGCATAAGCCTGCAACCACTACTGATCTCTCATACACATATATACGGTAGCACATCTGCCCATATACGTATATATTAGTAATTTGTGACCTTGTTCCCTTTGCTTCTCCCATTTCTGTTGCTTGTTGCTCTCGCACCCTTCATCACTGTTGAAATTTAAATGGTGCAATCCTTGTGTTTTTGGTTTGCGATGGACCATGTGCACTGAGAGCTCCATAAAAACTCTCCTCCTCCTCCTCCTCCTCCTCCTCCTCTGTATGCTAATAAAAACAAACAATTTCTGCAGCCTTGGTTACCTGGCAATTCTTGCTCACCACAAGCAGAAGGTGTGACAATTTACAAGCAGACCACAATGTTACAGGCGGGATTCATCAAACCAGCTCTGTCAGCAGAAGCCCTGTGAACGCACTTCCACCCTTCCTGCCCCCACTCTGCATGCCCCCAAAATTTGCTGGGGGGAGGGAAGCTTTTGAGAGAACCCCCAGAAAAGTGCATGGGGAAAGGAAAGAGGGGATTCTTCCATCTAGCAAGTTGCAATGCTTGCAAAGGCAGAGTGATTGGGAGAGCATGCTGGTGAATCCCACCCTATTTATCATTTATTTCATAAAAATTTATATACTTCTTGGTTGTAAGAAAAAACTCAAAGTGGTACCTGATATTGGTAGCTGATAAACACTCTTCTTGTTCACTAGATCATTCAGAGAAACAACTACCAGATGCACAGACAGACAGCCCTATGGCTTGGATGGTGGTGTATGAATGTGCCCTCAAACAGTGTGAAAAATATGTGGATTACCTACTGGAATTTTGGTCACTGCATTTCTAAAAGGATATTGCAGAGCTGGAAAAGGTGCAGAACAGGGCAACCAAACTGATTGGGGATAACGCCCCTCTGAGGAAAAGATTATGATATTTGGGGGGTTGGTTAGTTTAGAACAGGGGTCAGCAAACTTTTTTAGTCCACTGTCCCTCAGACCTTGTGGGGAGACGGACTATATTTTGAAAATATATTTTGAAAAAAAATATGAATGAATTCCTATGCCCCACAAATAACTCAGAGATGCATTTTAAATAAAAGGACACATTCTACTCGTGTAAAAACACACCGATTCCTGGACCGTCCGTGGGACAGATTTAGAAGGTGAATGGGCCAGATCCAGCCCCTGGGCCCTAGTTTGCCTACCTATGATTTAGAAGAAAGGTGAATACGGGGAAAAATAATAGAATTGTAGAGTTGGAAAGGACCCCAAGGGTCATCTAGTCCAACCCCCTGCAATGCAGGAATCTCAACTAAAGTAAAAAGTCAATATTGGCTCTTAAACTGAACCTGAGTGCACATTATCCTCTGCTTAGAAACCTCCAAGGAAGGAGAGTCCGCCACCTTCTGAGAGAGTCTGCCCCACTGTTAAACATCTCAGAAATTTATTCCTAGTGTTTAGTCGGAATCTCCTTTCTTGTAACTTGAAGTCATTGGTTTGAGTCCTACCCTCCAGAGCCGGAGAAAACAAGCTTGCTCCATCTTCCATGTGGCAGCCCTTGAGATATTTTGTCAGGGAACTGCCATCAGAGGCACGGGAGAAGGAGAGGGTCTCTGATTCTGCAGGGGAAGGTCCAAGCGCTAGATGGAGACTCAGCTGGGAGGAAGGGGAAGAGAATGAGTGTAACACCAGAGATCCAGGAGAGCAACGGGACAGGGAGGTGCAGGGGCTCCAGGACTCTTCGTTGGAAGTTAGCGAGGAGAGCCCAAGCACCCCGCTGCCCACACCCACCCTGTGCAGGAGACTCCCGCGCAGTGAGAGGCGGAGACGATTGGGCGTCAAACAACTCTTATGTTGGCAACGCTTTAAGAAACGCCCACAGTCAGATTCTATGAGTGACTAAGGGCAGCCACGCAAATATGGGCTGCATAGTCCGGAGGGTTTAACCAGGCAATCCGATGCTCAAACGGAGCAGGATTACGCACGAGTAACTCCCAACCACTACATATTTGAAGATCTTATCTCCTCTCAGTCTCCTCTTTTCTAGGATAACATACCCAACTCCCTCAACCGTTCCTCATTAGGCTCGGTTTACAAAATTATGCATGGTGTAGGAAAAGTGGATAGAGAGAAGATTCTGCCTCATAGCACCAGAATTTGGGGGCATCCAATGAATGGTGGGAAATCCAGGGCAGACAAAAGAATGTACTTCACTCATCAAATAGTCAAACTATGGTGTTTGCTGCCGCTTACAACGAATAATAGGGAAATGTTTGGTAATTTTAAATTTGTTCAGATTTCTACATCCAGGTTGGATTAAATAACTTTTACAACCTCAGGCTTTAGAAGAAGGTTCATCTATCCATAGAATTTCTTCAATCCTATGATGAAAAAACTGGTGGCAGAATACCAAAGCCACCTGCTGCATTCAAAAGTAGTTTCGCTAAATGTTTCTTCACAGTTGATTTATCAACAGCAAGAAGCATTGCTTCATTTAATGGTGTGAGATCCTTCGGGCGCATTCCTATACACTTGTGAGGAGTTAAGAGCTTGCTTTGCTTATCAGCCAGAAGACTGTCATTTTGGTAACTGGTTGTGATCAGTACCTGGAAGGTTGTGGTCCAGGCGAAGCGTTTTTCTAAGTTTTGTCTTAGCTTTGATGCAGATTTGAGCCTAAACTTTGGCAGACATTGTGCAAAATCTCCCTTTTCATCTGGGGGCCTCCCAAGTAGAACGCCAGCCCAGCTGCTCTTTGGATGGAATGAAATGCTTGTCCAATCCAGGATTCTTGGTCTTTGGTCATACTTTTTACTGAGAAGCAGAACTATAGCAACCACAGAGTATTTACCAATCTAACTGGTGTTGCTGGTCTTCACTGTTTTAGCTGGTGATTCTAGAGTCATATTGCCTTGTGAAAACCTATTCATACTATCTGCAGGCTTTGAATTCTTTGAGTAAGTTCTGCCTTGGACGTGTCATTGAGAAGGCAATCAGTCCCAGCAGCTTTGACTAAAACCAGCCTTGCCTAACCTGATGCCCTCCAGATATTCTGGACTACAGCTCCAATTAGCCCCAGCTAGCACATCTGGAAGGAAACAGGTTGGGGAAAGCTGTCCTAAATGCACATGTTTTTGAAATGGGCGTGCAAAATGACATGACAGTCATAAATACAAATTCAGGGCCCTAAATATCCTACTACGGCATGTGATTCTTAGGGCACCAGTCTCCCTTCTGACCAGTCACTTTGGTCAGAGAATCGCTTGTAGAATTCCCTCTTAGCTATGTTGGTACAGCATGAGATTTTTTAACCTCAGGGTCATGGGTTTGAGCCCCATGTTGGGCAAAAGATTGCTGCATTGCACAGAGTTGGACTAGATTACCCTCCTGGTCCCTTCCAAATCTACAATTCTTTAATTCTATGATACTTCAAACTATTGTGCTCTTACTACATTTTGGCTGCAGAGGTTTGGGGAAAAGGCTGAAATGCTCTTATGACATAAAGTAAAGGTAACCCTGTTCATTAGGTCCAGTCATGGATGACTCTGGGGTTGCGCGCTCATCTCGTTCTATAGGCCAAAGGAGCCGACGTTTGTCCGCATACAGCTTCTGGGACATGTGGCCAGCATGACTAAGCCGCTTCTGGTGAACCAGAGCAGCGCACGGAAACACCGTTTACCTTCCCGCCAGAGTGGTACCTATTTATCTACTTGCACTTTGACGTCTTTTGAACTGCTAGGTTGGCAGGAGCAGGGACCAAGCAACGGGAGCTTCACCCCGCTGCAGGGATTCGAACCGCCGACCTTCTGATCGGCAACTCCTAGGCTCTGTGGTTTAGACCACAGCTCCATACTGGCCACCAAATCACACCAATGAGCTAACTCCAGACCTAATTCCTACTGGCTGTCATTTATATGTCTTTTGTTAGCATCTGACTAACACCAAGTACTTTTACACAAATTTATACAAAACAGGGCAATCTGGGTCACACTGTGCCCAGTAAGGACCATTTATACAGCATTCCTCAGCCCAGTCAGTCTGTTCTCTCAACTGGCAGTGGCTGATTTGGTCAGCTCCAAGGAATCTGAGTAGGATCGTCTTGCCAGAAACAAGAAAGGTATTTATCCCTGCAGTTTCAGCATTTGCTGTGAGGTTAATCCAATACCCTTTCAACATTGTTCATCTTCACAGCAAACATTATTCACCCACAGAATTATGCATATTCCAATTTATTTTAACTACTTTACAATCCTCAGAACACTAAATTTACTTTCAAGTTTAGGATCTTCACAGAAGGAATTGTGGTTTACAATATGGAAACCGTCCTATTGGGAGAGATTTTGTCACATGATCTCCACTTCCCTTAATAGTAAGATAGCCAAGGTCAATGCTACAGCATTTGATTTCCTTTCAGTGAGAGAGCACAGGTAATATTTGTTTTATCTACAAACAAATAAGCAAGCGGAGCATACTGTTGGTAAACAGCTGCTTTTACACATCACTAAACCCTGCATCAGATCCTAAGACAGAGCCCTTGCATCCCGAAATGCTTCGCTGAGTGCCAAATCTCTGCCTGCAAACATTATCTCTTTATGCACACTGACTCTATACCATTTCTCTGCCCTTTCCAAAAGCTGGAAAGTATCACTTTGATGTGCAAAATTGTAAGAGATTCCCAGCTCATAGGAGACCGACCATCTGTCCTTAATTCCTACAGATAAAACAATAAACTATCATCATTGACTATCAGAAAGCCATCAGTGGAAACAATCGTTGACAGCATATCTTGGTTCATTAAAATCACCCAAGACAGAGACCGATCCTAGTAGAAAAGAAATCTGACCACCACTGAAGATTTGACCCAAATTTTGGTATCAGGCAGGTAAGACAATTTTGGACTAGACAGATCAATGTTTTGACTCAGTGCAAGTTAGCTTCACATATTTCCAAATCAAGTTAGGATTCTAGGAGAGCAGACAGTGCTAGTCTTTTGCAAAAAGAAAAAAAATCCACTGTGTGGGGAATAGGCCCGGCCCAACCATGAGACAAGGTGGAGCAGCTGCCTCAGGTGGCAGAAGCTTTTGAGGCAGCACTGCCACGGGTGCCCCACCCACCTTGAAAAGCAGCAGTGGGGTAAAATGGGACACAGCGCTGCTGGTGGGGCAAACCATACAGTTCTTGGTGTGGGAGGAATGCTTCATGATCAGATCCTCCTATTTTCACACTATCTCCCTGGACCCACAATACAGCTACAGTGGTATCTCGGGTTACATACACTTCAGGTTACATAAGCTTCAGGTTACAGACTCCGCTAACCCAGAAATAGTGCTTCAGGTTAAAAACTTTGCTTCAGGATGAGAAAAGAAACTGGGCTCCGGCAGCACGGCAGCAGCAGGAGGCCCCATTAGCTAAAGTGGTGCTTCAGGTTAAGAACAGTTTCAGGTTAAGTACGGACCTCTGGAACGAATTAAGTACTTAACCCGAGGTACCACTGTACTGCAATAAAACCATTCTGGTCGTAGTTTGGCATCTGTTGGATGTGCCCTAATAGAGTTCTGAACACTTCGCTTGCCTCCCAAAGCAATGAAACGAAAACCGGAAGCGTGTCAAATACCGTACTTTTCTCTCTATAACACGCAGATTTTTTTCTCCTAAAAAGTAAGGGGAAATGTCTGTGCGTGTTATGGAGCGCATGTGTGTCCCTGGAGCCGACTGGCCGGAGTGCAGGGGCAAAAATCAGGCAAAAATCCAATCGCGCGAGAGAGGAAGCTGTTGCTTTCCTGCATTCTGCCTCAGGGTCTTACTGCCCACCCGCTTCTGTTTCGGTTGCTGTTTGCTCAAACAGATCAAAGAGCAGGCAAATCCCCTCCCCTCCAGGCAATCCCTCCCCTCCAGGCAAGCAGAGGGGAAAGGAAAGGATCGTGTCCTTCCTTCTAATTCCACTCTGTGCTCCAGTGCTGCTGCGTCCAGGGAAGCATTTTAGGGACTCGCAGGCAGCTGGAAAACATGCAGGTGGGAGAGAGAGAGAGAGAGAGAGAGAGAGAGAGAGAGAGGGCTGGCTTGGGTGGCTGGGTGGGGGGAAACTTTTGCCTTCCTTTCCTCCCTCCCGTTAAACCCCTATCCTGCATTCTTAGCCAGCTGCTTCTCTGCACACCCCTCTCGTGCTCCTTGTCCCTTCTGTGTTTTTCCTTCCCTCCTCACTTAAAACGTGGTTACAAAGCACGGATCCACATGGATCTTCAGGATCTTTGCATTGGGTCACCCCAAATTCACCATCAGATCACATAGCATGTCCATGGCTACAGCCTGCACCAAAAAAATCACGCACCCACTGTTGCCTGGGGCTGCAGTGGTGCAAAAACGTGGCTACAAAGCATGGATCCACATGGATCCTCAGGATCTTTGCATTGGGTCACCCCAAATTCACCATCAGATCACATAGCATGTCCATGGCTACAGGCTGCACCAAAAAAATCACGCACCCACTGTTGCCTGGGGCCGCAATGGTGCAAAAATGTGGTTACAAAGCACAGATCCACAGGGACCCTCAGGATTTTTGCATTGGGTCGCCCCAAATTCACCATCAGATCACATGTCTGTGGCCACAGCATGAGGCACAAAAATTATACATCCACTGTTTCTTCAGAATCCCCCCCCCTTATTTTCCTCCTCTAAAAACGATGTGCGTGTTATGGTCAGGTGCGTGTTATAGAGCGAAAAATACGGTAGATTCCATTTAAATAATGGCTTGTTTAAATTTAGCAGGACCTAGAGAAGCAATGAAGCAGCAGCCCTGCCTCCGTATAATCATTACTCTCCTCCTGCGTCTGGGTGCATCCAGCCACACGGTGAATGATCTGAAAATGATGATAATGGACTAAGGCTGTATGGGAATCTGTCGCAAAATATTTGAACACCTATTGAATGATTGCTCCTTGGTTCTGTACTTGCGCTTGAATGCATTGGCAGTGTACAAGTCCTTCAGGGAATTAAACACAGGGCTATTGGCACAGGGCTAATGGAGCTACTAAATTTCTCTGAATGGATTGATATGAAACATTAGTTTTGATGTTTACTCTTTTTCCTTAAAGAGAAAGGGAGAGAATGTTGCACCTTTAAGAGATCTGTCCTCTTAGTTGCTCAGCCTCAGTTACCATTAGGCATTTGTGTAGAAGCAGAGAAGCACCGCAGAAAGTGACTACAATAGTACCTCGGGTTAAGTACTTAATTCGTTCCGGAGGTCTGTTCTTAACCTGAAACTGTTCTTAACCTGAAGCACCACTTTAGCTAATGGGGCCTCCTGCTGCTGCCGCGTCGCCGGAGCACGATTTCTGTTCTCATCCTGAAGCAAAGTTCTTAACACAAGGTACTATTTCTGGGTTAGCGGAGTCTGTAACCTGAAGCGTATGTAACCTGAAGCATATGTAACCCGAGGCACCACTGTATTAACATATGTTCCCAGGAACACAGAGATTAAGGCTGCAATCCCAAATGCAGTTACAGGGAGTAAACCTAATTCAACTTAGTGGGGCTTATTTTTAAGTAGACATGCATAGGGTTGAACTGTAAAGCTGCAGTCTTATACACACTTAAAAAGGTAAAGGTAAAGGACCCCGATGGTTAAGTCCAGTTGCAGATGACTCTGGGGTTGCGGCACTCATCTCGCTCTATAGGCCGAGGGAGCCGGCATTTGTCCGCAGACAGTTTTTCCGGGTCAAGTGGCCAGCATGACTAAGCTGCTTCTGGCGAAACCAGAGCAGTGCACAGAAACACCGTTTAGCTTTGCACCAGAGTGGTACGTATTTATCTACTTGCATTTTTGATGTGCTTTTGAACTGCAAGGTTGACAGGAGCTGGGACTGAGCAATGGGAGATCACCCTGTCGCAGGGATTCGAACCGCCAACCTTCTGATCGGCAAGCCCAAGAGGCTCAGTGGTTTAGACCACAGCGCCACCTGTGTTGTGTTATTTGGGGGTTAAACCCCAACCCGATGGGACTTTGCAATTGAATTCAGGGTGCCTGCTGACTGTCGCCATTTTGTCAGAGAGATTCTAGCACATACTATACAGTGGTGCCCCGCAAGACGAATGCCTCGCAAGACGGAAAACCCGCTAGACGAAAGGGTTTTCCGTTTTTGAGCTGCTTCGCAAGACGATTTTCCCTATGGGCTTGCTTTGCAAGACGAAAACGTCTTGCGAGTGTTCCGATTTCCCCCCGCTCCCCCTCCTTTTTCTAAGCTGCTAAGCCGCTAATAGCCTTTTAGCCACTAATCTGCTAACCCTTTAATAGCCGCTAAACCGCTAATAGCGCTAATCCGCTAAGCCGCTAATAGGGTTGCTTCGCAAGACAAAAAAACCACTAGACGAAGAGACTTGCGGAACGGATTAATTTCGTCTTGCGAGGCACCACTGTAAATTTAGGTTTGGGCAATTAAGTGGATCAAAGTGCTCTGTTCCCTGGAACAAAGAAGGCACTTTTTAAAATAATTGGACTTTTTGCGGATTTGGACATGATGGTGAAATACATTTAAAAGTGTGGGGTGAACAAATTACTAAAAGGCAGAAGGAAAAACACGGCAGATCAGGATGAATGAAGGGCCAGTGCTGATTGTAATATAACTGCTCTGCAAACAAATCTGCATAAATGCTCAATAAAGACTGGATATCATTTAACCTCTGTGTAAGGTTCAATAAACAAGTTGTCTGGAGAAGTCCTCAGAATTCGAGTGCATGGCAGTCATCCTATCTCCATTGCATGACAGAAAGCCTTTTCATTAAAAATAATGCAAATTACCTCCAATGAAACATTATTGTGCTGCTTTGTTAGAATCCAAAGATGATTTATTTGGAAGGAATTTAACAAAGAAGTATTCAGACTTTTGAGTTACACAGAATACTTTCTTTTGCTGAGTGTTAAAAAGAGGCAAAGATGCTTTCTAGCGAAGGGTGTGGGGTTCAGCCCTATCTGCACTTTGTCCCAGTTCTGTAGGGTGATCCTAAGCATTAGTTGCTCAGAAGAAAGGCCTATCAAGTTCAATGCCTTAAAGCGTTCCCTGAGGAAATGCCTGCAAGACTTAATTAGATGAGAACTGTGCAAAAGATCTCAAGTTACAGACAGGGCTCCTGGGCAGAGAAACAAGCAGTGACTCTCTCACCAACAGTTATCGGAGTCGGTCTACAAAGCACTGATCAGAACACATTGGTCACTTTTAAGTCAAATAACAGAAACAAAGAAAGGCGGAGTTTCATTCGAGACAATGCACCAGCTGCAATTTTAAATTTGGTAGTTTAAAGGGCTAATTCACTACACAATATGAAATCACTTTCATATTGGGTAGTAAAAGGTTTGTATAGTATATTCTTAACTGTCTTCTTCGTCTAGTAACTACAGTGGTGCCCCGCAAGACGAATGCCTCCCAAGACGGAAAACTCGCTAGACGAAAGGGTTTTCCGTTTTTGAGCTGCTTCGCAAGACGAATTTCCCTATGGGCTTGCTTCGCAAGACGAAAACGTCTTGCAAGTTTGTTTCCTTTTTCTTAACACCGTTAATACAGTTGCGACTTGACTTCGAGGAGCAACTCATAGAACGCAGTGTACATAGTAGCCTTTTTTGAGGTTTTTAAAGACTTTGGTGATTTTTGAACCTTTTCCAAAACTTCTTTTGCAGCCATTTGATAAGTTAAGCTTTTAAAACTTTTTGGGGGGGTTTTGGATTTTGGGTTGGGGTGTTTGGAATTCAAGGACTTGGTGTTGGGAAGGGGTTTGCAAGAATGTGGAAGCTTGTGGTTTTTTTCTGCATTTTTATGATTTTCTGTGACCATTGGGCCACTCTGCTGTTTTTTTAAAAAAAATTCTGGGTTTGAATTTTGAAATGCTCTTTACAGTATGTGTGACTTTAAAGAGCACTTAATAAACTCTTGTTGTACCAAATTTGGCTTTGTTTGGACTTTTTTTGACTATAGGAACGCATTAATTGATTTTCAATGCATTCCTATGGGAAACCGTGCTTCGCAAGACGAAAAATTCGCTAGACGAAAAAATTTGTGGAACGAATTAATTTCGTCTTGCGAGGCACCACTGTAAAGGCTAGTTTAGAATTTCCACTCTGCCCATTTTTGCAACATACACACTCCCAAGGGCAATGTTAGAGGGTAGTCAGACAGTCCAAAAGGCCCATGAAGACTCAGGAAATATTTAGAGATCAAAGACATCATTTTTACAAACTTGGCTGTGAACCAATGAGATGAAGGCTTCACCAGTCCTCCATCTTTCCTCCACTAGAACACACACGCTCTCTCTCTCCTAAGTAAAACTGCATACCCTCCAACATTTCTTCGATGAAGATAGGGACGTCCCATTCCATAATGCTAATTTTACTATTTATACCACCACACCCAGCCACTCTGGGTGGCTTCCAACATATATAAGAACATAATGAAACATTAAACATTTTTTTCCCCTATACAGGATAGCCTTCAGACGGCTCAGGGGTCGGATAACTCCATACCTTCCTACATTTCTCCAAGGAAAATAGGAACATCCTAAGAAAAAGTGGGACATTCAGGAATCAAATCAGAAACCAGGACGGCTTCTCTAAATCAGGGCTGTCCCTGGAAAATAGGGACACTTGGAGGGTCTGTAATTGTTAGAGCTAAGCTGCTGCATACTTCAGAATGCAGCGTTCTGAACCTTATCTCAGCAAACAAGATTGGAAAAGAACGTGATGGGCTTCCTGTCAGATTTCTGTGAGTAACAGAGTGATCCCTGTGAGGCAGTAGCTGGTCAGAGCCTCTTGAGAAAAAAGGGACTGCTAATAGCTCTGCAATGTGTTTCCATGTTTCCATGGGGACTAAATTAGACAATTTCCCCTAAGTATCTCTCTCTTCCTCTGCTCAGCTCATTTGGCAGATTGTTCTTTTATTTCTTTGGTTGCCTGCCTGCCTGCCTGTTGAGACAATAAGCTGATTTATTTGGCATGCAAAGGACTGGCAAATTGTGTTCTGGCCTAACCATGAACTATAAGAGCTCTTAACTTTCTTCTCTGGATCTTTTAAGAAAATAAGTTGCGACTAGGGGTAAGGACCCATAAGTAAGGGGGCACATTTATTTTCCATAGGGCCCATTCCAAGGTTTCTCCCCATTCTGTTTAACCATGTCCTTTCCCTTCCTTGCTCACCCACCGTTTGCCATAAGTTCCCTGGGGAGGTTTCAACAATATAAAAATGCAAAACTAAGATCAGTTTGAACAATTTACCATCAGAAGAACAGATGTTCCAGGCCAGGACAAAGAGGTGCTTCTCCTACATATGATGGAAGCCATACAATGAAGGCTCCAGATGTACCTCTAGGGTGAGGGATTTTCATATATTAGGGGCTGACACAAATAGTGCCCTCTCCCCGGACACACACACCCTCCAACCTCTGAGGGTGGAAGAACTACCAAAATGGCTCCCTTTGCTGATCTTAACACCTGAGATTATAGCTATTATAGCAACACAAACCAGATCCCCAAATTGTATTATTACAAATCTCCATAAAATTAGCTCAAAAACGACTGTGTGTGTGTTTGCCCCCCCCCAAAAAAAAAGCTCAATAACTTTTCTGTCAGGATTTTCACTGTTGGAAATATGGCAACCCTAGCCACAATCCATTTTTCGCTTTTAGACACAGTTTTTCCTCAATCCAGCTTCCAGGCTATTCCAAAACAGAAGCCATGATTCTGTTGTGGCACAAACAGTTCAGACAGCTTTTTCCCACATGCATGTGCAGGAAAAAGCTTCAATCAATTGCAGTTTGGTGTGGTGGCGGGTGAGGAATAATCAGGTGAAGACATCCACCCCACCCCACCCCCCGATGTGAACAGGAGCAGAAGGAAGTGACTTGGAAATGTAGCAAAAGATGAAGTAAGAACGACCTTGCTTCTAATATGAACATACTCTAAGACGGTAGGGAAAACAAGAAGTTCCAACAACTGAAAATTGTCCCTTCTTGCTGGTACATATAGACCCAGGAATGTTGTGCTTTCTGAGCAGAGTACGCTGGCCTAACTGCTCCTAGTGGTTTCTGCTGCAAAAGTGAAACAGTTTCTTCCAGTTCAGTCACATGAGGTGCCAAGGCTTTCTGGGCTTTCCTCATTTAAAGACAGTACGTAACATCTCAGTGTTGTAATATACAGTTACTGACTCACACTGGCATGCATGAAAGGGTTAACGGGAGCCCTGTGCTCAAGTTGCCAGTGGGTGTGGCTTAGCGGGTCCCCAGCAGACTCCGCCTCCCTCACTTCCCTCTCAGCATTCAGTGACTATGACTGAAGGAAAACCATGTGAAAAATCTCTCTAAAAGGGTATTTTTACAGCTTGCATCTTTGCTAACCCAAAGAATACATGATCGTTTTTGCATTGAAACCAAGTGACTTCACTGTGTTTGATGCTGCAAATTGTGTACATAGCTTTAGCTTCTTGCTCTTTCTGTGAGGGGAGAGTAAGGGGGGTAGGTGCAATTTAGGTGTAATAAATATATTTAGAAAACACAGGGGAAAGCGGGCAATAATTCTCCACTGGAAACAAGACAGCAGAAGTTCAAGACCATTCTTATTTTAAACACTAAATGCCTCCTATTGCCCCTACCCAGAGATAGGCATCACTTCTGAGCTTCTAGATTCCACCTTCTGAGCCTCAAGGTCTGAGTTTCAGGATACCAGGCAACCCTAACAATTGATGATAATGATAATTAACATTACCACACAGAGACATTTTATTTTTATCACCTTGCAAACAGCAAAACGGCCATATTAAGTAATTTAAAGTAACCTCACTTAGCATACTTTCAGGAACACCATCTGAATGAATCTAATTTTTAGAATAACTGCCCCATGTTTCATTGGCAGAGAGCCAGTGTGGTGTAGTGGTTAAGAGCGGTAGTCTCGTAATCTTGGGAACCGGGTTCGCGTCTCCGCTCCTCCACATGCAGCTGCTGGGTGACCTTGGGCCAGTCACACTTCTCTGAAGTCTCTCAGCCCCACTCACCTCACAGAGTGTTTGTTGTGGGGGAGGAAGGGAAAGGAGAATGTTAGCCACTTTGAGACTCCTTAAAGGGAGTGAAAGGCGGGATATCAAATCCAAACTCTTCTTCTTCTGGCAGTCCTTTCAGGGTAGCCTTTGGGGAACGGGGGTTTTGAGATCAGGGAAAGCAAGCCAAATTCACCTCCTTTTGCAGTAGGATTGCCATATTTTTTAAAAAAGTGTTGAGCTGTTTGTAGCCGCCTTTCAGAAATTCCCTCCAGACGTCAATTCTGCCTATGAAATCCCAGTAACGTCCGGGGAAATCCGGACATATTGGCAGCCCTATTTTGCAGGTCAGTCCTGAGCAAGTTACTTGGAAGGAAGTCCTACTTAGTTGAATGGGTCTTAGTTGAAATTAAATGTGCTTATGATTACAACTTTGGACAGTCAAACGTTAACAAGTACAGTGTGATTTCCTGTCGCCCTGCCAGAGCCCAAGTGCTCAGTAGCTATGAGGCTGAACTAATGCCGCTGAACTGAGCATCACTTTTTCGCTAATTCCAACCCCCTTCCATCATTTAGAAGGAAGAGTCCTTGTGAAACCCTTAGTTTGTGGTTAATTCATGTACAGGCCTCAATTACCGACCTTTATGAGAAGGTCTTTTACTCAGCCGAGCCATTCTGAAAATGGAGAAGGAAGCTACTGGGGATAGCGCATTAAAAATCTTACAAAGAAGTGTCTGTTTTACTTGGCCACAGAAAATAGGAATGAACTCATTTGAGAGTGAAGTCAGTCTTTCAAACGGTCCCTTTTATACCAGCTGAGTGCACTTTTAAAAGTCAAGTTATTCTTTTGTTGGCATTCGGCATTTTGCACTGGTACAGAAGTTACCACATGTTGCACTGTATGTGGCAACAGGATGTAGCACATTGCAGTTATTGTACATTCCTAGATGTTTTGCAAGATCTGTCACAAGTAAATTTGAGCTTGTCTAGTTTCAAATTTATTTGATACATGCTGCGAAGAGGTTGGTCTAGTGTACATAGAAGCAAGTACAGTGGTACCTCGGGTTACATACGCTTCAGGTTACATACGCTTCAGGTTACAGACTCCGCTAAACCAGAAATAGTGCTTCAGGTTAAGAACTTTGCTTCAGGATGAGAACAGAAACCATGCTCTGGCGGCGCGGCAGCAGCAGGAGGCCCCATTAGCTAAAGTGGTGCTTCAGGTTAAGAACAGTTTCAGGTTAAGTACGGACCTCCGGAACGAATTAAGTACTTAACCCGAGGTACCACTGTATTAAAATATTTTTTTTTGCTGCAGAGTCTTGGGCTTGCCAACCTTTTTTGGACCAGTGAGCACATTTTTAGAGGGCTGTGGGCACCAGTCACAAAATGGCTGCCATGAGGGCATCATTTTACACAAAATGGCTGGTGTGAGGGGCATGGAATAACATAACATTAGAAAGAGTAAATGATGAAGCTTTCCCAATAATTATATTTCCATACCAGAAAAGGCTTAACCTGTGGAATTTCTGCCTCCGTTGCAGTGGTTAAAGTTACAAGAACCCTGTTTTTTCCTAGTGTCAACCCTAAACTAAATCCTAGGCTGCCCCATTAAACACAGAGACATACATTGAAGTGGGTATGCATACTATTGCACTGTAATTTCACTATACAATGGATTATTAATAAGTATCATGTATTTTAGCCCCTATGCAGCAGACATGTCTAAGGCTCTTTACAAAATTTTCACATTTGCCTTTTTGTGTGTGTGTGGAGAGGGAGATAGTCTTCAAAATACACACACATTTATTGCATAGTAGTATTCGCAGAAAATAATTTATAGGGACTACCTGATCTCAGACCAAACCACCATGGGAAAGATGCAACTTGGCTGCTAGGGGGAAAGGAAGGGCAAACTATGGAGATTAAAAGGACTAGAAGATAAGACAGAAGCAGGAAAGGTAAATTGTTCAGAAGGGTACCTGCACATTTTGCTTTGTAACTTTCTTTCTAGGAGGGCTAGAGGCTTACTTATTTTAAAAAAACAAAAGCTTGGAATCTAAGGACCCTGCCTGGAAACACCAGTGAATGTGCCTGAGGGTGCTTGGTTGGCAACTAGCCATTGTGTTCTTGCCTTAAACTCTTAGATGAGCAGAGTTTCCCTCCACACTGCAGATTCTAGGGATGGACAGGATGAAGAGAAGACGCTCATCTCTATTCCTCCATCAATTCCATTGGACCCCACTCCTTCCCAAGATGCTGAGGACTGGAGTCCTGATTAATACAGCAATCACTGCAAGCAAGGGGAGGGATGTGGCAGACCAGGTATATTTACAGCCTCTCCTGCAGCCTAGTAACCTTGAAAGCAGGGCGGAGAGGGGGACATCCTTTTTATCTCCTGCAATGCTCTGGGGCATTGAGGAAAATTTAAATGGCAGCTAGGTCTGATGCTGCTGGACTACTGGGCTGGAAAAGAATGAAAGGGGGATGTCAATGGTGAGCCCTGGCAGCTGCCCAAAGATGTCAGGTGCTGATGCCAGCTCTGATCTTCATTTTACAAAACTGTAGATGGGATATTTGGAATGTGGCTCAGCTGCCAAGAGAGGGGTGTGCCTGAAGAACTCCTAAACTATCTCCAGATAACTATAGCATCTGTGAGGATGAACGAGGAGGGTTGTCAAATGTTTTGGAGGGGGCTGAGACTCTTTGCAGGTGGAGTTTGCAGTGATATTGACAGCAAACTACCTGCAGAGAGAAGACAACTGGGGTGAGATAAGTCAAGTATTCTCTATTTCTGCTGAGCTACAGAAGAACAAACTGAAATCCTAATCCTGCTGTGCTTTTAAAGCTCCACATTTCAACCCCGGGCTAAGCAGCACATTCTAGATTGGCTGTCCTACTACTATGAGCAGTACCCAAAGGCAATTTTAAAAAGTAAACTTTAAAAAGCAGAAATGTAAAAAGGAGTTGCAAGCTGTCCCCTGGCTTCCTGCAGCTGTCCCCTAGCAATAAACATCACAGACACATCTGGGAGGAAAGAAATTGTTGCAATAGTACTTACGTTCTTTCCCTTTGACCAATATGTATATGTTTGATAGGATAGCTCCTGGGGTGTGAGTGGTCTGGCAGGTTCTTCAGTCAGAATTGCTTCCCAGGTTTTTCTAGGTGGTGGGTCTGGTAAAGAAGGAAAAAAGAAACCCTGTGGAATAATGTGTGCATTTGTCTACAGTGGTACCACAGGTTACAGATGTTTCAGGTTACAGACACTTCATGTTACAGACTCCACTAACCCAGAAATAGTACCTAGGGGTAAGAACTTTGCTTCAGGATGAGAATAGAAATCGTGCGGCGGTGGCGCAGCGGCAGCGGCAGGCCCCATTAGCTAAAGTGGTACCTCAGGTTAAGAACAGTTTCAGGTTAAGAATGGACCTCCAGAACGAATTAAGTTCTTAACCTGAGGTACCACTGTATTAGCAAAATTTATAGGACACCCTTCATAACAGAGTAATCGCAGGACATCTGCCAGCATAGTATCTAGCAGCATTATCATTCTGATTACCGTATTAAATTTTTGGGTCACATACTAGAATTTGTTTGGTTTCAGAGTGACTCATAATACAAATTAAAATGCCTCAAAAACTAAAAGTGCTTATTCTGCAATAACAAAGAAAGGGTCTGTCCTAACCCTGTTTAGGGAAGTTTTTAATGTTTGGTGTTTTATATTGCTTTTTATTATTATTATTATTATTATTATTATTATTATTATTATTATTATTCTGTTGGGAGCTGCCCAGAGTGGCTGGGGAAACCCATCCTGATGGGTGGGGTATAAATAAATCATCATCATCATCATTATTATTATTGTTAAAGATGAACATAAATGAAGATCAAAATGCTCAGATGAATAGGAATATATTCACATGGTGTAGTAAGTTGAACAGGGACGGCAATTAAAGGTGAACAGCAATAGATCCGATAGATTAAGGCATGACACCAGTCAAAACTAAAATAAATACCGTAGCTCCAAAGGCGTGGGAGAGCATGAATGTTTTAACTAGGCACTAATAAAGATGTAGCCCTCCATACATCCTGAGAGAGTGAGCTGCACAGCAGGGCCTCCTCTACAGAGAAGGCACTGCCCCACACCAGCACATCGCATGCCAAACACCCTGGCGGGACAGTGAGCTGAGCCTCTATGTAATACAACGCATATATTAGGACCAACAGCCTATAACAAGATGCATGAGCCCAAATAAGGACAGACTTTCTTTCTGGACTCAAAATGAAGCAATCACACTTCGGAACTTTCTGTATCCATAAATAGTCATTCCAAAATACCTGGAGTTTGCCTGATACTTCTGGGCCAAGTGAAAGCACTAAGAGCTGGGGATTTCTGAAGCCTGTCTTTGTTTCACAGGCTTTGGACAAACAATCTAGATTAGCAGTGACTTAATAATAATAGTAATAAACCAACAGCTAAAAAAATAACATTATAGTTTCTTTTGGATCCGAGAGCACCAGAGACTCGTAGTATAGCTGTAATATTTGTTTTGCTTGCAAATAGAGAAGAAGAGCATTTTGGAAGTAAGTTGGAACTCCTAGACCAGGTAGCAAATCACCCAATCCTGAAGCAGATTCTCCAAATAATGTTCATGTAATGATCATGAAACTAACAATAATTCTTTCAAAGCATTAATTCTGCCTTTGCAACAGCAAGCTATCGTTCTGCTTTGGAACACGTTTCTTAAAAGAAAAGCTTTTCAGATACCTTTTAATTGCATATCTTTCTAAAGAAATGCCTGAAGTAACTGATCTTATCATTTGTTTCTTCTGTTATTTTACTCCAAGAAGACCCATTTATCCTAAATAGAACCCAACAAGGCAGACACGTATGTACAAAATATTTCCCCCCAAAGTGATCCCATTGAGATCCCAAGATCTTGCAGGTAGATCTTAGAAATATTAAATAATCAATACATTTTTTTTGAAAATATAAAGCATATTTTTATCACTTTAAAATTTTTTGCAACTTAATTTAAACTTTAAGGTAAGTCCTCCTTGTGACATATCATATTAAAGTTCTGAAGAGACCAGTGTTTTTAGTTTTGGCATATGTCAATACTGGGCTGAGCTTTTAAGGTTTTTGTGTAGTGCGACAAGGCCAAAATTGTCAATTCGTTGAAACTTCAAACCCTCATAACTCAAAAATGGGATGAGATAAAAAGCAAAAAAAAAAAAAAAAAATCATTTAAACTTAGATTTGATCATTCAACAAGTGTAGAAAATATTAAGAAAATTGGATGACGAGGTAAAAAATTGGATCACTTGATTTGGCATCTGCACACCAAGGTAAACTTAACCTGCAGCCAAGTCTCAAGTACAAAAGTACCAACCAGCAAGGCTGGGGGTGAGAAAGGGGTGCGCTGGCCTGGGATCCACTGGTTCCTGAGCCAGCTCCACCGCTACCACTTGATGGGATCAGGTCTGACTCTGGATTGTACCTGATAGTTGTGCCAGCTCCAGATTGGCACAGCAGTTTGCCTGATCCCCCTGCCCTTCAGCCCAGCAGGCAAGAGCTGTGGATGTGATGGTCAGCCTGCCAAGGGACTATGGTGGGTTTTGGATTACAGAACCGACTCTCAACCTTTTTCTCTCCTTGCTATCTGTGCTCATTTCCCAGTCCCTTGCAAATAACTGACAGTTCTTCATTCCATTATTTCTTCCCCCACATTTCCCCCAAGGACACCAGGGTGGCAAACATGAAGTTATCCCATTATATCAGCCCTTAAGAGCATTTATTCGGTTAACAGAAGGATTTTGGATACAAAGAATTTGACACAATCAGTTAATGACATTTCAGCAAAGCGACATACAGGTATCATTTTACTTTGCTAGCTGTTGGAATGTGCTGTGAAATTAAAATAAAGATTTGAAAAGGAGAGTCAAGTTATTCCATAATGTTTTCCCCCTGCTATTCTGTTCATTCCTGAAGGCATGAGATGGTTTTCGGTTATCAAAGAATCTCTTGTTTAAACAACCTAGAAATCCTACCCCCCCCTTCCATATTTCCTGAGGGGCTCTGTTAAACATTTACAGCTTTCCTGCACTGGACACTCCCTCAGAGAGCCTTGGAATCCAGATTGACAATGCAGAACGTCCAATTGGTTCCAGGTGTTTTATGGCTGGAAGATTCAGCAGCAGGCTAGCCTGTGTGGAATATTCTGCGCAGTAGATATCTTTCCTGGCACTGAACAGAAATAAAGATACATAATTGTTTCCGATTATGACTGGATGCTGAAAATTCAGAAGCAGAGCAGAGTACAAACAGCTTCCTCTCTCTCCCACGCCCTCGGTATACTGATGTGCAAGGTTACCAACTGACAGAAAATTCCCCAACCATCTTGCTCTTGTGGTTGGAGTAACAGCAGTTTAATCCATAGATTCCAACATATGTAGCTTTCTGAGGGTGACAGAGTAGAGCACAAAATATGGTCTGAAGCTCAACATCAAAAAAATGAAGATCATGGCCACTGGGCCCATCTCCTCCTGGCAAATAGAAGGGGAAGAAATGAAGGCAGTGAGAGATTTTACTTTCTTGGGCTCCTTGATCACTGCAAATGGTGACAGCAGTCACGAAATTAAAAGACGCCTGCTTCTTGGGAGGAAAGTGATGGCAAACCTGGACAGCATCTTAAAACGCAGAGACATCACCTTGCCAACAAAGGTCCGTATAGTAAAAGCTATGGTTTTCCCAGTAGTGATGTATGGAAGTGAGAGCTGGACCATAAAGAAGGCTGATCGCCGAAGAATAGATGCTTTTGAATTATGGTGCTGGAGGAGACTCTTGAGAGTCCCATGGACTGCAAGAAGATCAAACCTATCCATTCTTAAGGAAATCAGCCCTGAGTGCTCACTGGAAGGACAGACCCTGAAGCTGAGGCTCCAATACTTTGGCCACTTCATGAGAAGAGAACTCCCTGGAAAAGACCCTGATGTTGGGAAAGATGGAGGGCACAAGGAGAAGGGGACGACAGAGGACGAGATGGTTGGACAGTGTTCTCGAAGCTACCAGCATGAGTTTGACCAAACTGCAGGAGGCAGTGGAAGACAGGAGTGCCTGGCATGCTCTGGTCCATGGGGTCAGGAAGAGTCGGACACGACTAAACTACTAAACAAGAACAACAAATGGCATAGGGAGAAGCATCATCACCTAATGCACGCTTGTAAAGCCCAGGGAGCTGGAAGCAACCCACTGTCTAGCTCTGAGAACTCTCTCCAGGCCACAGTCCTTCTTCAAAGGCCAAACATGTTTGCCTCATCTGGACTGACAAGAACTCTTGTTTGTCCAGATGAATAGAGGCAGGACTTTTTTCAGCCGGGACTTGCCGGGACTCAGTTCCAGTACCTCAGAGGTGGGCACCACTGCTATTCTAAGAGGTTGAGGGAGGTGGTCAGTTCCTTCACCTCTTTTTTTTAAAAAATAGATAAAACAGCACTGGATAGAAGTGTGTAAGTGTGCATAGAAAACTTGCCTACTGCACGAAGGTAACACTTACATTTGTCTGGATGCTTTTGCTACTGAGCCTGCCCACCCCTTCCATGCGGCCCAAGGGAGGTTGCGCAGAAGAGAATATGGCCCTCAGCTTCTCCCCCTTTGTGTTAAAGATTGAGGGGCAAGAGTTGGTTGGCAAAACAAAAACAGCAATACGATACGATAATCTTTCTTGTCATTGTCCCATACAGAACAACGAAATTGAAAAAATCTACATCAGACATTCAAAAACTGACAAGCCTGCTATCCCAACTATCCCAGCCTGATTAGCCCCTAAAAACTCTGATACCCCATAATTAAATACAATATACTTCCATAGAGACTACCTTACATTGTGTTTAAAACCAAAATCACATTTGGATAGAAACTGTTTCTCAGGCGGCTAGTCCTAGTCTTTATAACACTGTATCGTCTTCCAGAAGGCAGAAGCTGAAAAAGATCATTTCCGGGGTGCGCACTATCCTGCACTATCTCTGCAGCTTTCTTATGGCACCTGGAAGCATAGATTTGATCCAAGGTGGGAAGAGTGCACCTAATTATTCTCTCCGCAGTCTTTACAACCATGGACAGCATTGTTTTTTCCTTGGCCGTGCAGCTCCCAAACCACACACAGAGACCATACATTAATACACTCTCAACAGTACAATGGTAAAATGCCATCAACAGGTCCTTTGAGAGATTATTTTTCCAGAGGATTCTCAGAATATATAACCTCTGCTGTGCTCTCTTCATCAGGTCTTTGCTGTTTTCTGCCAGGTTAGGTCATCTCTCAACTCCATTCCCAGAAATCGAAACACCGAGACCTGTTCCACACACTTCCCCTCAATAATAAGTGGCTGAATATTCAATTTACATTTCCTAAAGTCCACAAGAATCTCTTTTGGGATTTCAGCAGGAAGCAATGGGCCACACTCCGATTACTAATGATGCCATGCAGTGCTTGTTTTCTAAAAAAAATGTTTATGGGTACTCTCATTTTCCTACTCTTATTGAAATACTACCCCTCCATGAGGCCAAACTTACATTCACAAAATGTTTAGGGGTATGCGTCCCCCCAGAAAAAAGCACTGATGCCATGAGACCAGCTCACAGTTTTTGAGGTTGTAAATTATCTTGAATGCAGGAGTGCATATGACACCCCAATAATTAAGAGACCAAATCATCCTAAATTTGCATTATAAAAAGCCCATTTGGAGGTGCCCTCGGTCTCTTAGTCACTGTCCTGCACCAGCTATAGCTTAATCTGCTGCTTTCTTCCCCACCAACACACATCATAATTTTTTCCCTATCTTTGCTTTTTGAAAAAGGCCATTGTCAGAACACTTCAGGAACCATCAGATTTGTGGATGCACTATAAACCAAAGATTTGAAGCGACAAATATTCCCTTCATTCTTTGTTTTGATTGTTTGGGCCTGACTTTCCCAGCAGCAGAAACATTTTAGTAGTGTTAATCCAGAAATATACAAACTGGTCTGAGCATCAGTGCAACTAGGAAATTGTGTTTTGTGTGTGTGCCTAGTTTTCCCCTCTAGGAATGTAATAAGAAGGTGGGGCTAAGAGACAAAATGCACAGTAAGATAAGGCATACAGCAGAGCCTTTGCAAATATTACAGTTGAGGAAGAGGGAAAATGAAAACCAGCCCAGTAAAGCTTACCGGAATTAGGAATGAAGCCTTGCAAAACAACTGGTCAGCAAATGAGCACAAATACCTGACCGCAAACTTGTTCTTGATTCCACAACTTCCGTTTTCTGTGGCCTGGGAATTTTGAAACGCTGGACATGTCCCAGTGGGGAGTTTTGCTGTAAGCACGCCATTGAAATGAATGGGAGCTGCTCAAGCTGCTGTGCAACACCCATTCATCTTAAGGTGGACTGGTGCTACTGAGCATCCCAGTGGGGTTACTCATGCTTAACAGCAGTGGGATGTTCCTGCTTGCTTCACTCACCAACCTTCTTTGACCCACTCCTTCCCTTTATACCTTGCCAGTCTACCAGCTCAGCACATTGTAGTTTGTAGTGCCACCTGTCTGTGGCAATGAAAACTGCAGCAACACAACATCCTTACAATTTTATATACAAGAGACAAGCTGATCTATTCAAAGAATTCCCTGGCTTCTTTGCAAAATTATAAATACACATCCCTCTAAGGAATATTTCCTTTTTTTCTTCCCTCCTCTTTTTATGGTTTTCTTAAAAGTGAAAAATAAAATATGTATATTCTATAATAGCACATTGCAGTATATTTTCTGCAGTATAGTGGTACCTCGAGTTACAAACACCTTGGGTTACTATTATATTATATATATATTAACTGTTAAGAAATTGAGATGTATGTAATGAATGAAAAAGAAAAATGAATTAAATTTTTTATAAAACAAAAAACAACACCTCGGGTTACATACACTTCAGGTTACAGACTCCGCTAACCCGGAAGTAGTACCTCAGGTTAAGAACTTTACCTCAGGATGAGAACAGAAATCGCGTGGTGGCGGTGCGGTGGCAGCGGGAAGCCCCATTAGCTATAGTGGTACCTCAGGTTAAGAACGGTTTCAGGTTAAGAATGGACCTCTGGAACGAATTAAGTTTGTAACCAGAGGTACCACTGTACAGTGTATCTTCCACAACATAGTATTTTTCTGTTGTATATGTGCAAAAACCTATCTAGGAGGATGAGTCATGTATTTATTTTATTCTTGATTTGTAATTTTAAGAGAGAGAAATTGGAATGAAGTATTTTGCCAGCTTTTTAATTTATTTTTTAAAAACCTCATTTTTGTTTTTCTAGTTGCTTATGTACCAATCCCAAATTAATTCACTGCTTCCTGTCATATTTGTTCTGCTTAAACCCTAACTTGGTTTTCCATAGTGGAAGCTACAAAATGTGGGCCAATTTAAGTCTGGAATATAAATGTGTCCTAATTTTAGGATCATTTCACTAGGGATCTTTGTCATAATGATTCTTAAGTACCAGTTTACATCTCCCAAATGTCTAACCATTAAGTTATAGTGCATGTTAACAAGCATGGCATGATGGGAGATTTGGGGAGTCAAACATGCCATTATCTGAGACTCCTGAACCAAAGCTGGAATGGCACAGCAATTACTCTGACCACATTACAACATAATCTCCAAGTTGTCTTGAGGATTTGTAATTTGTAATTTAGCATCAGAGCCGGATGGCCTACTTGGGATAAATTTGAATCGACTTTGAGGAGCTGACTGGCATAACATAACAAAACATTCGGCTACATATTCTGGTGGCGCAAGGCCTGGAAGTTGGTTGGTTGGTTGGGTTTTACATACAGGCATGTATGCGTGTAGGGCAGGCATAGGCAAACTCGGCCCTCCAGGTGTTTTGGGACTACAATTCCCATCATCCCTGACCACTGGTCCTGTTAGCTAGGGGTGATGGGAGTTGTAGTCCCCAAAACATCTGGAGGGCCGAGTTTGCCTTTCCTGGTGTAGGGCCCTTAGAAACGAATCTCAATGTGTTGGGTTTTGGTGAACATGTGTGCGAAACAAAAACAGGGGAGGTAACTTGGTCGGCATCCGTCTGCCTCGGAAGATGATTGAGGTGTGCACCTTTGGGAGTGAAGTCAAACTGTTGGAAAGTTACAGCGCCTGCTGTGAACAGAGTCTGTTATGGGAGAGACATGTTTTGTTGCAGCTGGGGCAGGTGAAGGCGTCCGGTTGTGCTGCTGCAGATGCACCATGGAGTTTATTTTCTCTGCACTCCTCCCAGCAGTCGTCCCTCCTCTGGTCACTGCTATGGATACATGACCTGACTGTGTCTCCAGGCATTGCGGTCGTCTGCAAGGGATTCCCATATGTACAGGAATAAGGGGTCAGAGGTGATAGGAGTTGTAGTTTAAAATCTCTGCATGGCACCAGATTGGGGAAAGCTAGCTTACTATGTTGCTTGAAACTGTCACAGATGGGAACAGGGGTGTAAGGTATCCATCCCTGAAATTGGAAGCTGAAGCTTCTGGATTGTCTAGAGTTGTTATGTTTACAGAGAGCCTGGCCTTCTGCCTTTTCCTGAGTGGTCAATAGAGCAGTAAGGTAAAGGTAAAGGGACCCTTGATGATTAGGTCCAGTCGTGGCCGACTCTGGGGTTGCGGCGCTCATCTCGCTTTATTGGTCGAGGGAGCCAGCGTACAGCTTCCGGGTCATGTGGCCAGCATGACTAAGCTGCTTCTGGCAAATCAGAGCAGCGCACGGAAACGCCATTTACCTTCCTGCCGTACTGGTACCTATTTATCTACTTGCACTTTGACGTGCTTTCAAACTGCTTGGTTGGCAGGAGCAGGGACCGAGCAACGGGAGCTCACCCCGTCACGGGGATTTGAACCACCGATCTTCTGATCAGCAAGTCCAAGGCTCTGTGGTTTAATTCACAGCACCACCCGTGTCCCTAATAGAGCAATACCTTCTGTTTATTTCATTCCCACCCCCCTCAGGTCCTCACTTTCAGTCTCCAACCCCAGCAACTAACATCTTACACACTTTCTCCCTGACCCCTTCCATCCCTAGGCTGAGGTAAGCCGGTCCACAGCAGAATGATTCCAGATCTCACTGTTCTGTTTAGATGATTTAATTGGGACCAATTCCAAAGCTGTCAGTAATTTTGCAATAGCAGGCTTGTGGCCTCTTTGAAGACTCTGCTAAAATAGGGGGTCTGCACCCGGTTCTACCTTGCTGAGGAAAATTCGAGACAGGTTGAAATCTCAAGGTAGATTTAAAATAAAAATAAAAATGCACGAATGAACGCAACCCTGAATTTCCACTTTTTCCCTCTGTCCCCCCTGCCACAGACAAAAGGTATGCATTTCCCAGCTGCTCCTACCAGATGTCATCTGAGAAACTGCTGGATAAGCCATTTTAAAAACATTTTAAGCTGTTCTGGAAGCCTTCAGGCAGAGTAGCTGCCTACTCGATCCTGGTAATAAATAGTAATAAATTAATATAGCTTCAGGCGCACTCTCCACCTGCTTGAGTTGGAACTGAAGCCAGAAACAGTTTGGCAGCTTGAATGTAGCTGGAGAAGGCAGAGGAGGTCTGAGTTTTGCAGCTGGATGGTAAAGGAAAGGTGGGGGATCCAAGCATAGGTGGCTGCTTTCGAGGAACTGATGCTCTTTTAAGGGCTAGTAAAGGGATGTGGGTGGCGCTGTGGTCTAAACCACTGAGCCTAGGGCTTGCAGATCAGAAGGTCGACGGTTCTAATCCCCGCGATGGGGTGAGCTCCCATTGCTCAGTCCCAGCTCCTGCCCACCTAGCAGTTCGAAAGCACGTCAAAGTGCAAGTAGATAAAAAGGTACCAGTCCGGCAGGAAGGTAAACGCGTTTCCGTGCGCTGCTCTGGTTTGCCAGAAGCGGCTTAGTCATGCTGGCCACATGACCCGGAAGCTGTACGCCGGATCCCTCGGCCAATAAAGCGAAATGAGCGCCACAACCCCAGAGCTGTCCATGACTGGACCTACCGGTCAGGGGTACCTTTATCTTTACATTTACAATGTATAGGTGTTTGCTTTCTCCCTCCTGAACAGGTTGTATACTGGTAAATATGAAACAGAGATTAGAAAAGGCACTATAAGTCTCAAGTACTCCTCAAGGAATCGGACCTTGTAAAAGGCTGTCCTGGGACTTTGCTTTGCTACTTTTTTCTAAACCAGTGTTGTGATTCTGGACAATGCATCCTTTTCAGGCAGTATTTGCGGAAACAATGTATGGCTGGAATGGTTCACCTTTTTCTGCTTTTAGCCCTAGCTTAATTTCAGAATATACTGAATGTTGAAAGGAGGAAATGCTGCATTTTTTTCTTGCTCACTTTTTCGTGAGTTTGGCAGTGAATTTCTCAAAGGAAAAGTCTTGGCTGTGTGCCTGCCTGAAGATCACACTGACTGAATCCTTCCCCAAACCTAGAAGAAATTCTCCCTAATCTCAGATATGAGAGGCTGGTTATGATTACTCACTGGAGTGATGTACTCTGAGCAAAGATTAAGACTTCATGATTTCATTACTGAGCCATGCATTGCAAATACGTTCTGCTGTGTTCGGATGTGCTCTGGCTCAAATCAAACAATCATTTCTGTCTGTTGGTTGGAAATACTTCATTCTTTCAGTTTAGAGAGAAAAGTGTTTTGGATAATGAAAATGTAAAAGAAATTTATTTTTTGGTGTGGAAGAAAACTGCATGCAACCGGTAGTAAGAGTTCCTCACATTTTAAAAGTTTTGTCTGTTTTCTTTTTGTGTTTTTTTTTTTTTTTTTGCAATGAAAGTATCAGGTACATGAATTTTTAAAAACCATGTCATGTGGTTTGGCTCAATTTCTGCATAAGATGGATGGAGCCAATCATGTCTGAATATCATACTTAGACTATCTTACATGGAAGCTCCTCCCCCATCCATAGATTTGCAGAGAACAATCCATTTTGTTTTAGAGAGGAAACAGTAGCACTCTGCATATGTTTAATGACACATTTTCTTAAATAGCTGTTATACAAGATCCATTGTGATGAAAACTGCAAGGTTACAAACTGCAGCCCTACCAAGTCAAAACATTGCCAGCCACCACTGTGAGATAGATAGGTGACAGATAGACACGCACAACATGCTTCACATTTTGAGAGCAAGCAGAGGCAGATTTAGGGCAGTGTGACTGGTTCCACTGCAGGTAAAAAAGGTAAAGGACCCCTGGACAGTTAAAGTCCAGTCAAAGGCAACTATGGGGTGTGGCGCTCATCTTGCTTTCAGGCCAAGGGAGCTGGTGTTTGTCCACAGACAATTTTCCGGGTCATGTGGCCAGCATGACTAAACCGCTTCTGGCACAACAGGACACCGTGACGGAGACCAGAGTGCACAGAAATGCTGGTTACCTTCCCACCGCAGTGGTACCTATTTATCTACTTGCACTGGCGTGCTTTCAAACTGCTAGGTTGGCAGGAGCTGGGACAGAGCAATGGGAGCTCACCCCATTGCCGGGATTCGAAACTCTGACCTTCCGATCGGCAAGCCCAAGAGGCTCAGAGGTTTAGACTACAGCGCCACCTGCATCCCACTGCACTGTGCGCCGAGCCTAGAGGGTGCTGCAGGGCGTTGCAACTATAATGTAGTGAATTGAGCAGAATGGAAGGCAAGAGGTGAGGGGCACCACATTTTGGGTGGCAGTCATCCAGCAAGGCAGAAAGACAGTCTTTCGAGCAACATCAGCTCCCCTAATGGCAAACAACATGCAGAGAGAGTGAGAGGAGAGAGAGACTTTGCTGTCCATCTGGCAATGGCTTTTTCCACCTGCTGGGCCCCATCCTCCTCCAGCCCTAGGAGCCTTTCCCAGACCATGGCTTTGAGAACAACAGAAAGAGTTGAGAAGAAAGAAGAATTCAGGGATGGAGATATATATATATATATTGTGTCCTTGTTTATCAGTTTGATCCTTTTACATTGTTTTATTATTATGCTGATATTTATTGTTTACTATTGTATTCTAACGGATTATTGAATATTGCTTATTTGATGTAAGTTGTTTATTCAAAAGTTATGTCTTTATCATGACTTTTTGTAAGGGATCAGATTGTTATTAGGTGTGCGATCTTTGCTGTCTATTTTGTTGTTTCTTTGGCTTGCAAACCGCCTTGTGTATAGCAATACAGAATGGCGGTATGCAAATTAAAAGTGAAATGAAAAAGTGAAAATGAAATAAAATGCTACTGGTAGCAGCAACAGCAGCAGCAGCAAGAATAATAATAATCCACTCTTCTCCTAAAAGTATCCTCAGCAGAATAAAAAAAAAACTTTATCTACTTAGCTCATTTCAGTCTCCATTGCTCGCTGTGTTTCAGCGCTGCCAGACTGTTTCTTCTCAGCCATCACTAAAGCACATGTATTGTATTAATAATGAGGAGCCATCAGTCATAAAAAAACACATTAAAGAAACAATTTCAATATTAGTTATTCAACAGCCTTAGAACCTAGTTATGCAACACCATATCATCCCCTTCAGATGAGACTTCCCATAAGTCAAAAGACATCCTGGTGCTGCTGGCCTATCTGTGAGTCAGGGCTAAATGCCCTGTGCTTTTCATGGCTGAAGTGATTTTTGTAAGCACTCCCATGAAACAGAGCAACAGCTCCAGGGAAGTATCAATAAATACAATCCCATAGCGCGAGCTTGGAGAAATGTCAGTGATTAGCTTCAAGCTGCACTATAAAGCCTGAGATATTAACAGCATCAAAAAGGCAATGAACGGCAGAAAACAACCCTCAGATTCTGGAGTTTTAATGGAAATAAGAGCGTTGGGAAGATTAAAAGGCTATTGAGCAGAGGCGGGGGCTGCTGTGCCCTGAATTCAGTACAGATTAGCTGGTGTTCTCATTTACATGACTGGCAAATTCTGTCAGAAAAGCAAAGGACAGCTTTGGTTTGGTCCATATGAATGCACACTTACTAATCCGTGCCACGAAGATTTGTTTTCAGTGACTTCCAATTAGCCATGGGTGAATGTGTCCACTTCAGTTTACCCAAGGACTCAAGTGTTCTGGAAAATACATTTCCCAGGTTCCCAGGTCCCAGCATCTCCAGGAATCTGGAGATTTTTGGCGAGGAGGATTGGAAGTCTTGAGGGAGAGGCCCTTAAGCCGGTCGTACTCTCCATTATGTCATTGGGAGTGTGACTAGCTCTGACGTCAAGGAAAATTCCAGCGTGTTTTGGGAAAACAGCTGGGTCCCAGATTCGAACCGAACTGAGGTGATTTTCCCCATCGCTAGGAATTTCCATCTATTGTACGAAAGATTAATTTTTGGGAGGAGTAATCAGGAAAGCACATGGTCTACTGGCCGAATACAGAAAAGTTGCTGCCTGAGCTGTAACGAGTGTGTTTATTGAATCAGGTGCTGACATCCGCATGATGAGGAGAATTATTCAGGGCACATTGCTATTCGGGCTGGCAGTGTGAAAAGGGAGACTGCTAGAAGGCGAGGGGGAAACAGGGATGGCGCACAAAGCTACTGCCTGCTCTGTTTTTTGCCTGTGCGCGAGCTTCTTTGATACTGGCTTGTCAGTACAGTGAACCACTGGTGTTGTTGATCTTCCTACCCATCTCCCTCCTGTGCTGCTTGTGTCAGCATCCCTTGTGTATAACCAACCATAGCCTTATACATTTATCTGATGAAAATTGGGGTGTCCTATTTAAGTAATTTATTATCAATAATATTATATTCATACCCCACCCATCTAGCTGGGTTGCCCCAGCCACTCTGGGTGGCTTCCAAAATACATAAAAATAAAACATTAAACCTTTTTTTTTTAATGTCCCTATACAGGGCTGGCAGAAAGTGAGGAGGAATTAAAGAACCTTTTAATGAGAGTGAAAGAGGAGAGCGCAAAATATGGTTTGAAGCTCAACATCAAAAAAACGAAGATCATGGCCACTGGTCCCATCACCTCCTGGCAAATAGAAGGGGAAGAAATGGAGGCAGTGAGAGATTTTACTTTTTGGGCTCCATGATCACTACAGATGGTGACAGCAGCAACGAAATTAAAAGACGCCTGCTTCTTGGGAGAAAAGCAATGACAAAGGTTTAAGACAGCATCTTAAAAAGCAGAGACATCACCTTGCCAACAAAGGTCCATATACTAAAAGCTATGGTTTTCCCAGTAGTGATGTATGGAAGTGAGAGCTGGACCATAAAGAAGGCTGATCGCTGAAGAATTGATGCTTTTGAATTATGGTGCTAGAGGAGACTCTTGAGAGTCCCATGGACTGCAAGAAGATCAAACCTATCCATTCTGAAGGAAATCAGCCCTGAGTGCTCACTGGAAGGACAGATCCTGAAGCTGAGGCTCCAATACTTTGGCCACCTCATGAGAAGAGAAGACTCCCTGGAAAAAACCCTGATGTTGGGAAAGATGGAGGGCACAAGGAGAAGGGGACGACAGAGGACAAGATGGTTGGACAGTGTTCTCGAAGCTACCAGCATGAGTTTGACCAAACTGTGGGAGTCAGTAGAAGACAGGAGTGCCTGGCATGCTCTGGTCCATGGGGTCACGAAGAGTCGGACACAACTAAACAAACAAACAACAACAATACAGGGCTGCCTTCCAATTTCTTCTAAAGGTTGGATAGGCTTGTGAGTCGCATAACTCCATACTCCTCCAACATTTCTCTGATGAAATTAGGGATGTCCTAAGGAAAAGCGGGGCATTCCGGGATCAAATCTCTCCACACCCCCCCCCCCAATCTATAGACATCTTTATTGGTTTTTCAATTACTTTACAGCCATCCTTTTCATACACGGCAATATTCACAATAAACAGTTGGACACAATGAGCATTCCAACGTTTAACATGCATGCATAAACTAAAGAGAAAGTAAATATGTTATTTATCTACTTATTTTGTAATAAGTAGACGTCCTTCCACCTCTTACTTGGGTCCATGGAATGCTATGTTATATGCCTTTCCAATTGTATCTAATATTCTATTTACCATCTTTTCCACTGCTTCCACTAGTTGTCTTTACAAGAGTCATTCTAGCCCAGTCAAAAAATTTAAATTGCCGCAGTAGTCTCCCATATATTTTTTGGATTTACTCCAATTGTTGTTGAATTTTTTGTACTCTTGGTCTCTTAACTGCCCTGTCAGCTTGTCCATCTCTGCGTAGTCCATCAACTTCATTTGCCAGTTCTTCTTCATTGGAATTTGGTCTCCTTTCCAGTTTTGTGCTAACAGTACTCTCGCTGTCGTGGTGGCGTACATAAAAAACTTCTTCAGATCTTTGGGAATCTCATCCCCAAGGGTTCTGAAAAGGAAAGCTTCTGGCTTTTGGGGAAATGATATTTTACACATTTTTTTAACTCATTGTAAATTATACCCATTCCGGGATCAAATCTGAAACCGGGGTGGCTTCTGTAAATCCGGGACTGTCCCTGGAAGCTAGGGACACTTGGAGAGTCTTTGAGTGCCTGTTCCAGAACACTGAAAAGAACAAACTATTATAATCTATGGTGGCCATTGTATGCATGAAAAGAGAACCAGCTAGGCATGACAGCTGTGACTAATCTTGAATTGTTTTGTAGACGGATGAAAGAGGGCACTGGAAGACTTTTCATGAACAGGAAAATTGGTCAAAAGTCTTAATAAGGAAAAATGGTTCTATGTAATCACATGATATGATGATGATGTAATCATATGATCTGAAGAGCCAAATGATTTTGATTGGTTCAGGGTGATGACAATTGGGTTGCAACTGTTAAGATTGTTGTGGTCCTTCAATTATTGGTGAAATGAAATGACATGTGCAATCTGGAAGTGTATTAAAAAACATTGCTTTGGATGTGGTTCTTTGCACATTTGTATTTCAATAAAGGTCTATTTTTTTCACTTGCAGCTTGCATCCTGTTCTTTCGGTTTTCTGTGATGGCAACCTCCAGCCTAGGAACCCCTTTTTAAAATTTCTGCATCAAGTATGCTGGATCCATCCCCATTTCTGCTCCCATCACCCTTCATGAGCTGGAGGGTCAGCTTCTGAGGACACAGCTATACAGCTGCAAATAAAACGTTTTAAGTGTGTTGTAAAATGCATTATACAAGTGTGACACTAGATGGCAATGGTGAGCTATGGCAAATTCAATATATATATTTTCCAAAAAAAAAATTTTTTTTTGAAAAGCATTTTCACAGCTTTTTTATATGTCTAGATCCCGCCTGAAGTTAGGATCCTCCTGTACTTGTGGGTGTTGCATTTTAGAAGTCTGGAAAATCAGGAACTGAAAAATGTAGGGGCTGATATCCACCCTCCAACATACGGAGGGTGATGGCAGGAACAGCAATGGGTACATGGGTGGAAGTAGCACATTCAGTCTCACTGCAGCATCCAGTGTCTACTTAATTTGGAAGATGAGCACACTGAAGATTTCTATGCGTATGATCCTGGAGTGGGGTGGGTGGGAACTGTGTAGTCTATGCCATTCTTAAAGGTAAAGGTAAAGGGACCCCTGACCATTAGGTCCAGTCGTGACCGACTCTGGGGTTGCGCGCTTATCTCGCTCTATAAGCCAAGGGAGCCGGCGTTTGTCCGCAGACAGCTTCCAGGTCATGTGGCCAGCATGACTAAGCCGCTTCTGGTGAACCAGAGCAGCACACAGAAACGCCGTTTACCTTCCTGCCGGAGCGGTACCTATTTATCTACTTGCACTTTGACGTGCTTTCAAAGGTTGGCAGGAGCAGGGACCAAGCAACGGGAGCTCACCCCGTCGCGGGGATTTGAACCGCCGACCTTCTGATTGGCAAGTCCTAGGCTCTGTGGTTTAACCCACAGCGCCACCCGCGTCCCATGCCAACATTATTAGCCCCTTAATCCAGAGACTGAGGGAGAGTGGCTTGCTTAAAGCCACCTGGCAAAGTCTTAGAAGAGGCGAGGCTTGAAGAAAGGGCTTTCAGATACTTAACTTACTCTCTGAGCTAACACGCTACACCCCTTTCCCCATATCTTTCTGGTGGGAGCTGTTAAAATGGTTCAGAAGCGGTCACAGTTCAGATTCTGAACTCCTGAGAAATCTGCATTAGGCAATGCACTCCCACATTCTGTCTCCCCTGTGAAATATTGACAGTCAGATAAACAGATGTTGTTGCCATAGTGACCGTAGCAGTAAGGCTAAAAATGGGATCAGGAAGAAGGTGAGTTAAACCGAGGGAATCTAATCCTCTCCTGTTTGCAACAAGAAACCGACAGAACTCTTCGACAATTTGTTTCCGCCAGTTCTCGCAAAACATGTAGGAAGCATCATTAGCTCAAAGTTTCCAATGATTGCCCAATATTTTTGGAAGTTAAACAAAGCAAGATTTATCTTGTAAACCTCTAGCAGCGTTCAGTCGTGACTCCAGCACAATCAATCACTTCTGAATGGGTGGTCCAGGAAAGGATGGTACAATCCTTTAAGATTTTGTTGGTGTTCCTCCTTCCCCCCCATAATCAAATATTTAGTTGAATATCGCCCTATGGATTTCTTCTTTACTGTAAAATTGTTCAGACTTATCTGTTCCATTTTCTCAGATGTATGGTAACAGAACGGTTGCCTGCAAACTCTTGTTAGTGAGTCAGATCTGCTAGAGTAAATGTGGGGTTGGGAACCTCTGGCCCTCCAGATTTTGCTAAGACTACAACTCCCATCATCCCTGACCATTGGCCATGCTTATCTATGGCCGATAGATGCTGGAGGCCAACTACGTATGGAGGAACACTGGTTCCCCATCTCTCACATCATATTGTTATCTCCCGCTTGGACTACTGCAATGCACTCTACGTGGGACTACCCTTGAAGGTGACCCGGAAGCTGCAATTAATCCAGAATGTGGCAACTAGACTGGTGATTGGGAGTGGCCGCCAGGACCACATAACACCGGTCCTGAGAGATCTGCATTGGCTCCCAGTATGTTTCTGAGCACAATTCAAAGTGTTGGTGCTGACCTTTAAAGCCCTAAACGGCCTCGGTCCTGTATACCTGAAGGAGCGTCTCCACCCCCATCGTTCTACCCGGACACTGAGGTCCAGAGCCGAGGGCCTTCTGGCGGTTCCCTCATTGCGAGAAGTGAGGTTACAGGGAACCAGACAGAGGGCTTTCTTGGTAGTGGCGCCCGCCCTGTGGAATGCCCTCCCATCAGATGTCAAGGAAATAAGCAGCTATCTTATTTTTAAAAGACATCTGAAGGCAGCCCTGTTCAGGGAAGTTTGTAATATTTAACGCTGTATTGTTTGTAACACTTGATTGGGAGCCGCCCAGGGTGGCTGGGGAAAGTCAGCCGGATTGTTGTTTAGTCGTTTAGTCGTGTCCGACTCTTCGTGACCCAATGGACCAGAGCACGCCAGGCACTCCTGTCTTCCACTGCCCCCCGCAGTTTGGTCAGACTCAGGTTTGTAGCTTCGAGAACACTGTCCAACCATCTCGTCCTCTGTCGTCCCCTTCTCCTTCTGCCCTCCATCTTTCCCAACATCAGGGTCTTTTCCAGGGAGTCTTCTCTTCTCGTGTAGTGGTCAAAGTATTGGAGTCTCAGCTTCAGGATCTGTCCTTCCAGTGAGCACTCAGGCCTGATTTCCTTAAGAATGGATAGGTTTGATCTTCTTGCAGTCCATGGGACTCTCTCGAGTCCCCTCCGGCACCATAATTCAAAAGCATCAATTCTTCGGCGATCAGCCTTCTTTGTGGTCCAGCTCTCACTTCCATACATCACTACTGGGAAAACCACTCAGCCAGATGGGTGGGGTATAAATAATAATATATTATTATTATTATTATTATTATTATTATTATTATTATTATTGTGAGCTGCTTCTTAATGGGGCTTATTACATGAATAAAATGGTGAGGATCATAAGTGGCTGTAACGCTGAGCCTTTTAACGGTGCCAATTATTCCTGGGAATCCTAATGTTCTATCTAATGCAGCAGTTGTTTTATTTTTATTCAGTGGAATACATATGAAGGAATACAGTCTATGCATTTCCCTTCCTTTTGCTACACACGTACACAATATTTAGGGTGAGCTGGGGCAATATGTTTTTTTTTTACCAGTGAACACAGTATCATCAAATAAGCATATTTATTGTTAGTTCATTTCTATGAGAACTGCAATACCCACCGAGGCACTTAGTTGATACAGGAGCGAAACACCCGAACTCTGCAATTACGTTGCTGCTTACCCTGAATTAATGCCACCCATATTTTACAGATCTTTCCAAATTATTTCATCGTACCTTAAAATCCATTCAAATGCATTGCCTTGAATTTTTATTTCGAGCAAAAGTCTTTCGCAAATCTCTTAGCTGTGAATTATGTTACATCACCCCCTAGTGGATGGCTGCAAACAGTGCAGTTCTTTAGATATAGTTATCACTGCAGTGATGCTGGAAAAGTGTCATTACAAGAACTGATAGATACTGTGGTGTGGTGGTGGTTATAATCCTTATAAACCATCTCTTCTTCGAACTATGCTATTTCCAAACTATGCTAAAACTAAGTGTCAACCTTATATAACCATAACAGCATATTATGGCCACCACAAGAGGGAAGTATCTATAGACTTTGAGTAACCAGAGGTTTGCAACAGCAACAGCAAAAACAAAAACAGGATTACTTCCCACTGAAACAAAATGTTGCAGGTATTTTAAAAGTATTTTTAAAAGTAAGGCTATCTAAGCATGCACGCACATATAATCTTACATAATTAATAATCTGACATAATTAAATAATCTGACATAATTAAAGCTAACATAAAAACACAATTAAAAAAAATATATTGACACCCATCCATTCCTTTGAGGGGACGTTTACAATAAATAACCTGCTACAGAGTTAAGGGTTCCCAGCATTTTATTAACTTATTGACCTCCCACACTGATCAGATTTGGAGCCCCTACACCTTCTTTAAAGGAAAAAAACATGATGTCAGGAAATGCCTGTTTTCTATAGTCTTTGCGTTTGCCCACTGTGTGTTTGCAACAGGTTGCATTCTTATTTAATTTGCATAGGACAGAACTTTCTTTATGTATGCCACAACAGCAGCAAGAATACTTATTGCAAAATATTGGAAGACACAAGATTTACCCACTCTGGAAGAATGGCAGATGAAGGTGATGGACTATATGGAACTGGCGGAAATGACTGGCAGAATCCGAGACCAGGGAGAAGAGTCGGTGGAAGAAGATTGGAAGAAATTTAAAGACTATTTACAGAAATACTGCAAAATTAATGAATGTTAGAATGATGTCAGAATGAAGTTAAGTGGTTTTAGCAGTAATGTTATAAAGGTGTATGTAAAAATGGATTGTTACCAGGTGAAAATCCAAAGTTATAATATAAGTTAAAGGATTAAGACAAAAACAAAGAGGGAAAGGAATTGCTGAATTAACTAACAGAACTGGAATACAAAAAAGGGAGGTGTGAGGAGTCAGGGAAGTAAGGAAATGAAATGTAAGGCATGGAAAGATTGATGTATTTTTAAAGTGTTTTTTATCTTTTTTCTGTATTTTGTATTTTTTTCCTTTTTCTTTCTTTTTCTTTTTCTTTTCTCTTTGTATTTATGTAATCTTTTCTTTGAAACTTTAATATATATCATTTAAAAAAGGGGGGGGAGAAATAATTTGCATAGTCTGTATGACGTTACCCCCAAGCAATGCCAGTCTTGCTGCTCCCCGAGAAACCCTCGTAAATTCTGGTCTACCTGATATGGCGATAAACTGGTAAACTGGGGAAACTGGCCTCTACCTGCAGATTATTTGTTCTGCTGCTTTTGGACGGGTGGATTTTCTGCTACTTCCCTTTCCTCTTGCACAACTTCCTCAGTGTTCTCATGCCTTTTCTGGTTATGTATCTAACTAGTTTCAGCGCATTCCTCCTGCTGAATGGAGGAATATTGAGAATGGAGTAATATTGAGAATGGAGGAATATTGAGCTAGCTCAATATTTCTTTTGGCCCTTTAAAGGTGAAGGTAAAGGGACCCCTGACCATTAGGTCTAGTCGTGGCCAACTCTGGGGTTGCGGCACTCATCTCGCTTTACTGGCAGAGGGAGCCGGCGTACAGCTTCCAGGTCATGTGGCCAGCATGACTAAGCTGCTTCTGGCGAACCAGAGCAGCACAGGGAAACACCGTTTACCTTCCCACCTATTTATCTACTTGCACTTTGACGTGCTTTCAAACTGCTAGGTTGGCAGTAGCAGGCACCGAGCAACGGGAGCTCACCCCGTCGCGGGGATTTGAACCACCGACTTTCTGATCGGCAAGTCCTAGGCTCTGTGGTTTAACCCACAGCACCACCCGGTTTCCACAAAACCAGAAAACTGCAGAAGTGTGTGCTGAGAATCCACAATTGGCGGATTGTGTGATTTGGCACACTTTCTGGGCAGAAAAAACTTTCCGTTTAAAACAACAAGAACCACCAAGGTGTAGGTGTAAACTAGCACACATCTAGCCCGATACTTAATAGACATAACGGAATCAATAAATTAGCACAAAAGGGAACACCTACTGGATCAAAGTTGTCCCTCATAAACTGCCACAAACTGGTAAGACTTTGGGGAGGAGAAAGAGGATGCCGGCCAGGGGTGCAGCTGGGACTGGGTCACCCAGGGGCAAGATGGGAATGGGGAAAGAGGGGTTGGGGTAGGTAATACTCACGGGGTGATAGAGGTGCCAGTGCAGAGGAAGTCGAGCAGGGCGACCCCTGGCCAGAGCCAGAGAGGCCCTGTCCCCATGAACATGGAGGGTCCTGAGATGTAGGGAGCAGCAGGCTGGGCACTCCAGGAAGCAGAGTCAGGCCACGGCCTGCAGCCCAATTCACTAGCTGATCAGGTGGGGTAGTAGGCAAGTGATTCTTCAGCTGGGGAAGCTGAAAGCAGGTGAGGGTCACCTGCCTCATCAAGCCCAGATGCAGCAATCAGCAGGCACAGTATCAGAAGGCAGCAGAGCGGAGGTGTTGTGTCTGCTCAGCTGCCCATGTTGAAATTCTGCTCAGTACTGATCCAGTCAACAATGTCTAGACAACACAATGACCGTATATATCCGTAATAGACAATCTTTATAGAATTCATTCAAATCATAAAAAGTTCAAAATGAAATCTTTAGTCTCAAAGTCTCTGAAAATCTTTAAACGAGGCGAGGTACCAAACTTAGTACGGTGGAAGACAAGCTGTGAAGCTTTGTGATGTCCAACGCTGAACAGTAATTCTGGATATTGACTACTGTTTTGTAGAATTCTTCATCAGCGTGGTGGGAGGATATAGAATGCTTCATAAACCCATCTTATTTCGAATGGATGTGTATAAATGAAAATCTCAAATGCTGTGGAACAGCAGTGACTGCATTATTACACGAGGCAATTATATTTCATCCAGCACTGCTTTACTGCTACTGAAGGCAAATGAACATAATGGTCACAAATGAAATATATTTGGTTGGCACTGTCCATAAGAAATCCAGTTGCAGCAGACTTAAGCTTATAATAAGCCTAAAACCTTAACAATAAGCGTGCTATGTACACCACACCAGAAGGAAAAGAGAAAGAAAAAGTGAAACCCAAGCTCCTTTTGGCCTCTTATTATAGTCAGCATGACCTTGACAGAAGAGATAACCAGTTTAAACCAGCTGTACTCAGCTTCTCAGAAGGAATAACCCAAACATCAGGAACCTTCTGCTCGTTTCTTTCACACAGAGAAGCTTCCAGAACCCTCTTGAATTAACTAGAATAGGAAAGATCTCTACACATCAGATCAATACTTTCTGTACTAAGAAAGGCAAACGGACAGGACCTTGCCTTGGGCCTTTAACAGTTTCTACTTCAGGTGTGACACTGGGCTGCATCCTGACTTCAGACTTGGATCGACTCTGAACCTCGTTTCCTGACTTTCGGCCTTCAACATTGGATCTCGGACTGTCAACCCTGTCAAAATCAACCCTCGGATTTTGGACTTGGCACACTGTCTGTCTGCCAGGGGGTCAGCACATATACTAATAATATGTGCAAATGCAGACTGTTTCTGTCGAATTTAAATGTGAGGAAAGTGGATGAACAGCTAAATAACGCCCATATTTGGCTAGCATTAAAATGTGGCTAGCATTAAAATGGCCGCTCACTGGGTCCAGCGGTGGGCGGCTTTTGTGGCTTCCCCGTCTTCCTGAAGCCACACTGTTCCGCAGTGGCCCCATATTCCCTTTCGACCCTGACTTGCTTCAAACCCCCAGCAGGGGCCTGAGAGGGAGACACACCCAATGCCTATGCAAGGTTTCCTGCATCTGAAATTCAATAAAGTTGTGGCCATTTTAATCCCAAAAGATGTTGTCTGACTGATCCCAAAGTCTGGTTCCCAAAAGGGGGGGGCTGTGCCTGGGTACACAATAATCTGCGCTGTTTAGCATTGCTGTTAAAGAGGAAACCAGCTTTCTCTAGAGAACGTGCTCAGAAACGCCATAAATACATCCATAGTGGGTGGAGAACAATCTGGCTCTTAATACGGCTAAGACCAAGGAATTGGTGGTGGATTACAGGAAGAAAAAGGCGGACATTCAGCCCTTGTATATCAACGGGGAACGGGTGGAGAGGGTGGCGGAATTCAGGTTTTTGGGAGTGACTATGGATCAGGGCATGACTTGGAGCGCAAATACCACTGCTCTGGTGAAGAAGGCCCAGCAGAGAATTTATTTCCTCAGACTTTTAAAAAAGAACAATCTGAGTGAGAGACTGCTGGTGTCCTTCTACCGAGGCTCCATAGAGAGCATACTTACATACTGTATTTGTGCTTGGTTCTCCAGTTGTACAGCTAGGGAGAGGAAGGTGCTCCAGAAGGTCATAACCACAGCCCAAAGGATTATTGGTCACCCTCTCCCACCTTTGGAAGAACTGTACGGTTCCCGTTGCCTTAGGAAAGCAAACAACATCCTGCAGGATCCATCTCACCCGGGATACAGTCTGTTTGCACTACTGCCTTCTGGCAGGAGGTATAGAAACATCAAGTCAAGGACAAATAGACTAAAAAACAGTTTCTATCCAAGAGCTGTGGCCTTTTTGAATGCTGTAACTCGATAGTGAGACCTGGGAGTTTGATGGGTGTGGGTGTGGTTGGAAGGTGGTTTGTTTGGTTGTTGCTGTTGTTTTGCTTTTGTTGTTTTTAAGGGATGGTGTCAGGGGTTCAGGAGCAGAGGCAAGGGCAAGGGAGGAAACAGAGAGCGAGGGGGAGGAGGCAGAGGAAAAGATGAGTGATGACGACGACCCGAGATCTCCGAGTCTTTCCAGTGAATCAGAAGATTCACAGAAAGGAGCACCAGTGACCAGGGCAAGGGGGGAGCCTAGGGGGACACCCCAGGGAGATAGAGCCAGAGGGGACTCAGAGGAGAGCAGTTGGAAATCGGGACCAGCGTCACCGCCAGAGAGCAGGGAAAAGGAAGAGAGCCAGGGATCAAGCGCTGGCAGCTCACAACAGGGGGGAGGGCATGAGTCAGGAGTGGCCACACCTCCATCGGGGAGCGAAGAAACGGTCAGACGGAAAGTGGAAAGTTGGGCGCGCGCGCCAAGTTCAAATGCACAGGGAAGTGACGCAGTAGGCAGCCCTGAAAGAGAGCCAGGTCCTAAAGCCCGGCGCAAGGAGACAGGAGAGTCCGGGGGGTCGGCGTCAGAAGAATCCAGGAAGGAAGAGACCCCGGGGGGCAGAGGGACCCAGAGGAGAACAGTCAGGCGGAAAAGGTGGAGCAGGGCTAGGGTATTAAGTTGGTGCGCAAGGGGCGGAGACTCAGACGGGACTCCGCCGATCTAGCCATTAGACGTAGAGTTGCACGCAGCAGCTTGAGAATGGAAAATGTAACTCAATAAAGACTTTTACTAAATGATCACTGGCTAGCGTGATCCTCTGTGAGCTAGGATCTGGAAGCAGCTCTGACAGATGGCATCCAATTTCGTTGCACTTGTGCAATGTTGCACTAGTGTAATGACAATAAAGAATCTATCTATCTATCTATCTACATCCATAGTGGGTAACTATAAAGCTAAAGGAGATCAAATGATAAAGCACAGATATGAACTCTTTATCTAGCTCTGATTTATGTCTGCTTTCACAGTAAATTCTTTGTAGGCTGTTCACAATTACAAGAGACACACTAGCTCCATCTACTGGTATACAAAAATACAACTACTGCTGGGTTTATAATTGTGGTCTGTTATTTAATGTCACTCCTGAATGTCACAGTCATCAGGCTATATGTTTTGTTTAGTGAAGACAGGGAGTGTCTGTACAGTAGCAGCAGCCACGGCCAGTTTGGAAATGTGTCTCCGCTCCCCGCAGGACACGTCCTTTTTCAAGGGTGAAATTTCTGTCCAGTTGAATTTTTAAACATTTGCCAAAATGTCCGTAGCTATGTGTTCTGGATGAGACAGAGACATAACTTGTGGTTGAAGACTTGCTTTCTTCACTTCTCCTGCCCCCATCCTCAGCAATATATCACAGCTTCTATGGCCTACATATAGTAGGGGTATTTAAAATGAGTCTCATCATGGCGTCCTCTTTTTTGCTCTTCAAAATATGGCAACCCTACACACACTTTTTCTCTTAAGGAGCTCAAGGTGGTGAACAACGTTCTCCTCACAATGGCCCTGGTGAGAGACTGTGACTGGTAAAAGGTCACCCATCCAGTTTCATGGCTGTGTGAAGCTAAACCGGAAGATTGAAAAAAGATGCATCAAATATTTATTTGTGATGGTGAGATTTCAACGGCCGTAGGCTGGGAGCATCAACCCTGTTAGCCTTCTTGTTGTCCCTCCTTACAGCATAGTTGGATGTCCAAGGCTGGTTGAAACTGAGCTCATGGTGGTTGCAGCTATCCGTAAACTTAAAGGATGCAGTCAAGCAGGCCAGTGGAATCTATTCCAATCTGTTAACATGGCATAGCTGTCAACCGTCCCTTATTTGGTGGGAAAGTCCCTTATCCCAGCGCTGTGTCCCGCTGCTGTCCCTTATTGATGATGTCCCTTAAATTTCCCGGCTTTCAAAGGAAGCAGCTCCTCTCCCTCCCTCCCTGCCGGCCAGGGAGGAGGGAGGCTCCAACTGTGTTGCTTGGCTGCGTTGCTCACCCAATAAGGAGTCTAAGAATGACTGGGGAGTGGAGCTTGCATGCCTTGTGCCAATCAAATCGGCCGCGTTGCCTGGGGACTCGCCTTTGCTCAGCGCTTCCCAGCAGAGAGGTGATGGTGGTTTTCCTTGCTGCATCACCTTTGCTGGGTTGCTGTGCTGTGGGATCCACCGCTTGAGGCTTTGTTTGGCTGCTGGCTGGGCTTTCTGCCTTTGGCTTGGAGGGGCTCAGAAGTTGAACATATCTGTGCCTGGAAAATTCCTTATTTTGACTGCTGGTCCCTTATTTTCAAATCTGTAAGTTGACAGCTATGTAACATGACTGTATAATCGGCAGTACAGCTTGCAAGACAGGCATGGGGACCTGACTGTCAAGTGTTTGGGAAGTGCAGTGCAAAGTGCTTTGCAAGCCCTGTGCTCAGCACATCTCAAGCACCTGGGAACCAGCTGGTTCCTAGGTGCTTGGGAAGCACTTCTCACAGGGGCTTTGCAGGCCCAGCTGATTGGTGCTTGCAAAGCCCCTTTTGACCAACGGCCAAACACCTGACATCATATTTGACATCAGATGGGTGTGGCTTGCCCAAAATGGCCTTGTGGGCTATATGGGAGGCCTGGGAGGCTGGATTCAGCCCATGGGCCAAAGGCTCCCCAACCTTGTTGAAAAGGACCAGCTTATTGGTTCCCCCCCCCCGAAAGTAATAGAAACAAAAGGAAGTCCACACAGCAGTAATATTTTATTGGTGTTTAAAATCCACGATTTATAAACAATAAGTTAAAGTAAGATTATTAAATAACAATTGGGGTTCCAGCCCCAGCACATATATTACATATTCATTGAATAAAACATTCTTTCTTAATTATATAAAAAAGCTACTGCCAGGAGTCTTAGGAAAACAGGTAAAAATGGCAAGCAAGATTTACAAATGTTCTTCATTATGAGGGACACCCTCATCTGCTGAAGCTTGACCCAGTTCAGGGTCTGTAAAATTCTGCAATGTCAAAAATGACCTCTCTGGTCTAGCTATGCTCGAGTTTTGCCTTGTACACACCATGTATTATACCACAACAGGGGTTTTTGTTGTTTTTTAAGGTGCATAACAGAATTTAGTCACCTTATCATTAAAAAAATTGGCAGCTGAAATACTGTCAGCAATCTACACAGAGAGTCAGACAAATATGGTAGAACCAGTCCTTTGGGCAGCAACTGGGAGTGCAAATGCCAACATGGAGGAAGGTACTGATGGTTTTTGTTGAAATAATATTCATTAGTGAACCCTGTTAAAAATGCAGCGCTCTTATCTCAACAGCACCTGTGGAATGACAAGTCGTACGAAGCCAGAGACAGCTAAACCTTGGAATTAAAAATCAAAACGATTTTTTTTTGTTTCAATTCTGCTTCTTTTCAAAATACTTTCCCCATTGCTGTTTTTCAAAGTTGGTAGAAATTGCCAGAAATGGTTTATATTTTAACTCCCGACCCCTTCACCTTACATTTAATCCTGCCTTTCTTTCCATCATGAAGCCCAAATTATGGCGGTACCTCATACATGAGTTTCTCACGCAGATACCCATTTAGGCACTGTGGAGCCCCAGACCTCCTGAGCTCCAGCAAAGTGGTGATGGCCTCATGGGCCTCCCTGCAAGCTACTTCTCAAGCAACAATCTGCTCTATGACTCAACAAGACATCATTGTGAGGTCAACAGACGTATGCTCAATTGACTGCTCTTCTAAGTTGCTAAGCTGCCTTGAACAAACAGGACCAGCTTTGTTGTAGAAGCAATCCAAATTGTGACAATATCTTAGGGACACCAAAGAAGCAGTTCTGGAATCTGCACATGATGCCCCCAGTAACCTTTGAGACATTACAAACTTCTCAGATATTATGGCACGTTCAGAGCCATTTGGGAATGGGAAAATATATTTGGCTGTTCCTCACTGTTTCTTGACCTGGGTGATGACCCAGGAAGTCCCTGGGATTTTTGCTTTTAATTGCCCTCAAACGGTTTCCAAATTCAGGTTATGACAAAGGCTTGTATCTTAGACATGTTTTTTTGTCTTTAAAAAACAAACAAACCCTGAAACTACACCCCACAGAGATCTAAACGCACATAATGAATCAATAGGGCAGCACAGTTATCCTGAGATCTCATTCAATTAAATGGGTCTGAGTTGTTTTTCTGGATGGCACTAATATTACATTAGTAGCCAATTTAAAAACCTTACCAAAAAAACCCTGCACCTACTGCCAAAGTGAAATACTGACTCCTGTAGATAAGGCCACATGTATATTACATTGGCTGGCTAAAACACTCCTTATTTAAATGTTAAATATTAAAGAGCTTCCCCACTCCACCATGGGAGAATGTGTGTTGTTCAGTGATGGTTTCCACTTCAGACATAGCGACACAAATGTTAACGAATTGACCTGATGTTAAGTCCAGTCAAGATAGCCACCAAAGAACCGTCAACTCCAAAACAAGGCTTGGCGTTTCAATGGCCTGTAACGTTCTTTGACTTAGTTTCCATGCTCCATGCTCCATGGAAAGCTGCCATATCTTCATTTAGGAAGGTAGGAACTTTTGAAATGGATGCCGTTCATGTGGGTTTCGATCCAGCGAAGGTAATTTGCGACTCTCGTGTAGACGCCAGGCCTCTCTTTGTCAGCACAGCCGTCGCCCCAGCTGACGATCCCATATAGCACCATCCTGTTGCTGCTTGCACAAACCAGGGGACCGCCGGAATCTCCCTGATGGGACGTAAGAATGATGGTGAGCATTTAAAGAGAAGAAAGCTAGGGAAAAGCACATCTCATGAATTCTGCTGCCACTGTGGTTGCACTAGTGCCCTATTTTACAATAATGGGACACAAGGTGAAGGAGGTGAGGACAGGTGACCCCACCTAGGCCCGAAGTCACCCCCCCCCCCCAATAATCAACCCAGGCCTCAAAACTGTCCAAAATTCCCTTTCTCCCTTCTAAAAATCCAAAACAGCTCTTCTCTGCTTTTCTCACAAGATGCATAGGAAAAATGTTATTCTTTTATCAGCACGAGAAGGCTTCAAAAAGCTAATGAATAGGCTCTGTTCAAAGCAGGCCTGAGACCTGACTTTTATCTCATTCAGTTGCAACATCTTTGAACATGCTGAACCACAAAGCTTGGCGACCCCCCTTGGCTTCTCACCCCCCTTTCCCAAAAATAGGAGCTTTCTGTTCATGCTCAGGGGAACTCAACATGGGGCAGGACTCTTGAAGAGGAGGAGAAAGGGGAGGGAACTGTAAGGGAAATATATGCTCTGTGCAAATGACTGTGAACCCGTACTTGTTTGTGAACTATCACACTTGCTCCTTCTACCAGTTCATGGATGGTAGAAATAAAGCTTTTTCTCCGAAAACTATTCCTTGAGTGCCTGTTTGACTCCCACTCCCTTTCCCGGGCACAATATCTTTTCCCACCCGAGGGCAAAGCCTCATAAGGCTACAAAGGAAAGGAAGTGGCCATGACAGCTTAAGCTCCAGCACAGCCATTCTCAAACTTGGGTCCCTAGTTGTTGTTGGACTACAACTCCTAAGTGCCAGGACCTGTGGTTGGGGATGATAGGAGTTGTAGTCCAGCAACCTGTGGGGACCCAACTTTGCGAAAAGCTGCTCTAGCATCAAGGAATCCTCTTTCAACAGATTCCAAATTACAAAGGAGCTGGCTTAGCCCAGCGGAATAAATAGGATTGTGTTCCTTGCTGCAAACATGTATCTTGCAAGATGTTTTGTGTAAAGGTAAAGGTAAAGGTACCCCTGCCCGAACGGGCCAGTCTTGACAGACTCTGGGGTTTGTGCGCCCATCTCACATCTATTGGCCGGGGGCCAGCGCTGTCCGCAGACACTTCCGGGTCACGTGGCCAGCGTGACAACGCTGCTCTGGCGAGCCAGAGCCGCACACGGAACGCCGTTTACCTTCCCGCTGGTAAGCGGTACCTATTTATCTACTTGCACCCGGGGGTGCTTTCGAACTGCTAGGTGGGCAGGCGCTGGGACCGAGCAGCGGGAGTGCACCCCGCCGCGGGGATTCGAACCGCCGACCTTTCGATCGGCAAGCCCTGTTTTGTGTAGTGGGATATTAAATTCTAAATCTTCATTAGGCCTATTCTAGAGAAAGGGACTGCATTAGCCAGACCATTCTCTTGACATAAAATGTAGACACTGTGCACAAGGAAACTTACTTTGCATGAATCTGTCTGCCACGTTTCATCTCCAGCACAGAACATGTTGTCCGTCACCCTGTCCTTATAGTATTTCTTACACAAAGACTGGGGTATCAGGTTGACATTCGTTGATTTCAGGATCCTTGCGAAGTAAATGTCAGCTGCAAACCAGAAACATGACAGTTGGTTGGGTTCTTTTTCTCAGTGAAGTCTAAAGCGATCTTTTTCATTGCAAAAACAAAGCAACGTCAGAGCCTGCCTCACTGAATAGCCTCATACACGAAACCCAAATTCCTCTTCTTCTAGTGGATAACGGCAAACAAACTAAATTATGCAAACCAAACACGGCACAAAGACTTTTGTATGTAGACTATGATTTTGTTTGTTGCAGAACCAGAGTTGTAGTGGAGCTGGGTGCACAGAGCACATGCAACCTTAGCGACTGGCCTCTAGCAAGGTTCAAAAGCAAGGATGGGGAATTTGTGATACTCAAGGTGTTGTTGAATTCACAACTCCCAGCAGTCCCAGCCAGCATGACCAGCAGTCAGGAATGATGGGAGTTGTAGACTAGCAGCTTCTGGAAGGCTAATGGTTCCTGATTCCTGATCAAGAGAGTGCCGGTAACACTCTGCCACACAACCTGCATTAGGAATGGGAAAGGTGTCTGTCAACTTACTCTTGTTTTCTCTTCCATAGCCAGAAACTTCACACTGGAAATTGTCTGGAAACGAGTCTTGCGATGGCAAGCAGATGGTCTTCACAGTGTCTGACTCTTGCGCACACTGGCCGGAAGATGATCGGATCCTCATTAGGGCTAAAGAAGGAATAAAGAATGCATGTCATATAGTGAACCTTCTATCACTAAACTCATTAGAAACAGAATAATACATATTTAGAGCTATCCGTTCCAGCTGCTTTTCCAGACTACATATGATTGTACAGTGGTACCTCTGGTTATGTACTTAATTCATTCCGGAGGTCCGTACTTAACCTGAAACTGTTCTTAACATGAAGCACCACTTTAGCTGCCGCGCTGCCAGAGCACGATTTCTGTTCTCATCCTGAAGCAAAGTTCTTAACCCGAGGTAATATTTCTGGGTTAGCGGAATCTGTAACCTGAAGCGTATGTAACCTGAAGCGTATGTAACCCGAGGTACCACTGTAGTCATGTTACTGCATTTACTTGTATGCATAATCCCTACCTCCCGCTGATAATTTAGATTGCGAGATCTGATAAAAAATGTAGCTTAAAATGGACTCTTTTATTATGTTCAGTAATTAATAGCCAGTATTTTAATGACAATAATAAAAAGTATATGTACTTTGTTAATGGGCATCTCCCCTCACCCCTTTTAATTTGCTATTATTTATATGGCTGGTATGGTTTACTTGTTTGTTTTCTTCCATAAATGTTACATTAATATTTCATATAACATATTATATGATTCCCCATTCCCCCCGCCTTATGTATTGTATATTTTTCTTTGCTGTAAGTTGCTTGAAGACCTTTGGGTGACAAGCGACTAATAAGTTTGATAAATGATAAATAAAAATAATTTGTTTAACCATAGAAACACATCGTAAGCATTTCCAGGACTGGCTAGAGATAGTGAAACATCGCCAACCCAGGGAAAATTAATCTCTTGCCTGCCTCAGAGAGAGAAGAAATTATCTTCCCTGACTCTCAAAGTATTTTCCTTACAATGATCTGATAGAACACCCACCCCCAAACGTTTGATGAAAGAAGATAGCTCATTTGTACCTGTATATTTTCCTAAGCTATCATCTGCAGTCATTTTTGTATCGTTTGCAAATATGGGGATGATGTCATGACAATGAAATACGAGGTGTTTTGCTGTAAGGCTGTGTAACACACTATAATTTTAAGGCACATTTGAAGCACATTCATTCCCTCAAAGGATTCTGGGCGCTGCAGGTAACTCTGTGAGAGGTAAACTACAATGACTAGAATTCTTTGACAAAAAGAACGGGCTTCAAATGTGCTTTAGAAATACACAACCTACACCATTTCTCACTAAAATGGGCCCTTATTTTGCAGCAGTACTTGGGTGAAACATTTGTTCCTCAGTTTTTTGCATGCTCAGGTGAAACATGTCTATGATTCAGAAGGGAAGCAGGAGATGTCACTTACCAATATCATTATTATAATCCGTTCTCTGAAGTGTGTAGTCCTCATGAATGACAACCCTATCAACATTAAATTTTTGCTCCTTCGTATCATCAGTGTACAATTCAGACTTCCCGAGAATAACAGTCAGCTTGGATAAGTCGGGAGTGCTGAAAAGCAATGAAAACATTGATTAGGGGAAAATTTATACAGGGGCATATCTCCCCACTCTAACTTTCACATTTGCTCAGTTTTCTGTCTCGGTCACAAGAGAACAGAAACACAATTTTGCAGTCCTCTTTCTTGTTTGAGCCTCATTGTTTTGCTAGGTGAATGGTGGGACTTAAAATTTAACATGTCTCCTAGCACATGTAGCTATTCTGTCTTAAAAATACAGACATTTGAGAACATCTCATTTTGAACCAGCAAAACATGAGCATATATCAACACAAAACTTTTTTTATAGAAAAGGATTGCTTTTTACAACAGACTGTTTCACATTCCAAAAAGTTCTAAAGCACTTCTTCAAATATATCAATTTCATATATTTCTTGGTAAACAAAGATATAGCAGTAGCAATATCCTACAATTTAATAAATCACTTTCTAAACTTTGGTTGGTTTTTTAAATAGGTTTTCCAGTATTTAGGATGCAGTCCTATAACAATTTATAGGACTCAATGGGTCTTCCTTTTGACTAACATGCACAGGCTGCCCCACTCAGAAGTATGTCCTATTGAATTCAATGGCGCTTACTCCTTGTGTATCATAAGCCTTAGTGTATCATATGGGTACATTCCTTCTGGTCTAGAACAACATTTGTGGGTGAGAGTTAAAATGTGTTTGTATAGGATTGTGAAATTTAGCATACAGATAGGTTTTATTAACTGAGGGCGGGGGGAAGTCTTTGGTAACTGAAAAGGTCGCCAACTTTTTTAAAGCTAGCCACACACAAGTACTTACAAGTACTGCACCGGCAGGCAAATATTATTTATAGCTATCAAGTGGCCGTTACAATATAAACGCCAAAAGAAAATATATGTAAGTTCAGCAATTGATCTAGGAGAAAGATAACTTCTGCAAGTGCAGCTGAAACTTACACACTTACAGTGCAAACCTATGCAGAATTCAATAAGCTAAGTATGTGTAGGACTACAACAATGGGATGTAATACTAAACCCACTTACTTGACAGGAACCTTCACTGATTTTAGTGAGACTTAACCCTCAACAATCCTAAGACTGGGCTATTCGTCAATTTTGCCACTAAAGAAAAAGCTCTGGGACCTTCATTATATATTTTTAGGCGCCAGGCGAAAATATTCCTCTTCAACCAGGCTTTTGACTGATTAATATTCTACAGCCTTTTAAATGTGTCTGTGGAAATGAGGGGGTATTGTTTTTCTGTTTTGTTTTACTTATTTACTTGGTCCCCCCCCCTGTGAACTGATGAAGAACAACCCCCCCTAAGAAGAACCGTTGCAATAACTGATGACAAGTGAGATAATAATGAACTGTGTGGAAATGAATCATTAACTAAAGGCTTTGCTTTGTGGAAGATCTGGAAAGGAAATGGAAGGCTTTTGGGACGACGCAGTTCTAAAAGAGAACCGCCATGACAAGAGAGGCTCTGTTGCAGGATCGACGGTCAAGAGGGGGAGGAAGCCACGGCTTTGTTATCATACTTGACTCTGTGCTTGATCTGGCAGAACCCCCTGAAAAGATTGATGTTGGAGCAACAGGTCTGTGAAAGCTAATGAGCAGACGCGAAGACTGTTTTCTATGGAAGTGTTGAAATGGCGTCTGCCGTCTGAATATGACTTTTGGATTAATGTGAAAATCCACACAGGGCTATAACAACGTTTGTTTCAACTCGCTTGTGGAGACTTTCAGAGGTTATAAAGAAAGGGGAAAAATACGATAGCAACAAGAAGATTGAAAGATGATTTGTAAAGGAAAACAACAAAGAGATGAATGGACAGAACTGTGAACATCAAAGCAGCAGAAATAAGAGATGATTGGATCCCTTTCTGAGCTCGAAGCATGGGTACCCCCAACAAAAATTTAAAATTCGGTTTTGTAATTAGGAACTAATGTGATTTGATTGGTTTGTTAATAAAAATTATTTTATAAAAAAAAGAGAGATCCTATGATGAAGGATAGTTTATAATCTAATAATGAAATGAAAAAAACACAGGAAATGTCTTATACTGCCAGACCACTGACCCATCCAGTTCATTGGCCTGTTGCCAACATTTCCTAGTCATGGGAGTTTTCCCCCAGCCCTCCCTGCAGAAGGAGCATGAGACCTTTTGCACACAGAGCATATGCTGTACCAGTGAGCTAAAATCCCTCCCTTTCACAGTATGGGATGTTCACTAAGGGATCTCTTATCTGGAAAACAATTCCGAAGTGGAGAATTAAAAGGAAAAAGTTGATTGTGAAGCACTTACTTGCTTCCGAAGCAGTGTGCCGCTGTCAGGACCCAACACGGATCTATGAGGCTACCGCCACAAAGAAACTGACTACCTCCTCTCTTATCGGTGTGGTAGATGGTTGCTATCCAAGGCTGAGACTCGATGGGTGCTTTGTGGCCGCCCACAATCTTGAAGTACTTGCGGAAGCTCCTCTGGCCACATGTGGCTTCTGTAAAAGGAAGAGAGAGCCTCAAAGATTTGCTCCAGTGAAGAACGAACATAGCTTTATGTTAAGTTGTGGGTGAACATATCAGACGACACAGCGATTCTTCAAACAGCTCTTGTTTATTCACAGGCCAGAACAGAACTGAACTTAAGGGTTCAGTCAACCTGCTTAGATAGAGCTCCAGTACAACATAACTGTAACAATTTTCTAAAACTATCCAATCACTGAACGTCACTTTCGATCCCTTATTTGCATAACTATCTACAGTATCCCCCTGCTAGCCCAGGGTGAGAACTTCAGTACATAACACTTTAGCTCTTCACAATAAAGACTAGGTCCTCAGGGTAGCAAGATCCCCATGAAGATCTGCAATGTTTGGCTGCCCCTCACAAATTTCTAGGCCAAGATTAAGGTCTGATCAACACCTTCCAACTGATGATATGGAAACATCCTTCCTGAATTTGTACCACTAGGACTGCAGGTGAGGGGTCATATATATTCTTAATGCCCTCTCTGCATAGAATGCTTGCACACTGGGGAACAGGCTAAGCGAAAATCCTTCTACTGAACATGCTAGCTGTCCACTGACAAATTATTTTTGTCTACTTAACTTGCCAAAGTTAGTATCTGGCCCAGAAAAGGCATTTCTTCAGCTTGCAGCGCTTGGCTTCATTATGAATCATGCACCACTTCCATCTCAGACTGAAAACTTGAGTTTCTGAGTGTAAGGAGGTGAGCACAGATCCTTGGGACGTGCGATTCTGCAGGGCATCTGAGTAAAGATATCAGATGCTCTGGAAACCATGGGCTGCATTCAATGTAACGCTAAGGAGCCATCAACTCAAGCATTTCTGACTGCCAGATGGAATAATAAAAAATTCCTTCCAGTAGCACCTTAAAGACCAACTAAGTTAGTTCTTGGTATGAGCTTTCATGTGCATGCACACTTCTTCAGATACACACTGTGCCAGATGGAATGACCTTCCTTCTCCTCCCCCTGTACACCATTTTGGGGGCTTTCCTGACCCTTTGGAGCAGGTTGGGGTAAGGCATGTGGCTGTGTGGGAGGGGGAAAGCCCCATTGCACTTGTGGAAATGGTTGCGTTGGCTTCCATGACCAAAATGATTTAGCTGAATATGGCACTAAATGTCCTAGGCTCTTTGCTTTTGTTTTGAGCAAGCTTAGCTCCATGCTAGCTTTTAGGAAAAAGTATTGAGACACGTCACTTTCAGAGTGCCCAATGTTCCTACTGAGTTTTCAGCCACCTTGGAAAACTGCATTTCCCATAGTCTGTGGTGCACTGGATGATACTCTCTCGGCAGTCCAGTTGCCCCAGAGATATTCTGGTGGCGGCTGCCAAGTACCGTACTTTTCCATGTATAAGACTAGGTTATTTTCTTTTAAAATTATGCATAAAAGTGGGGCTCGTCTTATACATGGATAGTGCATAGGGTGGGTGTTTGATTGGTTGCTGCCGTGGCTGTCAGTGGTTATAGGGCTTCTTATTGGTTGCTGCGCCAATGGCTGGTGTTGATTGGCTGCTTCTACTGGCGAGGGGACAGATGCGTGACGGATCCCCCCCAAAAAGGTAACCAACCCTGGGTAATCGCCCCCCAAAAAGCTGAACAACTCTGAGCCATCTTCCCCCATTTTCTTAAATTTGAGTCCCCCAAAATAGGGGGTGTCTTATACATGGAGGGGGGTCTAATACACAGAAAAATACGGTACATTTTGGATGAAGGATTGTAGGTGGAGATAAAAATACACCCTATGAGAGTCTCATTACATGAATCTATGGGAAACATCAAGGGACCCAATTATATCCAATAGCTTCCTCCTGGGAAAGTTTATATGATGGGTGAAATTAATCAAACTTGCTTCATCTTCCTATATGGAACATTTGTTTCTGGTTGCGGACTGTGCGGCTATCTACTGTCTGAAATGCTGCCTTCACAAGCCCGAGGAAATAACCCTTTCCTAAGGAATTAGAAGCAGTTAACAATTTGCAGGAACTTGAGAAAGGCTGTTCATTCAAATGGCTCTTTTTTTACCAGTGGTTTGCAGTTGTTGGGTATTTTATAGTATCCATCGTTATTTGGGATTGTGTACGTAGTCTTCAATTTGTATTAATATAACATAGATAACTGGCTCTCTTTATTTGTTGTGGGTGGGGGGGTCCTGCAGGGTTCATGGCTATTCAAGAATATCCTGGTATCCGTCTCCATTCCTTGCTCCCCATCTTTCTTTGCACTGCATCTTACAAATTAGATACTTGCGTGCAAAGTATGCTCTCGGACGCACAGAATTTTCTGCCTCTTGAAACAGAATCTGAACTGGTTTTTGTTTACCTTGCTTTGATTTTAAAAGTTCATAAGTATCTGGCACTCTAAGTAATAATATACCTTTTCGGCATACGTCAATTTTGCAGGATGTTGAAGAGGTTCGATAACCATTCCTAACGTAACACCACGGTTTGGATCGGCCATCTGGATTTCTGAAAAACAATGGAATATTGCCTTCAAAAGAATGATCCTCAGTAATACCAACGCCAACCTGCAGGGGTCGGCAGAATGCCTCCACTTAATGTAGGTCATAGTACAGTATGCAGAAGTCATCTAGTTCACCTATATTCTTAGTAATGCTAGTTAAATGTTCCTTCAGGGCACTAATCCTGCAAACTACGAAGTATAACTATTGGGAACGTTGAATAGAATCCTTGAACCTGGCATAGTTGCCTAAAGAAGGGATTTCAGCAGGTGGGGCAAGGTGCCCCAGGCAAAATAACTTTTTTGCTCAACTATTAGTTATACTTTGTCCTTGTCATCCAAAGAGAACCATACGGAATCCCTGTTTGCATCAACAAAGACAATGTGAATGAAATCCTAACCATTCTTAAAAGTACAAGTTATAGTAGAAGATCTAGTCATTCACCACAGCTGATGTTCTTGTGGAATGCCAGCCAGATGATTTGATGCATTATTGGCACATGGCAACTGTGGAACTATGGGTTGGGGGAGAAATAAAAAATAGGGCAGCTGGACCTATAGCAGTACATTCCGTTGCATTTCAGTTACCTGCAGAAGTTGTGCTTTCCTAACCCAAGTTTCATGGCATTCTCCATGCCATCATGATAAGGCCATCTCTGCAGTGAAGGGGAGTCCCAATCTAAGCACCTGTCACCTTTCTCATTCACAGACAAAGTCCCTCTGTAGTCCTCCCCGTTGTCTGTATAGCAGCGACTTTCAGCATCTGTCGAGAAAACAAGAGGATTGTCAGTGCTGATGGAGAATTGGTAGCTGAGAGGTTCCACGGAGTCCATTGAGACAAAGGATTTTTATCATGTTAAATCTGCTCATTGACTTGCCAGTGCCAGGATGTTATTGCCAACGTGTCTATACTTCTCTGCATTTCATTTCTCTCTGACTTTGGGGTTGACAGTCCCACCCCACTAACCATATGTATGTAAAGGTAAAGGGACCCCTGATCATTAGGTCCAGTCGTGACCGACTCTGGGGTTGCAGTGCTCATCTCGCTTTATTGGCCAAGGGAGCTGGCGTACAGCTTCCGGGTCATGTGGCCAGCATGACTAAGCCACTTCTGGCGAACCAGAGCAGCGCACGGAAACGCCGTTTACCTTCCCGCCAGAGCGGTACCTATTTATCTACTTGCACTTTGACGTGCTTTCAAACTGCTAGGTTGGCAGGAGCAGGGACATAGCAACGGGAGCTCACCCCATTGTGGGGATTCGAACCGCCGACCTTCTGATCAGCAAGCCCTAGGCTCTGTGGTTTAACCCACAGCACCACCCGCGTCCCTAACCATATGTATATAAACCTATAATTCAGGGAAGCGCTTCACACATTTCATGAAGTGGGCCCCATGAGATTTTGCTGTTTTGCTGCAACACACTAACATGCCCCTGCCTCTGGATTCTGGAACTATAGGGCCAGATCCAGCAAACCAATTCCACTAGTGGAAGCCAGCTCGAGGGCTCCCACTAGAACAACAGGGATTTTTCTGCTCTCCTCCCCCTGCACCCCCCCCCCGTGCTTCCTCCAAAACTGCTCTGGAAAGTTGGGAGAACCCACAAAACAGTGGACAGGAGCGGGGAGAGAGAGGGTCATCATTCCATCAAGCAAGCAGAGATGATTGTGCAGGTGGAACAATCGCCTTAGTGCTGCGCTGATTTTTACTCTACCTTTTCAGATACCAGTTCTCAACCCTCAAACCCAATCTCTTGTTTCTTTTTTGGGGGAGGGGGGAGAGTGTCCAGAGTGGCTTTGTCTGTTCCAGAAAACTGGAGGATTTATTTGCGTTCTTTAATTTCTAAAGGCCGTGAGCTTTTGGGTAAAAACGGAAACAAGCTTTGAAGTGATCACCTACCGATTTCACAGTGGTCCCCACTATATCCTTTGGGGCATAAGCAACGTCTCATTCCAGAAAAGAGGTAGTAGGAGACACAGGTTCCTCCATTCAGACAGGTGCAACCTGCAAACAAGACATTGCGGGGAAATTGTAGTATGCCACACTGTAGGCCAAACATCACATCACATCCAAATGCGTAGCAAAACGTCAGTGGGCCCCTTCTTCAAGGACAGCCGTCCTCATCCTATTGCCCTCTAGATATTTTATGCAACTCCCATCAGCCCCACCCAGAAGACTGCTCTAAGAAAAAGAAGCTTTAGGAAGAAAGACAGATTCTCCATCCATTCCATGGGAACCATAATGTTTCTTTGAGAGAGAGGAGGAAGAAGAAGAAGAAGAAGAAGAAGAAGAAGAAGAAGAAGAAGAAGAAGAATTTGGATTTGGATTTGATATCCTGCCTTTCACTCCCCTTCAGGAGTCTCAAAGCGGCTAACATTCTCCTTTCCCTTCCTCCCCCACAACAAACACTCTGTGAGGTGAGTGGGGCTGAGAGACTTCAGAGAAGTGTGACTGGCCCAAGGTCAGCTGCATGTGGAGGAGGAGAGATGCGAACCCGGTTCCCCAGATTACAAGTCAACCGCTCTTAATCACTACACCACACTGGGAATCACCAGGAGATATTGCAGCGAGAAAGCAGAGGGGGATGAAAGGGTTAAGTGGTGCTATCCGCAAAGAAGGGGCTATCAGAGGTTCATTACATGTGCAAAACAGGGAATTTGGCACTTTGTCAAAGAGCAGCAGCAGTTTTCAGATGTCAACCAAAAGCTGCAAAGATTTCTTTACCTTTATGTTCATATTTAGCTTTGCTTCCCAGCTTGCGATCTTTCTTCCAGTGGTGAAACTAAGAGGGAACAAAGACAGACACAAATTATTCTAAAGGAAAAATAAGGAAGCATTATTTAGATGAAGCTAATCCTAAATAACTCCCCCTCCCCTTATTTTCATTTCCCTCATAACAACCCGGAGAGGTAGGGCAGATTCTTACAGATGATTTCGCTAAGCTTTAGGGTGTAAAGCAGGGCTAGCCAACATTGTGTTCTCAGTTCTTGTTGGACCATCATCCTTGACCGCTGTCCATACTGGTTGGGACAGATGAAAGTTGTAGTCCAATCATATATAATGGGTGGCTTCTGCAGATGTGTACTGCTGTGCATTAAATCAGGGGTGGCTTGGACTACATGTATGTATGTAGGTATGTGTTCCATAATTCTTATAAAATAATTTTGTGGAGAAGAGACTTTCTGCAGCTAAGTCACATATGGTGGGGCAGGCAGAATCATATCTAATCTTCTATTATGTAAGAGAGAAGCAGGCAGAAGGGTGAGGTGGAGGAGGAAGCGGAAGAACCAAGGGTTTGGGAAAGAACTAGACAGTTGCTTGAAAAAGCAAGGGGAGAAGGGATAGCTTTAAAGGGCAGGTTAGAAAAAGCAGTCCAGAGAAATGAGGAGAGGAAGAAGTCTGTTTTGTGTGTGCGTTGTACAGACTGGGAGATGGAAAGGGCAGAGAGGTGATCAAAAGGAAGGGAACGTTGAGGTACATGTATTGCTTTGAAATAAATATGTAAAAAAGTATTTATCAGGTTATACATCCCAGAGTACAACCTCCTGCACGTACCAGCAGTAACCAAAAAAGAAAGACGTTGCTAAAAATAGGTTTGGGCCATGGGCGAAAGAGGAAGCTTTGCATTTATGGTCAAACATGGAAATAAGCACAAGCGCTTGTCAGTTGGAGTTCCTGCCACAGTTGCAAAACTTACTGATGCTATGTCTGTGACGAGAACGCTCAGCGTTACAGAGATGGTGATGAGCAACTTCATGGCGTTGGGCAAGGGGTTCCTATTTCCACCAGTTTGGTTCACTTCCTGGGTCCTTCTTTACACAGGTTTCTGCAAGCAAAGGAACAAGATCAGGTTTGTAATGTGGAACAAAGATGGGACCAAACTGGTTTTTTTTCTTTCCATCTTGAATAGCCTTTCGTTGGCGAGGGGATGTGTGAAGCTGCTTTCCTCTCTCCCTGTTTCGTACTCAGGTTGAAGCTGAGGATGTCGATCAAGGGAGAACCACCAGCAGGATGGTGTCTTCAGGTCCCACCTGCCAGTGGCGTAGCGTGGGTTCTCAGCACCCGGGGCAAGGCAAGTAATTTGCGCCCCCTAACCCGTGGATTTTAGCACTCGAGTCTCTTCCGCGCGCCCCCAGATGTTGCGCCAGGTGCACCCCCCACGCTACGCCACTGCTCACACCACAAGTCTTCAGGACAGCCATCCGAAGGCTGGCGCGGGGAGAAGGTCTCTCCGCCCCACCGCCAGGCTTCGGAGCAGCCTTCCGAAGGCTGGTGGCGGGAGGAGGTCTCTCCGCCCCACCGCCAGCCTTCGGAGGAGGTCCGAGGACAGTGGGGAAGACGCGCTACGCTTCCCTGCTGTCCCGGAGATTTCCCTATGGACTTTTGTCTTGTGAAGGGCCGGCCAAACGCGCCCCCCCCCAATGTTGCGCCCGGTGCGGCCGGCACCCCCGGCACCCCCCATGCTACGCCACTGCCACCTGCCTGGTCCTTCCTTAACCCTTTGTGCTTCCTTCTCTCCAACACCTGGTAGCAAACAGGGTGATCAACACGCAAGGCTCTTCTGATCCGCCAGAGTGGCCCCAGCCCTGCTTCTAGCTCTGGAGGCAGATGCGAGTTTATCTCGGAAAGTTGAAGGCATTGTTGCCCGTCATCCCACCATCCACCACTGGTAAACAGGTTTCACAGATTTCTGTAGTGTTCTGAAAACCTGCTCAGCCAGAAATTATAACGGAAATGTGTGTACATTATCAGTATCAAGTTGCCTTTGATTCTATCGTCTGTCGCCAGCCTATTGTCTAGTCACAAGAAATAAGCATAACAGGCAATTCCTGGCGCAATTTCTCCCCCTTTCTGCAAGACAAAATCCTGCTCTTTATACCTGGATTCCTTCCTCAGTTTTTGCGTTTTGAGGAAATAGTGTTCTCTTGAGCTCCGTTTTTGTCGGAATGACTAGAGAAGAGCAGCACTAATGCAATACCCCTGTTTTAAATATGTGATATGAAAATGCCCCATTGATGTCTGTGAAACATACTCCTATGAAAGTGGCATTTTGGATTATTACACTGCGAGGGTATGTGTCAGTCTCAGGGAAAGCACTGATCATATTGCAATCACACTTGCCTGGAAGTAAATCCTATGGTGGGAGTATTGTTTAGTTTGTTATTGTGTTATGTGTTTTGTGGCTTTATACTGTAAGTGGTCCTGGAATCCCCAGCTGAAGGGTGGTATATACAGTGGTACCTCAGGTTAAGTACTTAATTCGTTCCGGAGGTCCATACTTAACCTAAAACTGTTCTTAACCTGAAGCACCACTTTAGCTAATGGGGCCTCCTGCTGCTGCCGCGCTGCTGGAGCACGATTTCTGTTCTCATCCTGAAGCAAAGTTCTTAACCTGAAGCACTATTTCTGGGTTAGCGGAGTGTGTAACCTGAAGCGTATGTAACCCGAAGTACCACTGTAAATTTAATAAATAATAATAACTTGGTGAGACTTTCTTCCAAACAGACCAACATATGATTGTGCTGTGAATGAAGAAACACCTCAGTGATCCCTTTTACCAATAATGGCAACCATTTAGCAGGCTGTCGGTAATTAGCAATTTGTTAATTTGATTTCAAAGTATAAGTGGTAGACTATAATTATTGAGCTTTAAATCAATCTGGCAGAGATTCTCCTCTGCTCCATTAAAAGCTGGCGCCTTAACTTCATGAAGGGATGAACTCATTCTCAAAAAAGCCTGAGGTTATTTCATCTCTGCATGTAGGGACAAAGCGCAATGTTTCAGGAAGGAATTTGGAAATAAACGGGCGCATCTATTGCCAAATTTGGTGACAAACCACCACCTGCTTGATTCAGGCAGCCCTTCTGTTGAAAGTGAGGATTAAGGGGTAAGCTGTGCAAAAGGCTGATGATGGAGACTTAAAATATCAGTTTTAACTCGTTCACCTCCAGTTTGTAATTTTCACGAAGTTAAAAACAGGAAAGCAAAAGTGCAGCGAAATAAAATCCCATTGGACAAATGTGGGACTTACTTCTGAGTAAGAAAGCATAGGATTGGGCTGCATGGCCGCAATTCTATGCACACTAACTTAGGAGCAACCCTTGCTGAATCTCATGATTTACAGTATAGTACTGGGCTGTCAAGGGACGCGGGTGGCGCTGTGGGTTAAACCACAGAGCCCAGGACTTGCCGATCAGAAGGTCGGCGGTTCAAATCCCCGTGACGGGGTGAGCTCCCGTTGCTCGGTCCCAGCTCCTGCCAACCTAGCAGTTTGAAAGCACATCAAAGTGCAAGTAGATAAATAGGTACCACTCCGGTGGGAAGGTAAATGGCATTTCCGTGCACTGCTCTGGTTCACCAGAAGCGGCTTAGTCATGCTGGCCACACGACCCGGAAGATGTACGCCGGCTTCCTTGGCCAATAAAGCGAGATGAGCGCCGCAACCCCAGAGTCGGCCACGACTGGACATAATAATCAGGGGTCCTTTTACCTTTACCTTTACTGGGCTGTAAAACAGTTGCATGAGGAGAACAGAAATTTCAAGGGATTCAGCAACTTGCATAGGGATGTCCTGTTATGCTGGCAAGCTCCGCATCAGGACTGCCTATCTGCTTGGTCTGTCCTGCTTCTGCTATACATTCTCAAGCTTCAAGCAGCCTTCAGCTTTCCTAGTGATCAAAGTGCTGATCATTGCGCAGGTTGTCACTTGCCCCCTCTGCTTTCCCTGGCTGACTTTCGCTCACTTGGCCACTGACACCCACGCAGACTTGACTCTCTGACTGGAGCGATCCCTGACCTGCATGTCTACGACGTGAACACCCTGCACTGGCATGTGACTCACACCAGCCCAAGCTATCGAGGGCTGGAATCCCGACAGGACCATCTCCTCAGAGACACCTTTCTTACTACCAGTAAGTGGCGCCTTTCCAGACCTTAGCCAAGGCAGGGCACAGCTGCGCTGAAACCGAGCAAACCACGGCTACCACTTGCTCAAATTAAAAAGAAAACAAAGGTCCCAAACATTGCTCACTGGTATAGGCAAATTGGTTGTATTATGTGCAAATTCAAACCTGCTTGATAAATATTGCTGAGACTGAATCCTGCCTAGGAAGTACTCATTGGGTAGATATTAACCACTCTTAGGCATCAAGGTGTTGCCCTCTCCCTCTTCTGATGTAGCAGACCATTCAGGTGACTCTATTTTCCAGCGACAGTCCTGGATTTACAGAAGCCATCCTTGTTTCTGATTTGATCCTGGAATGCCCCGCTTTTCCTTTAGGACGTCCCTATTTTCACTGGAGAAATGTTAGAGGGTATGGAGTTGTGTGGCTCCCAAGCCAAGGAGATAAGTAACAATACAGCCTTTAGAAGACATCTGAAGGCAGCCCTGTATTGTGAAGTTTTTAAATGTTTTATTGTGGGGGGTTTTATATGTTGAAAGCTGCCCAGAGTGGCTGGGAGAACCCGGTCAGATGGGCGGGGTATAAATATTATTATTATTATTATTATTATTATTATTATTATTATTATGGAATAGGACGTCCCTATTTTCACCAGATAAATGTTGTAGGGTATAGATGTTGCCTTCTCCTGTCCATCAAGCCCTCTATCATAGATACAGGGCAGGTATTTCCACACCTTATATGTGAATGAGAAGTTTGACTACTGGCTTTGTCAATGGCAGCTTTCCCATTACTTTTACTACGGCCACGCCTGCCATGCTTATTTGCTGGCTCCTGTTCAAAGAGCGCTGGCTTGCTGAGCAAGAATGCCGCACACTCTGTTTCCCAGAAGCATCAGCCCAGTGCCTGAGCTTGCCTGCAGTGCAGAGGGATCAAGGTGTGGGTTAGCAATAGCAGGGCACATGGAATCACATCGGAGCATCAGGGAGCTGCCTTCGCGCCTGCTCAGCCTCTGCCCAAATGGTCTGCAGGACCGAAGTTCTAAGTGCAAATTGAAAAAGCTGCACAATCCCAATGAAATCTAAAAGGCAGATCCAATCGCCTCAAAGTGCAAGATAGATGCGTTTGACTCCCTTAACCAGATCATGCCGGACGGTCACAAAGGAACAGCAAGATGAGAGACGCTGAAAAAATCGCTTGTGTGTCTTTCATCTGCAGCTAAAAAATTCAAAAATTGGCAGATAGAAGTCTACCCCAATCTTTCTAAAAGCACACGGCATAATTATATGAATGTAAATCCAAAGCAGCACAAAGCTGCAAGCAATGACAAAACTGCCTGGATGGAAACTGACATGTCAGAACACACTGAAATTGTGTTTAGCCTTTAGCCTCAAACGTTCACAGTTTCTTTGCAATCAGATATTGTCTCATAAGATCTAATGCAGGTTCAAAACCAAAACAGACCATATTACAGCAGGAAAAGATTCAATAAGTGGTATTAAAACACAAGCAGACAAACATAACAAAGACATATTCGCGTTCAGTATAATCACAGCAGTCTATTCTTTTTAAATTGCCAATCTTGTTTGGAAAAACATATTCCAGACCTTGCAAGACTCTTTTGCATGTACAATCAAGCCTCTTGCAAAGAGGCGTTTATTGCTTTAAAAGGGAGCACCACAACAGTAAAGCTTTGAGATGACTGAAAAGAGAATAAAGTCTTCGGCATTAAAAAGTTACAGCCATCATTCAACGGGGCTCTTTAAAACTTGTGTGTGGGCAATAGTTAATATAATTATATTTCATATAACTAAGATTTAAAGGTGTTGGACTTACCAGATGGAACAACAGTGGCAAAACTGTGCTGTGCTCTGTGATGATATTGCTATAGCGGAAGGTTTAGCCTCTCAGTGTGCTCACTTTGACTGTTCTGCAGAGGAAACATAACTCTATATAAACCCTCACACAGAGCCCTGATTGGACGGCTCTACCCTATGATGCATTCCAGCTTGATGAGAAGAATGATATCATTCCACACTGCCTGGAGGTTTGCACCACTAGGGGGATTCAGTTTAAAAAAAAACAAAACCCATACATTTAACTCTTTGCAAACAGATGTCACAAGTGACTCAATGAGGGGATTTCTAAAGCGTTGTGAATTGCAGTTTCACTACAGAAAGGCGTATCATCCATAGTATTGTATTGTATGTGTCTGGAGCTAGATCTTCATCCAGACCCTCTCCGGCATACTTGATTAGCAATTGGTGTTCTTCATTACCTTGGAAAAGTAGAGAAAAATCCCTTGCTGGAAGAGGAAATGAATATTTAGTTTTTCATCTGCAATGTGCTCAGGGACAAAATTAGATGTGTTAACAGATTTTTTTCCCTTTTCATGCCTACTTGAATTCCATATGCTTTATCACTCGTAAGTTAAATTTGCCGTGGAAGACTTCAAAGGAATGGTTTTATTTAATAAAAAGTAAGCGTCCAAGAAATAGAACAGGGCACACTGAGTGGCCCTATCATTAGAGAGTGTGAAACGGTTGCCCTCAGACGGCTAATTTTGGGCATCATAAAAGGACAGCAAATTGTTAGCTATTTAGTTCATGATTATTGCATCATTCCTGTTAGGAAGGCTGAGAAGCAGAAATTGTCTCAGATGCCAAAATAAGGCAACTGGCCCTTGGGTAATATGGGGGCATCAATTGCTGCTCTAGTTAAGGCAGTGGTTCTCCAAGGGTGTAGCAGGAGAGGATGGCAAGCGTTGCCAGAAGATTAAAGGGCATATACACACACACACAGCCAAGGGACGCGGGTGGTGCTGTGGTCTAAACCATTGAGCCTCTTGGGCTTGCCGATCAGAAGGTCGGCGGTTCAAATCCCCACGACGGGGTGAGCTCCCGTTGCTTGGTCCCAGCTCCTGCCAACCTAGCAGTTTGAAAGCACGCCCAAAAGTACAAGTAGAAAAATAGGTACCACTCCGGCAGGAAGGTAAACGGCGTTTCCATGCACTGTTCTGGTTTTGCCAGAAGTGGCTTAGTCATGGTGGCCACATGACCCGGAAAAACTGTAGACAAACACCGGCTCCCTCGGTCTGTAAAGCGAGGTGAGCGCCACAACCCCAGAGTCGTCTGCGACTGGACTTAACTATCAGGGGTCCTTTACCTTTACCTTTTATCCACACCTTTCTTCAAAAGCACTGGCTATTTTTCTCCAGTAGTCCATGACATCCTGTTGTGAAGAGGGATTGTCAACTCTGACAATAATAATAATAATAATAATAAATTTTATTTATATCCCGCCCTCCCCAGCCGAAGCCGAAGACAAATGTGAGATCAGAAAAGAGAATGGCTTCTTTGGGTTGGTGAGGAGGGAAGTTTGTCTCAAATTAGATAAATGAGATTAACCAGCAAAAGCAAGCTCACACCTTTCATTGAATTTGTATGCATACTAAAATGTAAGAGGCTCATTTATAATTATATTTTGGGAATGATTCCCATCATTATGTAGCTGAATTGTTTTATACTTTCTGGATATCCATTATTATATCATAATTTCTATGTTATAAATCAAGCACAGCTAGGAGCTGTTTCTTTCTGATTTCCAATGTATTTCTTATCAATAAAAAAAATGGTGTGGCATGAGCAAATTTTTATTCTGAAAGTGTAGCCCAGGGAAAAAAGTTTGTGAAACACTGAGCTTTTTTTGTTGTTCGCATCCATTTATCTCATGGGACAATGGAGTCTGCCTCCAGGGATGAAGTCAAACCACTGTGTTAGCAGCACCGAAGTGACCTCCTGTGGCACAATTCTGGGCAATCCTGTATGGATTTCCTGGGCTGCCCAGATGACAAAAACCCTCTCTTGGCCTTGCTGATGTGGACCAAAGGAAAGCAGAACAGTGTTTGTCACCAGTTTGGCTGCAGGAGTTGCTGGAAGAAGGCATACAAGACACCATCCAAAGGCGGACAAACTGTCCCAAAAGGAGCACAATGTGTCCTCCACGAGAGGTAATACCCCTCCCCTAAAGTAGAGACATCACCTTGCCAACAAAGGTGCATATAGTTAAAGCTATGGTTTTCCCAGTAGTGATGTATGGAAGTGAGGGCTGGACCATAAAGAAGGCTGATCGCCGAAGAATTGATGCTTTTGAATTATGGTCCTGAGAGTCCCATGGACTGCAAGAAGATCAAACCTATCCATTCTTAAGGAAACCAGCCCTGAGCGCTCACTGGAAGGACAGATCGTGAAGCTGAGGCTCCAATACTTTGGCCACCTCATGAGAAGAGAAGACTCCCTGGAAAAGAGCCTGATGTTGGGAAAGATGGAGGGCACAAGAACAAGGGGACGACAGAGGATGAGATGGCTGGACAGTGTTCTTGAAGCTACCAGCATGAGTTTGACTAAACTGCAGGAGGCCATGGAAGACAGAAGTGCCTGGTGTGCTCTGGTCCATGGGGTCAGGAAGAGTTGGACACGACTAAACAACAACAACAAATGGCGTAGGGAGAAGCATCATCACCTAATGCACGCTTGTAAAGCCCAGGGAGCTGAAAGCAACCCACTGGATTTACCGTATTTTTCGCTCTATAGGACGCACTTTTTCCCCTTCAAAAATGAAGGGGAAATGTGTGTGCGTCCTATGGAGCAAAGACGCCATAGCCCCGCAACCCTCAACCGGCTGGAGAGGTGACGCGTGGCTATGGCAGGAGCCTCTACAGCCCCGCGTCACCTCTGCAGCCGGGAGAGCGCGCGCGGGGCTAAAGAAGCCATAGCCCCGCGACCCTCTCCCGGCTAGAGAGGTGACGCGCGGCTATGGCAGGAGCCTCTCCGCTGCGCCTTTCCGCTGCTCCCTGACCTGCTCTTTGGGGCTGGTGGTGGGCTTCCCCCCGCCAGCCCCAAAGAGCAGGTCGAAAGGAACCTGAAGCCTGGAGAGCGAGAGGGGTCAGTGCACACCGACCCCTCTCGCTCTCCAGGCTTCCAAGGTAGCCGCCTGAACGCACCTTAAACGGCACCTTTTTTTAGAGCGGGAAAACAAGAGGGGGAAAGTTCTCCCCCTCCCTGTGCAGCGCCTCCTGCCGCTTCGCTGAAGGGGCGCTGGGCAGAGAGGGGGAGATTTTTTTTTCTTGTTCTCCCCCCTCTAAAACAAAGTGCGTCCTATTGTCTGGTGTGTCCTATGGTGCGAAAAATACGGTATTTGTTTTCTGAATGGTTGCAGATTTATCACTAGTGACGAACTGTCTAGCTGAGGCATTAGGGAATTTCTGGTCCCCCCTCCAGCTCCCATCAGCTCCAGCCAGCATGGCCAACGGTCAGGGAATTGTAGCACAACTCCATACCCTCCAACATTTCTCCAGTGAAAATGGAGACAACCTAAGGAAAAGCAGGGCATTCCGGGATCAAATAAGAAACTGTGATGGCTTCTGTAAATCTGGACTGTCCCTGGAAAATAAGGGCACTTGGAAGGTCTGGTATGGTGCAGTGGGCAAAACCTGGGTTCAAATCCTCACTCAGCCACGAAGCTCCCTGGGGGACCTTGGACCATTCGCATCATCTCAGCCAAGCCTATTTCACAGGAGGATATGATTGAGGGCAGGAGGGGAATGATGTACACCACTTCGAAATCCTTGAAAGAAAGGTGGGTTATCTGCTCAGCAAAGACTATGTCACATAAGCCCCCCTACCAGGAAGAAAGTGGCTGTATTAGCATTGTACGATGAGCTCACACTGAGATTGATGGCGATTGAGTAATGCTTCCCCCGGAATGGGAGAACTCCCACTTCCTGTGTGAAGGATGTGCTGCTTAGCATACATTCTTTGTGCCTGCTGCAGTCTTATCTCACCCCAGACTCTCCTCTCCTCCAATTTCAGGTGTATCAGGGAGGAAGATGGGAGCTAAACAAAGAAACCCAGCAGCTGAAGGAAGTGGTTCTTGATGATTCAGTGAGTGACCTGTGCCTCGCCACGCTAACTGCTTCCATTGCCTTCATAGTAATTCAGTACTCCAGAATGCAGAGAGAGAGAGAGAGAGAGAGAGAGAGAGAGAGAGAGAGAGATGGATTAAATCAGAGGAACCTTAATCACCCCTTTTAATGATCCAAATAACAGCAGCCTCTTAAAGAATCTGACATGGGAGGCAAGATGTGCTTGTGGATAGGAACAATTGGCACTTATCACTTGGTACATAAATTCTGTTACTTCAAACTCTTTGCTCGGCAATTTATTTGGCAACGGATCTCTCCTTGGATCAAAGCCCTGCAAGCATTACTTTCGGCAGGAGCTGAAAGATAAGCCCTGGTTTGTCCCAGAAAGTAAGAGACTTGGCAGGGAAGTTATGGTTTGAGTAAACTTAATGTTTCTGCTGTGTGACTGCTGGTCTAAACCTGAAAACTTGTCAGGCAGAACCTCCAACAGTGGCCTTTCCCATGTTTCTCGTCCCAAATTAAGCATCTAGGTATATATAATTGCCTTGAATACCTTATTCAGAAAACAGCATTTCACTGAAAGCAATGGTAGACCGGCCCTTCAAGAGTCACTACAGGCCAGAGCTAATATTATTTAAAAATTAACATTTTCTCCATTGGTGTCCACTGTGTAGTTTGTCTTCTAATCTGAGACAATCTTTTTTAAAGAAAGATCTGTGCTTGGAAGAGAGATCCGGGTTCATAAATGCAACACCCCAGTTTCTGAAGAAAGAGTCCGTAAACTAAATCACTGTCACATTTCTTTTAATCTCCAAACCAAAGACAAGCAACCACACCCTAGCCTAGGCCACCCCCAACCTCCCGCACTACCAAGGAAATATAACAAGCGAATAGAAAGAGAACCTTCACAAGTGACGCTGACACAAAACCCCACACATACACTAAGTAGAAGAATAGAAGCATTGGGACCCCACCCCACTCACCATTCCCCTTCCCCCCTCTTTTCTTCCCAACCTAATACTGCATGCAGAACGAATGAAACGGATCTGTAGAAAAGCACAAGTTGAAAAAAGAGGCAACACACATATTTTTGTAAACTAAGAAATATTTAATAAAAAATACCGTATTTTTCGTTCTAGACCACAAGACGCACCTACCGTATTTTTCGTCCTATAGGACACACTTTTTCCCCTCCAAAAATGAAGGGGAAATGTGTGTGCGTCCTATGGGGCGAATGCAGGCTTTCACTGAAGCCTGGAGAGCCCCAGCGCCAGCCCCACAAGGTCGGGGACAGCGGGAGGCGGAACGCCACCATCCCGCTGTCTCCCGAAGTGGTTTGGAGGCTGACGGCGGGGAGACCCCGCCGCCAGCCCCGCAAGCTCCGGGGACAGCTGGGAGGCGCAGCGCGTCTTCCCGTTGTCCCCGGACCTGATCTGAAGGCGGGCGGCGGGGAGAAGAGCGCTTCTCCCCGCTGCCGGCCCCACAAGCGCCTGGGGGGGGAATAATTTTTTTCCCCTTTATTTCCCCCCAAAAAAACTTGATGCATCCTATGGGCCGGTGCGTCCTATGGGGCAAAAAATACGGTAGTTTTTGGAGGAGGAAAACAAGGAAAAAAAATATTCTGAATCCCAGAAGCCAGAACAGCAAGAGGGATCTGGCTTCTGGGATAGCCGCGCGCAGCCTCTCCCGGGCAGGGGGATGAAGGCTCCCCCTGCCCAGAAGAAGCTGCATGCGGCTAGGGCAGAAGCTAGGACAGCGATCCCGCTTGCTGTCCTGGCTTATGGTATAGCCACGCGCAGCCTCTTCCGGGCAACAGTAGGAAGGCTCCCCCAAGAGCCGTGCTCCCTTTAAAGAGCGTGCGGAGCGTGTGTACAGCTCTTGGGAGCTTTTCCCCAAGGAGGGAGAAAGGCAGCCCTTCTCCCTCCTCGGGGAAAAGCCCCCAAGAGCCACACACACGCTCCACGTGGCTCTTTAAAGGGAGCGCTGAGCAGAGCCTCCCGCCTGCATTCGCTCCGTAAGACGCACACACATTTCCCCTTACTTTTTAGGAGGGAGAAAGTGTGTCTTATAGAGCGAAAAATACGGTATTTTTAAAATAATAATAATGTTACAGATTTGGGGTAACAGAGTTTGTGGGTGCCAGGGCACCCATAACTGCTAGAGTTAGTGAATGTTAGAAATTAATAAAGCTTTAGAATTTAGCTGGTTTTTTAAATTAGTATTATGAAGGGGAGATGCCATGCCAGTGAAAAATACAGGTTGAACCAGTTCTCCTGTTCAGGAAATAGCTGATAGCGAGGCCATTAAGAACACAAGGAGAACTCAGTGACAGCCATTAAAGAGCAATTGACCATACAAGTTGCTGTCCCCACTCCCCACAAGCTATGTGTTACGCAACCTTTTGAAATTTATAGGTGGGGGAAGAAGGGGGGAAGACACTACTGTGAAGATTATTTATCTTATCCAACACCAAACATTTCACTTTTTTTTTTTTTAACAAAACACATTGGGGTTTTGCAGACTATTGGCACCCCAATAAAATTTTAACATGTAATATGGGGTTTGTTGATAATTGGTTTTCTCTTATTCGTGATCTACATTTGCATTGGATACTGCAAGAAAACATTTCAATAACGAAACGATGATAAGGATGCCAAAAACTAGAAGCAGCAAAGAGTGAACCTTAATACCATAGCAATTAAGTTAGCTTAAATGCTTAACAAAAGAGCCTTTTTTCTTTCTTTTTTGGCTGCCATCTAAAACTGCATTGTGTCTGTGACTGGTTCCTCCTTCAGGGAGGGCATTCCACATCCTTGGTTCCACTGCCAAGATGTTCCCGCTCCTAATAGATGCCCGCTGTTCCTCATTTGGTAAACACACCTGGAGGTAAGGCCTCTGATGAAACAAATGTGAATCATTAAGTTTAATCTCAAGTGAAAATGACTTCGGAATTCCTCAATGCTGATCTCATGCCTCATCAGCAAAGGTCGCCTCTGATTGCTTCTTTAAAACTGGGCACCATCCAGCCACATACAAGCTCTTTTAAATTCTGCTCATTTAAAATGGAGAAATTAAGCCCATACTTAACCTTTTTAAATCAACGAGACATCAAAACCATTTAAATCAGCGACTGATTTTGAGTTTGAGTTTGGCTGGACCAGGCCCTGTGTATTATCTCTGATTCCACAGATGGTTCTCTTGAAAGCAAACATGATTGGGAATTTGGATACAGCAATCATTTATCACTAAATAAAAAATTTAAATAGTGATGTATGGAAGTGAGAGCTGGACCATAAAGAAGGCTGATCGCCGAAGAATTGATGCTTTTGAATTATGGTGCTGGAGGAGACTCTTGAGAGTCCCATGGACTGCAAGAAGAACAAACCTCTCCATTCTTAAAGAAATCAGCCCTGAGTGCTCACTGGAAGGACAGATCCAGAAGCTGAGGCTCCAATACTTTGGCCACCTCATGAGAAGAGAAGACAGAGGACGAGATGGTTGAAAAAATGTTCTTGAAGTTACTAACATGAGTTTGACCAAACTGCGGGAGGCAGTGGAAGACAGGAGTGCCTGGTGTGCTCTGGTCCATGGGGTCACGAAGAGTCGGACACGACTAAATGACTAAACAACAACAACAAATTAAAAAAACCTCCTGTGTGGTGGAGACCTCTAAAATCTCTAAAACACCATGCTGCAGCTGACTCAGCAATTCCTTCCAGTGCATTGCTCAGAAAGAGAAAACCTACATAGCAAATTCCAAAACACAGCATTGGTAAACGCTGAACCTTTGCTTCAGCTGGAATTCCCAAAGGGAGCTGGCACATTATTTTGCAAAGGGGAGACGGGCAGCTGAAACCTTATGTAATGTGCTGATGTTTCCCGATGAAGTTTCAGTTCACCTTATTCCTGTTTGTTAATAACCCCAGAATGCTGCTTCTGGCTCAAATGGAAAGAAGAAGTGGGGACGCGGGTAAAAACATACAATCCCATGACAAAGAAACCAGCAGTCATATGCAAACTGTGTGAGTCCGTGGTCAAGTCTACACTGGAAGGACTCATAACACTTAAGTAATTATGGAGACTGCAGGGAACTGTGGTTTTCTAAGGTTGCTGGGAACTAGTTCTTTACTATGGGTGACAAGAGTTGTTAGGAGACCCCCTATTCCCCTCACAAAGTTACACTTCTGAGAGCAGTTTTAACAATAGACCCCTTTGCCCAGGCAACTGTGGGAATTGTAGCTCTCTGAGGGGAATACGGGGTCTCCTGGCAACTCCTGGCAACTCTTAGCATCCTTAGCAGCTAGAGTTCCCAGAATCCTAGGAAGCCATGACTGTGCCTTTATGCTTTGAAGGTATTGTGCAGATGGTGCCATAAGGAATACCTAGAAGCTGGAGACAGAGTCTGCTGCTGCAGTTTTGTTCCCTCGCTGCCGAGCATATCGGCAGTGCCGTTCATTCATTTTAGACTCAGGACTTAATGGTCTTTCAGGCCCTTGTACGACTTAAGATGGCAAAGGGCATCATCCGAAATGGAACAAGCAAGCCCTGCTTCATGTGGGGAGCTGGAGCTTCTGCTCATTCTGCTGAGAGGAGCCCAGGTCTTCTGCCACAAAGTCCTGCCACTGCTCAGTAATACCACATTGGCCATAAGATCAGGGCTCCTTCCTCTACTTTCCAACTGAAAAGGGGCATCTATCTCATACTCAGGGGTTGTTTTTTCAGCTGGCACGTGCCAGGACAGTGTTCTGGCATTTCTCAGCTGGGCCCCAGAGGTGGGGCAGGGGGAGACCTGACCAGCCTCAGCAAAGCCCCGCAGCGTCTCCAGCTCACGAGGACACCCTCTACGGGCTCTGGAGAGGGTCTCAGGAATGCAATAGCTCAAGGGTAGCCTCTTTCCATATGAATCTACCCAGACCCTGAGATCATCTTCTGAGGCCCTCCTCAAGGTGGCAACATGAGAACAGGCCTTCTCTGCAGTGGCTCCCCATCTGCTGAATGCTCTCTCTAGGGAAGTTTGCTTGGCGCCTTCATTCCACACCTTTAGGCACCAGGCAAAAAACGGCCCTTTGTAGCCAGGCCTTTGGTTGATCTAGATTCAGGTAGGTAGCCGTGTTGGTCTGACGCACGCAGTCGAAATATATTAAAAAATAAAAATAAAGAAGTGTCCTGTAGCACCTTAGAGACCAACTAAGTTTGTTCTTGGTATAAGCTTTCATGTGCTATTGGACAATTTTTTGGTTGATCTGTTTGACATCCTATACCCTTTTAAAATGTGGCTCTTTTCTGTGCAGGGTGATGTTATTGGGTTGTTGTTTTTATTCTGATTATATATGTCATGATCTTTTCTGTGAACTGCCCTGAGATCTCCGGTAAACTCAGTAAGTAAGTAAGTACCATATTTTTCCGTGTATAACATGGCCCCATGTATAAGATGCCCCCTATTTTGGGGGACTCCAAATTAAGAAAATATTGCCCAGAGTTGCTGAGCTTTTCTTGGGGGTGTTACCCATTTTTTAGGAGGGATTGCCGAAAACCGCTCACCCGCCTGACCTATGCTGCCACTCGCATGCACCGCAAAAGCCGCCTATCGCCTATCCACTCACCGGCAGAAGCTGCCAATCGCCCGCCCAATTGCCACAGGAGCAGCCAATCAACACCAGCCCTTGCCGCAGCCACCAATAGCACGTCCAGTAGCCGCTGACAGTATCCGCCTCGCGGCAGCAACCAACCCCACGTCCCCCCAATGAAATATCCGTGTATAAGACAACCCCTAATTTTTAACATAATATTTACCGTACTTTTCGCTCTATAGGATGCACTGGACCATAGGAGAGGGAGAACAGGGGAGGGGGAATTCTCCCCCTCTCTGCTCAGCGCCCCTTTAGCGAAGCGGCAGGAGAAACGGAGCCCCTTCCATTTCTCCTCCCGCTTCGCTGAAGGGGTGCTGCGCAGAGAGGGAAAACTGTGCAGCGCCTCTCCAGCAAAGCGAAGCCTGGAGAGCAAGAGGGATTGGTGTTCACCGACCCCTCTTGCTCTCCAGGCTTCAGGTGGCTATCCGCAAGCCTTCGGAGCGCAGCAGGAACTCGTGCTGAACCGGAGTTCCCGCTGCACTCCGGGGGCTTCAGGGGGCTTCAGCGAAAGCAATGCGAAGCCTCCGGAGCACGGGGGGAGCTCTCCCTCTGCGCTCGCCGGCTTTCGCCTTGCTATTGCTGAAGCCAAGGAGCCTGTATTCACTCCATAAGATGCACACACATTACAATTTTTGAAGGGGAAACAAGAAGATTGAAAGATGGGATTGGTGAATACTAAAAGCAGCAGAAATATGAGATGATTGGACCCTTACTGAACTCGAAGCATGGGAACCCCCAACAAAAATATATAAATGTTGGAAATGTAAAGAAACTGAAGGTACATTCTTTCACCTTTGGTGGATGTGCCCAAAGATTAAGGCTTTCTGGGAGATGATCTATAATGAACTGAAAAAGGTATTTAAATATACCTTCTCGAAGAAACCAGAGGACTTTCTCCTGGGCATGGTCGGCCAATTGGTGCCAAAGAAGGACAGAACTTTATTTATGTATGCTACGACAGCAGCAAGAATACTCATCTAAAAGTATTGGAAGACACAAGATCTACCCACTCTGGAAGAATGGCAGATGAAGCTGATTGACTGTATGGAACTGGCAGAAATGACTAGCAGAATCCGTGACCTGGGAGAAGAGTCGGCAGAAGAAGATTGGGAAAAATTTAAGGACTATTTACAAAAATATTTCAAAATTAAGGAATGTTGAATGATGTTGGATTAAAATTAAGTGGTTTCAAGCTGTAATTATGATAAAATGACTTTCTTATTGTAAACAATGTAAAGGTATAATAATTTAAGATGTTGGAGAGAAAGTAAGGTGTTTCTTTTTTCTTTTCTTTTTTTTCTTTTTAAGCGGTAATGCTTTGAGATAAGGATTTGCTGTATAAAAAAATTAAACTGGGTATACAGGAAGGGGAGGTATGAGGAGGTCGGGGAGACAAGTTATAAGAAAATAGGTTGTGAAATTTATGTGTTTTTAATATTTTTATGTTTTTTGTTTGTTAAAAAATTGGAAACTCTAATATATATATATATATATACATATATATGCAGGTTTTGGTGTCTTCGGGTGTCTTCCCGTGTAAGAGTCGGGGTGTCTGTGCGACGTTTCGACGAGGTCTCACTCGTCATCTTCAGGCTGGTGCTTTCGGCTTCTTGTTACTGGAACAGAGCAGAATCTGGTGTTTGAGTTCCTATAAATACTGTTGAGGGGTGTGGTGTATAGCCTCCAACGTTCTGGGCAGAGAGGAAGTTCCTAGATTAGTGTGCCTCTTCTTCTTTTGTTCCTTAATTACTTGAGGGATATCTTGAGTGATTTCATGAGTGATATTCTGAATACCACTGGGTGGGTCATTAAGTGTAGATTAGTTGCTAAAGCTTTTGTGTCTTGACCTCTTGAGCTTGTGAAGAGTTTTTCTGAGAAGATGGCTGTGCTGCATTTAGTTGTGCTCTGGCTTGGCTTCGTGTATAGGGGCGAGCTGTGGTTTTGTGCCTTGTGCCAGCCAGATCTGTGTAGGGATTGCAGGGGGGTGCAGCATCCGGAGGTGCCACTATAGTTTGGCTACTGGATGGAGTCTGTAATATGTCTGTGGAGAGGGTCTGGGTTTGGGTCTGGTGTGGTTGATTGGTGACGGCGTTCTGTGTGCCTCTGGTTCTGGTGTCGGTTTTTGTGGGGAGGGCTAATTTCCAGATGTCTGGCAGGCGGGACGTGTCGTCACGCTTGTTCATGTTGTGAGGGTGTTTCTCTATCTCGATGGCTTCCATGATTATTCTCTTGTGGTGATGTTCCATGTTAAAGAGCAATTTGGAATCTGCAAAATTAATTTCGTGTCCTGTTTCTTTCATGTGTTGGAAAAGAGAGGAAGTTTTTTCTTCTTTTTTGACGGCATTCTTGTGTTCTGCGATACGTGCATTTATTCGTCTGTTTGTTTGTCCAATGTACGTGGCTGGGCAGACTTTGCAGGGTATTTCATAGACCCCTTGGTTTTCCAGCTGGATTTTGTCTTTTGGGTTTCTGAGGATATTGGCTATTTTTTGGTTGGTGCAGAAGGCTGTTTTGATATTGTGTTTATGGAGGATTTTGCTGATTTTGTCTGTAGTGCCCTTGATATAAGGAAGGAGGGCCATGCCATTGTTTTCTTCTGTGTCTTGGTTTTTGGGGGGTGTTTCTTTTTGGATTAGCTTCATAACCCTGTTTTTCTGGTATCCATTGGCGATTAACACATTTGAGAGATTCTGTAACTCAGTTGTCAAGTGGTCTTTGTCAGCCAGGCGTTTGGTTCTGGAGATGAGAGTCTTGGCTACGGAGTTTATTTGTGCAGGGTGGTGGTGTGATTGTGCATGTAAGTAGCGGTTGGTGTGTGTTTTTTTCTGGTAGATAGTGTGTCCTAGGGAGCCATCAGGTTTTTTGTAGATTAGGACGTCAAGAAAGGGGAGTTGGTTGTTGTCTTCTATTTCCATAGTGAATTGTATTTTGGGGTGTAGGCTGTTGAGATGTGTGAGGAAGCTATCTAGTTTTTCTTTCCCGTGTGGCCAAATTACAAAGGTGTCATCAACATATCTGAGCCAAAGTTTGGGTTTGTGTTCTGACTTGTCTAAAGCATTGGTTTCAAAGTGTTCCATGTACAAATTTGCGACCAATCAACCACACCAGACCCAAACCCAGACCCTCTCCACAGACATATTACAGACTCCATCCAGTAGCCAAACTATAGTGGCACCTCCGGATGCTGCACCCCCCTGCAATCCCTACACAGATCTGGCTGGCACAAGGCACAAAACCACAGCTCGCCCCTATACACGAAGCCAAGCCAGAGCACAACTAAATGCAGCACAGCCATCTTCTCAGAAAAACTCTTCACAAGCTCAAGAGGTCAAGACACAAAAGCTTTAGCAACTAATCTACACTTAATGACCCACCCAGTGGTATTCAGAATATCACTCATGAAATCACTCAAGATATCCCTCAAGTAATTAAGGAACAAAAGAAGAAGAGGCACACTAATCTAGGAACTTCCTCTCTGCCCAGAACGTTGGAGGCTATACACCACACCCCTCAACAGTATTTATAGGAACTCAAACACCAGATTCTGCTCTGTTCCAGTAACAAGAAGCCGAAAGCACCAGCCTGAAGATGACGAGTGAGACCTCGTCGAAACGTCGCACAGACACCCCGACTCTTACACGGGAAGACACCCGAAGACACCAAAACCTGCATATATATATATATATATATATATATATATATATATATATATATAAAATTTGGCAAAATATTTGGACCTTATGATATGTATTGGTATAATTTGGAATAATTAATGTGATATGATTAAATGGAAAACTTAATAAAAATTATTTTTAAAAAAAATGAAGGGGAAAAAATGTGTCTTATAGAGGGGAAAATACGGTAAATAAAAAACCCCCGCATCTTATACACAGAAAAGTGTGGTAAGTAATGAGCCGGAGGTGCAGTGGGGCTTTGCTGAGGCTTTTCGGGGCCCCAGCTCACAGCTGGTGCCCGGGAAAGCCTTGCCTCAGCTGAGCAAGCCCCCTTCCCCGTGAATCGGAGAGATGGCTGCTCAGCTTCGTTAGGCTGCTCAGCTGAGGCAATGAAGCCTTGTGCTGCTGCTACTCATGAGCTGACGAGGGGCGGGGGCTCGTTAACTGCTCAGCCGGGTGCAGAAGCCTCTCCGCTCTCGGCCGAGCGAGTCCCCCATGCTGCTCCGGCTCACGCGTGAGACGGGCAGGTGCGGAGGGCGGGGCTCATTAAGCCGCTCAGCTGAGGCGAAGATGGCTCCTTTCTCCTCAGCCGAGCAACCTCAACGAGCCTCTGGCTGGTGGGGAGACCGCCTCTCCCCCAGGGCGCTGGGGCGGGTCTTCTGAGGGAGGTGCGTTCCGGCACCTTCTTCTCTAGGAAGAAAAGCCCTGCTCACATGCACTGATCTGCTAGGCAAATGGAGCAGCCCCGTTCAGGAAGCCATGAATGGTTACAGTGGTACCTCGGGTTTAGTCCTTAATTCGTTCCGGAGGTCCATACTTAACCTGAAACTGTTCTTAACCTGAAGCACCACTTTAGCTAATGGGGCCTCCTGCTGCCGCCACGCCGCCAGAGCACGATTTCTGTTCTCATCCTGAAGCAAAGTTCTTAACCTGAAGCACTATTTCTGGGTTAGCGGAGTCTGTAACCTGAAGCGTATGTAACCCGAGGTACCACTGTATTGAGAGACACCAGCATTCTTGGTCAAGGCTCTGGCTAGTTATGGAGAAGCTGGCCAAATTCGAAACCTCTTTCTTTCTTTCTTTCTTTCTTTCTTTCTTTCTTTCTTTCTTTCTTATTTGTTTTTATTGAAAAATTATCATGGATAACAAAGGTACATATAATACCTCTGTTTTCAATTCATAGAGTCCTTTCTCTCTCTCTCTCTCTCTCTCTCTCTCTCTCTCTCTTTTTTTTTCTTCCCCTCCCCACTACCACAAATTATGCAGTCGAGTTTCCCGCATTTGGGGAAATTGCAGGGGTCAGCACACCCGCAGTGCAATGGATGAGCCTCACCCTGGGAAAACCTCCTTCATGATCAAGGTGTCTCCCCTGCCAGGTAAGTGTTCCTTTCTCTCTTTTTAATTTTTTTTTATTAAGGTTTATAAGCCTTAATATCTTTTCCTGATTTATTTTTTTAAAAAACCAAACCAAGTTTTTTTATCTAGATACAATAAAAGCACAAAAGGAGGTGGGGGAATAGATAAAGAACAAGAAAGAATTTTTTAAAAAGAATATTAAAGAGGTTAAAAGAGAGAGGCAGAAAAATAAGATTCGGAAAGCAAAGAACTTCTGATTCTTCATCTGTCTGCTATATAAAAACAATATTCACTTTCTTCAATCCATAATATAACACCCAACAAAGCCACTTTCTATAAAAAAACAACATTATCTTCAGTCCTCAAATCCAGATATCATTATTTCGTTTTCATCTTTGCACAAAAAAATCTGAGCGGTTTCCAATCTTTAACAAATTTTCCACAGGTCAGTTGCATTCGGTGTGAGGTGCTACTGCCACAGGCATTGTGAGGTTGTGGGGAGAAAGAAGAGGGGATAATGATCTTTGCATAGCAGATGGGCTGAGTTTTTGTGTCAGCGTTGCGTGGATAGGTTATTATTTGTTTGTTTTTGTTGGTGGTGCATGAGGCTGGAGAGCCCAGGGCATGGTTGGTTGCATTCAATTGACAGCCATGAGTTTTGTTCGGGCATCTGATAGAGTGGGGGTTGTTGGGTCAAATTAACCATAGCATAGAATCATAGTGTTGGAAGGGACCTTGAGAATCATCTAGAGCAATGCAATAATAGGTCAAACCTGCTTTGTTGTTTAGTCGTTTAGTCGCGTCCGACTCTTCGTGACCCCATGGACCAGAGCACACCAGGCACTCCTGTCTTCCACTGCCTCCCACAGTTCAGTCAGACTCATGTTTGTAGCTTCGAGAACACTGTCCAACCATCTCGTCCTCTGTCGTCCCCTTCTCCTTGTGCCCTCCATCTTTCCCAACATCAGGGTCTTTTCCAGGGAGTCTTCTCTTCTCATGAGATGGCCAAAGTACTGGAGCCTCAGCTTCAGGATCTGTCCTTCCAGTGAGCACTCAGGGCTGATTTCCTTAAGAATGGATAGGTTTGATCTTCTTGAAGTCCATGGGACTCTCAAGAGTCTCCTCCAGCACCATAATTTAAAAGCATCAATTCTTCGGCAATCAGCCTTCTTTATGGTCCAGCTTTCACTTCCATACATCACTACTGGGAAAACCATAGCTTTTACTATACTGACCTTTGTTGGCAAGGTGATGTCTCTGCTTTTTAAACCTGCGACCTTGGTGTTCTTAGCACCATGCTCCAACTGAGCTATACTGGGGGGGGGGGTTTAGGTTGTTGTCTTGTTGGGCTGTATAGGTAACCAAGGGGAGCCACACCAGGGTGTTTACAATACATTTATGTGTGGATGTGCAGAGGGTTTGGGGCCGGTCCTTAAAAATCCAGCTGTGGAACATCTCTGGGGTGAACGGGAGTGGTCTAGAGCTGACAGTCTGAGGATGTCAGCATCTGACAGCTGAGAGAGCTCACCTGTCTCTCCACCCTCTCAGGTGCAATTGACTGAATGAACAGCAAGATACTTTCCTGCCCTGAGGCCTAGCAACCATTTTGCTGTTTGCTTTCGACTGGCCACTCCTGATGTGTTGGAATGCAAAGGCTTAGCTCTAGCGGACACTGCGAACACAACAAGTTGGGGGTGGCGTGTCACCCTGTTTGTAACCTGCAGTGGTTTGCTTCGATGCCCAACCATACTGACAGCAACACAAAAAAATCCAGCGCTAGAAGAGGAAGTGCTGAGATTATTCAAGCGGGTCTGGAAGCAAAAGGTCTCTGATCAAGAATCCTGTTATGTACTGGGTTGAATAGGATCCAAAATGCAGCAGTCTGATGGTCCTAGAACAATAGGATCCAAAATGCAGCAGTCTGATTGGTCCTAGAACAATAGGATTTAGAATGCAGCAGTCTGATTGGTCCACAGGAGCCACCCAATCCAGCTCCAGGTGAAAGTGAATCCACAACCTGATTGGCCTACAGGAGAATTCTGGAATTAGCCAATCACACGCAGCCCATTGTGTAAATAATGTATATAAAGCAGATACTTTAGGGGGACATTCATTCCTCCTCACCACTATGAGCTGAATAAAGAGCATGAAATCCACTCTCGACTTCAAAGCCCTTGCGGGGATGTTAGATAATTACGAGAGACATGCATTTTGCACTTGACCAGAGATGCTTCCTTTTATTCTTATTACATACATTCAATTTATTCTTATTTCATGCCAGGAATTGCACTGTGGCATTGAGAACCAGTTCCGGGGTTGACTCGCTGATGTCACAACATTGCACAATGTGCTGAAGTGGCTCGTGGTGACGTCATGTGCGATGTTGCTGCTCAGGGATGTAGTGCGAAATGCTGACATCATGTGCGATGTTACCGCTCAAAATTGAGGGGTCCCAGCCCCCTACTTAATAACTTGGGGGGCCCTAAAGTGCCTCCCTTCCCTACAGTAGGCAGGGGAGATATGCTTTCCCTTACACCTAATACTGAGAAAATCTTATATCAGATAACCAGAGGGCAAATCCCTTGCTGAAAATGCCATCCCTTTTACCCAGCCTGCTTGAGCACATCCCACGATCTCTGACAAACTATTTTACTGTGCGTATAGCACCCTGGCCCCAACGGCATCCTTTCTCACTTTGTTTAGGTTTTCCCCCGTGCCGTCCTCCAGTTTGAGATGGGGGGGAGAATCCCCTTGTGGTCACAAAGGAAGGGTGGAGAGGATACGAACAGCTCACTCAGGGAGGAAAAAATGAGGAAGGGCTTGGTCAGTGACTCAAAGAAAGGAAGAGGAGGAAGCAATAGCTGATGTACCAAAAATTATTTTTATTTCCCTTTGGATGCTGTTGAGAGGGCTAGTCTCCTGATAAGTCCACATGCACACTCTGCCCTGAGCTGGACAGGGGCTATTATCCCATGCAAATGCACTTGTGACTGTAACCCTAACCAACATTTGTATTTTATCCTTAGAGGCACTTAATGAAACTATTACTGCCACTCTTAGTTTTTTTTTACCTGCTTCTAAAGATTTCTCTGGGATGCGGGTGGCACTGTGGTCTAAACCACAGAGCCTAGGGCTTGCCGATCAGAAGGTCGGCGGTTCGAATCCCTGCAACAGGGTGAGCTTCTGTTGTTCGGTCCCTGCTCCTGCCAACCTAGCCGTTCAATAGCACGCCAAAAAGTGCAAGTAGATATAGGTACCTCTCTGGCAGGAAGGTAAACGGTGTTTCTGTGCACTGCTCTGGTTCACCAGAAGCGGCTTAGTCATGCTGGCCACATGACCCGGAAAAACTGTATGTGGACAAATGTCGGCTCCCTCAGACAGTAAAGCGAAATGAGCGCCGCAACCCCAGAGTTGTTCGCGACTGGACTTAATGGTAAGGGGTCCCTTTGCCTTTACCTAAAGATTTCTACATCCAATCACTTGTTGGAGGCTGGATTTGCTTCTCCCTGCCCTGGTTGTTGTGGGTATTTCACATAACCTGAAGAACTGCTGTGAAGAAACAGCCTTTTCCAGTGCTCAAAATATAATTAGCCATTGTAGGAATAAAAAAACCTTTGTTCTGAGTGCTGTAGAGGCTGTGGTTGCACAGAACAAATTTCATGGGTACTTGTTGACTGGTGCCTCTCCATCCACAGACAGAAGAGGACAAAAGGTTTCCTATCACGCCTCCATTCTGTATGCCACTTGGAGAATGTCAAGTGTCTGTTTCATTCTTGAATTTCTAAAGAGGTCGAGTGTTCCCTTGCTATAATTTCCAAATGTGAGATGATTTGATGCAGGCTTGCTTGTTTTCATTAAACTTCCAATGATAGCAAGGCTATCCTCTCCCTTCACAGTAATGGCATGGGCATGTTCAAGGGTGATGGTTATAGCCCATTGGCTGTAAATGGGATAATAGGGCTTTTCGAATATTCAGTTCAGGATTTTCACATCTACAGCCTAATATCCCTGAGGAGGAGGGAGAAGGCAGTAGCAAGCCCTGCCTCTCACCTGCCTGCACACAGTTCCTTCAAGATCTAATGAGATCCTTGGTGCATATTTCCACGGGGACAGTCCTACCTTGTTGGGAACCATGACAAGGCTCCTTTGTGCAAAATTCATCACATCCCATGTACATTGTTTGGATGTTTATTATTTGCCTTTGTGGCTCTGGGAGCTTTGACATCTTTTTTCAGGCTTCCTTGAAATGGGGTGGAGATTTTTTTAATGAGGTTTCCAGATCTGTTTAGTCAGACCCATGAGGCTGATATCACATTTTGATGTGGTAAAAGAGGCTGTTGATGGGAAGACCAGCTTTCCAGGAAGAGAATGAGTGCATCCCACGAAAGGAAATGCGAAAGGTTTGTAAATAATAGGAATGCATAGTTCTTTCTTTCCAGCAAAATCACAAATTTTATGTGTTAGGTTTTATACCACTTCTCAGCCAAAGGCCCTTCCTCCCCATCACCCCCCCCCCCAGTTTCTGTCTAAAAAGTTTCTTTCTCAAAGGCTTTCCTGGTCACCCAGATATTTGAGTCTTCATTGGGGTCATAGGGATGATGAAACTCTAGCCTGTATCTGTGTTCATCTTCTACTAGGGTTGGGTGGGTGGGTGGGAGTAGAATTTGTCCATTTTACTTTATTGCAGCCTGCTCACTTTTAGACAATTGGCATTCTTTTATTTTTTTGGATGTATATTACATTTTGTGTCATGTATATTTGTATAATTGTAAGTCACTCTGAGGCGTGGTAAGCAATGGATAATGCAGCAAGTTAACAACATCAGTACAAGGCAGTGTTGGGGACCCAGCACCAATAAAACAAAAATACAACCTAAAACCAAGAAAGCAATATTTTAAAAAATATTAAAAAGCAAGAGAGAGGGGGGAGAGGGGGGGTTGGGTGATTTGTACACATCAGACAAGGCCCAATTGTATGGATGGGTCAGGTAAAGCCTGGACAAAAAGATAACTTTTTCCAAGAAGCAGCTGATGGGTGCTGCTTCAAGGGAGAGGGCATTTCGCAGTGCAAGGGTAACAGCAGAAAATGCCTTTTTTGGAGTCACCACTCTGATATTCTGTAGGGTGTGTTGCCATGAGCAGAAATATCCCCCTGATCTAAGTGATCTTACAGGGCCTGGTGCTCTTTCAGGTAACCTGGTCCCAAGTTGTTAACCACAAGACCGCGAACCTTGGCCTGATGACTGTTTGGTAGCCAGTGCAGTTCCCTCAGCCTTTATGTAATATTTGTGCATCTAGGTGCACCATCCAGCAACCTGGCCACAGCATTCTGAACCAACTGTAGTTTCCAGACCGATCCCAAGGGAAGACCCACAGAGAGTATAGTCCAGTCTTCAGATTGCCAACACATCAGTCTATTCTCAAATATAATTCTTGTCATTGTTGGGTGATTCTCCTAAAGTCTCAATGAGTTCCACTTGGTTTGCACATCACACATTTCCTGCGTAGGAAGCACTTCCATGCAAGGAGCTGTGCGCAACCTGCATGTAGATGGTCTTCTGCACATAAATCATGGCGTGAACATTTGCTAAAAGCCACACCCAGTTGTAACTTCCCTGCCTTTGTACACACAGAGAAAGACGTATATTTAAGCTCATGCATGATGACACAGGTGTGAATAACATGAATAGGCTTTTAGAAAAAGCGGTCTGAAAGCTGAAAACAGTTTTTAAAAAAAATCATTCTTGTTGAAATGGCAGAGTCCCGAAAGGTTAGGGTTGGGTGTTTCGTTTGCTTGACTTACAAAAGATGGGATTGGTTTGTTGGGTGAAAAACAGAAAGCAGCTTTGACTACGAAACAATGCATTCAGGATTCTGTTTAACTTGGGGGGGGGGGTATTAATAAGACTTGAATGGATGCCATAGGTTTTTCTTTTGCTTTTAGCCATGGGATTGAAAGGGAGTGGGGCATTGCACTGTCTGATCTTGTGATCTGTCTGATCTTGTCAGGTGACAGCTGAGGCTATTCTGCATGTGAACATCTACAGGAATTAATACTGCAAGTTGAAAATGTGGGGTGACATATTATGAGCAGTAAACCTGATTGGGAAGCTCTGAGTGGCTGGTACCTCATGGTATCCCTAAGCAGGAGTGCCAGATTGGCCTTGCAACCATGGGTGTCCAGGGCTGTGAGTGCCATGCAGCGTGCATGGCCCTGGCACCGAAATTTGTGGGTGCCCGGCCCCTTCATGGTGAATTTTGTGGGTGCCCCAGGGAGTTGGCCCCTATGTCTCCAATAAATCTTTCCTTCGTATCCCTGGAGGAATTTTCACCCTGAGTAAGAATCAACAGATACAGTGGTACCTCAGGTTAAATACGCTTCAGGTTACACACTCCGCTAACCCAGAAATAGTGCTTCAGGTTAAGAACTTTGCTTCAGAATAAGTACAGAAATCGTGCTCCGGTGGCGCGGCAGCAGCAGGAGGCCCCATTAGCTAAAGTGGTGCTTCAGGTTAAGAACAGTTTCAGGTTAAGTGCGGACCTCCGGAACGAATTAAGTACTAAACCCGAGGTACCACTGTATGTATATGAGTGTTCTTGCAATACTTTTATCACTTAAAAAAAGGCAATACTCCTGATTGAAGCAGGGTGGGAAGAGCAAGATTGACAGTTTAGCGAGTACAGCCTGGAGAGCTCAGTTGGTTAGAGCATGGTGCTGATAATGCCAAGGTTGCAGGTTCAATCCCTGTTTGGGGCATTTGCATATTCCTGCATTGCAAGCGGAATGAACTAGATAATCCTCTGAGTCGTTTTGCCCCAGGAAAACCCGTTGTTTACCACTGAATCGTAACAGAGGTCAATCAGGTTTTCTGCGGGTTGTCGTTTGAGCCAATTCAGCAGTAAACAGCAGGGGAAAGTGGCAGGCAAAAAGAAAAAGCTCTCAGAAAGTGTGGAATAAGTGGAATAAGACACGGGGGAAGCGGAAACACGGCTGAGCCCGCAGCTTCTGACAAAGCAAGATCCACCTGCCTCTTCTACCTGGCTTACCTATAGGCAGTGAAAAGAGGCAGCTTGGAAGAAAATTGCCTCAGCGTTTATTGCCTCTTAAACCAAAGTGACTAGGCTTGACTAGGCATTGCTGGAAGCTATTGTCTTCACTGAAACTGTCGGTGACAACATGAAATTCAGGGTGTGAGCCAGGAAGCTGAAGTATTAGGATGGAAAGAGAGAGAGAAAGAAAGGAAGGAAGGAAAGGAAGGGCTTGTGGATTAGTCATGTTTGTTCAAAGGGAACTGTATCTGATATCAGCTTTTGAAATTCACCCTTTTAATGGTTCTTAGGGTAAGCAAAGCCAGCACCAAAAATTGGGGAGACTTGGAACATAGTGCTAGACCACCATTTTCTCAATGTGGCTACCCAGTATTTTTTTCTTCTTCTCATTGTTGGGTCCCCCAGGCAGCATTTTAGCAGCGGGAGGGGGCTTGCACCACTTCTGAGTGGAAGTCGAGCTTGGTTCCCATTTGTTTTTCATTTAATATTTTTTTTATTGAAGTTCTAAACTGGATTGGCAGAGCAAAATGTTAGAATATGCAGAGTTAACAAGATTGACAGCAAGATTCCGAGATGATATGGACCAAATATTTAATAGAAAGTGGGACATTTACAGAGTATACCTAAAAGAACATTGTAAAAAATCTAAATTCTTTGGCAGGCCTGGATTGACTTCTGCAAGAAAAAGAGAATTTTACAAAACCAATACAACTGAAACAACTTAGGAGAGATAAAGTTAAGTGTGTAGTCAAAAATGTAATTTAGGAACCACAATGGGGGGATTGGAAGTCATGTTGGAATTAGTTATGTATGAACCCAAATCTTTTTTCTTTTTTCTTTTTTAGTAATAAGTATCGATTTTGGATCGTTTTTGTTGACTGTTTTGTGTTTTGTTGTTTTTAAAATCAATAAAGCATTTTTAAAAATTAAAAAAGAAGCTTTTTCATAATACACTAAGAAACAAATTAATCTAAATGAAAAAAGAAAGAAAGAAAGAAAGATGAAAGAAAGAAAGAAAGAAAGAAAGAAAGAAAGAAAGAAAGAAAGAAAGAAAGATATAGTCCTTCCTAAAAGATAGAGCTGAACCCTTGTTTCTCACGGAAAGGGATGGATCTCCCCAGCTCTCACCTGGGATCTTCCCTTTCTTCTCCCAGTCGCCCACCCTGGGAGATCTTCCCTTCCCTGCCTCTCACACAAGGTCTTTCACAAACTGTTGGTCAGCTTCATGTGTGTATGATCCCAATAGTGACCCAGGATGCCAAAACAAAAACAAAGAAAGAGGGGGGAAAGAAGGAAAATAATAATAATAATAATAATAATAATAATAATAATAATAATAATGGTGATGGTGATGGTGATGATGGAATATAAAGAAAGGAAAGGAAAGGGGAAAGAATGAAAAAAGGAAATAAAAAAGGTTGGCTCCCATTTGTGATGGCTGCTCTCATTAATGTACTTTGAAGCTATTATTATTATTATTATTATTATTATTATTATTATTATTATTATACTATTAATATTATTATTGTTATACTTTATATGTGACTTTTTTCATTCTGGATTGTTTTATTTGATGCTTTAATGTGCTGATATTTTTTCCTTAAAAATATAAAGTGGTATGTTTTTATTGGTTCATTCTACGTACTCTTTTTTTTTTACTGCTTTAGTAAGGGACGCGGGTGGCGCTGTGGGCTAAAGCCTCAGCGCCTAGGGCTTGCCGATCGAAAGGTCGGCGGTTCGAATCCCCGCGGCGGGGTGCGCTCCCGTTGTTCGGTCCCAGCGCCTGCCCACCTAGCAGTTTGAAAGCACCCCCGGGTGCAAGTAGATAAATAGGTACCGCTTACCAGCGGGAAGGTAAACGGCGTTCCGTGTGCGGCTCTGGCTCGCCAGAGCAGCGTTGTCACGCTGGCCACGTGACCCGGAAGTGTCTTCGGACAGCGCTGGCCCCCGGCCAATAGATGTGAGATGGGCGCACAAACCCCAGAGTCTGTCAAGACTGGCCCGTTCGGGCAGGGGTACCTTTACCTTTACCTTTAATGAGTTAGTGGGTCCTCTCTGAATATGTAGTGGTATTAACAGGTTCACACAGTATTCACCTTTGGGACTGTTTTTAGAGTAGCACCACCCCATTTAACATAACAGGAAATCCTCTGTTCAGAGCCTTTGTTGGAACAGATTTGCTTCCAAGCATGTCTCTCAAAATCCTCCTTTGTATATGCTGGTGTTGGATGTACTTCAAATTCCTGTTCTCAGAGTATTTAATATCACTGTAGTTTTGGGACTTTCAGGGAGCACAGAAGCCAAGGCGCTTCTGTGCATCCGCTAGATAAGGCTTGCGCTCTTGAAGAACAGTTCGATCCATGTTCCAGAGCAGAGCAGCCTTTCCCAGCCTTGACTTGTATCCATCTGGGAATTTACCGTAGTGTAAGGACTTACGGTAGGTTTGTAAAACAGAATTTCCCCCTCTCCTCCCCCAGCACACCCGCTAAATGTGTTCTGGGGTTCCTTATGTTTTGGACTACGATGCCCTAGGTGAGGTTGATGGAAGCTGCAGTTGAAAACATCTGCAGGGCAGCAGTTGGGGAAGTTTCTTCTAGAGTGTAACCTATTCACACATGCAACAGTTGGACCTTGCCGTCGCTCACTGTGGACTGGGATTGCATCCTAGAGCATGCCCAGGTTTCTTCTGTTGCTAGTGAATGGGGAACATATTTAGGACACATCACACACATTGTTCTCCCTTGCAAGTTTGACATGTTGCATTACAAGCTCAGGGAAGGTCATTAAAATCCCTTCCTGTGAATCTCACTGGCTATGTGCTGGGTTTTTTAAATGATTTCACTGTCTGCTTGTTCTATGACAGCTGTGGGTGTCCTTGTATGGGGATTTGCACACAGAAGCTACCATAGCATTTGCAGACTACTCACTTAAAACTGTGCCAGAGGGAAGTTTTAAAATAACATTACACGGTAATTTGTTGTTGTTGGCACACAGGTGTTAAATTAATTGATGGATTTTGAAAACCCTGACCTTGCATTATATGTACACCTGTTTGTCTTGTTGTGCTACTTTTGGGATCTCTTTCATTCTTCTGATGTGCATAGTTCCTTCCTCATAGCTGGTGAGCCTCTTATGGGATTTATGGAGAATCATTTTTAGACAGCAATGAAATAACGACCCAACTGTTATTGCAGCTCTATCATGATTCTATCAACTCCATTTGGTACTTTATAGCCATTCCTAGGAGTAAATCCTTTCTTTAAAATGTTTATTTGGGGAATTGTATTCTTGATGGATTTAATAGGTAAAAGGTAAAGGGACCCCTGACCATTAGGTCTAGTCGCGGACAACTCTGGGGTTGCGGCGCTCATCTCGCTTTATTGGCCGAGGCAGCTGGCATACAGCTTCTGGGTCATGTGGCCAGCATGACTAAGCTGCTTCTGGCGAACCAGAGCAGCACACGGAAATGCTGTTTACCTTCCCGCCAGAGCAGTACCTATTTATCTACTTGCACTTTGATGTGCTTTGAAACTGCTAGGTTGGCAGGAGCAGGGACCCAGCAATGGAAGCTCACTCCATCGTGGGGATTCGAACAACCGACCTTCTGATCGACAAGCCCTAGGCTCTGTGGTTTAACCCACAGCGCCACCCGCGTGGATTTAATAGGTTTTCACAAATATCCACATGGAGATGAGGGGTGGGTGGATGTCTCCAAGTATGAATCTGTAAGATTTAAAGTTTATCAAAATTAGGTGTGCTCCCTCCTCAGATCCATTTTTTAAAATATTTTTTTAAAAATCTACAAGGAGCAAATAAAATTGCTTTGTGGCACAATCTATATATATTAATACATTGTCTGACATCAGTGTTAACACTGAGAGCATTGGTCTCAACCACTGGTAGTCAATATTGTTAGGCTTGGCTGAGTTTCTTTTCATCCAGTTCCTGGAGATTTGGGATGGTGTGCAGCTTCATGATAAATATAAATCTGCCTATTGTACACACCAGACATCTTTATTGCATTCCAAATGGATGCTCTGCAAGAACATGCCTGTAAAAAGAAAAAGAAAAATCAGAAATCTTGCACGTTGAATTTAAAACAAACGAACAAACCAGGAATCGTGTTATTAGTACACCACTTTGCAATTCCGCCTACAAATTCTAAATATAGGATTCTCCCTCTTGTTTAATCATATCATATCTCCAATCATCTGGAACCAGCACCACTCTGTCACCCGTGGGAACATGATTGTTCAGGTTGGGTGTGGCTTGCAATTGCTCAGATTAGACAAAATAACAACTGGAAGGTTCTTTCTGGCACAGCAAAAGAAGTCTTCACCTAAGTCCCAATAACATTGTGAACATAGCATGAAAGGAACAGCATTCGTTGTAAAGATATTTAAATTTGGGCTGGGCGGATTCAACTCCTTGGCTTAGAATTTGTTTACTCCATGTGCACAGTATTAATATAGAATGCATGAGTCATTTTCCCACTGAGAGACAATCTCTTGCCGTCAGAGTCCACATGGAACTTGGTCACATGGACCTGCAGCTCATGACATTTGGGAGGAATAGGTAAGGTAGTCCCCTCCTCACTTCAGCTGAGGCACTTCCCACCAAATTAAATTGGGGGGACGGGGACGGAAGGACACTTTTACACCCAAGAGTGTTTCCTTTTATGCCTCTTGTGGATCTGAATATGATCTGCCGGCTGTGGTCTAACCACCCCTGGTTTATGAATTACAGTGGTGCCTCGCAAGACGAAATTAATTCGTTCCGCAAGTCTCTTCATCTTGCGGTTTTTTCGTCTTGAGATGCACGGTTTCCCATAGGAATGCATTGAAAATCAATTAATGCGTTCCTAGGGAAACCGCCTTCAGACCAGGTCCGGGGACAGTCTGTCCCCGGACCTCTTCTGAAGGCTGGGGGGGGGACAAGGGCTTTTCTTCCCACCCCCAGCATTTTAAAAAACCCTGGGACAGAGGAGGACTTCTCCGCTGTCCGGGGCGATCTTAAAATGCTGGCGGGCGGCATTTTAAAATCGCCCCGGACAGCGGAGGACTTCTCCGCTGTCCGGGGCGATTTAAAAGCCCCTGGGAAGGCAGGCAGGGGGGACAAAGACTTTCGCCCCCTGCCCGCCTTCAGAAGGTGTCCCCGCCCCCCCGCCCCACTTCGGAACAGCTTTCCAAAGTGGGGCGGCTGGGGCAGGTGTCCCCGCCCCCCCGCCCCACTTCGGAACAGCTTTCCGAAGTGGGGCGGCTGGGGCAGGTGTCCCCGCCCCCCGCCCCACTTCGGAACAGCTTTCCGAAGTGGGGCGGCTGGGGCAGGTGTCCCCGCCCCCCCTTCGGAACAGCGTTTTAAAATGCTGGGGGTCGGGAGCGAAGCGCTGCCGACCCCCAGCATTTTAAAACCTCCCCGGGACACGGGGAGATTTTAAAATGCTGGGGGTCGGCAGCGCTTCGCTCCCGACCCCCAGCATTTTAAAACCTTCCCGGGACACGGGGAGATTTTAAAATGCTGGGGGTCGGCAGCGCTTTGCTCCCGACCCCCAGCATTTTAAAACCTCCCCGGGACACGGGGAGATTTTAAAATGCTGGGGGTCGGCAGCGAACGCTTCGCTCCCGCCCGCCAGCATTTTAAGATCGCCCGGGGCAGGCGGGGGGGAAGGCAGGCGGGGGGGAGCAAAGAGGTCCTCTTCTGAAGGCCGGCTGTGGGCAAAAGTCTTTGCTCCCGACCGCCAGCATTTCCCTATGGGCTTTCGTCTTGCGATGCAAGCCTATAGGGAAATTCGTCTTGCGAAGCGCCTCCAAAACAGAAAACCCTTTCGTCTTGCGGGTTTTCCGTCTTGCGAGGCATTCGTCTTGCAGGGTACCACTGTACTTGTTTTCTTGCTCACTTGCAGATTTACTCTGTTTTTATGTCTCCTTTCACATAACAAGATCGCAAGTTGGTTTACAATATTCATTAAAGCAACAGCAAAACCAGTTAAAAAACCAACCAATCAAAACAATTAGTCAGTTAAAACAGTGCAGTATCAGCAGCAGAGAACCCACTCTTCCATTTTAATCCCAGTAAACACCTGCTAGGTCTTAAGGTAGCCCCGAAACCTCACCAACAATGGGAGAAGACTCTATTCCCTGTCCCCATTGGTGAGACAGCAAGAACAGTGCCCTGCTATGGATCTCCTCTAGGTGTGACTCTTCACTGAAAGGTGGCAAACCCAATACAGAGATTCATGCAGAGACACAGCAGGCAGCCCTCCTCTGAAGATTAAGAATTCTGCTGCTCCTTTATATATAAAAAATAACTTAAGAACTTGAGTCGCACCCACTCTCAGTGGAGGCACACAATTTGAGGGAGAGCTGTTAGTCAATTAATTAATTAATTTATCAATCTCTTGTGATCCCCCTAATATGCCCAGGAATAGTCTGGGAATTACTCCTGAAAGGGGTGCTTCCTAAATTGCTTTTAAGAGACACGCAAGAATCCTCCTCTCTCCCCTAAAAATGTTTAAGCTGAAACAGCAACAGCCTTTCTAGAAGCTTCTGTAGTATCTGAGCCTTAGAATTAGCCTTCATTTTTGCACATATCAGGAGCTGACTCCTATTAAGAAACTACAGTGTTGAGCGGTATATAAATTGTTGAAAGAATAGCAATATCAAAAGTAACATGGATGGTGGGCGTTTGATTTTATATGTTGTGGTCTTGTTGTGAACCACCCTGAGACCTCTGGGTATAGGACAGTTTATAAATTGAAATAATAATAATAATAATAATAATAATAATAATAATAATAATAATAATAATAAATTGCATTAAAGAAGGGGCAGTTCGAGTTCAAACCAGCTGAAATACACTCGCGTTTGAAAGAGTTCTTCCTAAGTAGCTGTTTGCATTACAGTATATTCCTTGCGAGGATCTAGACCTTTACTCTAGTTCAGGTTCAGCTGTGGTGGGGAAGGCAGGATTTTAGCGTAATGGGCTGAGCAGTCTTATGGTGCTGCCATGCACGTGGGCAACTTGTACTAACGTGTAAGGTAAAGGTAAAGGGACCCCTGACCATTAGGTCCAGTCGTGGCCGACTCTGGGGTTGCGGTGCTCATCTCGCTTTATTGGCCGAGGGAGCCGGCGTACAGCTTCCGGGTCATGTGGCCAGCATGACTAAGCCGCTTCTGGCGAACCAGAGCAGCGCACAGAAATGCCATTTACCTTCCCGCTGGAGCGGAACCTATTTATCTACTTGCACTTTGACGTGCTTTCGAACTGCTAGGTTGGCAGGAGCTGGGACCAAGCAACGGGAGCTCACCCCGTCGCAGGGATTCAAACCGCGACCTTCTGATCGGCAAGTCCTAGGCTCTGTGGTTTAACCCACAGCACCACCTGCGTCCCGTACTAACATGACATCAACATAATTTAAGGGGCAATCCACAAACATATTAGTAATTACTTTCCCCAAAAGTTTGCCTGGAATTGAAGGGTGCTACAAAGACCCATGACATAATGGGTTAGAATGAGAGTGTGGTGACCCTTGGGAATAAGCTTATGATGTTGTCTTTAAAGTTATGGACTAAAGATTGCTCATATTTGTTTTTTTCTAAATAAATAGCTGGGAGCTGGTTCATCTTGAGGAAGCTGACCGTCTGATACCTTTTAAGGGCTTGGGTCCCATTTCCTCATTTTTTAATCATAATCTGGTACGCTTTGCTGTCACCTGGCAGGAACTACAACTTCTACTTTCCTAGAACTCTTAAGTCCTCTTCCTACATTACCCCAGTGCCATGGGAGTTACAGAAGCCTAGCCACTTCTCATATTGCTCTGGCTTGTCTGGGATCTGATGATGAGGCAATTATTTCACATACCAGTGGACCGTGTGGGATTCTTTGGTCCCTCTCACATGGTCTCTGGGTTGGCGTGTGAGAAGCAGCTATGCAGATCCATTCCTGTGCTTTAGTCAAGAATGGACCCTACATTAAGAAGAAGCAGCAAAGGTAAAAAGAGAAGTGCTTATGAGTCATTAGTCTTACCAAGTATTAATTAATTGTTTTGTTCTATTTTTACCCTGCCCTTCCTTGGAAGGAGCTCAAGGTGATTGGCATACCGTCCAATCTTACAAAACATTAAAAACACAAGGCAAAATGACAATAACTCCTTGCAAGTAGGGATTAGCAACAGTCACCCTTTCCTGACGGCTTGGACAAGCAAGTGCACTTAGGTGGCACCTAAAAATGTCGGGGGAGGGGATGACAACAAACAGCTCAATGGGGAGGGAATTTCATGATTGAGGGGCCACCACAGAGAAGGCACTAGTTTGCATCCTCATGGGCTGGACCTCAAGACGCTCCTCAGCAGATCTTAAAGGCTTAGATGACTGGGATTAGAGAAAGTGCCCCTGCAAAAACTTGGACCCCAAACCATTTAGGGCTTTAAAGTGTTACCCATTTAACTCTACTATAAGACTTGGGAATAAATAAATAAATAAATAAAATAATAATAATAATAATAATAATAATAATAATAATAATAATAATACCCTGCCCATCTGGCTGGGTTTCCCCAGCCACTCTGGGCAGCTTCCAACAAAAGATTAAAAATACATTAAAACATCAGCCATTAAAAACTTCCCTAAACAGGGCTGCCTTCAGATGTCTTGTAAACATCAGGTAGTTGTTTATTTCTTTAAAATCACTGGGACGTATTCCTGGTTAGAAAGGTTTGTTCTGTAAGTGTAGGCAGTGGGTCAGGCGTAGAACATAGCTATTGTGGCTAATAACCATTGATAGTCTTGCTCTCCATGAATTTGTCTAATCCTCCATGAATTTGCTTTACACTCTTGTCTTGTTTGTCCCAGCCACTACCAGTGATAAAGATTTTGATAGGGCTGGACTAGCAGGCATGATCCTCCGCACAGATGAAATGTTTGCCCAGGACTCCTAATAATCCACACACTCTGCTCCATTCTAGTTCCTTTCCCTCTTCCTCTTTTTACCTTTCTTGATGTAAAATGTTTGCACAGGTGGTTGAAGGTACTTTTTCAGTTTCTCCACCATGAAGTCCAGAAAATATTTTTGTGTGTGCTTGGTATTATGCTATTATGACAAACAGGCAACCTTACCGAGTATTGTTTGGCATTCGGGGAAGAATTCAAGGATATCCACCAGTTCTGCTGCGCAGAGAACTGGAAGCTTTGGGAATGGCTGTTCTCATTTCCGCACCTATGCTCATTATAGTCACAACTTGCCATGATTCATGTGCAAACATGCTTCCACTTCTCCAGAGCTTAGCAGGAAACGGGGAGACAAAGGAGAACCAGAATGGCTCACGTCACATGCTGAGAAGTTTCCTTTCTTTCTTAGTTCTTAAACTTTATTTTTCAGTTTCTGAAAGTACTTACAACCAAATAATCCCCATATAACCCCATCCCCCCAGAAGCATTACGTGTGTATACAATGTAAATTATACAATAAAATGTTAAGCAGGTTTGTATAATAGTTTAGAGTTGATTATATCAGTTAAGTCTAATCTATCCGTCTTTACAGATTGTCCTACCGCAGAAAAGTCACAGCCAATGTTGTAGGTTTAATATAATGTATAATTCTTCCCTCTGTATCCATTGATCTATCCATCAGGCTGATGGCGAGGTGAGACTGACTAGAGAGACATTGCTTGTTGCCATCTACATGTGGAAGTAAAAACCATGATTTGGTGGGTCTTCCAGACAGAGGAAGGTTGCTGAGGAACTTCCCCTCTAGAAGTAGATAGGTAGCCGTGTTGGTCTGCCATAGTCAAAATAAAAAAATTCTTTCCAGTAGCACCTTAAAGACCAACTAAGTTAGTTCTTGGTATGAGCTTTCGTGTGCATGCACACTTCTTCAGATACACTGAAACAGAAGTAGCCAGATCCCTCTATATAGTGAGAAGGTGGGGAGGGGTGTTACTCAGAAGGGTGGTGGGAATGGGAGATAGGCAGATAGCTGGGATAGCCTGTTGACTAGAAATATTGACTCGTGATCACCAAATATAGGGTTGCCATGTGTCTGGACATAACCAGGATTTCAAAGGCGGAATTGACATCCAGGGGGAATTTCCTATGGTGCGTTGTCCTGGATCTTAGGCAAGCCAATTGAAAAATCACAGGTTTTTTGGTGTTTTGTATTTAAAAAAGCTAAACAACTTTGGTGTGTCCTGGTCTTTATTTATTTTTTTAAATATGGCAACCCTAACCAAATAGGAGAAGAAGTAGAAAAGAACAGAGGAATGGAAGCCCAAAACAAGGAGGGAGCCAAGAAGGACAGAGTGGCTAGCTGTATCACAGGTCAAGAACAAAATAGATACCTGTAGATCGGATAACAAGAATGCAGTCTATGATCTCAGTGAGAGCAACGTCAGTGGAATTTGAAGGGTGGAAACCAGATTGTAAATCAGAATGACTTTGAAAGCCAGAGTTTGGTTGGTACATCAAGTATGTAGGTCAAGGCAACCTGAGTATAAAAATGAGATGTTTTCACATTTAACAACCAAAACTCAGGACATGAAGTTTACCTGATCGTAGAGAGCAACACCCCAGCATAGAACATGCAAAGCCATCCATGGGATGAAATGTTGGGCTGTGAGAGTTCCATTGCTTATCACTGACACACTTGAATTAGCTTTGGAAGGCTCTAGGTTTCTAAGAGTAGCCATAACATGCTTCCATGTTCATTTACCAGTGGAATGAAGAAATACACTAATGCAGAAATAGAGGGTATTTTAGCAAAGGTGTACAAGTTTGAAGGAGCAACATTACTGCAATAAGATTGCGTCCATTTGATAACATGGAACACTGCTGCTGAAAAGAACTGCACTGGATGTCAGTATCGTACCAGACCAAGGTTTTGCTTTAAACATAGAAAGCCCTCAACAACTTGGGATCAAATTATCTTTGGAATCACTATACCTTGTGCACCCTGCTTGGACACTGTGTTCCTCAGGAGAAACACTCTTAGCAGTGCTACATACTTCTGAGGCTCAACTTGTTGTTGTTTAGTTGTTTAGTCGTGTCCGACTCTTTGTGCCCCCCTGGACCAGAGCACGCCAGGCACTCCTGTCTTCCACTGCCTCCCGCAGTTTGGTCAAACTCATGCTGGTAGCTTCAAGAACACCATCCAACCATCTCGTCCTCTGTCGTCCCCTTTTCCTTATGCCCTCCATCTTTCCCAACATCAGGGTCTTCTCCAGGGAGTCTTCTCTTCTCATGAGGTGGCCAAAGTATTGGAGCCTCAGCTTCACGATCTGTCCTTCCAGTGAGCACTCAGGGCTGATTTCCTTAAGAATGGATAGGTTTGATCTTCTTGCAGTCCATGGGACTCTCAAGAGTCTTCTCCAGCACCATAATTCAAAAGCATCTATTCTTCGGCGATCAGCCTTCTTTATGGTCCAGCTCTCACTTCCATACATCACTACTGGGAAAACCATAGCTTTAACTATACGGACCTTTGTTGACACGGTGATGCCTCTGCTTTTTAGGATGCTGTCTAGGCTCACCTTATGTCTACAAAAACCAAGGCTTTATGGTTGTGGCACCTGCTCTTTGAAATGTACCCCCAGTAAAAATCAGGCAGGTGCCTATGGTATCAACGTTTACCTGCCTGCTCAAAACATATTAGTTCCCCCAGGGTTTTCCTGAGGACTGATTCAGCCGACTTAGCAATCCGATTCACTGATTTGTTAGTTGTCATGTGTTCTTCATCATGCGATGTTACTGATAATTTTATGTCGATCACCAACTTGATGTCTATGACACCCTGTATGCATATTGTTATTGTTATTATGGAACATGACAGCAGTTGGGCTGAGAGTTGGAAAGTCTTAGAAAAACTGCTATAAAAAGAGAAGGGAGCCCAAGCACTTCCCAGGTACAAAAAGCGAAGAACAGGCATAGGCAAACTCAGCCCTCCAGATGTTTTGGGACTACAATTCCCATCATCCCTGACCACTGGTCCTGTTAGCTAGGGATCATGGGAGTTGTAGTCCCAAAACATCTGGAGGGCCGAATTTGCCTATGCCTGGCAAAGAACAAAAAGCCATGAGCTCAGTTTGTACTGTTAGGCATATAATAGACTGTCTATTGATCAGGCATCTGCCTTTTGATTGCTTTTTTACATTTCAGTAACTTTGCTTACCACTATTAAAACCTGAGTATGAGTGCTTTTTGAAGTACCTTGCAGGTTAACACACAACAGCTCCCTCTTCTTGTTAGGGGAAATGTCTGCCTTGAATATTTCTCTCTCTCCCCACTCTACCCCAGTTCCTATTACAATAATACAACATAGCAAATATGGCTTCAGTTATGAGAAGTGTGTCTATTCATCAGTTCATTCAAAAGTGAAGTAGTGGAGCTAAGAGGTTTTAAAAATTGACCTTTAGCTTAATCAAGAAAACTGGGAATAAGGCCTAGCATTTTATATACAGAGGGTGGAAAGTTTGTATGTGATTGGTTGAAAGTGAGGGAACAAGAATACTTATTGCAAAGCATTGGAAGACGCAAGATCTACCCACCTTGGAAGAATGGCAGATGCAAGTGATAGACTATATGGAACTGGCAGAGATGACCGGCAGAATCCGAGATCAAGGAGAAGAGCAGATGGAAGAGGACTGGAAGAAGTTTGAAGTTTATCTACAAAAATATTGTAAAATTTATGAATGTTGAAGGCTCTGAAAATGAAATGAAGGGGTTCTAGCGATTAAGATAAATAAGATTATAAAGGGAGGGATAAAGGTTTAAAATGAATATTAAACGATCTTGCTGAACTAACTTTTAAAGTAGAATACAAGAAGGGAAGGCGGGTGGAAGCAAAGAGAATAAGGTTTTGAAAGTTATTAATATAAAAGAGTGTTCTTCTTTTATGCTAAATTTTTTCTTTTTTTCTTTTTTTCTTTTTTTGTTTGAATTCTTCGATGTTTGTTGTTTGTTTTTTCTGATTTTTGTTGATTTTTGTTGATGTTAACTTTTTGGAAAATGTTAATAAAATATTATTACTAAAAAAAAAAAAAAAGTGAGGGAACAATTCCTAAGCTTTTTTTATTATAATGATAGTAATAATCCCCAATTAGATCTGAACCCTGTGGTATGTGGCGCTTTCTTAAAAAGGAAATGAACCAGAATGGGCCTACGAAAGCACCCACGCATTCTGAAGAGTTTTTCAAAGTCTCATCCTAGCTTGTTTAGAAACTCAGCCCACAATTATGTAGCAAGAAGATGGCCTCAGCGTAAAACCGCAGTTCCATAAACTGCATTTAAACTACTAGGCATTTGAGCATAAACAAAGGAAGCTGTATGACCGTGGCAAATGGAGATGGACTGATGCAATTTGGGTGAACAGACTCAAACCAATGCAATCACTCACATGAGGCAACCTCAAACCATACGCACGATGACAAAACTCTTTGCTATAAACACGTTTTATGTACGCTCTTCCCTGCACCTGAATTATCGTAACATACCTTCACGAGGCAACATTCAGACCGTAATTTATTTGTGCAGGAAATTAATCACTGAGAGACTTTCTGCACAAGAAGTCAAATAAATAAGAAACCACGTTAGCCATTGCAAAGTAACGTTTCAGCAACACTGTTGTGATCTCCTATCTACATGTAATGAATGTAAGAGGGTTGTGTGTGTGCAAGAACAACATTGCAGCTGTTGACATAAGTTGTCTTTAGCGCATGAGCACCAGCAAAGAATGCAATGTTGTGGCACATTTGTGCACCTTTAAACAACAACAACAACAACAACAACAGTAACCCACTATGTATGTGCTTTCTGATATATGACTAAGAAGTTTAGCATTTTACTAAAGGTGAAATCTGCAGCACAAGCCTATCCCAAGTAGAAAAGAAGACCTTTGTCGGAACAGTCAACTGTCTAATGTTAGAACTAGCAGGAATCAGTCAGCAAATTGTGGTTGATCTGGGGTCAGATGCCCCCTCAGAGCTCCTGAGTCCTCGGCCAGTGCCCCACTTGATCTATGGCTGGTGTCGCTCCCAAAATTGCTGACAAATGTTCATGGGGACTTTTTTTTTTAATCGCAAACTGATGCAGAAATATGACAAACTGAGAAAGTGAAAAAAGCTTGAATTAACAGATTCATACATCTGTACTTTTGAATTTATTTAAATGTAATCACACAGAAAACAGACACAAAATATTGAAGCAGACTTGTTATAATTACTGTTAGATCAAAAGTCTGGAATGTATTACGGATGTCTCTGGTTCATTCCCACTTTTGAGTAAACATGGAGGAGCTTGTGCTGTTATTAACTTAGCCAAACAGTTTATATGTCACAAGTTAGTCGCCTCTCTCACCACAACCCAGGATTGTAAAGCTGAAAGGCGGTTCTACCATAAGGTTTGGTACAAATGTAATGCCATAACCCTACAAAGGAAACAAAATATTATTCAGAGACCATGCAGTTTAGTAGATGTCATCACTACAGCAAAGTTCTTTCGGTCATCATGGTGTACTATTCCCCCAAATACCTCCAGATCAGTCGCATAGAAAGGGGGGGCTGTGCGGGCGGTTTGCCCCAGGTGTCATCTCTGAGGGGGGTGACAAAAAGGCACACCAGGGGGGCTCACTCCGCCACCCCCCGGGTGCACGGCATGGCGGCCACTCCAGGTGCCCGTGCAACTAACTCCGCCACTGCTCCAGATCTTTTATTTTGGCTAGGGATGCTGACCTCATCCATTGACATGCAAGGATATCAGACACAACATTTGCTCTCTTCCTTGCTCCCCACCCCATATTGATAGGAGCACTATCGTCATAAAATAAAGGGACAGGGAGACTTCATTACCTTTGAAAGGTGGTTGAAAAAATAAGCACTAAGCCAGGGGTCCTCAAACTACGGTCCGCAGGCCAGCTCTGGCCCGCCAGGGTCCTGAACCAACTGGTTTCCTCTATGCCAACCCTTCCCCTCCATGCTTCCCCCCAGGCGCCTCGCTGGCCGGTTGCCTCCTTAATATCCATGCAGGTCCCATGTGGCGGCCTTGGCAACCTTAAAAGTTAGGGAAGCACCAAAAACACAGGCAATATGTGAAAACAGAATTAGCAAGAAGAGAAGTCTGAATCACAACAGTTCATTGTACAAGGGAATCTCCATGTAAATAGTGGTGGGTTAATCCTTAAAATAAAGCTCTCCACCCAAACTTCCCCAAGTTTGAAAAGAAACTTCCATGCAGAGAAAGCCATATGCATGAGGAACAACAACATCAAAAATAACCCAGAAGAAATGTAGTATAAAGGTGAGGTATAGGTAACTTATATCATTACTGATATCGCCTGTTGTGTGCCTGTTCTGGCTATTATTTTGATACAAGGTTTTTTTAAAAAAACAAAAAAAACAAAAAACATGAGAAAGAGCATGTTTCTGGCACCTCTTTATCAGCATACAGAAATAGACAGTGAACAAAGGAAACATGTTAAAATGCATTGTTAGCAGTTATACATGTGACTCACAGCACCTACATCAAACTAGAAACAGAGTACCAAGTTTTAACCTCCTTAATAATAATAATAATAATAATAATAATAATAATAATTTATTATTTCTACCCCGCCCATCTGGCTGGGTTTCAGTGGCGTAGCGTGGGTTGTCAGCACCCGGGGCAAGGCAAGTAATTTGCGCCCCCTAACCCGTGGATTTGCGCCCCCTAACCCTAACCCCCAGATGTTGCGCCCGGTGCAGCCGGCCCCCTGCACCCCCCATGCTACGCCATTGCTGGGTTTCCCCAACCACTCTGGGAGGCTTCCAACAAAAGATTAAAAATGCATTAAAACATCAGTCATTAAATCATTCCCTAAACAGGGCTCCTTGCCTTGGCTTATCATTTGCTTAAATCTGAAACTTGCCCACGTAAGGTTTTCTATTGCATGCTTTTTTTATCGTCATGTTTTCACATAATTTAAATTTAGTTATTTGAATGATAGTAGATCCCTTTGCCACAGCAGTGGCAGAAATTTAGGTGCAGAAATTATGTCCTACATAATTCATTCTCACTAATTTCTATGCATCTCTCCCCTCTGAGTCACATCTGAATCTCATGAACCATGCGCTCAAAATTGCAACCATCTTTGGCAGCACCTATGTCTGTGAACAGACTTTTCCCCGAATGAAGCATCTGAAATCTCCAACCAGATCCCAACTAACTGATGAACACTTGCATCACTTGCTACGACTAGCAGTGACAAATATGGAACCGGATATTGACCATCTCATTAGCCAAAAGCAGGCCCATACTTCCCATTGAAATGCTTATAAGTTTATGATGATTAAAATCATTCTTCATTTTAAATATTGTATTGTTTTTCCTGTTTTTGTGTGCACCACTAATAAAATATGTGCAGTGTGCCTAGGAATTCGTTCATATTTTTTCCAAACTATAGTCCAGTCCCCAGAAATGTCTGAGGGACAGTGAACTGGCCCCCTGTTTAAAAAGTTTGAGGACCCCTGCACTAAGCTATGTGTTTGTTTTAGAGAAGACACAACTAGGGTGAAATCGAACATAACTCCAGTTTACTTTTGAGGTTCCCTGAAATATACTCAGAGTCGCAAAGTGATTTCATGCTCTTTATTCAGCTCATAGTGGTGAGGAGGAATGAATGAAAGTCCCCTCACAGTATCTGCTTTATATACGTTATTTACACAATGGGCTGCACATGATTGGCTAATTCCGGAATACTACTGTAAGCCAATCAGGTTGTGGATTCACTTCTATCTGGAGCAGGATTGGGTGGTTCCTGCCAACCAATCATACTGCTGCATTGTTCTAGGACCAATCAGGCTGCTGCATTCTGAATCCTATTGTTCTAGGACCAATCAGACTGCTGCATTTTGGATCCTATTGTTCTAGGACCAATCAGACTGCTGCAGTTTGGATCCTATTCAACTCAGTACATAACATTCCCTCTCTCCCTGTTTCTGCATCAGTGCCGACCTTCCTTTCACTGAATCAGACTATTAGTCTTTCCAACCCAATGCTGTCATGTCTAACTGAAAACAGCTGTCTGAGGTTGCAGCTGTCTGTCACGCTGCCTAAGTCCCTGTCTTAACTGGAGATGCAAGGAACTGAACCTCGGACCTTACACTTGCAAAGCACATGCTCTCCCACAGAAAAGTTGCAACATATAAAGAGCCAGGACAGGGACCCAACTAACCTCAAACCATTTACGCTAGCTGGGTCTCCAGGGTCCCAGACAGAGACTCTTCCCAAGCCCTGCTCCCATGATATCCCTTTAACTGACAATACTAAGAGGTGAATCTCAGGTCTTCTGGAAACAGAAGTGGGCCTTCCCACTTCATTCAGAAGTGGGCCTTCCCATAAACCCGCCGACCCATAGGGCAGAGATGATACACAAGGTGTTACACAAAGAATGTGTCCCATTTGTTTCCAGGCCCGAGCAATTGGGAAGACGTGCTTCTGCTACTCTAGAGGTAGCGAGGAGAGAGATTTTTTTATTCAGGCCAACTTACCAAATTTGCACTTTTTGAAGCAATATATGAACTGGAACACAACCATCCTCTGAAATTCACATTTTTCCCAATTGTGCAATGCAGATCTCCAGCCACGTATAGCAAGAAATATGCATGTACTAGAGTAAAGCGTGCACAAAAATGCATATAAGTAGTGAAATTGACAAGCTACAATTAATTTTATTAAGGCAAATTGCTTGCAAAAAGTGCCGTAGTCAAAACTGATTACAAAAATAAGTATGCTAGAAGAAATCCACACTAAAATGCTGATGGATTTGTATGAAGTATATGCGTGCGTGCATGCTTGCGTGCATGTGTGTCAAACTGTTCCAGAAATATGAAGAACAAAGTTTAAGACTGAAAAGATTGGAAACCTGGACAGCCAAAATTGACATATTTGCACATCCCTTGCTAGAGGTCTCTCACTATCCATGACTGTTAAGAGTTTGTTTCTATTCCATTTTTCAGTCAGAGGCCCTTGAAAGCTACATACACGTACCTGCTTTTAAAAAAAGAAGCAAAACTGAATCCATCCAGTTGTACACAAGAACCAGGTCTGACACAAGTAAAGCCTGGAGCGGTTGTACCTTGGGTATTACTTTTGTTAGTGGTTGCTATTTTGTTATGGGAACGCTGAAGCAGTCTGCAACATTTCTGTGTTTAACTACAAGCTTTTTATTGATTGTAAAACTCTTTGGAAGACCTAGGGCAACCTCCCCCCCCCAAAAAAAAACAACAAAAAAAAACAACCCAACCAAAATCCTAGAGCAATGCAAAACAAAACACACCTGCCGGCAGAAGCCTTGAACAAGGGCTTGGGCAAGGGGGGCTTTCCCCCACCTCTCCGCCCCCCCCCCGGCTCTCCTGAAATGGCTGGAATGGATTGAGTAGGTAGAGCCTTGAGGATGCTGCAGTTATGATGAAGAATGTAAGGCGAGAGGTGGGAGGGCACCAAATTTTGGCATTGCACAGAGCACCACTGAAATCTGAGACCCCAAGGTCCACCACAGAGAAGGGGAATCATCCCAGGAATGCTTGCACAGAGAGAAGAGTGCAATGACAAATTCCACTCCTCACATTTCACCCTCCCTTTTGAGTGAAACTCATTCCTGGATCCTCAAGATAATGTTGCCTCAACTGGCTGCTATCTGGAATAAAAAAATGAATTGTTTCCTTTATTTGAGAAAGCATTAGAGGCTTATGGTGTTTTTATGCTATTGGCTGTATTTACAAATATAAAGCGGGGACAAACAGGTATAGATCTGCTACTACCTTCCATCAGATCTCTAGATTAGGAATGGGGAACCGGTGGCCCTCTATATGTTGAAATGAGCAATCACTCAATTATTATTATTTTTTGCAGGAAAATGATACAACAATGCATCCAGCAATTGTTAATCCCAGTCATCCATAACTGTGCATCTAAAATGGGCTGATATGCGATTGAATCCCAGTCCCATAATAATGTCAGTGTGGAAGTGCCCTTTGTTTTCCTGGAAAAGAGCCTTCAGGGAGTCAGAGAGTTCAGATGAGAGCAGAGGATGTGCACTTCGTGAACCCTAGTCCAACATGGTAAGTATTCCAATACTAGGGAGAAAAGAAGGAAGTTTCCTTCTTCTTAGAAAGAAATGGCCTCCTATCGCATGCCCGAAAAAGGAAAAGAGATTGTTTACTTGACCCAACATGATTCTGTGAAAGTTTTGGATATGTCAGCAAGAAATGCAAAGATCTGCATCCTTGTTGACCTTCCTAAAGGGAAATAATCTAAAAAAGAAGCAGAGGGAATTTGTTACTTCCTCTCTTAGTTGTTTCTAAATGTGGTATGAAATGCCCCCTCTGCATGGGAACTGCTTGTGCTGAAGTACTGGTTGCGACATTCTTTAGAAACCATAACCAAACTCAAAACATTTCCAGAGTTTTTGACTCTTAGCTGACAAAGAGCCCGAAATTAACAGGTCCGTGGCAAAGTACTGTTACATTGCAACAAGAATAAGACGAGCAATGATGTCTACAAAGGAGTTCAAACTGTAAACATCGAAAGAACGACAATAAACAGTAGCGACTCCTGAACTGAATTTTAAAAACTTAAAACTCGAAACCTGGTCATAAATATAAGCACCAATTCTGAGAATTGGCCATATTTTTACTGCTACTTGTAGCACAATACTATTCTTAATGTCATATTTTATAAATTGCTTCCTGGTCACTGACCGTATTAAAGATATTTGATTTGATTTTGACTTGGAGCGACAAGTGGGCATGTCCTGTATAAGCCAGCAGAGTTGACTTAGGCATTTTATTATTTATTCTTACATTAATACCCCACCTTTCTTTCATGGAGCTCTTAGAAGGATGAGGAAAGCCACACTCAACTTGTCCAACTTTTAAATGCACGTCCTTTAAATGCACAGCACAGGGTGGCTGTGGAGAAATTAGATATAAAACCTGTTTATATTTGTGCCTGAAGGGATAAAATGTTCTGCGACTTCTGTTACAGAGTCCGAGGCCTTGTTCTGTTATGGTGTTGTAAGCCTTTGTCGCAGTAGTTCTTGCTGAAAGTTGGTGGGAATAAAGGGCTTGATGAGAAAGGTGTGAGGAATAAAACCAGGGGGGAAACTGAGGCCTATATATATTAACGGCCCATGTGTTATTCAGAATGCCCAGTGTTTTATCTGTGTTATGTATTTTTGTGTTTTTACATTGTAAAACTGCCCTGTGATCCTCGGATGAAGGGCCGTATAGACATTTATTAAGGAGTAATAATAATAATACTCGTCTGGGGAAGATCAGAGAAAGGAGTTGGTGGCTGAGGTAGCCTGAGAGGCTATCCTCTTACCAGAGGAAGTTTATACAAATGGGCTAAAATGTCCAAGAAGTAGAGTTTTGGGGTACAGAGGCAGATTATCCCCAATAGGTGGACTGGGTTGGGGAGTTATTGCCTGAGGTGGAGTTCCAGGAAAATTGGCCTGAGGTAAAAGCCACGTGAAGAGTTGGAGATCTGGTGCTAGGGAACATGGTCTCTTGAATTTTCAGAAACTGTCAATAAGTACCCAGTGTAAGTACCAGCAGGGCTATTTTTCTAGAAAAAGAGGTGCTGGAGCTCCAGTGAGCTCTGGCTGGGGGGAAAAGCCCCGAGTATCAGTATTCTCTTATAGCATCCCTTTAATAAACCAATAATATTAGTTTATAATTCATCCTGTCTCAAGTGCTCGTGTCCATCTCTGTGCTAGGAGGCTTTTTCAAAGCACTCTGAGTGAATTGCTGGCACTGGGAAGTTAAGGAAGCAAAGATACCTAAACTTGGGTATTATTATTATTATTATTATTATTATTATTATTATTATTATTATTATTGGACTTTATATACCGCCCCATACTCAGAGGTCTCATGGCGGTTCCCAAGTGAGGCTGAGGGGTCTGGTAACCTTGACAGCAGTTTCTGTCTCAAAACTCGGCATAAATTCTAGTTGTCGTGGGTCCCTGTTCAGTCTGGCATATAGGTCTTTAGCCCGGCATCTATGAGGAGAAGCAAATGTTAAGATCTTCAGCTTAACAGGTAAATTCTTCAGCAGCTGCTGAAAAAGCAAGATCCCCACACCAAAGGCATTTATTTAAGAAGACTAAGTTTTATAAGCAGTCACATAAGCAGAAACGCATTTCTGTGGATTAGAGCAGGAAGCAGATAACAGTCATAGGAGAGGAAATGCAGGCATAAATAATCAGCTCCCAACTTCCCACAGTGGGGAAAAGATAATAGCCGGGAAGTTCAAGGCTGTATTTCAGGATTACTGTAGTGCTTCTTTTTCCAATGTGTTAGTTTGTAACACAGTAAAAAGAACTCGGAGTCTTGAAGGAACGCATTGTGCTAATCTAGACATGAAATATTTTAAACATTAATTGGCTCAGCTAAAGTATCTGCTTACAAGAGACAAAGAATAGCAAAGACTGGAAACTTTTGTAGATGTTACAATGATTTTCAGGATACAAAGGCACATCAGGCTGAAGACTCACCAACAAGCAACATGGGACCAAATCAGTGTTATGAATTGCATGTGCCCATTGTTCTCGTCCTCCTTTTCTCTTGAGGATGACCAGAAGCAAAACATTGGTTGCACAAACGTTGAACAAAGAAAATAAAATAAAACCTGTCTCTTTACCATTAGAATCTCCCCAAATAGAAATGTCACCGTATTTCACATTAAAACTGCAATTCTCGAGATGTTTACTCAGGGTATATCTCACTGATTTCAACTAGACCTTTCTCCAAATAAGTCATGCTTAGGATTGCAACCAAAAGGCAAAATCTAAGGCTGTGAGCCTAACCTCACTTTCCTGAGAGTAAGCCCCACTGAATTCAGTAAGAGTTACTTCCGAGCAGACACGGTTAGGATCACTCTGGAAATCTTCTAAAATGCCCCTTTTTAAAAAAATCACTTACCTCCCCCCCCCCATATTGTTTTGTACGTAATTTGTATGAGAACATTCTGCCATTGAGATGCCCCTAAGTAATAAAAAGCTTGTCAAATTTCAGGATAGGTATGGGGTATTGTGTTAGATGCAGGACAGCTTTAAAGTTGATGAGGGGGAATCTAAAAAGGGATTCCCCGTGGTTTGGGAAGAGATTTGTATAAAAAACAGCATATATGGTACAGTTCCCCCTAAACAGGGAACCTGAACGTTTCAAAATGTATTGATGCAGGGTTTATGATGACTAAAGAACAGTTCACTGGGGAGGGGTTGTTGTGCTCATTTGACAAGAGGCAGTTCCTCCTTCCTTGTGACAGGAAGACTAGCACTGTGATTGGAAGTGAAAAACAGAACCCTGGAAAAGTTACTGCCTGGTTTACCACTAGATATGTCAGCCGAAAAGCTCCACCCTCCTCCACTCCCTCTCCTCTGTCCTTACATGGAGTGCTTAGGGCAGTGGTGTCAAACATTTTTCAACGAGGGCCAGATTTGATGCAGTGGCGTAGCATGGGGGTGCAGGGGGGGCCGGCCGCACCGGGCGCAACATCTGGGGGGGCGCGCTCGCACTCGCAGCTCTCTGCCCCTACCTGACTCACTCAGGGTTAGGGGGCGCAAATTACTTGCCTTGTCCCGGGTGCTGACAACCCACGCTACGCCACTGATTTGATGAGGGCTGGCCAAAGTTGTTGAGCTTTTTTTTGGATTTTGCCCCAAAGTTGTTGAGCTGTTTTTAGGATTGCTCCTCACAGAAATTTCTGGGTTTAACGTACATTTACACTTAGGTGTTGAGGAGACAGAAGGGAACAATGACTGTGGTCAAACTTCAAAGAAACAAACTCTCCATTGTTATTAGTATCTCCTTTCCTGGGCTGCTTCAACTCCTGAGACTCTGCAGCAGCCTTTGTCAATCTGTTGCCCCAGATGATGGAGACTACAACATGCAGCAGCAGCAACAGATAGCATGAGAGCTGGGGCATGATTTGATGAAGTGAACATGCACAGGGCCCGACCATTTTGCCTGACATTCTTAGAATCATTAAAATTAAATGCAAATTTTATGCAACAATTTTATGCAAATGAATCCAGAAAGCTGAAATATATGTCAGGAACATTGTAAAGTACCGTACATTACGCAGTAATAAAGGTTGTCTGTCAACTTTTAAGTTCACAACATATGAACAGGAACATAACACCAAGTATACTTGTTGTGCCCAAATATATTTATACCTGATTTAGACCAACTGACATTAACTGAGATTTTACAATGTATTCATCTCAATTGGAAAAAAAAAACATGCCTGCACTGATGTGAAGGGTGAAACTGAAATATTCTCGACTGCAGCTAAGGGATCGCCACCCCCTCCTGCATTCACGCAAGTAGGAGTGGGGTGGGGCTGCTCTGATGGGATTCCTGTCCCCTCCTGCTTGCACACAAGTAGGAGTTGAGATCGGGGCTGCTCTGATAGGCAGTGCAAAGCCTCCCCTCCCAGCTGAGGGATCCCCGCCCCTCCTGCTCAATCTCTCCTCTGTCTTTCCCTTAAATAGTATGCTCTGTTTTTAAAATTTGCAAATGTTTGTTCCCATCCTTTTTTGTTTTGCAAATGTACACAATTTAAACAGAAACAGGGTGCCCCATCAATAAAGTTAAGGCAGCTTCTAATAGCACAAAATGCAAGGAGCGTGCTTCTTCAAGGCTTTATGATTGCTCAGCAGAGCTTAGCAAGGAACCAGAGTCACCAAAGTAGCACATATAATCAGCAGACACCGCAATGAGTCAACTCAACTGATCTCCAGTGATTCATAACTGACCTAGTTTTTCTCCTCCTCTTTGGGTGTGCAGCTATGCTCTCTGTGCACTAGCTGACTCTCTGAGGCACACTGGAGATTCATCCTTGGGGGCAGGGTGTGAAGGGTGCTACTTTCACTGCACCTTCCCATTGTTGCTTCTTCCCAGGGCAGAAAATGAGCTTTGCTGATGGCTGTCTGGCAAGGGGCTTTGGCAAGTATCCCATTCATCACTGGGAATCATCCATAGCCAACTGTTACAAGCTTTGCATCCTTTCTCGGGTCATTTTGTACCCCTTTCCAAAGCCACTGAAGACTGCATTATCTTTTGCAACATCTTGGCATAGTAATGATTCTTGGGAATGAGATCAGCTCTCACAAAGCTTGCTTTTCCTGTCTGTTTGCTTTAGCAAATCTCAATATAAATGCATGAGTTTGGGATTTCAAATGGGGGTAGCATTCCAAAGCATCCTCCTAATATTGCTTCAGGTGTATTATACTTGTATTATACTATGTGTGCTTGTAAGTGCACAAGCTCAGGGCAGCTGAACAGCCGAGTGTCATGCTTGTTGAGGACATCCCAATTGCCAGAGTGGCAGGTGCAATATAAACTTGGATAGCAGCATCTATGCAATATTCTTTGCTGGAAGAAGGGTGACCCTTCTTCTGAAAAGTTTGGCATCTCAACAAGAGGCTTTCACAGATTTGAGACTCCTAGAGAAACTGGATGAATGTTAGTATTTTTGAAGGATCGTTTCCATTTCCTAGAGAGTTGTTTTCATGGCCCAGCTTTGAATAGGGGAGCTTAAGTCTCTGAATACTCAGCCTTTGCACTTCTTGCCATGTATGCATAAATGCTGTTTTAAGCTGTGGGCTAAGCTGTGCTTCTTGTTTACATTTGTGGAAAATCTGTAGTGAGGCAAGATTAAAATCAGTTCAATATGAAGAATAATGTAGCTAAATCTGTTGGATTCCCAGCGGCAGTGCTAGTGGGAAACCGCCCTTGCCAGAAGGGAGTGGTTGGAAATGATTTATGACTGACTTGTGCCAAAAGTGTGCAGTTCTGAACCAAGAAAACTCCCAGTTGCAACCTGCAAAAATAGTAAGAGGAGCAGGCTGGAGAGGAGAAGGGAAGCTGCAGAACTGGAAAAACAAGGGGAATGCAGATGTTGAAACATGCCCATTCACACCCTAACCACTCACAGCTAGACCTCCAAATTGTCAGACTATGAAAATAATCCAAAATCCAGTGAGTCATAGAAATCAGAGCCAGATGGTCCAGATGTCATAATAACTCACTCTAAAAGGTAGAGCCATGGGAAGCAATCAGCGAAAGGCAAACTTGCTCTGAAAGATGCTACAAAAAAATGCAGCAACATCCTGTGGAGGGAAACAGTGGCAGAGAAATTCCAAAATCCATACTAGGACAGTATATTTATTAGCCCCAACTAAAAATATTGCCAGGTGGTGAACAAGCTTTTGAGTTCTCAAGTGGTCTTGCAACCCATGACAGTTTGAAGTCTGGGGCAAAATACAGTAAGATCCTGCCCCGCGCCGCCCATTTGAAGCAGATTGGTGCTTGAGTATTCAGGACTGGTGATCCTCAAACACCTCACCTTTGCTCTCTGCTCCCCATGTATCCACTGCTTGAAGAAGCTGCCTCCTTCTGTATAATGGTAGGATTAGTCCTGCATTAAAAGGTAAAGGGACCCCTGACCATTAGGTCCAGTCGTGACCGACTCTGGGGTTGCAGCGCTCATCTCGCTTTATTGGCCAAGGGAGCCGGCGTACAGCTTCCGGGTCATGTGGCCAGCATGACTAAGCCGCTTCTGGTGAACCAGAGCAGCACACAGAAATGCTGTTTACCTTCCCGCTGGAGCGGTACCTATTTATCTACTTGCACTTTGACGTGCTTTCAAACTGGTAGGTTGGCAGGAGCAGGGACCGAGCAACGGGAGCTCACCCCGTCACGGGGATTCGAACTGCCAACCTTCTGATCGGCAAGTCCTAGGCTCTGTGGTTTAACCCACAGCGCCACCTGTGTCCCAGTCCTGCATTAGACAAGATATTAAGGGGTGTTCCTAGTTGTGCAGTTGCTCCCCTAGGCACTTTGGTATGCAAAGCAGGAAGTGTTTTGCAGATATAAGTGGAATAGGTCCTCAAGGTGCAAGACAGATTGTGTGTGTGTGTGTGTGTGTGTGTGTGTGTGTGTGTGTGTGTGGTTTATTAGGAGAAAAGGGGAAATGGGATGCTCCCCCATTTTTTAGTATATACAGCTAGCGGGGAGTGCTTGACACTGCCCAGGATTTTTTTCAGACCAAAAAATACTGCGTTATTTTAATGGATCATGTAATCTGTGAGTTTAGACTCATCATGCCAAAGACTGGGTGAAGTCATGCCAAAGACATGTTTCGGTTTGCCATCTTGATTTATCTTGACCTGGAAGTGGCATCACCGTGAGAAGTCATTAGTGGCAGAGAATCCATCAGATGCACTATGCTAAAGGTTGGTGCTGGCCCTGACTTTATCAGCTGGGTGAATCTGTTCAATTTCAGTTTCTCTGTTTGTCCATTTTCCAAATCCAGTTCTCCAACATTTCCATATCTGTCTATGGTTTTTTTTTAATGTGCTCATTAAAATTCAGCAGCATTTTTGGTACAAATTTCTCCTAATACAGGTGTCCTCCCACTTACGCAAGTTCACAACAGTTGGAAGGGACCCTGATGCTCATCTGGTCCATTACTTGCAATGCAGGAAACTCAACTAAAGCATCCATGACAGATGGCCAGCAAACCTCTGCCTAAAAACCTCTACAATTTTATATACTTAATAGCAGTTATATCATACTCTTCTGCTTGCATTTACAAAATTGGAGCCACTAAGAATAATCCAACAGTATACAAAACAAATCATAAAAACATAATGCCATGATACAACAAAACAGTTTAACAAGAAAAAAGCAGACAAGTTACAGCAGGTAAAACAGCTTAAAAAAAGGTCTTCCTTAACAATCCTCAAACCTCCTGGAATAAGGGGACTAAACAGATCTTTTGAGGCAAAGAGGTCCATAGTGTAGGCAAGACCCGCAACCCCCCCCCAATTTCTTAGGCTGTCATATTTCAGCCGCCATGGGGTGGAGAGGGGAGAGGGAAGGGAGAGGGAGTGGGGTGGGGAAATATATCCCTTTAGGTCTCCTGGTCCAGTGCAGCTATTGTAAAAAGGTTTTAAATGATCCCACAGAGCAGGGGTCCTCAAACTTTTTAAACAGGGGGCCAGTTCACTGTCCTCAGACACTGTTGGGAGCCAGACTAAAGAGGTTCCAGAAACATGCTCTTGTTCATGTATTTTTTTAAAAAACACCTTGTTTCAAAATAATAGCCAGAACAGACACACAACAGGCACTATCAGTAATACTATAGTTACCTATACCTCACATTTATACTTCATTTCTTCTGGGTTATTTTTGATATTGTTGTTCCTCATGCATATGGCTTTCTCTGCATTGAAGTTTATTTTCAAACTTGGTGAAGTTTGGGTGGAGAGCTTTATTTTAAGGATTAACCCACCACTATTTACATGGAGATTCCCTTGTACAATGAACTGTTGTGATTCAGACTTCTCTTCTTGCTAATTCTGTTTGCATATGTTGCCTGTGTTTTTGGTGTTTCCCTAACTTTTAAGGTTGCCAAGGCTGCTGCATGGGACCCGTGTGAAGGTTAAGGAGGCAACTGGCCGGCGAGGCACTGCTCCGTTGATCACAGAGCCAGCCTGAGGGGAGGGTAGGAGGTTAAGGCAAAGGGTTCTTTTGCCACTATCCTACCCTCTGGCGGCTTAAAAGGGCAGCATGCCATTGGCAAGCAGCCGGCACTGCCGGTAGCAACCGCGTTACCAGGGCTTTGTTACACACACACAGTTTTACCTCAGGGCTCTTTCCGCCAGGCTGCTTCCAACCCTTGGGCCTTGCAGGCAGGCTGGGTTCAGGACTCTGGTGGGCCGCATCTGGCCCACGGACCGTAGTTTGAGGACCCCTGCCAAAGAGGAACACTAGTCAACACACCCTTGCTACCGCATTCTGGACCAAGAGAAGTTTCCAAAGGCTCTTTAAATGCAGCCCCATATAAAGCAAATTACAGTTTTCAAATCTAGACGTATAGGATCCATATGTCGTTAGGTTGCTTCCATCTTATGTAAAGAACCTGATGCTCAATCATAGTACTCATTTGTTAATCCAATTCAGGCAGCTTGCGCATGAAAATGCAGGTGCAAGGCTCCCTTCTTTGATTGTTTTGCAAAGTACATTCAAACTGCTTTGAAAAGAAGGATTAATCGTTGTTTACCATCCCTTCAGAGTTCCTCCTCTCTAAATCTGAAAACAGGAGACTCTACAATAAATATTTGCTATCATTTTGTTAGAAACCATTCTACCCAGAGAGCAAAAATGGGTCCAGTCTTCTCATTCTGCTTTGACATCTGATGGGAAGTTGACACTCCCATATGACACTTGCCATTCGTCTGTCGTTTATTTCAACCCAACAGACATCCATGTCCCAAAATGTGTAGCTGTATAGCTGTGCATTAGAATTTTAAGGGAGGGGGGAGTATAAGTATTATACTGAAAATGGAATTATACTTGACATGAAAATTGGGAACACATTCAATAAACTTTTATTCTTTTCTGTAATAAAAATAAAATTTGTAGCATTACTCTTATAACCAGTGACCTAACCAAATTCCTCTGCGGTCTGAAAGGCATCAAAGCACTATGTGAATTGATGTGAATACATTTGTGTTTGTGTGTATGACCTACCAAATCAGTTGTAGGTATACATAGAGAGAAGAGAATCAGTAAGTATCTTGCTTTTGTTGCCTGCTTAGGATTGAAAAACCATGGAGCTTATCTGTCACCTGTTGGGCTACGTTTGGCTTGGTGAGTAACAAGGTATGTAGGCTGGCACCACACATTCATTAGGTGGTCCTACATCCTTTATTATGTCTTGGTGGTGTTGCCCTTCTCTCTATAGGATGGGAATTCAGTCTGTGACATCCTAGTGGACGTTTGAAGATTTAGACCTAAAATTAAGCCCAACCACCAGAATTCTGGCTTAGATTCAAGGTTAACCAAAGAATGAGGTTGTTTTCAGTTTAGTTGTGGATTACTAACAGTTGTATCACTGACATACAGTTGGATATTTGTACAAAATGTTCCACTTGTTAAGACTTTATTATACAGTTTTTGGATTGCAGTAGATAGAGCTAGGGATAGTCAGAAAGAAGGAGCTTTTCTTTGTTTATGGTAGAAAAGTGATAACGCAATTGAGAATGTAAACATGCTGAAAATGTCGTGCAAGATCAGAGCTTACGTTGTCACAAGTCACACTCATCGGACAATGATGGTATGATTCCCACCATGTCAAGAAGGTACTTCTTCGTCCCATGAGAACAAGTGACTCATACGTACGTACAAAGCATACGTCCCTGGCGTCTTCATAATTGCAAGGTTCTGGTTTAGAGTGAAAATTTTAAGGAAAACCCTGTAATATGAGAAAGTAGATGTGACAGTTTAGTCAAATACATGTAGGGGATGATTCAGTACAGATACATTTTCCCAGTGCATGCTGTAGCTAGGACATACTAGTTTACTTCGAAATAAAAGCCTCATTTTCCCCTCTTGTCACCATCTGTTTGTCCATTCCCCGTTTAAGAATCTAAACCATTGAATAATGGCAAGGAAACTACAGCATGCCTCCTCAAATCCATCTCTTCCAGTCTATCTGTTACCTGTCCATTCTCATGGCTCCGATAGCAATATTGTGGGTGGTTTCTCTGACATATTGAAACTCATTCAAAGTTTTGGCATAGTACACTATAACTGTTATCATCAAACCAGGACTTGCAAAGGTTTGGGAAATGTGCTAGAGTTACGAAAAGTGTATTATTAGCATGCCAGCTCAGTCTGCACCCAAGCGTTCCATCAAAACCAGAGATGGCTTGATCCAAGTCTATTTTTAAAGCAGTCTGCCCTCTTCCTTTCAATTTGCCTACCTGGAATATGTAATCTAGACTTTCCTTTTCCTGGACTTGTTTTCTACCTGATGATCATGGTAGCCCATCTGATGTCTCACCCAAATCTATGCTCTTGGTTCTTCTTTGCCAAATGGCATACTTTTTATTCATCTGCTAACTTAAAGTCTATGGTTATGAGTCCAGCTCTCCTGACTGATTGGATTATTTGTAATGTTTAGTTTATTTGGCATTCTCTACAGCAGGGGTGGGGAACTTGTGGCCCTCCAGATGTTTCTGGACTCCAACTCCTGACATTCCTGGGTATGTTGGTTGGGGCTGAAGTTAGAATTCAACAAGATCTGGAAATCCAGGATTTTCCTACCCCTGCTCCCAAGGTTTGCAACCCCACCCATGAATTTTAGGCATGGTTCATTCAGATGGCTTAATTCATTTAGCTTAATTAATCTATATACAGTGGTACCTCTGGTTACGTACTTAATTCGTTCCGGAGGTCCGTTCTTAACCTGAAACTGTTCTTAATCTGAAGCACCACCTTAGCTAATGGGGCCTCCTCCCACACCACTGCTGCATGATTTCTGTTCCCATCCTGAAGCAAAGTTCTTAACCCGAGGTACTATTTCTGGGTTAGCGGAGTCTGTAACCTGAAGCGTCTGTAACCTGAAGCATATGTAACCCGAAGTACCACTGTACTGCTTTTCAAAAAACAACATTTTCAAGGAAATAATTTGCCCCCAGTCTCTTGCAGAGCAAAAAGGCCCTGCAATGTCCCAGGTGATCATGAGTTAGGACGTGGGTGGTTTGCATCTATTTTTAAAGAACCAAGTGTTGTACCTAACCCTGGAGGCAGAAGCAAATTCAGCTGGCTGGCACACATTGTCTTATTTACCTGGGGTGGTTAATTCCCCTTATTAATTGGTCACATGTCTGAAAAGAAAATGTGCCGTTAAGACCTGCTTATAGAACACTCCCTATGGAAAGCAGGCCAAATCAGATTGATCTTCCAACTGTGGTTTTTATTGCTGTGACTATGCCAGACAAGGCTGTTGCCTATACTTGTCCAGAGTGTTGCTTATTATATTATATGTCATGATGAGTATAATCCACCTCATACAACAGACTAATAGTGGGGTTTTTTTGCCATTTGCATTCTGATCCTATATGCGGATATCGGGGGAAGCTAAATCAAAGTTCTGTCAGAATTTCAGGAAAGAATGCCTTAGTAATTTTGCTGCACTGGATCTGAAAATCTTTAGCCACTCCCTCCCTCAGCAACAGCGTTTAAATTGGCAAGAACTAAAAGTAACAGTGAACTGGGAGACCAATCAGATCTTGTGCTGCTTATTCCCCAAGCCAGCACACCCAAATTATGTTATTTGGCTAATATTTTGCAGTGGAAGTTTCCGACCTCGCCAACACAGTGGATCCTCCGGATACGAACTTAATTCGTCCCAGGGGTCAGTACTTACTCCGAAAAGTCCGTATCCAGAGGCGCCACTTCTGCGCGCACGCATGGCGTGATAGAGCACTTATGCGCATGCACACACAGTGAAACCCGGAAGTGTACACTTCCGGGTTTGCTGCGTTCGCAACCCGAAATTATGTTACATTAAGGTAACGTAGCCCAAGGTACCACTGTATCCTGTTTGGTCCCATGGAGGAGTTCAGAGGCAGGTTAGTTGCCACAGCACCATGGAGAGCTCCTTGTGAGAAACTTTCTCCAACAAGGGTTGGGAGTGAACTGAACCCGTTTGAGCCTCTGCCTCTGCTCCATCCCTCATAGGCTCTGTCCCCTTGTGAAGAACTAAAGGATCTTGAAAGGATCAGATCTGAAGATGGGCAGTTCTTCCGTGCTCCAAGGCCTTCTGGCTGGAGAAGTCCTTGCACCATTGGTCTGCCGAGATACTGTGGGGAAACAGTCGGTTTCTCAAGATCAGGAGGAGGTGACCATGTGGCTCCAGTTTTATGGAGTCTGCTGCTGTAGTAATGGCATATGGTTCAGTGAAATTCTATCCACCAGCCTCACATTCAGTGGTCACCTCATCACCAGCATTAGGCCCAGAACCAGAAACCCTGTTTGGCTCCTTAGCTGGTAGCACTGTAGCCTCCAAGTCAGTGTTCTCACTGCTGGACTCTGAGGGTCATGACAACCATACACTTTCCTAAAAACAAAGGATCCACTTATTGCATAGACATCCAAGGGGGCCTCAGCTGGAAGGATAAGGGCAAAATTAGCTCCTACCTCAGCTATGCTTCCTAATGTAGCACTTTGCTTATTTCCTTAGGAATGAGAGGAGAAGCATTCAGGGATACCAGTGTGACTGAGGAAGGATAAGGATAGTGGTCTCCACTCCCTATGAGCATTTAGGGGGTGGTCTATAGGTTTTGCTGCTTCTCTAAGACTCTTGCTGACAGCAGTCTTTCTTTCATAGAACTTAAGGCAGTGGTGGCCAGACTTGGCCCTCCAGCTGTTTTTGGACTACAACTCCCATCATCCCTAGCTAACAGGACCAGTGGCCAGGGATGATGGGAATTGTAGTCCCAAAACAGCTGGAGGGCCAAGTTTGGCCACCACTGACTTAAGGGGACAAAATTACATAGGATTAAGTTAATGCAACTTTACCCAAGGCACCTACCAGATAAGAATGCCCCAACAGTTTCCTATTAGGAAATGAGAGACAATAACATCAGCTGGGGAATTCCTTTCTATTTATCTTTCTATCCAGTGCTTGTTTTCTGGGGTACTCAAAGGTACACAGTACTGGAACCTTCTTTTTCGTAGAAGCAAAGCACTGCTTAAAAGTGTAGCAGCTACTGCAACAACTTCATGGTGAGTACCAGCACGCTTTTTCTAGAAGAAAAGCATATCTATCTATCTATATCTATCTATCTATCTATCTATCTATCTATCTATCTATCTATCTATCTATCTATCATCTATCTATCTATCATCTATCTATCTATCTATCTATCTATCATCTATCTATCTATCTATCTATCACATTAATTAAATTAAAAATATTTCTATCTTGCCCTTCATCAGTACAGACATCAAGATGGAGTGCAGAACACTAAAATAATAGCAACCCAGCAGATCATACAATGAACAACAATATGCATTGAAACTCATCGTCAAAATCAAAGAAAGCAGCTAAAAAAAGAGTTTATCAGGCTGAGAAGTTGACTGTGTTGATCCAGCCACTTCAAGGGCCTGATTTCTAGGCGTGCTGCCAGCTTCTACTGCTGCCCCACACCTTTTATCCATCCTGCTCTTGGTTCATGCATCATGCTGCATGCCGCATTCCTGGAACATGACTGAGAATGCATTGAGATCATGCAGGCAGAGAAGAAGTGATTGAACTGTGGGAAAAGGCTGTTGAAGAATTAAAGCCACTTGATTCAGCATGGACACAGCAATTATATACACCGCCACTTTTATAAGATATCCCATGATTGCAGGTCAGGATTATCACATACACCTGGTCTGCTGCTGCCAGAGCTGAACAGACACTGGCGAGGAGTTGGCTTATTTCAGAGATGAATGTCTCTCAAGTATGAAAAAAATGTTGTTTTTCATACTTGAATGCCGCTCATAAAGGAAACTTAACCCAAAGTAATCACATCTTCAGTAAGAAATACAGCAACTATGCCATCCAATTCTTCTAATGTATTATTTGCCTGCTCCCCTTTCTCTCCTGATATTATCCTCACAGGGCATATGGTGGCAAATTGTCTTGTTTTCAGGAGTGTGGGGTGGGGTGTTCAGCTGGGCCAAACTCTGAGGTGATGGTCTTTGCCCACATCTCAGTTGGTAGACCTTAAGACTCTTCATCACAGGTTCATGGGTTCAAGGCCCACACTGGGAAAAATATTCCAGCATTGCAGAGGGTTGGACTAGATGACGCTTGTGGTCCATTTCAACTCTACAATTGTATGATTCCCATATTTGCAGTTCTTACTGGGATAGGATATGTATAGGATATTCTGTTTTTTAATGTTTGATGTTTTGTTGTACAGTGGTACCTCAGAAGTCAAACAGAATCTGTTCCAGAAGTCCGTTCAACTTCCAAAACGTTTGGGTACCAAGGTGTGGCTTCCAATTGGCTCCAGGAAGCTCCTGCAGCCAATCGGAAGCCACAGAAGCAGTGACGGATGTTTGGGTTCCAAAGAATGTTCACTAACTGGAACTATCACCTCCGGGTTTGCGATGTTCAGGAGCCAAAACGTTCGACTAGCAAGGCGTTCGACTTCCAAGCTACAGGATATAAATAAAGTTATAATTATGGGGAAAACCATAGGGAAAATAAAGTGTGCACCCTGATGTGTTTCATTTCCAGGTGTAGGTCTTTTGGCCACCACGTGGAAACTACTGGAAGCACTTCCAACACCGCGGAAGCTACATGTGGCTGTTAAACACACAAGTGTTGCTCAACACATCAAATAGAGAGTTGCTACAGTGGTGGCCACTACTACAAACAAGCAGCATTGTCACTGAGACTTTTTGTGCGGTGAGGGTGATTCTAGGTGTTGGGTGGCTCTTGCCCTGTACAACTGGTGTGTGGAATTGCCAACATGTGGAAGCCATAAAAACAGGTCTTGGATGTCCTAGATGGAGTGTATTCACCTTCATTGCACCAGCAGTTTCCCTACCTCCAACCCATTCTCTTGATGTTTAGGAATGCAATGAGGCAGCTGCCAAGGGGGCAGACAAGTATTGGGATTTTCTCAATCTTCCAAAACAGGGATTCGGTAGTTGCACAATTTATACAAAATTACAATAAATACAGGCATTGCCTTTCCCCCATGTTTCAGTGGAAGCATGTCAGGAAGAACCCCTGTGTATTCTACAGCCCACCTCCTTATTACAAACATGCTTTCTTAGCCATCTGATCGCCCCCATTCTAACAAGACCTTCATACAAGCAGAAATAGTATTGGAATGCAGCCTTTCCTAAAAACTCATCATGTTCCATTCTGTGATTTTGTGCCAGTCGATGATCATGGCAGTGTGCCATAAAGGTAAAGGGACCTCTGACCATTAGGTTCAGTCATGACCGACTCTGGGGTTGCGGTGCTCATCTCTCTTTATTGGCCGAGGGAGCCGGCGTACAGCTTCCAGGTTATGTGGCCAGCATAACTAAGCTGCTTGTGGCGAACCAGAGCAGCACACAGAAACGCCGTTTACCTTCCTGCTGGAGTGGTACCTATTTATCTACTTGCACTTTGACGAGCTTTCAAACTGCTAGGTTGGCAGGAGCAGGGACTGAGCAGCGGGAACTCACCCTGTTGCGGGGATTCGAACCGCCGACCTTCTGACCAGCAAGTCCTAGGCTCTGTGGTTTAACCCATAGTAATCCACAAAAAAATCCATTATCTTCACAGTTAGCTGTCATCTTTCATTTTTCCACCATATCAATTCTACCTGTGTTTGGGGTAAGTTGGCATGTGTGAAGAAAAGGGCTTAGTATTCAAATGGTGTCATATGGTCAGCTGCCACATCTCCTTCTCTTAAACTTACGTGACCCACAAATACACCCTCAAAGACTGCTGAGTTATTCCTCCCAGGAGACGCGTGGGTCAAAACTCAGATTCCAAAAGCAAATACTTCCTCCCAGCTGTTCTTCCTGCCTCTGTATTATTTTTTAAACATTTCCAGTAATACATGGAAATTTGTTTGGTTTGGGTTCCATTCCAGTCGTGATTGCAGTTGTGAAGGCAGCCTGGGAGAGTCCAGCTGCAGAAAAATGGTTTGTTGATCATACATGCCATTTTCTTATGAGTCATTTCTAGTTAGTGAGGAATCTGTCCCCCCCCTCCCCAATTTAATTTTTTAACTTTTAAGGCAAGAATACCTGGTATTAGTTGCAGTAAGGAGCCCCCATGAGGCCTAACCTCTAAATCGGGGTTGGAAAAGGAGAACACACTCAATATTTCCATTTACACAAATCTCCTTGCTTGGGATGGACACAGTCATGTCCAAATTCAAGAATTCGGATGACTTGAATTTCAAAGGAACAGCGAAGTGGAGACAAAAACAAAACTATTTTCAATTTGCTAACATTTTCAGCAGTGCTGGGAATATGATTGTATTATTATAATTGTTATTATATATTATTTTAGCACTCCTTGCAGAAATATACCCCAATTCATAAATGATATAACAGATCAACTTGATAGGGGGAGAAATATGATACATTACAGCAATAACAGCACATAAAACATGTTTTTGATCTACTATTCTTATAATATATGGTATCATTTTATGGGCCCCATTGACTTCATCTGCAGTTTTTGTGCGATTTCGTCTGTGTTTTTTGCCCTCAGTTGCCTGAATTCAGGGATATCAGCACATAACCAAATCTGATGGGCTTCAAAGCTTTGTGTGCATGGTTTGATCCATTGTGTGATCCCAGGCTGGATGGAATCTCCCTTGTGACTAATCTAGGAAAGAAGACAAAGGAGCTCTGTGGGAGTGCTCTGTGGGAATGCTGCAACAGCAACTAAAACTAGTTTGATTTTTAGAAAGGGGGAACCCAGCGCTAAACTGAGTTTACTCATACCTGATGTGTACCTTGCTCTTCCTCCAAGTGGCTCGGGGCAAGGCTCATGAAGTCATCCTACTTTATTCTCCCAACAGACCTTGTAAGATCGGCAAGCCTGAGAAAGGGTGAATGATCATTTTCAAGATTAACTGGGTGAGAATTTGAATCCAGATTACCCCAATCTGTGCCCAACACTGTGTTCGCTACACTGGTTCTTGACTTTTAGATACAATTTTCAAGTCAATTAATTGAAGGTTGAGGTGTTCAGCCTTCCTTGGCTTTTTGTCCTCCTACTTTGGCCGAAGGGTGAGGTACACTTAGACAAATACCTGAGCGATGCAGGAGAACCAAGGATCGAACAGGTTGTGAGGACAGACACTCTTGTCCTCACTCAATAGCAGTTAATGGATTTGAAGCCTAAAGTTAAGACTCATCCAATAGGAACACATGCAACCTGGCTCTCCAAGAATTTGAGTCCCCAGAGGCTTCATTAGTTACAATCACTGATGAAGATGCAGCCAAGCTTTAAAAGTTCATATCCACTTACTGTGCAGCTGCCCAGTGGCCCATTTTTTAATTTTATTTTTAATCTTTGTCAGAATACCAGTTGTTACCACCATCCTGGATGCAATTCAACAATCTATCTAGGTTACCCAGAAGCAGGCTATACTTGCTATACAAATGCAATCCTATCTCATGCCACCTCTATCTGCTGAGGCTTCTCTGCCAAGAGGCAGAGATGGTTGGATCATGGGATCGCAACTTACACACCCACCAAAGGAAGAGCTGCTGGCTATCTTTCTCAACCTGTTGTTTATCTCCCCTCCCTTCTTGACAGCTGAGCCTTCCCTAGAAACTGAGTCACTAAGAAAGAGAGATAAGGGGAGATGGGTTGGAAGAAGCAATCACCAGCAGCTACTTTTCCAAATTTTGTTTTTATTTTCTCCCAACTTATTCTGCTTCTTGGGGTGTGGGTGTGCACAGTGGATAGCCTTGGGATTGGTGATTTTAGCATTTGCTCTGGAGAGACCTGTGTGCTTGATTATTATTGGGGGGGGGGAATTGTTGTTGTTTAGTCGTTTAGTCGTGTCCGACTCTTCGTGACCCCATGGACCAGAGCATGCCAGACACTCCTGTCTTCTACTGCCTCCCACAGTTTGGTCAAACTCATGTTAGTAACTTCAAGAACATTTTTTCAACCATCTCGACCTCTGTTGTCCCCTTCTCCTTGTGCCCGCCATCTTTCCCAACATCAGGGTCTTTTCCAGGGAGTCTTATCTTCTCATGAAGTGCCCAAAATATTGGAGCCTCAGCTTCACAATCTGTCCTTCCGGTGAGCACTCAGGGCTGATTTCCTTAAGAATGGATATGTTTGATCTTGCAGTCCATGGGACTCTCAAGAGTCTCCTCCAGCACCATAATACAAAAGCATCAATTCTTCGGTGATCAGCCATCTTTATGGTCCAGCTCTCACTTCCATGCATCACTACTGGGGAAACCATAGCTTTAACTATACAGTGGTACCTCAGGTTACATACGCTTCAGGTTACAGACTCCTCTAACCCAGAAATAGTACCTCGGGTTAAGAACTTTGCTTCAGGATGAGAACAGAAATCATGCTCCGGTGGTGCAGCGGCAGCGGGAGGCCCCATTAGCTAAAGTGGTGCTTCAGGTTAAGAACAGTTTCAGGTTAAGTACGGAAAGAATTAAGTACTTAACCCGAGGTACCACTGTATGGACCTTTGTTGGCAAGGTGATGTCTCTGCTTTTTAAGATGCCTTGGGATAGCCTTGGGATTGGTGATTTTAGCATTAGCTCTGAAGAGACCTGTGTGCTTGATTATTATTTGGGGGGATTATGGGATATTAATTAATGGCTTTGATTGTATTGGTACACTGAAAATCTATGTGATCTTGTTATGTCTTATGAGCAAACAAATTCAATCTGAACTGTAAGATGAGTTGTATGTTTGTACAGTGGTTAATACTTCCATGCTCAAATAAGAATTTCTTTTGTTTGTTTGTTTGTTTGTTTGTTAAAAAGGCTGAGCCTGGTCAGAATTGTTTGCAGATGAGGCTGAAGTCAATTCCAATCCTGAAAGTCAGAGGTGCTTTTAACCTCCGGGAAGGTTTTGTTTGTGTATGTGGAGATTTGGATTATGAGTAGCGAAAGAGGTTTTCTGTTCTTAGACCATTACAAAAGCAAGATTTAATTTTGCCCTTAGATCCTTCTGATCTTCATTATGCCATCTTACCTCTTCCTGGGTTTATGCTCTACCCTTCAAGCAGATTCTCAGAGCAGCTTACAGCGCTAAAGCAAAAGTACCATCCCCAAAGCATTTAAGAGCATAAACACACCACAAACAAAAAGCAGCACAATCCTAAATCTAAAAAGAGCTTTACATTTAATACCTTTTCGCCAGAGTAAGCATGCTGGAGAGCAGAACCTGCTTTGTGTGCACCTTCTGAAATGCTAATGAGCCCGTGCAAACCAGCCTTTCCTTTTATTTGTTCAGCTTTCCTTAACCATTTTGACCTATTTTCCAAAGAGATTGGTCTAGTTGGCATCTTAGGAGACACCCTCTCAGTGATTCTATGAGTCACACAGAGATCCTCCAACACAGTACTTTTGATTTCAGTTGCTCAGGTCTATTTCAAATGATGCTTAGGAACCAACATAAAGGTGAAGGGACCCCTGACCATTAGGTCCAGTCGTGGCCGACTCTGGGGTTGCAGCGCTCATCTCACTTTACTGGCCGAGGGAGCTGCCATACAGCTTCCAGGTCATGTGGCCAGAATGACTAAGCTGCTTCTGGCGAACCAGAGCAGCGCATGGAAACGCCATTTACCTTCCCGCCAGAGCAGTACCTATTTATCTACTTGCACTTTGACGTGCATTTGAACTGCTAGGTTGGCAGGAGCAGGGACCGAGCAACGGGAGCTCACCCCGCCGTGGGGATTTGAACCGCCGACCTTCTGATTGGCAAGTCCTAGGCTCTGTGGTTTTACCCACAGCGCCACCCGCGTCCCTTTAGGAATGAACATAGCAAGCTGCCTTATAGTGAGGTGCTTCCAGAGTGTTGCTATTTTGGGGTGGGATTCAGTCCCATCCTGGCAAATTCAGGTCGCACGGTTCCAGTTGTGCAACAAACTGGCCTCCCCAAAAGATCAGACTTTTTGCAATAAGGAAAGCGATGGAAATATGCTTTTGAAAGTGTGGGGTGGCACTTGCTTTGATGCAATGCTGCCATCTAACCTCTCTGCAAACAAATCGGAACCTAGGACCTTCTGCACGTAAAGCGAATGTTCTGCTCCTGAGCTGTATATGATGTCAGATATGGGACGCGGGTGGTGCTGTGGGTTAAACCACAGAGCCTAGGACTTGACGATCAGAAGGTTGGCGGTTCAAATCTCCGTGACGGGTGAGCTCCCGTTGCTCGGTCCCTGCTCCTGCCAACCTAGCAGTTTGAAAGCACATCAAAAGTGCAAGTAGATAAATAGGTACTGCTCTGGCGGGAAGGTAAATGGCGTTTCCGTGCACTGCTCTGGTTCACCAGAAGTGGCTTAGTCATGCTGGCCACATGACCCAGAAGCCTCCCTTGGCCAATAAAGCGAGATGAGCGCCGCAATCCCAGAGTCAGCCACGCCTGGACCTAATGGTCAGGGCTACCTTTACCTTTACCTATGGGACAGGCAAGGGCAGGGCTTGGCTTAATGAGTGTTGATAGGCACTGCCAATCAGCTGGTTGCCTGCACAGCCCCTTTGTAGCTGGTTGTCAGCTCTTCAGAAGCCCGGTTCAAAGTGCTACACAAAATAGTACTTTGGGAGAGGGGCTTCTGAAGACATCTGTTAGTGTGCTATCTTGCCCTACACTTTGAATGGGACTTTTGAGGCATGAATGGTGACCTTTGAATCTTTGTAGGCTTGGAAGGGACCACGAGGCTCATCTAGTACAAGTCTTTTGCCCAACGTGGAGCTTGAACCCACCACCCTGAGATTAAGAGTCTCATGCTCTACTGACTGAACCATCCCAGAGACTTGACATCTTCATGACTTCAGGTGGGTGGAGCAGAGTTTGGAAAGTCAATGAAGGTACACAGAGCAGCACAATGCATTAGAAGAAGTGTAAATATGCTTGCTCCTCCTAACAAAGAACAGATGTCAGTGCTACACCAACACTAGTCACCCTCAGCACAAACAAAAATGGTACTAGTCTTGTTTCCATCCATTTGCCTTTCATGACTGGGTTAAGAAGATAAAATCCTGTTGGATTTGGATTCCTCTGCATGAAGTTGGGAGGGACTAGGAAGAATGACTGAGGTGTTGAAAGATTAGCAAACCTCAAGACAAGTAAAGCTTAAACATTAATCATTGATAGACAGATCCAAGGGCATCCCTAAGGATTGCTAACAGCTTAGAGAATGCTTGAAAGATAAAGCAGTATACAAATTCAATAACTATTCTCCCTATAAGTTTCATGCTTCTTGCGCTAACGTTCCTAGTAATAGTCCCATTAAGAAAAAGTATAATGAAAGTAATAAAAATATGTTAACAAAACAGAAGAAAACACACAACACTAAGCTGTAGATCAATTTAATACACCAAACACTGCTGGAAAGCCTTGGTGAGCAGGTGAGTTTTAAGCAGACAACCAAAATGTCAGCACTAAGTGCAAACCTGATTTTCATTGGAAGTACATTCCAAAGTCCAGGTGCCACAACACTAAATATCCTGGGCTTAGTAGACTTAAAAAGAACATCATGGGCACACAGCACTACTAAACATATCTCTCACGAGGACCAAAATGACCAGGCAGGGGTACATAATGTAAGGCTTCCTTGTCACTGCTGCTAATTGGTAAGATTCCCACATATTGTTTGGATATGTACTATAGTGTTTTAACATTCTGAGAAGTGCATTAAAAAAAAACCCTGATGGCCATCTTGATACAAAATTTATAAAATATTTAACAAAAGTGGTTCTTACTGTATTTTTAGATCCCTTCAGTTAGTAAATGGGTAAACACAAAGCACTTGCTGTTTCAGATTTCATGCCACTTAGGCTGGAATAAACCTCAACTGGAGCTGTGGGTTAAACCACAGAGCCTAGGATTTGCTGATCAGAAGGTCGGCAGTTCGAATCCCCGCGACGGGGTGGGCTCCCATTGCTCAGTCCCTGCTCCTGCCAACCTAGCAGTTCGAAAGCACGTCAAAAGTGCAAGTAGATAAATACCATAGGTACTTCTCCGGCTGGAAGGTAAACAGCGTTTCTGTGCGCTGCTCTGGTTTGCCAGAAGTGGCTTAGTCATTCTGGCCACATGGCTATATGCCAGCTCCCTTGGCCAATAAAGTGAGATGAGCGCCGCAACCCCAGAGTTAGTCACGACTGGACCTAATGGTGAGGGCAATGGCGTAGCGTGGGGGGTGCAGGGGGGGCCGGCTGCACCAGGCGCAACATCTGGGGGTTAGGGTTAGGGGGCGCAAATCCACAGGTTAGGGGGCGCAAATTACTTGCCTTGCCCCGGGTGCTGACAACCCACGCTACGCCACTGGGTGAGGGGTCCCTTTACCTTTACCTAAGAGAAGGGGTGATTTGATTTTTTTAAACCCTGTCCCTCTTCACAATCCTAACATATAAAAAGCTGCTTCAAAATTATGTGACTGTCGTATCTGACATTGCAAGCAAGCCCCTTTCCTTGCGCAATTTGCCCTTATCGAGTGGTCCCTAAGATTATCCGCAGTGGCTCCTAGCAGTCAGCAGTCAGCAACTGTTGAGATGTTTAGACGGTTGAGATGTATCTGACATCTGGTGGGTTTTAGCTGTAACTACAGCAGCAGCCCAGCCCAGACATGAACAGATCTACCTAGGAATCCACTTGCTTTCTACGAGAGCTGCTGTCCAAGGTTCAAACTACAGGTGGCGATGAGCTGCGGAAAGCAACTTCCAAGGCTGCCAGTCTAAGAATAGGAAAAGAGTAGGAGGGGCTGCTTAAATCTTACCCATCCTATCGTTTGTCCGCTCAGAACTGCCCACCCCAAACTACTATTCTCCCTGTTGAGGAAAACGTACAGGCAATTCATTCTTTTTTTCTCCTGGAAAAAAATAGCTTGTAGAAAACGATGCTGAGTATGCAAACAACAGAAAACAAAAGCAAAAGGCAGCCCCTCAACCTTTCCTCCAGGGCTGCTTTATATAGAAACAAAAAAAAAAAAACAAAAAACAAAGCATACAGTTTGTATCTCAGTCTGCTGCAGTCTTGTTTCAGCCATGCTATGAGCCGGGGGCACTGGGCTAGACCTGGAGGACAAACAACTTACCTGCTACTGAGTAGCAGGTAACTAATCCAAAGGGCAAAATTTGAGCTAACAGGCGTGCAGGGCTTCTCCAGACATCCTTTACCTTGTGCATTTATGCTTATTTGTGCTCATGTTGGTATCAGGGCAGTTATCCACAAACACATTTTCAATGCTGCCTGCACCTCCAAAAGGTGGGCATACTGCTTCATTTCCACTTGGTGCATGTCCTGTAACTTCCTGCTAAAATTCTGCAACCTTTCCGTACCTCAAATGTTTTGGGCTCTGCATGTGTGTGTGTGTGTCCTACTTTTGTTGTTCGAGCGTGTCCCTCCAGACATCAATAATATGTTAAACGCTGGGGAAGCATTGCAGAACAACTAACAAAGCAGGATGGTGTGTGGATCATCCCGTATAAATCTGCTACTAATGCACTATTATTGCGCCAATGACATAATGCAGAATACATTTACAAAACACAACATACCAGGCTGGCGTGGCTCTCAGGTTCTTCAGGATCTAGAAGCTATCCAAGGGAACTTTCCCCAAAAATGGTAGCTGTGGATACAACACAGTCCACGGCTTAAATGAGCTCATGTAACTCCTAGGTAAAGGTAAAGGGACCCCTGACTGTTAAGTCCAGTTGCAGACAACTCTGGGGTTGCGGCACTTATCTCATTTTACTGGCCGAGGGAGCCGACATTTGTCCACATACAGTTTTTCCGGGTCATGTGGCCAGCATGACTAAGCCACTTCTGGCAAAACCAGAGCAGCGCATGGAAACACCGTTTACCTTCCCGCCAGAGTGGTACCTACTTATCTATTTGCACTTGACGTGCTTTTGAACTGCTAGGTTGGCAGGAGCAGGGGCCGAGCAACGGGAGCTCACCCCATCACAGGGATTCGAACCGCCGACCTTCTGATCGGCAAGCCCTGGGCTCTATGGTTTAGACCACAGTGCCACCCGTGTCCCCATGTATCTCCTAGATAACTGCTATAGTTTTTCAAGTAGTACTTCCACAAGTGATCCATGCTAAGCCTTGAGGTCTCACACTATGACACAACCAAATGGCCTTTGATTACAGTTTTTGTCTTCTCCACCGGGGATGTATTTGGAGAATAAACCGTTTTGGGTGGTGTCTGGGGTGATTTTATAAAACAACACTAACTGTTGCCATCCTAGATTCCTGCAGCAGGGCTGCGACCATAGTGAATACTATGGCAGGTAACTGGAATCTTGTCATTGTGTCCGCTAAGTTGCTAATGCCTGGTGCTTGGACTTTTTGAGGTTGCTGTAAAATGATGCAAATATGACTCAGATGCTGAGAGGCCTTAAAAATAGATAAGGTTTAAGATCCAGCTGCTTACATAATCACACAAATCCACACTAATCCTTCCACAGCACTACTCAGAACAGAGGACTTATCGAACTGGCAGTGCTGTGGATTCTGTAGTGCTCCGAACAAGGTTTCCTTGTCTTCAGCTGATATTTTTGGGGACAACATTCTGTGACTTTTCAGGCGGACTTTTAGCAATTTGTGGACTTCAAACAAAAATGCTGACATCCATAGGTGATTCCATGCATGATGTTAACTTTGGGAAACGCCTCCAAAGCATCTGTTTATTCTTAATGACCGGTCTTCATTTTTTGTTGATATATAAAGAAATTGATTTTTAACAGATATTTGTATATTTCCATAATTCTCTGCACACATGCAAACATGGCTCAGTCCAATATATTTGTTGCCTGAGGCAAAGGATGAGCTGGCACCCCCTTGCCCAATTCCACAAAAAGAAGTTGAGTGGCTTAACAACTGATAACATCAACAATGGCAACAGGCCTGGATCCTGAGGGCAGGTGGATAGCTTTGAGGGGACAAGCCAGGCTGCGGGGCATACAAGCCTCTGTCTTCCAACCTCTTGTTGAACCTCTCTCTCACTTTCCTCAGAGACCGTGCAGATCAGTCGTCTGTTTAATACACAGGCCAGTTCATTACTGCACCTGTCTTCCTAAAAGCAAAGGTATCCTTAAGAGGTAATGTGAGGCTAACTCAGATTGCTTGCTGCTCAGCAGGTAAACCTTTTGCGCCTATTAGGTCTGTAACTAATCTGTTTAGGATTAAATGTTATAGATATACCTGGCTGTAGCTGGGTGGAGATCTACTCTCCTTTATTGTTCTCCGTTTACGAGATTTTGGCATTTAATATGCCACCTAATAAAGGCTGGCTGCAGGCCCATGCAGATGGGAAGGGGCAGCTGGGGGCACTTGCCCTGGCCCTCAGGGGGCTGAGACAGCTGGGGGGGGGCACCAGGGGCCTGCCGGACTTATGCTGTCATAGCAAGGACATCTCATGCTACCCAGCTAACCTTGGAATCTCGCCCCAGGCCTCAGACAAGCTCTGCACAGGCCTGACTGGTAATGTCCTGGCTGTTCCTTAGCTGCTAAACTCTAGTTTTGCCAGCTGATCAATGACAGGGAATTGCAGACTTAAAGAGAATGAATGGTATTCCACAACTTTTTGACGTAAGAACTAGGGCCGCCAAGGATTGACTCCCCACTTTTTAAAAACCTGTTAATAAATTATCTGGAAGTTGAGCAGTAAGGTGGCTCAACTCCCCCAAGTTCGCTGGCTATATACTTCCCTTGTGAAAACTTTCCATTTCTTCCCACACATTTTCTTGTTCTTTAACCAGTTACTGATCTGACCTCTTAACTCAGGAGGGCTAAGTTTGTCAGGAGCCTTTGGTGAGGGACTTTGTCAAAAGATATATTTTTTACAAAAAACCTTAATAGTTATTTATTTATTCATACATACATACATACATACATACATACATACATACCCTGCCCATCTGGCTGGGTTTCCCCAGCCACTCTGGGCGGCTTCCAACAAAAGATTAAAATACAATAGTCTGTCAAGCATTAAAAGCTTCCCTAAACAGGGCTGCCTTCAGGTGTCTTCTAAAAGTCTGGTAGTTTTTTCTCTCTTTGACATCTGGTGGGAGGACGTTCCACAGGATGGGTCCCACTACCGAGAAGGCCCTCTGCCTGGTTCCCTGTAACCTCACTTCTCGCAGTGAGGGAACCACCAAAGGCCCTCAGCACTTGACCTACCAGTGTCCGGGTAGAACAATGGGGATGGAGACGCTCCTTCAGGTATAGTGGACTGAGGCCATTTAGGGCTTTAAAGGTCAGCACCAACACTTTGAATTGTGCTCAGAAATGCAGTAGTAATAATAATAATAATAATAATAATAATAATAATAATAATAATACTCACACAATGGAGCTTTGTGCCACATGGTGTTCCATGATCCTTCAAGGATAGTTTTCCCCATTAGCTTCCCACATTTCTTCCAGTACAATGGCAGAATCACAGACCAGAGACAAAGGGCCCTTACAGACCACAGAAAACATTCCTTTCATACCAAACTTGTACAATAGCTTTCATAAACGGAAGGGCCCTTTATCTGGTGAACATAAATGGTAAAATAACTCACTTCAGCCAGATACAACCAATCTGAATGATACACTTGTTAAAAACTTTTTGGAAGTTCAGGTACAAACCCCTATCCACATGCATGTTGACACTTTCAAAGAATTCTAGCAGTCCTAAGATAGGAATTACTTTTGCAGAAGCCATGCTGATTCCTCTTCAGCAAGACTTGTTCTTCTGTATGCATGATATTTTTAAATTTAATAGCCCTTTCCAGCAATTTATCCAGAACTGGCCTTTAATTTGCTGGATTTCCCTTTGAATATAGATGCCATAAGACTGTGTTGTGTATTTGTTGAAATATGAGTCTGATTGGTGTTTCCTGCTGGTTGAGACCTATCTTGTGCAGCATTCTGTTTTCAAGTAGCTAACCAGATGTCTATAGAAAGCCCACAATGGATCAAACATTTACTCCAATAAGGCAATTGTTTCATGTTTTAGCCACACTGGTTTTCATTTTGTACTTTCTCAAATCCATACCCCTTTTATCCTTAGGGACTGTCTCCTAGTCTCATATACAGTGCATTGCAGGATAATCCCTATTTTCCGACAACTGCCCTAGATTTTTGGGAGAAATCTTGATGATCCCGTTAAAAATATTGCTGTTAATTTGTGCATAGATGCCCTATAAATGCCATTCTTGATGTTTCAGGTACTCTGAAGTCTTCTGAACCACCACTTCGCCAGCAGAGGGAGCCCTTAACTCAGTAGATCAGCTGTACTTCCTGCAACAGGACTGAGCTACCTCGCTTTGGAGTTTTGGCATAGGTACACAAATATATGTGGTTCCAGTTTTGTGAAGTTGTGATTACCATTAATCTTGGGGGGGGGCGAAGACTTTTAACCTTGCAGACCCCAAGAAAATGCACTGAAGATCGTTTTTGTTTAATTTTTCGTGTAATTTTTATGTCTGCCGTGTCTTGACTCCTGCTGCTCCGTGAAACCTGCTTGACATGACTGGGAGAGATTTCATTTCAGAAAAATGTCCCTACCTTGAGAAGCTTATAATTATGGGGGATCTCTAGATGTGCAAACTTTTAGCAGTGAGCCCCACCCACCCATCCTGAAAACACTTTTAACGTGTGTGTTTTCGAGTATACAATCTGTTCTTAAGTACAGAGCTCAATGGAAGCACACCTTTGTGTAGTCAGCTGTGCAAAGGTATGTCGGGTGTGATGTCACAAATTCATTTCCCTTTCCCTCAGTGGAACAGTTCTTTAACTTTTAAGAATTTGATTTAATATAATGATGATGATGATGATGATGTAGATGATGAATTTGATAAAGCGCTTTAACTCCCTCCCCAAAGGCAGTCACCTACCTGAACCTTGGTGAGAGAGGTCAGTAGACAGCCAACTGATTAGTGTTGCTATCATTGCCATTCCAAATGCTACAAAAGTATTTAAATATCAAATCTGTAGCTTTAGAATGTGGCCTTTCAGCTGAAAAGGGTCTGAGCTTAGCAAATCACTTTTCTTTCGTTCTCTCCCAGCCTGTTTGCATATTGGAAATGGATGGTGAAAAGTTTTAGGAAGTTTACAACACGTTGTGACTATTTATAGAGCTCCTTACTTTGATGCACACCAAAGCTTTAGACCTTTGTGTAATTTATGCAGGAGAAATATTACATTGTTTAGCGGGGGGGGGGGAATGTAGCTTTAAAGAGGATCTGAATTTACAAATGGCAAGGAACAAGAGCACCTTTTCTGTCTCTTCAACTTTGTTGTTGTTTAGTCGTTTAGTTGTGTCCAACTCTTTGTGCCCCCCTGGACCAGAGCACGCCAGACACTCCTGTCTTCTACTGCCTCCCACAGTTTGGTCAAACTCATGTTAGTAACTTCAAGAACATTTTTTCAACCATCTCGTCCTCTGTCGTCCCCTTCTCCTTGTGCCCTCCATCTTTCCCAACACCAGGGTCTTTTCCAGGGAGTCTTCTCTTCTCATGAGGTGGCCAAATATTGGAGCCTCAGCTTCACAATCTGTCCTTCCAGTGAGCACTCAGGGCTGATTTCCTTCAGAATGGATACGTTTGATCTTCTTACAGGCCATGGGACTCTCAAGAGTCTCCTCCAGCACCATAATTCAAAAGCATCAATTCTTTGGTGATCAACCTCCTTTATGGTCCAGCTCTCACTTCCATACATCACTACCTTAACATATGACAATTAAAAATACCTGAATATTGTGCAGTGAGTCGGGAGTTAACTGAAATCACACCCAATGAGAATGTCAACAGAATTAATTTAAATATTAGAATGCATGTGCTAGTTTTAGTTGTGTTAGTTGGGTGAAGAGTTGGGATATTACATGTCAGTGGTTGGCGAATGACAAATAAGGCATTTCTAAGTGTAGAATGATGATTTAAACCAGGGTGGGAAGCATTCATTGTCAGTGGACAAATATTTGTGCTTAACTCTCTTGGCACCAATGATTACCTGGTTATATTTATACAGTTTTGCTTCCCATTCTTATAACTCATTTGCATTCCATTTCCCACCCCAGCACTGCTGTATCTAGGTTTGCGTAACTGGGCTGTCTCTAGGCTTTTGTGGGTGAGATCTAATCTTGCCTCCTCCAAACACCAAGGAGAGTTATGCACTCATATGACAAATGAAAAATATCAGTGATCATTAGATGCTATGGTAAACACATGATTGCAGTCAAAAGCAGGTCCTTCGTCTCAGTTTTCACCAACAACCAAGAAAACTTTCTCAAGATGGTCCACCAACTGTATTATAGATAGCTGAAATTGGGGGTGGAGGAGAAATGCAATTCAGTACGCATTTAAATTCACACTTTCTGAAATGATATGCAAACCAAAACACAGCCCACCTTTGAACTTTGCACTTATCTGAATTTTTGCAATGCACTTTTTGAACCAAGCAATGTTTACAAATATGCATATATTAGGGGAGAGTATGCACAAAAGTGGAGATATTAGTGGAAGATAGCATAGCAAAATGCATTATGTTGAATGAAATTGCTTGCATCGGTCAAAACTGCGTTTGGAAGCAGAAATTCACACTAAAATACTGGTGACATTTCATGTGGATTTTTCATTTTAAAAAGTACAAATTGCTGCAGAATGTGGAGAACTAAATCTAAGATGGGGAAAATGAGAAACTGAGAGTAATGAAATGGATAAATCTTTCCATTCCTAGCTGACATACAGAACACTGGAAACGCTCTGTGTTACTGAGTTTGTAGGGAGAGGAGCACCTATTGGCACCTCTGGTCGGCCTCCCCTGTAGCGAGTGCCTTTTGAATGACAGTTTTCAATTAGATCAGCACTATTATTGGCAAAAGAAGAAGAAGAAGTAATAAAAGACAAAGGGAATTTTATGGTAATAAGGGAAAACAAATTAAAAAGCGGGAAAAGAAACATTGAGTTTTTGCATATGGCTTGGATTCCAACGAAAGATTAATGTTTAATTAGAGAACATTTATAGGAGTGCTGACAAAGCATTACATTTCTCTAATTTATCCCTTCTGCAGCATATGATTTGCCTAAAAGGCCCTCAAACCAATAGGTGCAAAATGTGATTTCTGAAAGTGTAAAATAATGTGCAGTGCTACAAGCAATGTTCTAACAGTCCAGGTTCCTGAAGCTTCACAGAAATGTATCCCATGATAAGGTTAATAAATGAGATCTCTGGGCAAGACTAAATAAATCTTGCCAAGCACAACTTTCTAAAAGTTCACCATAAATAGAGCATTCCCAAATCGCATGGAATGCAGTTGCATGTAAACCTGTATCAGCAGTTATTTTTTAAAACAGCTATATCAAGGTCTTTTTTTAAAAAAAAATCTAATTAGTACAAAATTCATTTTTGGGATGTAAGCTTAAAATGAAGGTCAACAGAGGACAAAATTAAAGGATCTGAAGTAGCCTTCTATTGTGAATACATAATGCTGAAAGATGAACCAAATTAGCTCTCAGGCGGGTTGTGCCAGATTTACAGATAACTTTAGTATTTTTGGTCATTCAGAAGTAACTAGCACTTCAAAGCTGTATTTGTGTAAGCACACATAAGTGTTTCCAATTATGATAAGATCTGAATCTGGTGATGCATAACACGTATAAATCTGATGTATGTCTGCAAAGGAGGTCATTGTGGTTAACCAACAAGACAAAGTATAAATTCAGCTTTCAGCCTACTTCTCCCACCAGATCTGCTTTTGGATAATTCAGAAATCAGGACTTTCCCCTAATGTCATGTGATTGGTTGCTGCAATACTGCTTCACTTCAGTTAGGTCTTTCTGATCATGGTTTGAGGGTAGAACTATCACATAGCTGCATAGTGTAAGCGGTGTAGGCTTAAAGGTTTCAGATGAATTGCTCAATAAACTGAGATTTAATCCTGAGTTAGTCAGTCAAAGCACTGACTTTTAACACTGAGAAGTAGGAGGCGCTGTGGGGAGATGGTTAGCCGGTCTTTGGCTTGCACTTTTGATAGAGCTGGCTTTGTCGCTAGAGGACAGGTTGCGTCTTAGTAGAACGGAGCACCACTCAAAAGCATTAGCTGGTTCAGCAGTTGCCACCATTTCTGGACAGGGATCCACGCTCTGATAACCTCCCAACAGGAGGCTAACCTGGTAACCTCCCAACAGGAATACAGTGGTACCTCAGGTTACATACGCTTCAGGTTACAGACTCTGCTAACCCAGAAATAGTGCTTCAGCTTAAGAACTTTGCTTCAGGATGAGAACAGAAATCGTGCTCTGGCGGCACGGCAGCAGCAGGAGGCCCCATTAGCTAAAGTGGTGCTTCAGGTTAAGAACAGTTTCAGGTTAAGAACGGACCTCCGGAACAAATTTAAGTACTTAACCCGAGGTACCACTGTAATGAAATGCATTATATACAGAACTGCCCTTGAATATGACTCAGGAGCTTAAATTGGTACAACTTCTAGAATGTTGACTATGGAACTTGCTTCCCCAGGAGGCAGTGATTGTGCACAGAACACCAGTTCTTTTAACAACAACAACACAAAAACACTTCAATGGCTCTCAGTTTGCTTCTGGGCACAATCTAAGGTGTTGGCAGCTACCCTTAAAACCCCAAAGCATGGGTAGGCAAACTAAGGCCCAGGGGCTGGATCTGGCCCAATCACCGTCTGAATCCGGCCCGTGGACGGTCCGGGAATCAGCGTGTTTTTACATGAGTAGAATGTATCCTTTTATTTAAAATGCATCTCTGGGTTATTTGTGGGGCATAGGAATTCGTTCATTTATTTTTTTCAAAATATAGTCCAGCCCCCCCACAAGGTCCTGCTGAAAAAGTTTGCTAACCTCTGCCCTAAAGGGACCAAAATACCTGAAGCAGCACGTCTTCCCATACTTCCTATTTGTTGCTTTCCATTTGGCAACACAGGAGAATGTAAGAAGTTCACAACAATATCCCACCCATCCGTGTCTTGCCTCCAATAAATGGCCTGTTTCAGAAAGCTTCAGTAGTGCAGAATATTATCGATGGGATGCAATTGTGCTTCGCCATTAGCAGAAGGGCTTTTGAATCTGCGGACACAGCAGCTCCCCAAAGGAGGGTCAAGTGATTTTTGCAAATTCCCTCTGCAGCCCCTTGGGGAAGGGCCGTAACTCAGTGGTAGAACATCTGATTTGCTTGCAAAAGGCAACCCCTGGCACCTCCAGGTAAGAGACCTATGTCTGAAACGGTAGATAGCAGCTGCCAGTCAGTGTAGACCGCTGGTGGCGAACCTATGGTATGCGTGCCAGAGTGGGCACTCAGAGCCCTCTCTGTGGGCATGTGCGGCATCGCCCCAGCAGGGCCAGTGCTGGGGGTTGGCAAAGTGGGCAGCTGCCCCCCCCAGTGCCGCTGCGGGTGGGAAACGCTCCCTAGAGCACCCGCCACCCACAATGGCGTCAGGAAGAGTTGCACGTCCTCCCCCGACGCCCCTGCGAGCAGCAAACACTGCCTAGAGCGCCCACCATCCACAACACCGTCAGGGAGAGTTGCGCGCCCACTGGTGGGATTAGGAGTCCAGCAACATCTGAAGAGCACCATAATGGCTGCCCCTGCGTACAGTGGTATCTCGGGTTAAGTACTTAATTCGTTCCGGAGGACCGTACTTAACCTGAAACTGTTCTTAACCTGAAGCACCACTTTAGCTAATGGGGCCTCCTGCTGCTGCCACGCCACCGGAGCACGATTTCTGTTCTCATCCTAAAGCAAAGTTCTTAACCCGGGGTTAGCAGAGTCTGTAACCTGAAGTGTATGTAACCTGAAGCGTATGTAACCTGAGGTACCACAGTACACCAATAACCTGCCTTTCCTTCATCACAGAACTCAAAGTTAGCATTCATGGAGTTCTTAGGCAAACTCTCGTCAAATGGCTAATAATAATAATAATAATAATAATAATAATAATAATAATAATAATTTATTTATACCCCACCCATCTGGCTGGGTTTATTTGTTTATTTATTTATTTATATTTATTTGTATGTGCGCATGCAATCATTATTATCCCACATTAAATTGCCATGTTGGCACTTTGTGATAAAGATAAATAAGTGGGTTTTGGGTTGCAGTTTGGGCACTCGGTCTCTAAAAGGTTCGCCACCACTGGTGTAGACAGACAAGTCCTAAGCTTGGTGAGCCAATGGTCTGATTCAGTACAAGGCTGTTTATGTTCCACACACCCAAAGAGTGCTACGTAGATTTGGGAGATTCTCCAGAACAGTGTGGGAGATAGCAAGGGAAAGGAGGAAAATAGTGAAAATGGCTTCCCTCCTCCATATAGCAGAGAACTTTACCCTTCGGCGTTATTGAGTTGCATAAGTGTTGCCTAACTAAAGCATTTGGAAGGATGATCTGAGCATCTGACATCAGGATGTCAGGATGACCTGACATCTGCTAATATTCTTAATTGTCTGTCGTACTAGTCTTTGATGGCAAACAGTGATGATGGTTATAGGTTGCCTCCAGCATCAGTGACAGCATGCTTTTAAATATCAGCTGCTAGGGAACAACAATGAGTGATAGCTATTGTCTTCCTGTCCTGCTTGTGAGTTTCCCAGTAGCCTTTGGATGCCCACTGTGAGAACAGGATGCTGACCCAGGCGGGTCTTTGCTCTGTTCCAGAAGGATTCTTCTTACGTTCAACCAATTTGTTTGATGCTTTTGTGAATTCAGTCAACTCTTGGCCATTACTGGTTCTGGGTTTTCACACATCAACCCTATGCCGTGTGAATCTGAACAGGCATATCCTGTATAAACAGAATGACACCAGTCTCTCAACGACCTTTCTTCTTGCATGTTATTAGCTCATTGTTCATTGTTTGCATGTTATAAATATGAGGGAAAGTACATAGAGGAGAAGGAACAAGAAGTCAAACATGCAAATATCCCGCTGGGATATTAACAGATTGAACTTCTGTTAAAGGTGGACCTGTTGAACTTGGCAAAATCTTTCCCCTTCTTTCTCTTCTTTGGATAAGAGTCTTGTGTGCCCTGAACACTTGCTCCTGACTCAACACCACCAACTGAATAAAAGCGAACCATTCTGAACCCTCTGCAGCAAATTATGTGTGATGGGAGGGACGCGGGTGGTGCTGTGGGTTAAACCACAGAGCCTAGGACTTGCTGATCAGAAGGTCGGCGGTTCGAATCCCCGCGACGGGGTGAGCTCCCGTTGCTCGGTCCCTGCTTCTGCAGTTCGAACCTAGCAGTTCGAAAGCACGTCAAAGTGCAAGTAGATAAATAGGTACCGCTCTGGCGGGAAGGTAAACAGCGTTTCTGTGTGCTGCTCTGGTTCGCCAGAAGCGGCTTAGTCATTCTGACCACATGACCCGGAAGCTGTACGCCAGCTCTCTTGGCCAATAAAGCGAGATGAGTGCCGCAACCTCAGAGTCGGCCATGACTGGACCTACTGGTCAGGGTTCCCTTTACCTTTACCTATGTGTGATGGGTCTCTCAAAAGCATGTCCTGGAGTCTGCAACCCCTGAGTTTTATTAATGGATGATAAGAGAAGATTCCATTTTTGCTTGCTCTGCCCTTCAGAAATTTGGAAGGACTGACACCCTGGCATTGTTTTCAGGGCTGGCCTCTCACCAGGTGATCCTGGGTGACTCTCTATCTAGAATAGCCCTTCTTGGCTGCAGCACCAAGTAGAAAAGACTGTCCATTCCTGTTGCTATTCCGATAAACTTGCTGGTGTTGCTCAGGAACAGCAGCAAGCAATGGAAATATTAAGGGCCGGGTTGCAGATGTGCAAGAAGAAGCCACCTAGCAGGCAACAAATCCCAAAAGCAGCAGGACGAAAGAGGAGAAGGGCAAATAGTACAGTGCCACTGGGGTGTGGAAGTGTGGATTTGTGGCAGAGCCTCGTTTCAGAGACAGGCTTAATGTTCAGGGGCAGAGGTGAAATTTAGCTCCACTTGTCTGGCAAAGCTATAGCAAGCAGGTGAAAGAGAGACTACAAGGACTTATTAGGGTTTGTCAGTCTGCAGGACCAAATGGGACAACTAAAAAAGTGTTGTTTATTTTGTTTATATATGCCCCTCCCAAGGTGTCAAGGGTGATGCACATATCAGTAAAAATACAATCATTTACAACAGTTCTGGGGAACATTTGGCTCATTGCCCAGGCTCGCTATGGCTGATGGGAATTGTAGTTCAGCAAAACCCGGGGGGGGGGTCAAAGACTTGCTATATCTGAAACAAAATAAAAAAAATCCTTCCAGTAGCACCTTAGAGACCAACTAAGTTTGTTAATAGTATGAGCTTTCGCGTGCATGCACACTTCTTCAGATATCTGCCATATCTGATTTACAACAATAATTAAAACATCTTAAAACTATAAAGCTCAAATGAACAATATAGCACAACAGCACAATACTTTCCCCCATCTCCCATTTCATAGAGTTTTAGTGTTGGAAGGGACCCTGAGGGTCATCTAGACCAACCCCCTGCAATGCAGGAATCACCATAGCTGTCAAGTGTCCCTTATTTGAAGGGACAGTCCCTTATTCTAGCACCATGTCCCGCTGCTGTCCCTTATTGATGGATGTCCCTTAAATGTCCCTTAAATGATGTCCCTTAAATTTCAAAGGAAGCAGCTCCTCTCCCTCCCTCCCTGCCAGCCAGGGACGAGGGAGGCTCCAACTGTGTTGCTTGGCTGTATTGCTCACCCAATAAGACGTCTAAGAACGACTGGGGGGTGGAGCTTGCATGACTTGTGTGTGGCTAGTTAATGCAAGCTGAGGGGGGTTTTGAATGCTGGACACCATTTTGTTGCACATGCTGCTGCAAACTTTGCAGTGCAAAGCCAGGCCGGGGAGCCATCTTCAGTTGAGGCTGCATAGGCCTTGTGGTGCATGTGATTCAGATTCTATTCAGTTGAACCTCTGGTTACAAAGTTGGTTGGACAGTGTTCTCGAAGCTACCAGCATGAGTCTGACCAGACTGCAGGAGGACAGGAAGACTGGAGCGTCTGGAACAGGTGAGGCTGCAGGTCCCTTATTTTGGCTGCTGGTCCCTTATTTTCAAATCTGTAAGTTGACAGCTATGGGAATCACAGCTAAAGGATCTGTGAAAAGATGGCCATCCAGCCTCTGATTAAAAACCTACAACGAAAGAGAGTCCACTATCTGCTGAGGTAGTCTGTTTCACTGTCAAACCATCAGAAAATCCTTCATAGTTTTTAGTCAGAATCCTTTTAATTAAAATCCGTTGGTGCAGATCCTATCCTCTGGTGCAGCAGAAAACAAGCTTTCTCCATCTTCCATGGGACAACCCTTTAGATGTTTGAAGACGGCCATTAAAGCACCTTTCAGTCTTCTCTTCTCCAGGCTAAACATGCCAAACTCCCTCAACCATTCCTCCCAAGGCTTGGCTTCCAGGCCATCTTATTATCTTGGCCCGCCCTCCTCTGTACATGTCCCAGCTTGGATTCAGACCACACCTATCTCCCAAACACCTTGTGGAGCAAATACGTCTTCAGTTGATGTCCGAAAATGCTGTACTTTCCCAGGGATGGGTGCCACCACATAGAAAACCCTATCCTGTATCTGTATGGCACACCAGCTGTTTCAAGAGCAGGAACTCCCCTGCCGTTCTCCAAGATTAGGTGGTAACTATTGGGAGAGGCAAGTATTGGGAGACCCAAGAAGTTGGGTCCTAACATGTTGAGGGAATTGGTAGGCAAACTAAGACCTGTGGGCTGGATGCGTCCCAATCTGGCCCGCGGATGGTCTGGGAATCAGTGTGTTCTTACATGAGTAGAATGGGTCATTTTATTTAAAACAAACCTCTGGGTTATTTGTGGAGCATAGGAATTTGTTCTCTCCCCCCCCCCCAAATATAGTCTTTTCCCCCACAGGGTCTGAGGGACAGTGGACCGGCCCCTTGCTGAAAAAGTTTGCTGAACCCTGGTTTAAGGCTTTGTATGCCAGTACCAACACCTTGAACTGGGCTTGGGAGTTCAGAGGCAGCCCACATGGTATGTAGACATATGTCCCCTAGAACACCCAAGAACTTCAGTCTAGCCCTTGCAGCAGTGGGACATGCCAGGCTTGGGCTTAGGTTTCCCAGAAAATTATTTTGCCTCTGAATCTCGGGAAAGCTCTGATCCTGACTCCTACTTGCTCTAAGGCCCTGGGAGAACCACCTTGCCTTATCTGAACCAGCTTTCCTTTCTATAAAAGCTACTGTATGCTTTCCTCCATCTTACAGATTTTATAGTGACTATCAATAAAAAAAAACCCGCCTCTGTTTATTGCTTCTCAAAAGCTAGAAGTCAGTGCAGTGTGCCATTCTCTCTTTGTTTGGCTTGTACCTTCCGCTGTCGTGTATATGAATTATTGAGTGCTTGATAAACCGGAGAGTGCAGTTTGTGGAGAGCTGGACAGAGTTTTTTTGCTGCAGTCCTCCCTGCTGCCCCTGAGTCACGTATCTCAGCGGAGCCTCTTTCTGTAAATAGTTGCAGGACCTCTCTATCTCCGAGACTAGGCTCTGGAGCCTTTTCAAGTCAAACAGGATGTGTGTTTGCTAATTAATTAATTTATTTATTCTACTCTGGCTTACACTGCCAAGTTTCCCCAAGGACTCCGGTGTGCCATCTCAACTCACCCTCTTCTGCGGCTTTTGGCTGGAGTGTTTGTTTTCTTAACTATGGGTGAATGTAAATGGAACGGCTTCACCAAGACTAGAGCTAAGCAGGTTTCTTTCAGCTCCACCTCAATATTTCAAAAACAGAGCCATTGTTTATTCACAGGAGAGAGCGAGATTCCTGGTATGGGATGAAGTGGGAGGAATGAGAGATAACAAATACCGACAAACCTCCGTGTTACTCAGATCTCAGAATAGAGACGCATCAGATGCAATGTTTCATCTGTGAAACTTCTCTTGCCCCCCCCTAAAGCGACCCTGCCATGAGACTGTGCCCTCCAACATTTCTCTGATTAAAATAAGGATGTTCCACTCCATAATAATAATAATGATTTTATTTTTTGTACCCCGCCCAACTGACTGGGCTACTCCAGCCACTCTGGGCAGCTTCCAACATATATTAAAACATAACAAAACATGAAACATATAAAAACTTCCCTATACAAGGCTGCCTTCAGATGTCTGTAGAGTTGTAGAGTTACTTATTTCCTTGGCTTGGGAGTCACATAGCTCCATACCCTCCAACATTTCTCTGATGAAAATCGGGACGTCCTAAAAAAAAAGCAGGACATTCCCAGATAAAATCAGAAACCAGGACGGCTTTTGTAAATCTGGGACTATTTCTTGGGAAATGGGGACACATGGAGGGTCTGGAACAGCCAAAAGCAGCCATAATTTCAAAACTTCAACATTTCAATGGTTTTTCTTTGGCAATAGGGGGATGTCATACTGACCAAGATTTGTTCTATTTTAAAGCGGTGGAGTCAAGAGGAGTATGGTCTAAGTAGCAGAGGCACTGACTTGCCACCCACATTGAATTCACAACCACTGAACTGACTTATGTTTATCTGTATTGGGTCAATGATTGGTGGTGATGGGTGTGTTGGTTTCATTTTAATCGCCTTTGAACTGATGATTTCTGAATTCATAACATTAGTACTGATTGCCTTTCATTTAATTTTCTATCAACTATTATTTATTTTAAACTTAAGTGGAATTAGCTGAACTAACTGAAGTGACAGTGTCCATATTGATTACTTTGGAGTTTAATATAGGTGAATTAGTTTAGAACTGAGTGCTTTTGAATAATAATAATAATTTTATTATTTATCTCCTGCCCATCTGGCTGGGTTTCCCCAGCTACTCTGGGCGGCTTACAGAATATATAAAACATATTATTGAATTAATATGTCTGTCTTGGAATTGAGGGAATGGGAATATAGTTTTGGAGTGAATTTTGAAATGGTTATTGAAGGGATTGTTGTATTTTATTTCATTTGCAGTTTTGATCACCATCATATTAGTTGTGGGTGGCACAACCATAATTTGAGTTGGCTGATGTACATTTTTTTGGATTGTGGACTTCATCTGTATCATAACTGATATATGAAGGGTGAATATGAGTAATTAATTGAGCCGCCAAAGGATTTTTTTTCTGATAGAGCCTGTCAATTAATATTATCATTTGATTAGCTTATGAAAAATCTGAAAGCTGAAGCTCAGATCTGAATGCATTTAGAGAAAATGGATCTATAATCAGGAAACAAAAATAAGGATGCAAGAAAACAATACATGATGAATTTTGATTTAACGTTGATTTAACGCTTGAAATAATTAATGATGTCTTCACAAATGAGTACAATAATTTGAAGAAAGAAGCTAACAGTTTGCCCCAGGAAGCAAAAAATAACAGAAATATTTAGAGAGTCAAGGAATTAGAACGACGTTAATATGATAAAGGGTGGGATTAACCTAATGTGCCCCATCTGTGGAAGCCTTGCTCAGTGATTTCTGCTTGTGCAGTGGGCTCTCCCATCCCCTTCTTTCCCCCAAACCGATTCAGAGGAGGGGTGTTAGGAGAACCCTAGAACAGTGTAGTGGGAGGTAGGGGAAAAACATCCCATCTGGTAAGCTGTAATGCTAGCACAGGAGGAATGTTCATGATAGCGAGACATTGAATTCCACCCATAAGGAGATCAGACGCTAAATAAAATATTGCAACCCAAAAACAGAGCAAGGCAGACTTGAAATTGAGAGAATTGGAAATTAAGATAGGTAATCAGGGAAGTAAAATATAAGACTGTGAAGGGAAGATAAGAACAACGGGAAACAGTAATTAGAGAATTGAAAGCAAAAAGTGGAGCTAATGAACTAGAATTGACAAAAGGGAATTTTGAGAACCGATAGTGAATGAAGAAAATATACGGTAACTTTATAATAAGAGCGGGTTTTTTCTGGAAGGCAATTTGCAGCTATATTTTATGAGCTGTTGGCATGAAAATGCCTATCATGTTTATTCTAGCTATTCAGGGTGATTGGATAAACCAAGTGATGGTTCAGTTCATAACATTACATGTGAGGGAGGTATTATATTCAGAGGAGGAATGACCGCTGGGAGGAGTGCAGAAAGAAGAAATGCCATGGTGTATCTTCATCAGCACAACCGAACGCCTTCATCTTCCCCAGCTGCAACAAAACATATCTCTCCTGTATTGGTCTGTACAGGAGATCAGTGCAGGTATGCTCAGTTTGAATTCACCCCTGAAATCTTCCATTCTGAGACAAGACAGATGCCAACCAAAGGGTTGTTTCTATTTAATGAAAATGCTGCAGAAAGCAAATAGCCAGTATAAACAAGGAGTTCCCTTCAAATTGTGGGCCTTCTCTAAATGAGAATTGGTGGCCGTTAATGCAATTGAATTAATACAACTTCACCAGATTATTCACTGAATACACAAGGAAAAATATCGGCCCTTCAAGAATGCATCAATTTATGGGGATGGGGAATGGTTGTTGTGAACCCAGGATGTTGGCAGTCCACTTTGGGGGACTCTGGGAGGGGGCTGGCTCACATTTCTTCATTCTCCCATTCAAGTAGCTCTCCTGTGAAATGAATTGCTGAACAGGTGTTCTGTTGATATCGTTGAAAGTCCGGATAGCAGAACAGAATAGCCAAGAACAGACAAGCAGCAGTTTATGTTGCTCATTTCTGAGTCACAAAAAAGAACAGTAGTCAGTGCACCTGCCCTTCAGGGAAGATTATTGTTCTAAGCTCATATTCTACTTGAGCCAGCAGGTGCATTTAACACGCTGTGATGCGCAAGATTTGAGGTTCCCCATCGTTTAGTTTCTAGCTGCCACTGATGCACCTGTTATTCTTATCCTTGACACCATCCGATTCCCATTTTTATTTTACTAAGCTGTTTAAGTCAGTGATATCCCATGGGGCTAAGTGCCAAGTGTTAATTACATGCTTCATAGAAAAACTGACCTATCGCTTAATATCTGGTCTGCTTTAATGTCAAGCAGTGATCTTTAGCTCCTGTGCCCAAGATCAGACAGTAAGTACACCTGCTTGGCATCTCTTACTGTATAGGTTTTGCAAAATATTTTGGGCTTCTGCCCATTAATCCTGCAATCCCAAGCATGTGTCTTTGAGAGTAGCCTCCAAGGAACACAATGGAGCTTACCCCTAAGTAGATAAACTTAGGATTTCACGGCAAGGAAGGCTGTCACCTTCATTCTTATGATGAGATTGCATTGCCTTTGCCTAACAGGCAGAAATTCAACAAGTGCTGTAATTTTTGCTCTATAAGACACACCTTTTCCCCTTCAAAAATTAAGGGGAAATGTGTGTGTGTCTTATGGAGCGAATGCAGGCTCCTTGGCTTCAGCGATAGCAATGCAAAGCCTCCGAAGCGCAGAGGGAGAGCTCCTCCCGTGCTCTGGAGGCTTCGTGTTGCTTTCGCTGAAGCCGCCTGAAGCCCCTGGAGCGCAGCGGGAACTCCCACTGCGCTCCGGAGGCTTCAGGCAGCTATCCGCAAGCCTTTGGAGTGCAGCAGGAGTTTCCGCTGCGCTCCAAAGGCTTGCGGATAGCTGCCTGAAGCCTGGAGAGCGAGAGGGGTCGGTGAACACTGATCCCTCTTGGTCTCCAGGCTTCGCTTCACTGGAGAGGCGCTGCACAGTTTTCCGTCTCTGCGCAGCGCCCCTTCAGCGAAGCGGGAGGAGAAATGGAAGGGGCTCTGTTCCTCCTCCCGCTTCGCTGAAGGGGCGCTGAGCAGAGAGGGGGAGGATTTTCCCCCCCTGTTCTCCCCCTCCTATGGTCCAGTGTGTCCTATGGTCTGGTGCGTCCTATACAGCGAAAAATACGGTATATTCTCCCAGCATGATAATGTTGGAACATCTGAGAATTAAGAGGATGGCATGTTACGTCTTGGCTCCATCCAGCACCTCCTGCATCAGCCACCAAGGCCAGGTCAGACATCAGCCGCCCTCCAATGAGAATGTCTTGTCCTGTCATCTAGCTGCTTCAACAGTCAGTAGATTCAGCTGAAGAATTGCATTTGTTGGAACATCAGAGAACAAGGGGAGTGGAGGCACTTATATACACCTTTGCCCTGCTGTAATGACGCTTGTGTTATTGTGTTTTAAATATATTGTAAGCTGCCTTAGCAGATGCGTTAGAAATGCTCCTGAATAAATAAAGCAATGACGAGAGACAACTTCACCTGCTACATTCTAGAGTGTTGCACAGCTATTAAAAGCATAGGAGCACTGCCAAATTAAAGACAGTAACCTTATTTATCCAGCTATAGTTTTCCTAGCTATGTGCCACAGCTGTCAATAGAAGGGTTGAGGCTTCTGCTCTTCCTCCTGCAGAGAAAAGGCAGCCAGTGTTCAGTCAAATCAAAGGGAACTGAATCCTCCCCTCATATTTTTGTGAAACTAACTCGACTGCAGGGTTGATGTCTCCCTCCCCACTCCCCACCCCCTTTATCTGCTCCGTGCAGCTTGGCCGAGTTCCTAAGCTCACCATTCGGATGCCAAACCTTGATGGCCGATTCTGGGGAAATAAACGAAGGGTTGCATTAAGGAGAAGATGAAATATTGGGGCTCTCCAAATTTCTTGCACAAGACACTTTGTGCAGAACTCCTTGCATCAAAGAAGGAAAGGCGATGTGACCTTTTAAATTCAAGATAATAAAGTTGCCTCTGCAGCATAGGGATCAGCAGCTGGATGCCTTGTGGCCAAATTTTAGAGTTCTGAAGAGTCCCACTTTGGCTCCTCAGCTGTCAGAGAGATGTAAATAGGGAGTGCAAATGGAATCGCTCTTTGGTAAAGCAGTTGCTGACCAGCACTCCATTTGCCTAGCTGGGCAACTAGGTAGCTAGAGTATTCCTTGTTCATAAGACCTGATACCTTTAATTAAGAGTGTACGTAAACCCCTGTACTAGGTTAGAGGTACACACATCTCTGCAAGTTAGCAGTTCAGGAGCTGCTAGAGTTAAAGTTGATAAAAAAGATGGGCATAAAAACATGTTAATGTAACTATTACTATGGGGGGGGGGACTTCCAACAACCTCAAGCTTAGTGTGAATGCTAAATGTTATAGAGTTGCAAAAACTTAAATTTTGCTCCCTATGGTTGAGAGAACTCATTTAAACGGTAGTGGACAGTGGGGTGGGGTGGGAAGGAGGAACTGGCACTGGCAGGAGTGATGGATTGGTGTCTTTGCAGCACACTAACCTGACTGCTGCCTTGCCCTTCCCACTTCCAGTAAGCAGAAGTGACTCACCTGCCGGGAGGTGAACTTCCTTTTCAAAATGCAAGGAAATTCTAAAACACAGGAACACAAAGCCCTCCCTTTAAGAGAGACAGTCTGGAAATGGTAAGTTAAGGCACCCACCTTAACTTCCTATGTAGCTGTAAGCACATTCTATAATCTCACATGTTGTACAGTTTAGTGCGTTTACACTCAATTTGCATGAAAAACAAGGAAGAGCCATTTGGGGGTTTTTAAAGCAATTTTATAATTTGATGAGAAATTCTCTTCTTTAATATGGAAAATTAGCAGCTAAATAAAAACCGATGAAATTTTCATTTTCTTTGGCTATGATAATGGGGGGAAAGTGTCGGGGGGGGGGTTCTTTCTCTGTCTATGTGGGCCTTTTGGTTTGTGGTAAGTTCCTTTAAGCTTTGGGTTTCCACTTTTCTCTGCTGCTCCTGTTCCACATTTGAGGTGTTGACATGAAGAACTTATGCTAAGGTTTCCAGATTTTTTTCAGCCCAGGGACACTTTTCAACTTCAATGGATTTTGTATGGGGACTGATTTGTAAATCTGGGGACTGTCCCCGGGAAATGGGGATGGCAGTTGAAGCTTTTCCCATCACTTATCTCCCTACTAGGAAAAGCTCCACCTCTTTATTTACTTTGTGTGGAACTACTGCTGGCACGCGGGTGGTGCTGTGGGCTAAAGCCTCAGCGCCTAGGGCTTGCCGATCGAAAGGTCGGCGGTTCGAATCCCCGCGGCGGGGTGCGCTCCCGCTGCTCGGTCCCAGCGCCTGCCAACCTAGCAGTTCGAAAGCACCCCCGGGGGCAAGTAGATAAATAGGTACCGCTTACCAGCGGGAAGGTAAACGGCGTTCCGTGTGTGGCTCTGGCTCGCCAGAGCAGCGTTGTCACGCTGGCCACGTGACCCGGAAGTGTCTCCGGACAGCGCTGGCCCCCGGCCAATAAATGTGAGATGGGCGCACAAACCCCAGAGTCTGTCAAGACTGGCCCGTTTGGGCAGGGGTACCTTTACCTTTACCTTTACTGCTGGCATGGGAAGTTCTGTGAAAGTGCAATACTATGCCTAAACCTGCAGTTCCTGCTTTTCCATGCCTTAGGTAAAGGTAAAGGGACCGCTGACCATTAGATCCAGTCATGGCCGACTCTGGGGTTGCAGCGCTCATCTCGCTTTATTGGCCGAGGGAGCTGGTGTACAGCTTCCCGGTCATGTGGCCAGCATGACTAAGCCGCTTCTGGCGAACCAGAGCAGCGCACGGAAACGCCGTTTACCTTCCCGCCGGAGTGGTACCTGTTTATCTACTTGCACTTTGATGTGCTTTCGAACTGCTAGGTTGGCAGGAGCAGGGACCGAGCAACGGGAGCTCACGCCGTCCTTCTGATCGGCAAGTCCTAGGCTCTGTGGTTTAACCCACAGCACCACCCATGTCCCTTTTCCATGCCTTACTTTCTCTATAACCTGGAACAGAGAGTGAGAGGTCAAGGAAGTTGTGCTCCTTCAGTTCACATCAGTGGAAGCTACCACTGAACTGCCCTGGGATTTGTTGACTGGTGGAAGATGTTTCTTAGCTCAGTCGGTGGAGCATGAGACTCTTCATCTCAGGGTTGTGCGTTTGAGCTCCACATTGGCTAAAAGATTCCTGCTTTGCAAGTGGTTGGACTAGACAACCCTTGTGGTATCTACGATTTCCTGATTCTATGAAATGGAGTGAGGAAACATGCCACTGCCTTCTGCTGATGGGAGAAAAGTCTCATGTTTGCACCCTTGGACATGGCCTAATCAGTTTCTTGTGAGAAAAGGACTTCATATTACAGGAGAAACTGGGAAACGGAGAACAGGGGGAAACAATTCCTTCAGCTCAGTTTTGAAATACCTGCCACAAAGCTAACTCTTGAAATGACTGTGTACTATAAATGTGTTTGTTGTTCTTTGGAGACTTGTGCTGCATCAGCTGGTCTCCATGTCTCTCTGTGTCTGCTAGCAAAGCGAGCAGGCTCTGCCATAATATGCATTTGCATGTTGCTCCGTTGCTGTGCTGTCCTGGGCTGTGTTCCAAATGGACTTGTAGTAATTATTTAAAACTCTTCAAGCTTTACATTTTAATACAATCCCACTATGGCCAGCAGAGTTGCAGCTGTGCCCATCTCTACCTATTTAACTGGAGTTGTCCTTTCCATCTGCATAATAAACAACACAAATCTTAAATTATTATTGGGGGGGGGGTTGTCAGTAGGAAAAAACGACCTATTGCCTATGCAAACATTAAATAAAATTTTATCAACAAATGGTTTCTAAATGGGGTGTGGAGTATATGCAACCCCCAACCACCTGTAACATGAAATGGAACAATATAAGTAAAGCTTTTTGTTTTTGAATGTATTTATATGCCTTTCTGCCAGACCTTAGGCATCCATGTTGGCTAGCAATAAAACCCAGCATTAGAATATGCGACTATTTAAAACACTGTGCAGTTGCAATGAAATAAAGGCAATTACTAGCCCCCCAATGTGTTTGTGAGGTTGTCAGCTGCTATGGGAAACAAGATGCTGAGCTAAATAGGCTTTGCCCAGATTGGGGCAACGCAGTGAGATGGGTGGCATATACATTATTATTATTATCATTATCATTATTATTAGACGATGTTCTTGTTATGTTCTTAAATAACACAGTGATAATGAAATTATGAAAGTTAGAATGAAGGCAGGCAGGTGTGGTTTAACAGATAAATCACTTTTCTAAATGATGTAGCCAACCATAACAATGTTAACATTGGTGATTTGGGGGGTGTGTGTGTTAAAAAAGCTGCTGGGATGAGTCTGCTCTGAACTGGATCAGGGTTGCTGTAGAGGGGAAGCATATTATGATGATGATGACCATTTCTCTCCACACTGCTTCCCCAGCCCTATATTTTTATTGTCACCACCTTCCCACTGCTGCTTCTATCTTAAAATGAACTAGACAGGAGGTCTCGCTTCACATTTGACACTGAGGCTGTACATCCCACACAATGGTTTTGATTATTTGTTTTGTGGTTTTATATTTTGATTTTGTTCTGTGAACCGCCCTGAGACCTCCGGGTATAGGGCGGTATATAAATTCAATAAATAATAATAATACTAACAGTTTACTAAGACCCGATCTGGCTTTCTAAAAGGCACCTGCTCTTTTTCTGCAGTTGCTGAATTTGCCGTGGACTGTTATTTGATTAAATGCTGTTTTCCTGGGTCGGTTTATCTTTTCCACTGTGGGTTTCAGCACTCAAGTTTCATTCTGCAATGCATTAAAAAGCTGCACCCAAAAGCTGCTTTTGGCTGCAGAGCAGGGTTATTTCATATGTGTGCGTGTATATTCAATTAGCAAAAATCGCACGGATCAACCTCATTGGCTACGATACTGCCCCTGCGCGAGATATAGAACCCGTTTCAAAATAATTGCGGGCGCCCTCTGCACCTGCTCGAGTGCCACCAGCTCCCCCGTTTGCAGACCCTTTCTCTGGCGAAGAAACGGCTTGGACAGCCTCCCTTCGCCTCCTGTCCTATCATGGCAACGGCGTTCCAAGCGACGAGACCCGCCCCCTCGCCCTCTCCCCCGCGTTCACCAAGGCGCATCCGGTCCGGGGTATGCAAAGCCAGAGTCACCAAGCGCCTGCCGCCGTCTTGCTCTCGCCCGATTGGCGCGGGCAGCCAGCGCGAGGCAGGGCTGCGCTCCGCCGCCTCTCGTGCTCGCGCGCGCGCATAGCTTAGAAAGAGCGCGGGAGACAGCGGCGCCTCTCCTGTCACTGCAAAAGGGGGGGGGGGGGAGGAGCGCGGGCCAACCCTCTTAAAAGTTCCCATGTGGGGTCTGGGGGGGGGGGTCAGTTGTGGTCCCCCCCCCCGTTCTGTTTTGCATCTGGTGAGCGAGGTGGTAAAAAAAGAAGATAGGAGCTGAACTTTCGCCTGGAAGTTTTTTAAGCAGAGGTTGGCTGGCCACCTGTCATGGGTGCATTGCAGGGGGTTGGACTAGAGGACCCTCAGGGTCCCTTCCAACTCGACCATTCCACGGGCCTTCTATAGAAGGGACTCCTATCCGCCAACCTCCGAAAGGACTTGAGGGGAAAACGCGCCTCACGCCTCAGAGAAGCGCTGCCGCCGCCTTGCGCTTTACTTGGCAGCGCAACGCTCGCCAAGCCGAATGGCGCGCTTCCATTCGAGGAAGCTCCGCGCGCGACCGCCGTATCTCTGCCTCTTGTCTGTGAGGCGGAAGGCAAGCAGCGCTTCGGGCTGCCGAGACTGGGGAAGGCGGGCTCCTTCGCTGTGAAGAAAACCAAGCAGCAGCCGCCACCGCCGCCGCCGCCTCACGCAAGCGCAGCCCGCGCCCAGCTCCTCCCTTGTTGGCGAGTCTGCCCGCGCTCCCTCCGGCCACACCTCTGGGGAGGGAGGTCTGGCTGGTGGGCGGAGGCAAGGAAGGAGGGCGACGAGACGAGAGAAGGAGGCGGCGGCGGCGGCGGCGTCTCCTCCTCGGCTCCCTCCCCGGGAAGAAGATCTCGCGGTGCTGGGCGCGCTCAGCCTCCGACGCCGCCTCCTCCGCCTCCTCGTCTTTCTGCGGGGAGCGGTGACTGTGCGCAGTGAAGCGGGCGGGAGCGCACAGCTGGGCGGAGAGGCACGCCGGCACCAGCTCCGCCAGGAGGAGACGGAGGCCGAAGTAGTGAGAGCGAGGGAGTAAGAGAGGAGCAGCAACTCCGGCAGGAGACGACCGTCCCAGCCCTCGCAGCCTCGCCCAGTCCGATGTCCCTGCGGCGGCGGCGCTGAGCGTGCCTGCCCGCCGAGCCTGCAACGCCTTCCGCAGCGCGAACATGGCCTCCCCGGCAACGTGCACCCGCTTCACCGATGAATACCAGCTGTACGAGGAGCTCGGCAAGTACGCAGCCCAGGCGTTCCTCGCCGGTGTCTTCCTCCTCCCTCCCTCCTCGCTTTGGCGCAGCTCCTGGCAGCCGGGCTGTTATTGCGGCCGGGCGCTGCTCCGCCTTCCCCCTTGGATCCCCTCTCGCCCCTTCTCCGATCCCGATCTGGGGTCCCCCGCTCCTTGGGGGGGGGCTCCTCTTCCCTTGCCCTCCCCTCCCTTCTGGTGCTACTACTAACTGTAGTTTCTACTCAGGAAGTCTTTCTAGCAAACTCTCTTTTCTCTGCTCGGAGCCTCTCCCTCCCTCCTTCCTCTCCGATGCGGACTTTCCCTTACCTGTTATTGGAACGGAGCCTTAATAGCCCGTGCCATCCGTGCGAATGTAGGCCGTCGTGTTGCGGCTCCGTTAAACCGGGGCAGAGGCGCTTGGGTCTCCGGGCTTTGCAAAAGCGAGCCCGGGAGGAAATGTGCTCCCCTGTGTTATGCCAAGGCAGTTGGAGGAAGTAGCTGGAGGGAGGGAACGAAGCCGGGGCAAGCAGTCCAGAGGGTCTGCTCCCCCCCCCCACACTAGGATGGGGCTATTTCTGCCCCGAGAAATAGGGGATTCCACCCACTGCTGAGCGGGATACTGCTGCTTTAACCCAGGAACTGCTTTTCCGTCTGAATGCCGCCCTCCCTGCTGTTGCTGCAGCCTGCAACTTCCAAGATTCTTCCTCCCCCCTCCTCATTTCTGCACTACAAGGGACATTGCTGCATTTCTCATGCATCAAGGGAGGTTCCCTGTGCCAATGCTTCTCCCCCCCCAAAAAAAAAAAATTACTCCAGCACTGATCTTAAACAGACACTGTTTTTGTTTTTCTTTCCCTCGGTATTCTGCAGGAGATTTACCCAATATTCTGGTTGGGATGAATACATTGTGTGTGTGTGCGGTTGGGGGTAGATGCACCCCAGGTATTGCTGCATTTGAGTCCTCCTCCTTTCTTGCACCAGTCCCTGAGTGCTGCTGTATCTTTTCTCCCCCCCCCCCCTTTTGAGCCACTTCTCATCTTCCTTACCGGCCTTGCTTATTTCTGACTTGCCTAGAGAAATGGATGTGGGTGAAGATAGGTGGGAAAGAAATGTATCTCCTGCCCAGACCAGGCCGTTTCTGTTGGTCTTTGTTTCCTTGAGTGTTTGTGCTTGTCTGCTGTTCTGGCTGGTTTCTCGTTTCAGGGTGCAGGCAGGCTGCCTTCTGCACCTGAGGAACGTTCTCCCCCTTTGAAAAGGCTCTGGTGTATTCCCCCCCCCCATCTTTTGTCCTGCACTTACTCTGTCCTCTCTGTCACCATTCATGGAGGCTGTTTTCCAGACTCCGTTGCCACATCTCCCTGCTTTTCTGTGAATTGGCATCTTTTCCTTACCAGCGCACCTACTCACCTCTCTCTTTTTTTGCCACAAACACCTTGCTCAACTTGCGTTGATAAATATGTATTAATTAGAGTTACGCTACAGAAGAGGTAGTGCAAACACCAGCAAAATCCTTTCTCTTGTCTGCATCTCAGATTATCATTTTTATTTAGATTTTATGTGTACGATGCAGGCATGTGTCTAGGTGATGTAATGAGCTCCTGTAAAGGAACTTCATAATCAAAGCTCTACTCTTTGTGGGAACCAAATCTTCTTGCACCCACCCTAGTCATCCTTTCAGGCACCTCTCTTCTTCCCTCTTCACTTGGAATTCTTGAAGTGCTGTGTTTTCAGTTCTTTTAAAATACTTGTAGCCACTCAGAATGGACTTTGGCTAAATACTTTGGTGTAGATAATGAGGTTTTGATTTGCCATCAGTTTATAATGCTTGATTCGGGCTTTATGTTTAAACCAGTTTCACAGGTTCAGCCTTTCCTTTTTGTTCCAGGGGAGCTTTTTCAGTGGTCCGGAGATGTGTGAAAAAAACATCATCCCAGGAGTACGCTGCGAAGATAATCAATACCAAGAAGCTGTCGGCCAGAGGTGAGTGCATGAACGCTGTTTTTGATCAAGTTGTCCTGCAGCTCCGTGACATGGAATGGATCATTAAAACTTTTCATTTGCATCCTGTGAAAAGCGCCAGCTTTGGGCTCTTCTTTGTGTCATTGTTCAAATTTAGGTTTTTTTTTGGTGTGTGTGTGTCTTCAAATTTGATAGCGGATTAGATCGGTCCCATTTTTTTCCTGGAATTAGGTCTCTTACTTGGGATTGGCGCCTATAGTATTGCACTAGTACTGCACCAATAGCGCGTTGAACATCATAAGAACCTGTTGGATCAGGCCACTGATCAACCTGTTATTGCAATGGCTATCCTCATTGCCTGAAGCAGAGCCTGAACACTCCCTCTTCCAGCGGTTTCCGGCAGCTGGTATTCAGAAGCATATTTCCTCTTAGGGTGGATGTAGGGACGTCTGAGATAGTAGTCACTGAAAACCTTATTGCCCATGAATTTGTCTAATCCTCTTTTAAAGCCATCCAAGGTGGTGGAATGTGAATTCCATCGTTTAACTACCTGAAGAAGTATTTTATTTTGTCTGCCCTGAGCCTTCTCTTAACGAATGTTAAGAGAATCCAGTTAAGAATGTTAACTGGATGCCCTTTAATACTAGTGTTACAAGAAGGGGATAAAAGCTTTCCGCTGCGCTCTGATTTTCTCCATGCCCCATGCATAATAGTTTATACACTTCTATCATGTCCCCTCGTCTCAAAGCTAAAAAAATCCCAAACGTCGGGAACTTTCCTCCTTTGAGTTGCCATTTTCTGATCCTTTTCCAACTCTCTGATACCCTTTCTGTGATGAAGCAACCAGATCTGTGCACCACATTCCAGGTGCATTTGCACCAATAGATTTGTATAATGGCATTGTGATACTGGCAGTTTTATTTTCAGTTCTTTCCTGACATCCTAGCTTGGAATTTGTCTTTTTCACACCTGCCAAACACACTGGTTCGACAGTCATTGAGCAGTCCACTGCGACCCCCAAGTTCTCATTCCTGGTCAGTCACTGCTAGTTCAGACCCCATGAACGTTATATGTGTATAAGATGCGACTTTTTGCCCTGATGTGCATCTCTTTGCATTGAACTGCATTTGCAGTTTGGAGATATTCTTTTGGAGCTCCTTGTAATCCCTTTTTGTTTTAACCCCCCTGAACAATTTAGTATCACCCGCAAACCTGGCAGCTTTACTGCTCATCCCTAGTTTTAGATATACTTACAAACGAATTGAAAAACAGGGGGGCCTAATACCGATCCTTGGGGGATTCCACTTTCTACATCCCTCAATTGGGAGAACTGTTCATTTATTCCTACTTTCTGCTTCCTGTTGCTTAACCTCTTCTTGATCCACAAATGACATTTCCTCTTATGCTCTGACGGTGAAGGAGTCTTTGGTGATGTACTTCGTTGTACGTATTTTGGAAGTCCAAGTACACCCTGTCAACTGGATCACCTCTATATGCTTGTTGGCATTCTCAAATGTATCTTAATAGGTTAGTGAAACAACTTACCCGTGTGGAAGCCATCCTTGTTAAAGAGTTAGTGCTGTTTTTGTGGCTATTCTGCAGTACATAGGAATAGAGACATTTGTCTTGCGACAAATTGCCACTGAACAAAGAGGGACCTACTTCTGAGTAGGTATGTATAGGATGGGTTGAAAGTATTTATGGAGTTGGCACATACGATTCAACATGCGCTCTCAAGAACCGCACCTAGTCATGATAGCATGAAGTAAAACAAACCTGTGCACTTTACAAACAAACAAACAAATAATTGAAGCAGTCCTCACTGTTGGCAGCAAAAAGAGAAGTTCCCCTGAAGGAATCTAGGTTCATACATAGTCTTTTGTGGAATATTGATTTTATAAGAGTACTAATCTTAATGGCGTTGAAAGTGATGAGCTTTTTGTTTTCCCCAGATCTAATGGATCTATTCAACATTGTGGTGCATCTTTTAAAAAATATATATGCATGGAGACTTGTTTCTGTGTCAAGAAGTCTGTACCATGTTGTGCACGAAGGGCTCAACGGGTCACCGTGAAGCATGCATATTATATCTTCCAAATGATTTTTAAAACTTGTATCTATCCGTAGACCATAACAGCAAAGGACTTGCACTAAAACATTCCAATAAATCTCCCTGGAAAATATAACAGGTGAAATAGATCTTGTATTATGCCTTCATAAATGGTATTATTATTATTATTATTATTATTATTATTATTATTGCATTTCTATACCACCTTTCATTTGAGGATCACACAAAAATACATAACATAATAAGAAACAAAAGAGTTACCTTCCCCCTCCCATTTAAAAGGCCTGGGAGAAGAGGAAGGTTATGGCTGGCACATAAATGTTCTGTAACATTTGACCATCGATCCAGGATCTGCCGCCCGTTCCTCATAGGGTAGACACATTGGTGCAACCATATTAATTAGATGCTAGAAATTATGGTGCAAAACAGCAGCCTTCTTCCACTGTCGTTTATGGCAAACTGTTATTTGTATTGTCTAGTAATCAGCTATGTGTAGCAAGCATGTTTTCAGTTAAAGTCAGAGTACGTATTACCAGCCTTGATCTGAGTTAATTTCAAGAGATGAGGACATTCTGGATGAGAAACAGGCGCACACTTCAGGTTTTAATGTAACTAAAGACATGCAGCGGCCTTCATCTTCCGCAGAAGGCTTTGCCTTTTGTAAAATGTACTGTTTCTATTCTGTTCCCTTTGCAGTTGCCCCGCAAGTGTTCTGCAACTGCACTGCTTCCATTTAGGCATTTGGATATTCTCCAGGTTTTTAAGCAGCTCCAGCAGTTATAGCCTCGGCCCCTTTTGCAATGGAAGTTGCCTGACTTGAGCTTCTTCCCCCCTGCACTGGTCTTAAGAACTGGCTTAATGGCTCGAAGCCAGGAAGCCCCCATTTCAGTTTCTGCCATGACCGTGAACCTAGTGGCCTTAGGCTAACTGCTCTTCTCCCTGCTTCAAGTCTCACATCAGCAACGTGGGGATAATAAAGCTGTACTTAACAAGGCTCCTGTAAGAATTGCTCACAGATCGCATGCGAAGCCCTGTGAATACTCAATAAAAGTGCTGTTATAAATGCTAAATTGTTATTACTGAAATGAATTCGTGCAGGTGGTAGAAGAAGATGGGGGACCAGAATTGTGGATCTGGTGCTCTGTGGCAGAGGAACCGCTGTGGGCTGGATTTGAGGCAAATTCTCTGTCTCGGTCTCCTATTGCAAAACAGGAATATTGTTGAAAGTCTCCCACTGGTACTCTGAAATGCCTATGAAACGATGATTTACAGGGCAAGCCTAACCATATCTACTCCGAAGTAAGGACTACTGAATTCAATGGGGCTTACCTCCCAGGTAATCAGGGTTAGGATTGCAGCCTTAGTGTATCGGTGTGCAACTGGATAGTAGTGCTGTGTTGCAACCCCTTTCCTGCTTTCTCCAACGTAACTTGCTCACGTAGATATTTGTAAGAGTGGGAAAGGGAATAGCTCAGGATGTGCCGAGTGATGGTGGAAAGAGCAAGTAATTCTCATTAATATCTTGGTAGTTTAAGTGTAGCTTTGGGCGACTGAATCTAAACCAGGGGAAACTAGGCCTTCATTGGTCTGAGGGACACATTCAACCTTGGCCAGCTCTCTGGGGCAACCCCCACCCCCACCCCCGTACACTAGCTTAAGTAAAGGGCTTATTGCCACCTTTCCACTGATCAGCTGATCAATTTGATGGTGGTGATTTGCATCTCCATCTGGGTTCTGGTATAGTGTTGTGCTTATTTTAACCTCCTTCCACTTTTGTTTGGGTGCTGTTGTCACCAAAATGACTATGGTCTTGTTAGGGTGGGGGGTAGAGAAGAAAATTGCTTGAGGGGGTGTGGAGCAGTTCGGCTACCTAAACTGGGGTGGGGTGGGTTTCAGCCACCATTCTTCAGAACAGGATGGTGTCTTAGCCATATTGCAGCAATGCAGAGCAGGGGTATAAGACAGATAACCTGAAGGGTATCACAGTCTAAAATTAAATGGGAGTCTTCATGGACACCAGTGACAACGGTACAAAGGGAAGTCGGTAGAACCCATGTACAGCCTTGGGAACAGTGAAGAATAAGGGTTGGCCTTAAAGGATCCCTTTAATTTAATTTATAATTCAGTCTGAGCAAAGGGAAAACTGGAAACCAGTAGAGCTGTGAATAAGGGAAGAGTGTGTGAATGTTTGGGGAAGATCCTGTGCAGAAGTAATGGGCATCCTTTCCACATTGAGTCACCTCTTGCATAGGCAATTGCCTGGGCTTTGTGGTGGAGTTGAAGAGAGGTGCTGTGTCGTGGAGGTGAGGGATTTTAGTAACTTGGTGTGTGTTTTGTTTATATGTTATGAGGTGTGGGAAGCTACTTTTTTGCCAAAGTAAGCAGCTTCAACAGACAATTGGTTTTAAATATATATTAAAAATGGCTACATACAAATTCAATAAAACAGACGATACAGCACAAAGCAATACATATTGTAACAAAGCAGTCACAAAGCCAGCCAAACCTGAGAAAATAAAATAGTTTTTAAACCACCTACCTGTATTATATGAAGCAGGTGCCAGGCAAATATTGTTTCACGCAGCCTTAAAACATTGGCAGTACATAATAGGTTTTCCACAGACAGGTTTGTGAGGCTGATGGGAGAGCTTTCCTTTCTTCTTCCCTTATGTATAAAAAGAAGGGAGACCAGGTTTCATCAAAGGCATTTTCCTTTGTAACCCCATTAGCAATTCTTCTAAGCCCAGTTCTGAACTAGCTCTGTCCCAAATATTATTGAACCACATCTCAGACCATTGTAAAGGGGAGAGGGGAATAAAGAAGTGACAGATATTTAAAAACGAAAATATGAATATATTCTCCCAAGCAACTCCTGAACATTTAATGTGTTATTTATTATTTAACTGTTGTGCATACAATAAGACATTGTATGGGTAAAGTTACAGATTGCCTATGGCAGCAAGAAGCATGGGCCTTACTTGGCTGCTGTGCCCCTGGATGGAGGAGGGATAGATAGAAAATCAGAGGACGGTGGCAGCGCAGTCCTTGCTGAAAAATATTATTCCAGCTTTTCTCGCCCCCTTCTCCCCAAATAGATGGCGTGTTGGATTTAGCATCATGTATAAGAAGCTTGCCGTGCGACTGTTCCATGTGAATCTCTGATTGCAAAGTAAACCTCAGGAAGGTTGCCTGGGTCTACCCTGGGTGAATGTGCAAGTTGGGATAGGAGCGTAAAAACTGGGGCGATTTGGGGAAAGCAAATATCTGTCACTCAGTTGCCATGGCATCCGAAACCATCAGATAATGTGCTCGCCTAAGATTTTAAGTACCCAGACAGCTGTTGGGTTGCAGCAAACTGCGGCCCGTCGGCGTTTGCCAACTACATAGAGGGCAAACTAATGAGCTTGAAATCAGTGGAAGCAACCAGGGCAGGATGGCTTTGAGGGACAGCCTCAATGTCATAGGAAAATTCCGTGTGATGGTGACTGTGAGTTAATTAAACTGAACATTTCTGAGAATAGCTGCATGGGGCGTGGGGTTTGTGGGTGCCACGTTTGGAACGGAAGGGAATAAAACAGGAGAAGTATAAAGCTGGCAGAGGAGTGAGGCAGAGAGAGAGGCAGGCTCCTTGAATCTGTGTCTAAGGAACCTGTGCTGGAAACGAATGGAATCTGGCAGAGTATGTAGGATCAGATATAGCTCTCGGTGGCTTAAGAGGTGTTCAGTTTCTGTGGTGCTGCAGGGCAGGCATGTGAATCAAGGCGGTGACTAAATATTAGGCTTGGAAGGTATTGGAGCAAAAGTGACACCAGATAATGCGGTCAAACTGCATACTGGCAGCGAAGGAGGCCCCAATTCACTGTCCCTATGAATTGGAATGGCTTCTAAGCAGCTTTCTAAGAAAACTACAGGAGCACAGGGCTTCGTCTCTAGGTCATGAATTTACTTTGATGGCTGCTGCTTCCTTAAATAACTACCGTTTCCCATTGCTGTAGCTTGCTGCATCATATTCTAGCTCTGTATTATTTTTTTGGTGGTGGATACCTATGGACTTTCTTGTAAAGCTGCATAAAACCAGTTTAGAATGGATCAGCAAATGTTTGAGTGAAGATTCTCAGGGAACACTCAAAAAGGAGATGATAACTTGCTTCACTCGCTTCAGCCGTTGTAATCTTTACTTTGTTCCAAGTTCTGACTGACTAGAAGTTAGAGAAGGCATGGCTGAAGACCTGTCAGCCAGTGACTTGATAAAGAGATGGGGAGGTTGGTGGAGGCGGGGATCTCCCTGATCGCTGGGCTGGCTCCTGCTCCCTGCTTGACTCATGCTTGCAGCCTTTTTCCCCCTACCTTACGTCTTGTCTACCCGCTATAGTTAGTGCTCAGCTAGGACCAGGGAGAACCAGGGTCAGATCTGTACTCAACCATGAAGCTCATCCGGTGACCCTGGGTCCAGTCACTCTCAACCGAACGGGTTGTTGTGGAGATAAGACACAGGGCACAGCGGGAGAATTATGCACATAGCTGTCAGCCACTTGGAAGAAAGGCAGGATATGAATGTAGTAAAGAAACATATACCATATTTTTTGCTCTATAAGACTCACTTTTTCCCTCCTAAAAAGTAAGGGGAAATGTGTGTGCATCTTATGGAGTGAATGCAGGCTGTGCAGCTATCACAGAAGCCAGAACAGCAAGAGGGATGGCTGCTTTCACTGCGCAGCGATCCCTCTTGCTGTTCTGGCTTCTGAGATTCAGAATATTATTTTTTTCTTCCAAAAACTAGGTGCATCTTATGGTCTGGTGCGTCTTATAGAGCGAAAAATACGGTAATTAATAACATAGCAGCACAGAACCTCACACTGCCAAAACTTAAAAGAGTACAGTGGTACCTCAGGTTACAGACGCTTCAGGCCAAAGACTTCGCTAACCCAGAAATAGTACCTCAGGCTAAGAACTTTGCTTCAGGATGAGAACAGAAATTGCGGGAGGCCCGATTAGCTAAAGTGGTACCTCAGGTTAAGAACAGTTTCAGGTTAAGAACAGACCTCCAGAATGAATTAAGTTCTTAACCTGAGGTACCACCTTCCAGAATTTGAACCATCAGTGACCTTGGCACAAAACCTATTGCTTGGCTTAACAGAATGTTGTTGTTTACACTGCAACACTGCGGCAGAGAAGGGCAAGTTCTTCAGCAGCATCTAAAGCAGCCTTCTCCAAGCTGGTGCCCTGCAGGTGATGTTGGAGTAGAATTCCTGTCATCTTTGACCATTGGCCATGCTGGTGGGAATTGCAGCCCAAGATGCTTGGAGGGCACCAGGTTTTGGGAGGTGTTAAAGTGTATGCTCACTGTTGACACTTTTTCGGTTCGTGATGCTTCCCTGGTAATGTGGGTGGGAGAAGCACACCACAACTCTCTTAGAAATTCCTTAATACCAGCAGAAGCAAGATATAACTGAGTGGAATTAAAAATGGCCATATTTATCAGCATTCTTTTTACCAAGTAGGTCTTCTGCTCAGATAAAGGGGAATGACCCCAACTCAAGTCTTTATTGGCATCTTCACTCTAAAATGAAGCTGCTCCCCCTCCCCCTGCTACTTACTCTCAGTGTAAAGCATATAGGACCTTTCCCACTAAGAGCTATGCCTCTCTTTCCCCACAAGAGACTTGTGGTCCATCGTGCCAAAGAAGAAGAAGAAGAAGAGTTTGGATTTGATATCCCGCCTTTCACTCCCCTTCAGGAGTCTCAAAGCGGCTAACATTCTCCTTTCCCTTCCTCCCCCACAACAAACACTCTGGGAGGTGAGTGGGGCTGAGAGACTTCACAGAAGTGTGACTGGCCCAAGGTCACCCAGCAGCTGCATGTGGAGGAGCGGAGACACGAACCCGGTTTCCCAGATTACGTGACTACCGCTCTTAACCACTACACCACACTGGCTCTCTTGTGTGACTTTAGCTTCTTCTTCAGCTCTGTTGCTCCATCCCTGCTGAGCTTTGGCGAGTGTCATTTTGGAACTTCCTTGTGGGGGCAGAGGGGAAGGTTGTAAGTTTTTGTTGCCAGAAAATGGTTTTCTCTCTTGGTTCTTTTATCTGCTGCCAGGGTGGTGGCGGTGGCAAGGCAAGCAGTAGTGGAGAGGCTGCCATCCTGGGTGTGTAACTGCTGTGCCTTAGACCATTAGTGCTTAAGGTTGGCATACAGACTGTCATGGAATCATATGAACCTGAGAAGAACCTGCTGGGTCAGGCCAATGGCGCATCTAGTCTAGCATCCTGTTCACACAGTGGCTGAGCAGCTGCCCATGGGAAACCAGCAAGCAGGATTCTAGCACAAGAGCACTCTTCCCCTCCTGTTGTTTGCAGCAGCTGGAATCCTGTGTCTCAGCCTTGTCTGCCTTTTTCATCTTTTAAGGAAGGTTTGGAGAACCTATTGCCTTCCACGTGTTGGGCTCGAATTCCCAAAATTCCCAGTCTGCATGGCCACTGGTCATGGATTATGATAGTCAGGCAACACCTGGAGGGCCAAGAATTCCCCATCCCTGCTTCATGGGTTGCCAGACTTGCTTCTAGGCCAGTCGAAAGAACACTGGTCACTTTGCAACATGGGCAGCAATCACTCCTTGTCCAGTACACTATCACAAGGTAGCATTATTACTCTGTGGTGAAACCAAGGGTTTCATGTTGCTTTTTCACATTTTATTTTATTTATTTATCAAATTTGTGTACCGTTCTTCACCCGCAGATCTCAGGGTGGTTTACAACATAAAAATACAATACAAAAGCACAAAAGACACGATAAAACAAGGAAAACGAAAACAAACCAGTACCCCCCCAAAAAAACCCCACATTTAAAAGGACTACAAAATTAATCACCCAAAGGCCTGGTGGTATGTGTGCTTGTATGTGGAATTCACTGCTCTTTTTAAGGTGTGAACTTACCTTGGGTTTTGTTTGCTGCCAATAAAAATCTGAATGTAAAAGGGAGTATACTGTGTGACAGAATCTCAGGAATATTGGGTAGAGGAAATTGCATCCATCTTGGGCGGTTAATAGATGACTTCTTATTTAATGAGCTTTGTTTATTATGCACGTTAACTGTTGTGCTAAATATCAGAAGTCATTGTGCGGCAGTAATTTGCCGCTCTTTTTGTAGCACTTTCACCCAAGCCCTCACAGCAAATATAGTACTGATGTCTTTTAAAAAAACAGTGCTGAGAAGCTAGTCTGTTCAAACTTGTTCTCTTGGTGGAATAATAAAGCAAATATTGAACTTGGTAGGAAGGAATATTCGACTATCCTGATTCTGCTGTTGAGCAACTAGAAAATGTTTGCGTGGAACAAATTTTTGGCCAGCCACCTAATTTCAAAGTTAGTGGGGGACAGGAGTACTCTAAGCTTCACCTGGAGAATGTCTGAGCCAGGGATGCTGAAAAAGTTTATTTATGAAATAGTTTTATACAGGTTTGTATGCAAGGGATAAAGACCCGCTTTGCAGAATATTTGGCACTTAGCCAGTTCTTAGATTTGCTTAGTAAAATTGAAAGTTGGTCTTGGGAACATCTGCAAATCAACACGTCTGCATCTTGAGTTTAGGAAGTATAAATGAAAGTCCATGACCTGCACTGAAATTGTGGGGAAGCTTCTTGCTGAATTGCACGCAACGTCTTTTTGAAGGTGGCTGTCAATGTTTGGTAAATGCATAGAACAATAGAGCTGGCTGTCGCGTGGTGGTGAAGGGCGCGAATTGCCAGACCTCCATTGCTGTTGCTTGAGGCTCAGGTGGCCTCGGTGGCTCAGAATACCTTCCATCAGTTTTAGCTGGTGACCTTGCAGCACCCATATCTGGACAGCGATAACCTAACATCTCTTGTCTATGCTCTGGTAACCTCTAGGTTAGATTATACATGGGGCTGCCTCTGAAGAGGGTTCAGAAACCTCATCTGGTTCAGAATTCAGCAGCCAGGTAGCTCACCAGGGCAAGACAGTCTGGGCATATTATCTTCAATATCTAGCCAATATCTTTCAGCATCAGCTCCCATCTTCTGCAAAATGGAAGTGATGATAATGGTTTACCTTATAGGAGTGTGTTGAGGGTCTGTGAGAGCATGCGAAAGTGGGCTGAGGTTGGGGTGGAGCAGGTCCTAGCCTATCACCTTTAGCCAAAAGGGTCCCCAGACAGCCGGACTGGGAAATACCTCCATTCAAGTGAGCCTCAAGCAACCAGATCAACGCTTGGCCAGAGGAACCAGTGGTCTGAACCAGTTCAAGGAAGTTTTATTTGCTTGTAGTCCAGAAAAGTGCTCTCTAAATCAGGGTGTAGAGCACCCTGAGAAATTGCACCTTTTTGGCTTTTCTTGAAATGCCTTAGACCTTATTGCCCATGCATTTTATTTTATTTTTTTTAAAAAAACATCTTTGCTTTACTGCAAAGCGCATGGTAACTTTTGGGGAGGAAAATTATACATTTCTAACCCCCCCCCCAGGAAATGGTTCCATTACGTTAAAAAAAATTGCATTGTTTCATAACGCTAATTAATAATATAACAAACACATACAACACCAGTTTATTTTAGGCTTTTTTGAAGTTGTGATTAGCTGTTGACATGGCTGGTAGGAATTAAAGCGAAATCTGGGCTGAGTATTGGGAAGTGGGCGGGTGGCGGAATCGGTTTGCCATCCCTTCAGGGATGGCACACTGTTCTTCCTTGTCGAGAATTCTCTTGCAGGGCTGGAGTGAAGTCAGCCTGTTCCCCTCCCCCTCTCTCAGTGCGCACACAACTGAATTGGATGCAGGCAACAGTGTGCTGCACTGCAGGTTAGTTAGGCAGGTCCGTCGTGGAAAAAAGAGAATCCACAATACAAGTTTGCAGAAGCCTGAAGCACAGTTTCTAGTATTAGTGTCCAGAGTGCAAGAATACAAGCTGGTCTGCATATAGGGAAGCAGGGTGCTGAGAACATACCAGACCTGTCCACCAATTTACAAACTTGTGCCTTAGATGCAGTCTTAACTCTCCAAGATGAAGCGCGATATTGGCTTGTTTGTCAAAACTGCCTTGCAGTCAGTGTGGTTTGCGATGCCCCCCTGCTGCTCAGCCTCCTCCTAGCTTGTGGAGCACAGGTAAAAGCTGCCACAACATTGGCAGATGAGTGGATAGTTCCTTGGGCTCAGCCTGTTTGTTTCAAGAGGACGGAAGCAGAAACGGCCACAATAGCGTTTTCTCGACTTGTATGTGTCTTGGGTCTTGTTGGCTAGGGCAGGAATGGATACAGGTCAATAAGCAGTGATCGTGCTGTTGGTCAGTCTTTTTCTCTTTAATGGGGACACTGTGTCGCCGTGATGCTGGAAGTCTTGTGCTTTGTGTTTTGTTGCACACACTTCCCGGCTCCAGGGATAGATGTATGGGGGGGGGGGAGTAGTAATAAGCTGATGTCATAAACTGCAGCCTTCCCCTTGTGCCAGCTGCCTTTTGCCTCGACTCTCTCCCTCGCCTTTCTGGGATTGCCTGCTTATAACGCAACGTTGCAATATGATGCACACTGTAGTGATAGAATCTTTATTTATTGTTGGAACAAATTGACTTAGAAGGGATCACTGGAATAGAAGAGCTTACGTGACGGAGCTCCTGACCTTGCCAAAAGCTCGGGAACATATTTAACGGAAACGCTATCTCTGTGGTGCTGGGAATGACTTTTGCAGAGAACCAGGGGTCTGGGCAAGGGAGCTGCCCTGCTGTGGTCTCTCCCAGCAAGGAACTGGTGCTCTCCCTCTGTATAGTGAAGTGCGTGGGCAAGATCAGCCTGGCTTACAAGTTGCCTCTCGGTTTACGCTGTATATTTTATAAATGTGCTACAGCAGGCAGGATTTCAGTCTGCTGTTTGTCTGTCCTGTTTGCGATCGTGTTGAGTCTAGGATTACCTGCTCCAGAAGTGGGGGGCTGAAGGATGGGGACTAGTATCCCTTACACCGGATTTTCTAAATTTTTGACCAATTCAGTCTACTAAGTCTGATGGAAGGCAAATGATTCTTATTGCAAACCTTTTCCTCCTGGTTAGATTAGGTTTGAACAGGTGCCCTCCTGTTCATTCTGGCACTAATCCAGAATCAACAGATCACTCAGGGTCTGGGTAAAAAGCCCCGGTTTGAGGCAGTGGCATTTTACCCATACAATGCATCCAAGAAGGGTAGATCCCCCCCCCCATGTGAGCTCATGATTTGCTAGACTTGTGTTTTGTTTTCATAGATATGTTTGTTGTTATGGTCTTTATTGATGGTGCTTATGGTAATTGGTTTTTCGTATTTCTCTAGTGCAGGCTTCCTCAACCTCAGCCCCCCAGATGTTTTTGGCCTACAACTCCCATTATCCCTAGCTAGCAGGACCAGTGGTCAGGGATGATGGGAATTGTAGTCTGAAAACATCTGGAGGGCTGAGGTTGAGGAAGCCTGCTCTAGTGTTCCTACATTGCTTTGAGTCATATTTATGAGTAAAGTTACAGGACTTGGTGCAGGGATAGGAAACAGTCCAGACGTTGTTGACCAGTGGCCAGGGATGATTATAGTTGTAGTGCCACAATGTCTGGAAGGTACTCCCAGGTACCCCATCCCTTCCGTTCTGACCAGTAGTGATGTTGCTTCAGGCCAAGGGATAGAGATCTTCAATAGGCCCAGCTCTATATTATGAACGAGACCCAAACTGCCAGCAGTTTGGGGTCAGATCTGGGTTACTTCTGAAATTTGGGGTAAAAATGAGTAAGTCTTGGTTTGTTGGAATTTGGCTTCAAAAATGAAACGGAAGACAATGCTATTCAACTCCTAAACTGGGGTTATCTAATCAGGGCCCATTTGAGAGGCTGGAGATTACTGAGGCCCGCCAGTCACAAAACATTGGTGGACGGAGGTGGAATTCAGCATAAATAGCTAGCAATTACTTACATCATTTTCTGCTGTCTAATCCCTCTTTGGGCCCTCCTCATCTTGGCCAGAGCTTACTGGTGAAGAGGGTTTTAAAGGAGGCTTTATCTCTTGGCTTTTTTTTATATTTACTTCCTCCCCCTGGAGCGTCTTCCCCCTCACGTCACCCTTTTCTGTTCCAAACTTTACCAATTTATCTAAAATGGTAACTTTTTTTGTTCCTCTTTTCCATTTCCTTCAGTGTCCTCTCTGGCCCTTTCAGAGGGAGGAGAGGCTTCCTGTCTTGACAGGAGACTGTGCAGGAAGAAGGAGGAGAGAAAATGGGGTTGCAGGGTGTGCAGCAGCCGCTGCCTGGGCCCTTCTCAATTTCCTCGCCCTCAGCCATCCCCACACTGTCTCTTTCTTCCCTCACACTCAAAGGGACCCCTCTGCCTCTCTGCTTAGCATCCATTTCATCCCCTACTTAGGGTGCTACTGCCTCACTCTGCTCTCTAACCAGCTCCCACATGTAGCTATGGATTGTGCATGTGGGGAGCTGGGAAGGTGCTGGTGTTGACCCAACCAAAAGGCCAGGGGGGAAGCGAGGGGATGCTTTGCTGAGACCCAGCGGTGGTCCACAGTTTGAGAAGCACTCTGCTGCCTCATAACTATTGCTAGTAGGGCCTCCTCAAGCCTCACGCTTTTTGGCCGAAGATTGTGCAGGCACTCTCTGACTGAAGAAAAGCCACTGCCTGGTAAACATTGTGGGCGCTTTAAGTAAAGTCACGCTTGTCGCTTTACCCTCCCACCCATCTTGTAAGTCAATTATAACTGTCCACATGGACTTGGACGGTAGTGTTACTGAATGATGTCGTTGAGCAATGTAACTCAGCAGTATTCCAGGGAGAGGAGATAGTTGTAAGAGGAAGTAGTTTTTTGAATCTGTATAGTTGTGTTCGTAGGCCCAAGTCTTGTACAGTTCAACTTTAATGGAAACACATACAGGAAGGCAGACAAGGAGTGTGCACAAATAGGTTTATGAGCTTGAAGAACTGGGTATTTTATTAGTAGGGTGATTTTTTTCCTGTGAACAGAGATGCAATAAAAGGAGCTCTGGACTATTATGTACTGTACATTGATTATGCAGAGAGTTGCTGCTTGATTGACATCATAACTTTGCTCTGTGTAGCTCATGCAAGTAATGGGTACACACTTGTTGGGCTTTTCTTAATACTTATGGAAAGAAGGTCCCTTTTCCTGAGAAGGATGGGGAACCACCAGTCCAAGATGCCTTTGTTGGAAAGATTCATATGCACACCTTTAAATTATTATTATTATTTTGTTCTCTTAATGAGATAATGTTAACTCTGAAAAGTTTCATCTCTGAAAAACAGTGGGCGTTGTAACAGATAGCATTGCTTAACTGGCTGGGACCTTTTCTGCCTTTATTGCCTCTATCTGTGCAGTTTGCCCAAAGCCTTCAGTAGAGGTCCCACACATCTCGGTTGATTATGGTCACTAGCTGTTGTTGCTGTGACTATCTACCCCTCCCACTCTTTTGGGAAGAGTCTTCTTTCTGACTCTCTGCTGATGTTCTGAAATGGTCAAGTATCCCCAGAGCATGACACAAGATTGGGCATGTTCTGCTGCCTTCTGTCAAGCTCAGGAGAAGAACGGGGGTTTCTCATGTTCTCCAGTGTCTCCAGGGAAGAGCCATCTGCCATGGAGAGTTAACATCTGGCACATCTGTCATATATGTCAAGACTGTGGAGTCTTCAGTATCTAATATGTCAAAAAGATATTATTCCTGGTCCACCCTGTGCAGCAGAGACACCTTCTTGGGCAACTCCAGATGTTGACCCATTATATCCTATACTTAGGAGATATAATTTCCCCCCCATTTGACTTTTCTCTTGAGGTTGTTGTCCTCTGGAAAAGGCAGCTCCTGAGCCAGTTGTGGTATGCAGGTTCACTCTCAAGCTGTTTCTCCAATCATGTCAGTTTACTTTGGAGTTTTTGTGTCTTCCAGCAGGAATTGCTTGGTACCTATTGATTTACAGCTTACCTTTCTTTGTATAATGTTGAAACTGGTGACGTTTGGCACAAATAAAAAAAATGCCTGTAAATTACCATTTTGGGTTAATGTGAAAGCACAGGGAATAACTATTATTTACATATTGCTACATTTGTTCTTGGTATAAACTGTGCAGAAGGACCGGGGGGGAAAACAGGGAGTGGGACTTAGAGAAGTACAGTGGTACCTCGGGTTAAGTACTTAATTCGTTCCGGAGGTCCGTTCTTAACCTGAAACTGTTCTTAACCACTTTAGCTAATGGGGCCTCCCATTGCCGCCACACCGCCAGAGCACGCTTTCTGTTCTCATCCTGAAGCAAAGTTCTTAACCTGAGGTACTATTTCTGGGTTAGCGGAGTCTGTAACCTGAAGCGTATGTAACCCAAGGTACCACTGTATAAAATTGTGCATAGAGTTTAGGTGCACCAGTAAGTACATATGTATGTTATACCTGTACATCATACCTTGGGTTACACACGCTTCAGGTTGTGGTTTTTTCCAGGTTGCGGACCGTCGAAACCCGAAAGTACCAGAATGGGTTACTTCCGGGTTTCGGCTGTTGCACACGCGCAGAAGCGCTAAATTGCCGAATTGCAACCCGTGCATGCACAGACGCGGGTTGCGAACGTGCATCCCGCACGGATCACATTCACAACCCGAGTGTCCACTGTACACACATGTGAGGATTTGCAGATGTGCGCACACATGCACACACAAATCTTTTAATAAATTCGTTTCATTCTCCCTCCTTCTGAGTAACAAGGTATTTCAGGGAAATGACACAAGATCTTGTTTTCTTTCTGATGGGAGAGGACTGGGGCATGTCTTTGTCATATTTATTCCATTTACAAATACATAAGCAGAGACAGTCACCCCTACAGTAGGCAACATTTAAGACAACCATGCTTTGCATCTCCGGAGATGCTGGACCCTAACCTGTTTTAGCACCTATGTTGGAATTTAAAACTGCAAATAGGCCTCCATACATTTTCTTTGCCCCTCCTACTACCTAAAGGCGTCGTCTTCCAAATATGGAGAACAGAGAGATTCTGCAGCCATTAACATTTTGTTTTGTTTTGTTTACTTCCTGGTATAACCATTGAAGACATATACCGTAATTCCTGACATTATATATGAGAATGAGATATTTCCAGCGATGGCCTGTGGGTGTTTACAAGCAGAAGGCTCTTCCCAGTATCTGCCATTCTTTCCCCCCTCCTCCACCCACGTCTATGAGATGTGACAGGTGGAAAGGGTCTACGTGGTGGTGGCTCCCCATGTGTTGAAAGCTTGCTTGGCACCTGTCTTTTTGTCACTTTAGTTCCAGGCACAGAAACTTCATATTTAATTAAGTGCTCATTTTTAAATGCTGCTGGCTTCTTTTTATTCTGCCTTCTTATATTGGGATGTCCTTATAGTTTTGAGTTTAATTTGTTTTATTGTAATTCTAACTTGCTGTCGTCCACCCTGGGAAACCTATTGAAGGGCTAGTTATAAATCACAGGAATAAAAAAATATATTCATGGGTGTTCTGCCACTGAACATGATGTCTCCATTTAGTGCATCTGATCATAAGAGCATTAGCTCCTGATCTTCCATTGCATCTTTTATGAAGCGACATGTCTAACCTTTTTGTTGTTGCTGCGTGGGTCTTTGGCAGGGCAGAGGGAGATTGGGATTGTGAAAAATGTTCTGCCTTGGATGTATTTAATCTCCAGCATTGCTTAACTGGTTGCTGCTAGAGGAGGCTTATCCCTCTGATGCATAAATGACATTCCTGAAGTGATTTTCTTCTTCCACCAAATGGCATGTCATTATCACACAAGTTCTTGAGGAAGTGATGTGTTGGGCTTTTTCAGCTCAGACCTACCCTTAGTAATCCCACCCCCCAGAGATTTTTTTTTTTTAATTCCCTCCCAATGATATGATTGAAATGCTGCCTGTGCATGAATATTTCATTGGTTGGAGGGACCACTGCAAAAGTTTCTTGCTAGAAAGAAAGAAAGAACTGAATGAACTTTTGACTCATTCTACATCATGGGTAGGCAAACTAAGGCCCGGGGGCTGGATCTGGCCCAATCGCCTTCTAAATCCGGCCCGTGGACAGTCCGGGAAGCAGTGTGTTTTTACATGAGTTGAATGTGCCCTTTTATTTAAAATTAATCTCTGGGTTATTTGTGGGGCATAGGAATCAGTTCACACACACCCCCAAATATAGTCTGCCCCCCAAGGTCTGAGGGACAGTGGACCCTGCCCCCTGCTGAAAAAGTTTGCTGACCCCTGTTCTACATGTTCAGCCCGCTGTTACTTGCTGTCTGCTTTAGTCACCAGTACTTTGTTCAAGGATTCCCAGTTCCTCTGAGCCACTTAAAAGGGAAGGCTGTGGTGAATGTCCAGTGCTTCATATAGTTTGCTGCCCTGGGTCCCTAGGTTTTCCTAAGGTTCGTGCATGCAGTCATTTTGTGCTGTGACTCCAGGCTTAGCTATTAAGTAATTCTTGGGCTGTGACTGATTCTGTACCCAATGCCAGATCACTTGTAAAAGTTCAGAAATTGAGCATCCTTGGCTATAGTTTAAAAGTTGTGTTTGTCCCCTGCGGGATGGGAAGTTAGGTTAGAATCTGTAGTTCTGTTAATCAATTCTTAGATCTCTCTGGAAGAGTAATGATGCTCGGTTTGGATTTGGAGTAACTACGATGGGTGCCAGAATTGGGGTGTGTGTGTGTGTGTATGTATGTGTGTAAATTAGCTAATCCAGTGTTCAAAATTATCCAGGTGCCAGGCACATTTTGCATCTGTGCATCTGACTTGTTGGCCACTTGTGGCCAAGTGAATGCCTGGGCACCAGGCTGGATGTAAGGTGTGTGTGTGTGTATATATATATATATATATATATATATATATATATACACACACACACACACACATATATATACACATACACACGTTTCCCCCGTGTGTTCAGGTTTGTAGTCTATTTTTCACAGTCCTTCTGTTTTTAATACTCCTTTTATTCCACACGGGCTTGCAGTTGGCAGGTGAGACAACATCTGAGGGATTTCCTTTTCTCTGTTGCAGTTTGCGGCATGGATATATAGATGACGTGTGTTCAACCTTCTGGCTCCTTGCCTGGGACTTGATGCTGTGCATCTGATCTGATGAGTGAAGCGTGACCTGAGGGAGAACTGTCAGTCATGTGTTCACTGGGAAAGAACACATGGAGAAGAGCAATGGGCACCTCTTAAACCTCCCTGCAGTCTTAGTGTCCGGTGATTGCTGGATATGTTTTAGTGTTTCTGCTTCAGTGCAGCTGTGCTCTGCTATGATATTGTGCAGTTATGTCAAAAAGTAATATCATTTCATGGGTAATAGAAGTAGCATTTCCTCTGGCCCTGTGGAGGTTAGGGAATTGCAACCTTGCTGTCCTGTTAGGACACACTGAGTTTAGCCAGAAGGGTTGTTCCTTCAGGCTAGAGCTAATTGCTAATGTACTCTGGAAGGTTTTTCCTGCCCTGGAGCTCCCAGGGACTCTGTGTGCAGTTCGTGGATATGAACCTTTGGGCAGTTAAAGGGCAGCACTAGTTCTTAATTGCTGACCTTTTAACAGCCCTTTGTTTTTCCTGATGAGGATGTATGCTGTGAACTATGGGTCATGCATTCGTTAGGGTCAGCCAGACTGGAAGGATAAGTCGTCACCTTCCATTCAACTATTCATTAAGAGCTGGCAATATATTGATGTGGGTACAAGGGTGTGGGGAAAGATGACAGCATTTGATCAGCTTTTGTCTATACAAGCATCGCAGTTGACAGTCCAGTTCAGAACAAATCAGGAACTTTCCTTTGAAGTTTGGTCACCTGATGTCATTGCGATGGCTCCCACTCACCTGTCAGTGGCCGTGGAAGCTCAGAATTTGGCCCATTGGCCAGATCATGTTTCCCACCCTTGACCAAGACCTTCTGCCCCTTGAGATGTAGTAGAAACTGCCAACATAGTACTACCTAAAAATACTGAGGGCTGTGGTCAGGGCGATTCCCAAGGATCAGATAGAGAGGCCAGGAAAATTGCATTTGCCCCCCAGAGCTGAAGTTCCTCACCTTGCCTTTATGAAGGCCCACCAAAATTCAGCCTTTGTTTGGGGCATACCAGCATATTCACAGTTCCTGATTCCATTTTCTGATTTATCTTATGCTCTCACAAGGCATTATTTAAACAATCAAAGTGACAGGTAGCTCCCTAGCAACAGGGAATTCTCCCCACTTCTCTAAGGAACCGTTGCTTTCAGTTGTGGTGATGTGATAATTTGTGCGCTCACTACAAAGATTAATATAAAAACCTAAACCAATTCAGCCTAATTGGCTATCTTCAGTAGCAATACATTTAAAACAGCCAGATTTGGATAGGTTCTATCAAGTCAGTAGAAAAAAATTATTAATGCTAAGCTGTGGCTTGTTTAATAAACCAGGAGTTAAACTATGGTCTGTTGCATGGATAGTCAAACAAACCGTGGCCTTTTCTTTTATGGTTTGATATGTTTTCCATCAGCTATTTCCTTGTACCTTTGTAGCTTTGTGAGTATCTGGGGTGGCCAAATAAACTATGGTTAAGGAACCATGATGTGGGGTTTGCCTATAATGGCAAGCCACATTTAAAAAAAACCATAAGCTAACAGCAAACCATGGTTTCAAATGTTGCTTTGTTGGCTTTGTGGTTAAGCTGCTGGGAAGATTTGGATGGCCGCAAAACCAGTGGTTTAATAAAACCTGGCTTAACAGCATTTGCGATCCAGGCCATTGATTCGACTAACTTATCTAGGTACTTGGGCACAAGAGTAGCAAGATATCAATTACTTCAACCCATATGTGTGGCTTTTCTCAGGTTATTAGCCCTTTCTCTCTTTCCCTTAAACGTGCTAAAAGCTTCTGAACAGCTACATTTTTCTGCACCTCTAGAGGCTTCCATCCATTCTTGGTTTGTGTAAAGCTGTGAAAGGAAGGTTTCTGAAATAACCATATTATTTCAGGGTGGGGCAGTTTTTATTTTTTGAATGCCCCACTTCCTGCCTGTCAGGGAAGGGTCTTCATGCAAGAAAATTACACCCAGGGTTGGGGGGCGGGGAGGAATCACCTGCTTCTCCTAGACCAGCCTTGCCTATAGGATTAGGCATCTTTTGTTTCCAACCCTTGCAATACCGTAAGTTTTCTTTCTGAAGTTTTCTTCTCTCTCCTTCTCCCCCTCCCCATTTTACACAGGGTTTTAGGCTGTGAAATTTAAAGATACATAGTGGAGGGCCATGAAAACAGATTTCCCCCAAAGGTTTCCAGCTGAACCAAAGGAAATAAAGGACGCTACATCTAGCATCCATCCAGTGACCAGTGATAAAATCCCATATAATTCTACATTCACAATTTATCAATTATAGCTGCCATAATTGGACATTGTAGTTAATAAACTTAATACATTAAAAAAATCAGTAGCAAGCAAAGAACTGTAAGTTTTCTGCAGTTACTCATTCCATTTCCTCTTTTAACCAAACTCCATATATAGATGCCGAAATAATTCTCTTACACAACTGGCTGTTCACCTGTCCATTATTCATATAGTCCATTTTGGTGCACCTAAACCTAAAATCTTTCTCTATATGAATTTTAAAGCCACAGAAATGTTTCCCAGTAGGTATATTCCTTGCTGTAGTAGAATTCCTGTGTTCCAAAATCTGTGTTTCAAACTATATGGAATGACAGTTTGACCCAGACCACATGGGCATGTTATCCCATAAATCACCATTGTAGTGCTGTGGTTAATGAACCCTTTAATACTGTATCCTGTTCTTTAGCGTTCTGTATTTGTTTTGGGATGTGTCTGTTCACAGTCATTGTGCTCTTTTGAGGCATTGTTTAAAAGTCAGACTCAGAGATGGCAAGAGAGCTCTGTATCTGTTGGTTTTTGGAAGGCATTCTGCGTGAGATGACAAATGGGTGCACGGTCTACTCGTGGTGGTTTGGATGAGATCAGGATTACTACGCTTATTTCAGGGGAAAAAGGCTGTGTGCTTGCTTTGCTGTAGCACAGTGCCCTGCTGACTGGCTTAACAGTGTGTTTGGCCACTTTAAGAGGGTTCATCTGCAATGCAGCTGTTAGCTGGGAAGTTCTGTAAACCAAGAAGGAACAAGCGAGCCCTGCGTTTGCCTGCAGTCGTGGCGAACTCCTTATTACAGCACACACACAGAGGGGGAGAGAGAGAGAGAGAGACTGGCACACAAGAAGTTTTCCATAGGCCTGGGGGAGCATTAGCCAGAGCCCCCTACTTGTGCGTAATCTGCACTGGCTGAGCAGACTGAAAGGTATTTGAATAGCTTGGTGGGCCATAGTTGTGGAACTGGAAAATCCTGTTGCGCTCAATGCTTCTCTCTTAATAATCTGGTATCTTGCTTTTTAGCTGATACGTCCGAATTTCTGTGGCGCCCATATTTCTTGGAAACTGACTACATATCCGATCTACCACATCAGCAATTCAAGCAGCAACCCAAGAGTTCCTTTCACTCTCCTCCTCTCCTCCCCCCAAGCCACCCCCCCCAGTTGACAAAAGAACTTTGAGAGCTCTGAAGCTTTAGGCAGGAACAGCAGAGAACATCAATTGCCAAGAGTGTTGTGGGGCCTTGGAAATGCTGTATGTTCCCATTTGTACATAGCGGTTGCATTCGCCACTTGGCCCCAGTGATGTGGGGAATGCCAAGGGGTGATTGCACATATCAGCTATAACTGTAACTTTTTTTTGGGGGGGGAGAGGAGGAAACATGAGAGAGTTGCACTTCCTGTTTTTTTCCTGCAGCTGGTTCAGTGTTCAAAGAGGAACTTTTGCTTGGAAGATGTTGGAAGTAAAGTGTCCCCGTGAAGAGTGAACACCTCCCCGATTCAGAGTTGATTTTTGAGGGTTATCGTAGCAGGAAGTGCAGCTCTTTCAAGCTTCCATCTTCCTCTTGCAGCCAGGTAATATCCAAAGCTGATCAGAGAAGTGGTGGTTAAAGTCACTTAGATTAGCATCCACCCTAACGTTTGATGCATCTGTAGAGATAAAATGGAAATGGGGAAGCAGTGCTGAGTCGGTGTCTAGCATTGCTAATGGACTGGATGAGAGTGAACAAACAGAAGCTTCATCCAGGCAAGGCAGAGATGCTTCTTGTCAGTAGGAAGACTGGTCAAGGAATAGGGGATCTATCTTGCTTTGGAATGGGTGGTTTCCCCCATGAAAATTCAGGCTTAGTCTTGGATTCAGCCCTCAACCCGGATGCCCAGGTTTTGACAGGAGCTTTTGCACAGCCAAGGCCCAATGCACCAAATCCTGTGCACACTTCAAAGTCCTGTTCATGACTGTAGCTTCGGGACCAGGTTAGAAAAGCTGTATTCCCCCATATGAGCTTACCTGTGGAACTCCTTGTCAAGAGAGCCCCATCATTCCCCTTCTCTGATGACCTTTTATGGGCAGGCAAACATGTTTTCAGACAGGCCTTTCGCCTTGTGAGCTGACATGTTATTCAACTGAGAGTTGGTTTTATTGACGTGTTTTTTTACCTGCCTTCTTTCATTGTAACATGGCTGGGGCCCCATTCAGTGGAAAGGTGGGGCATAAATGCTACCAACAATACCAGTCTAAATTTCTTGAATAAATGTAAAACCAGTGCTGTATTCGTGGTTTTGTGTGCTCTCTTAAGTGCAGAAATTTGGGGTCTTCTTGGTACTGCCTTGCAGTGGAACGTTCAGCATCACGGCTCCTCCATATTTGTTTTGGTTACATTAATGATCTTATTAGGAAAGCTTTGGTGGGATTCCCACTGCCATGTTCTGGCAATACAGAATTATGTGTAAACTGGGCTGGGCTGTATATAAGCCACATGCCCCATTCTCTCCCTCCCCTCCCCCCCACTTTGCCGTAAGAGGCTATTTTTAGGATCTGCTTCCTGGGATATGCTGTTCACAGCCGGCTATCTTGATGAAAATGTCACCGAGGCATAGGAAAGGGCTCCTAAACCTTTTGCTAGTAGCTTTTCCTTCCAAAATATATGTGTGTGCAATGGCAGTACTGGAGAGAGCTAACGTGCTGCCAGCATTTGGAAGTTGTAACCCAAAATGGTTAAGATCCTTTGCATGCAACTAGAGATACGAAATTAGGTGCAAACATTAACAAGGAACATGGATTACAGTGGTACCTCGGGTTAAGAACTTGATTCATTCTGGAAGTCCGTTCTTAACCTGAAACTGTTCTTAACCTGAAGCACCACTTTAGCTAATGGGGCCTCTTGCTGCTGCCGCTATTCCGCTGCGCAATTTCTGTTCTCATCCTGAAGCAAAGTTCTTAACCCGAGGTATTATTTCTGGGTTAGCAGAGTCTGTAACCTGAAGTGTCTGTAACCTGAAGCATCTGTAACCCGAGGTATCACTGTACTAGGAAATTTGAACATGAAGCTTACTTTGTTCTGTGCTGCACAGGATAAGTTAACATTATTCTGTAGTTTGCTCTACATCACGTATGTGCATGAGTGTGCTTAGTTGGTGAAATAAGCAGTGCCAGTTTTCTGATAAAAGTTGCCGCCCACTTGGTTGCTATTTGCCCCTGAAGCTCCCATTTGCAGTAAACAGTTCATACAGAGGCAAAAAGCAGCCAGGAGGAAGTCATTTTCAGCAGAAAACCTGCATGGGCCCCCGATCCCAATTGGGAAGATTCTGGATTAGGGTCCCACAAATGCATTTTCACCAAATAAAAACAGCCACCTTAAGCTCATTGGTTTCAGTGTGTGACTAATGGCATGTGTGTGACAAATGGCATGTGTAGTTTGGCCCTTAAGTGCATGGATAGGAGGTCTGCTGCATCATCACACACTTGAATTGGCACACTTGGATAAATTTATAGATGCTTCCCTCCCTGCTAAATTTACTGCTGTGCATACATGCACTTGTGCGCAACCCCTTAAAGGTAAAGGGACCCCTAACCATTAGGTCTAGTCGTGGACGACTCTGGGATTGCGGCGCTCATCTTGCTTTATTGGCCAAGGGCATACAGCTTCTGGGTCATGTGGCCAGCACAACTAAGCCACTTCTGGCAAACCAGAGCAGCGCACGGAAACACTCTTTACCTTCCCACCAGAGGGTACCTATTTATCTACTTGCACTTCGTGCTTTCGAACTGCTAGGTTGGCAGGAGCAGGGACCGAGCAACAGGAGCTCACCCCGTCACGGGGATTCGAACTGCTGACCTTCTGATCGGCAAGCCCTAGGCTCTGTGGTTTAACCCACAGCGCCACCCCTTACCCATCCCTTAAGTCTATATCACACCTTTCCTTCCACTTCATTCAATCAAATTCTAAACTACCTATCGACCAGTCTTCTGGGCTGCTTACAAAAAAATGTAGCGTAGACATGAAGTCATGTGAATGATGGAAATGCGTTGCCTACTCTCATCTACCTTGCAACTTTCTTTGTGGTATTGTTAGTGACTTGTCTGAAGCCAATGGCAGTGAGCTTCATAGATGAGCAAAGATACCTGGTTCAAGCCTACCACCTTTTCCAGTACACTACAGTGGCTTTCACTTACAAGCCAAAAGAGGAGAGAGAGATTATTCTGAATGCTTTGCACTAAAAGTCCAGAGATCTGAAAAAGAGACTTATGCCTTTGATACGCTTTGGGCAGTGTTCAGGGTTGTGTGTGTGCATGTGCGGCAATTTTTAGCTTGCCTTCTCTCATTCAGAAAGGAAACTCATGGGCATTGCTGCAGGACAAGTATTCAGAGAGAAGACCAGTGCTGACCAAAGCAAGTCTTGTTCCTTTGCCTGCTTGAAAATCCCAGCTACATGCCTTTTCTTGTTTCCAAGCATGTAACATAACAGGTTCATTTAAACCTTCAAAGCTCAGAATCAACTCTGTTCTGTGGTAGAGCTCGCATTTTGTGCCTTGTGGAGAACTGAAGTCCTCTGTGTGCTCGTTCCTTTCCCCGGCCAGCTTTGTAATGTTATGTATCACTTTTCTCCAAGTCTGTTGAAGTGTCTTCTCATTCAAAGCACCTTTTAGGCACTTTTGTTGTTGTTTGATTTTATTTTTAAGGAGTAGGTGAGAGTGGTCTTTTCTATTGTTTCCAATCTTGCAACCACTCATTTTAATGAGGATAAGGTCTTTTCCAAGAAAAAACCTCACATCCTAAAGCTGTGTTTAAAATGATTGTGGTGCTTGGTAATATTGAGAAGAATGTTGGCTGGCTGAGATAAAGCCTTGCCATCTTTAGATAATCTATAAGTCAGATATTTAGGAGTTGTAGTCAGAAACATCTGGATAAATGTGAAGATGGGAGTGACATAAATTGCATAACAGCTCAGACCCAAATAGCCAAGTAAAAACTCTCGTTTAGGCTATTACAGTGCATGCTGTGATGGGCTGTCCTTCAAAATGGTTAGATGCAGAAGCCGGAGTCCTGCTGGGTCTGACATCTAGGGACCATATAAGACCAATCCGTAGAAATTTAATTGGCTGCCAATTAACTAAGGTGCCCCGTTCAAGCTTGTGGTCTTTCTGCACAAAGCTCTAAATGTCTTGGGACCTAGCATCTGAGAGAGAGCCTCTGTCCGTATTCACCCTGCCATGGCTTAAGATCTACTGGGGAGGCCTGGCTGGCAATCTAGCTTTAAGGAAAGTTCCTGCCAGAAGGCTGTCTTAGTAATAGGACCCGGGCTGTAAAACACACTCGTCCTGGAGGTTTGTGCCCGGATCATAGAAAACAGACAAAGGTCATGTTTTACTATATTATTCTAAAATTATTTTTTCCTTACTGACTGTTTTATATGTGTACCGTTGTCATTCATGCTGGGCTCCCAGGGCAAAGGGCAGTTCGCAGGTTTAAAAAAGCCTAAGTGGAACAGCCCAGGCTCCTGGCTTACCAAGTCTGACATCTATATTTAAAGACTCCTCCAGGGGCTCTTCGACTTCCCCCTTTTGCTCTCTGCTCACAGCTTCTTGTACCTTTCAGTGCAGATTCATCACTTCTAAATTGCAGTATTTCAAGGATAATTTTCCTGGGAATTTGCTCTGTATTTACAGCAGAGTCCACTTAATTTGAAACAACCCAAAGCTGCTCGGGGAACTCTGCCTTAAGGAAGATGGCACGTTTTGTTTAATTACAACAATCCCCCAAAGATTTCTCTCCCAGGCTTGCAGTTGTCTTGATTATGCTCTGGCAGACTTGTGTCTGTCTCCTTCGAAGGATGGAAGTGGAAAACCTGTATGCTCTGCTGCGGGTGTATGTGTGTGCAAGTTACATCTACCAGTGATGGTGTTTTATTTTTAGAACCTAAGAAGCTGTTGGGGCACATGTCCTGCCAACAAAACTTTCCCCCTCTTACAGGAGCTGAACCTAAGCTTCCAATATGTCTTTAACACTCCAGCACAATCCTTCTGCATCCTTTTGGCCAGGACTTCATTGTACATCTGATACTGGGGATTGTCTTCTTTCTTTGGCCTTTTGACGCAATAAACTACAGCCAAGAAGAGTGCAGTGCTTTGCAGAAAGATGATCTCCTCATTGAGCCAGCCAGCAGGCCAAATCCAACCCACAACCCATTTCTTGTCCCTTAGTAGCATTACCAAATTTTAATCAAAAGTTTGTTCCCAGATCTACATGCGAGGTAGAATGCCATGAGTCTCCATATATAACTTCATGTGAAGGATGTATTGCTATTACACACATTCTGGAAAGGCAACAGCTCCCGCTGTCAATCTGCCGCTTGAAGAAGACCTTACATGATAGACATTTGTTCATCAGCCCCTACAGTTGATGACCTCTTGTGGTCCAACTGCACATGCTCAGAATCTGTAGGTGTGCATGTCTGGAGCTGTGGGTTAAGCAGCTGTCTGTAAGAGTTTAGCATTTGAAGCAAGCAAACTTATCTTCCTTATTCCACACCTTGAAACATGTACAGTGGTACCTCAGGTTACATACGCTTCAGGTTACAGACGCCGCTAACCCAGAAATCGTGCTTCAGGTTAAGAACTTTGCTTCAGGATGAGAACAGAAATTGTGCTCCGGTGGTGTGGCGGCAGCAGGAGGCCCCATTAGCTAAAGTGGTGCTTCAGGTTAAGAACAGTTTCAGGTTAAGAACGGACCTCCGGAACGAATTAAGTACTTAACCCGAGGTACCACTGTACTTACACACACACACACACACACACACACACACACACTCCCCCACCCCTTTTCCAGTCCCAGAAACACTTTGACCGCCTACAATTTCTAACTTTAATTCAGGCATCTAATCTTCTTACGCGGTTATGGTAATTAATGCGAACGTTTCTCTACTAAACAGATTCTTGAAACACCCGTTCAGCTCTTGTGACCAGTAGATTTGCACTGCAGAATTAGTCGGCCAAAATAAAGTAAAAGGGATTCTATGGCTTCCTGCCTTTCATTGATGACTGTTCAAAATAAGTTTGTATAAATTGTGGCTTTGTCGAGCAGAGAAACTGTGTGTGAGGGGGATGGCTCTCTTTCATTCTAGAAATCTGGTTGTCATCAGCGCTGCAGAGCATACATGGGAGAGATGCTACTTGCAGCATACAGAGCCTTGTATGGAAATCTGAGCTTTCAATAATGTAAGAGTTCATGTGGGGGTGGGGGTGGGGAGCCCTGTGGCCAAAGGATTTCCATTGGTTGGAAATCAAAGGATGGTTCACTAGTGGTTCCAATAATGGATGAACTTCACCACACCTGTTTGTGCAAGTCACATCCTTTTTATTTTATTGTCCCTATTGTTCTTCCGCATTACCGTATTTTTCGCTCTATAAGACGCACCAGACCACAAGATGCACCTAGTTTTTGGAGGAGGAAAACAAGGGGAAAAAATATTCTGAATCCCAGAAGCCAGAACAGCAAGAGGGATCAATACGCAGCAAAAGCAGTGATCCCTCTTCCTGTTCTGGCTTCTGGGATAGCCGCGCAGCCTGCATTCGCTCCATAAGACGCACACACATTTCCCCTTACTTTTTAGGAGGGAAGAAGTGAGTCTTATAGAGCAAAAAATACGGTATATGTTGATTCATCCTTCTTGTTCAGCCCAGGCCTAAAGAGGCAATCAGACATTCCTATTTATCTCATTCCCCTTTTCTGTTGATGGTATATGGTATATTTGTATTTATTTATTGCATGATAAGTAAAAAAAAATACAGTTGCATGCCCAAAACCGTAAACTGAAAACTTGCCTGGCCTCCTTCAGCAGGAATTGGAAATGGAGCACTCTCAGCAATTACTTTAGACTCTTAACTAAGTGCTCATACCTCTGTTTGATAAATAGAGCTATGCACTGCCTTTTGGCACATTCTTTTGGAGTTCCGCTTTCAGAGAAGGCTGTATCAAGTTGGGTTCAATAAACTGGATGCCCGTTAGTAACATGGGTTGGTGTGCGCACATGAATGTACAGCTTAATGTGTTTTTTTAAAGGAGGCAAGAACAGACAGAGTCCCAAATAGTGAAGGAGGTAAACTTTGCCAAGGCCATGGGATTGCATGGGTGGGGTATGCAAGCAATCTAAGCTACAAAGTGAGGAAGGACTTGGAAATTTTCGTAAGCGTTTTCTTCCAGCGTGAGGGGGAAATGGTGTAGCTTTCATTTCACCTCAGTGGATCCAAATTTGGTACCAGAAGGGGAGAGGGGAAGCTGAGTACATCCCAGGATAAGGAAGCACAATTGAAACTGCACACATTTTTGGCCTGAAGGCTGTTGGCGCTATTTGTTACAAGTGTGAAGATACTTCCGAATTGGATTAGTGGGGTTGGGTGTCCAGTATATGCTGTTGCTCTCTTCATCCCCATGTAGCGAGAAGATCCAGGAGTAACACTGCTTTATTTAGTTTCACTTTGGAAACAAAGACACAGGGAGACTTGTAGCATCTTTGTAATATTTGCTTTAGTTACAAATATACATAAGCAGAGATAAAAGGATCTCCTGAAAGGCAACAGTAATGCTACCAGGGATCATATTTCGACAGACACTCAAGGTCCCTTCAGCCAGCTTGCAGTGTCTCTCTCTTTGAACTGATTTTCATGTTAATGAAAAAGTCCTGTTCCCATGAATGCTACATCTTCTTACCCCCATCATGACCTGTGAGTTTCTGGTAGTAATAGTTTGCTGTCTAAGATATAGAATGGCAAATGGGAGATATGAGTGAGACCTACAGCACCAGGATGCACGAGCATAGAGTTCATTAATGTTAATGCTAAGCCATGCACCTTGAGTTTTTAGGAAGGTATAGATCAGACACACAGATATTACAACCATTGGAAAACCATCTCCTAATGGTTGGGTCGCATTGAAGAGGCATTGGCCAAGCAGTTTGAAGCAGCCTGACTGACCCAGAAATGGTTGGCTAGCTGTCAGGGTAGGGGAAAAGAGGCTGTATGCAGAGACCCTGGATCCAGCAATTGTTAATGTTTAAGTAAGGCTAGCTTCCTGTTGAGATAATAGCCTGGGTAATGGGCCATTAAGGGAACAAAGGAAGTGGATCTGTGTGAGACTCTACCACTGCAGTTGGCTGGTAGTTAGGAAAAGAAAAAAGTGAGAGTTGAGAGTTTGCAGTGATGTGACCTAGAGGTAAAACTGGGGGGGCGAGAGAGTGTGTGTCAGAGCAATATTTGATTTCTGTTTGAATCCAAGGCTGCGGCTATGGGTGTTGATGCTGTGAGCCCCTCCATTGCAGGCCCAGGTTGTGTATATGTGTTAAAAAACCTATATATCATAAAGGCACCACATTCTCCACTGTGCCTCAATTCCAAAAGGAAACACAAACCCTCGCTCAAAGATTGGGGTGTAGATTTTGAAATAACAGGAGTAGGCTCTTACCCAGGAGCCTACAAATTCATGCTTATCATGTTCTGGATGAAGGAGGCCTTGTTACGCTTGCCAGAGGGGAAGGAAACTTCTCCGTGGTAAGCAGAGTTTTGAACCCCCAGGGTAATATCCAACACTAGCTGATCTATATCAGCTAGTGCAAGGACTTACAGGTGCACAAAGGAACTTTCCTTCCTTCTCTCCATTTGTGCATATCCCATGCGCCCTAAATCCGTTTTGGGTTCCCCCCAACTTTCTGGGGAGGGGGGGTAGAAGTTCCTTTGTGCATACGGAAATGCTTGTGTTTGCAGATCTGTTTGGTTGAGTACTGCCTCTAGGTTTGTGCCCTTTAAAAAAAAAAAGTATAGGATTTCACCATATTGGTGACTTCTCTTGTATGAAAGGATAACAATTTTAACTCGTTATCTGATTTCCTCCGGTAGGCACTTTGTTCACAGCTGACTATTTCTTAATAGAGATTTTGACATAGCCCCAGGGACTCAATACCATGTAGTGGTAGGCTGTACCTTATAGTCCTGTGATGTTTTAAGCTGCATGATAAACTGTGGAGTGCAGATGCTCCCTCCCTTAATTGATAACTGGAATTCAGAGAACGAGCTTCGTGTGTTGTTCAGAGAAAACCCTCAAGCTTTTTCGGGGTCAGGCCATCTGGCAGGTCTTTGGAAGGTTCAGAGCTGAGTTACCTTCTTCTACGTCAGGTGAAAGTCCGGCTTCTGAGCAGCAGAGGGGTCAGAAACTAGTTACGGCCAGGCAGTTTTCAGATTCTTTAAGGTGGCAGTTTAGGGGAAGAGAGATCATGCAAGGGGTGTGTGGGGGAAGGGTCTGTCTGGCTACTTGGAGCAACAGGTTGCTCTGATTGTCAAAGCAAGCCTGACGTAAGTGGTATAAACAAACCAGCCATGGCCTCTCCTGCTGTTTGCTCGGATCACTTGCTTTGACTGGGCTGATGTGCAGCAGTACCCTTGTTGTTATCTGCATGATGCTGCTGCTGCAGTGCAGCAAAGATCGGGCCAATAACTTCCTTTGCCTGAGAGCTGCCTCGATGGTGCAAAGGGTAAACCGCCTCCTGTCGGAGTCCCCAGGCACATTACAGAAACCGTGTTGCAGGCCCCTCAACATGTAGACTAAATGAGCCGATGTTTGTTTTGAATTGTTGGCTTTTCCCCAAAGCAAGAAAAACAGTGTTTGCCAGTGCTCCAAATCTAGTAGTGTTTAGGTACCAACATATCCGTATTCTGTTGAACTGTCTTATTAATTTGTTTGGATTCATGCTCCTAAATATTTAACTTCTATCCATGGCCAACTTTTAGCAGGTGGTGATTTGTAAAGCAGGATGTGAGATGAGTTCCTAAACCAAGCTGTTCAGACCTTTTCCACTTAATAGTTGAAAATCCGAATTTTGTGGGGAGCTGTAGTATAATTTCAGGTGTATCTGAAGAAGTGTGCATGCACACAAAAGCTCATACCAAGAACTAACTTAGTTGGTCTTTAAGGTGCTACTGGAAGGATTTTTTTTATTTTGACTATAATTTCAGGGTTAGAAGAGGGAGAATTTGAGCACGTTAGTAACCCACCATCGACATAGAGCAGCAGCAGCAACAACATAAAATTGGGAGTCTTTTATTTTAACCCCTCACATCTTCATAGCCTCTAATTGCACATGCTGTGAGCTCTAGCGCAAGATCAAAGAATAGAAAGGAGGTAGCCCTAATGCTTAATTGTATGCAGTGAAAATGATTTGGATAATCCATTTATAACCACTCTAGATAATGGAACACTGTAGCAGAGTCCATTTAATGAACTGTTCAGGCAGACATGGCACTCAGAAAAGAGAACTTGTCAAAATGCTTTCTTAGCATCAAATGTCAGGGATGCTGAAGCTGGCCTATAAGTCATACCGTCAAAAGGATCATAGACTGGATTGAGAATGATGGATATGTCGCCTACAATACAGATTGAGAGCCAGTGTGGTGTAGTGGTTAAGAGCGGTAGTCTCGTAATATGGGGAACCGGGTTCGCGTCTCCGCTCCTCCATATGCAGCTGCTGGGTGACCTTGGGCCAGTCACGCTTCTCTGAAGTCTCTCAGCCCCACTCACCTCACAGAGTGTTTGTTGTGGGGGAGGAAGGGAAAGGAGAATGTTAGCCGCTTTGAGACTCCTGAAGGGGAGTGATAAAGCGGGATATCAAATCCAAACTCTTCTTCTTCATTGAAGGGAAGGTGATTAGGTTCTAAGGCCTCCTTGAATGGTGTTTTAGGTATGGGCACCTAGTGAATAAATGAAGTCCTTTATGCCATTCTTGCTCTGAACCATCAGAGCTTGACTTTATCATTTTTTAGGACCTTTAATTTTGATTTTTTTAAAAATAAAAATATTCTGCTGCTGCGGGAATCACCGGAGAATGCCCACCCATGACTTGCTAAACCAGGAAGAAAAATCTTTTGAAGAAACTCACCTTGCCTTTCTGAGAATTTTGCCTTTGCAGAATTAATTGATTTTGAATGCACGGTTTGAGCATGGCTTTTTTCAGCCCGCAATAGTTTTAAAGCTAGTTCTGTGCTGAACCTGCAGCAAGCAGTTCCATTAAATTCTTCACTTCTGCGACAGCTGGTAGTTTTTTTCTGTATCTTTTGAAGAAAGAGGAGACATTTTTGGATTCACTAATCTGTAAATCATTGATTTTACGAGGTGGCCAAGAGATGTGGGTGTTCTTATTTTTAACATTTTTTAAAAAATAGCACCCCCCTTTGGTGCTTTTCAGGTCCCGCCCCCACCCCTGGCTAGCAGACCTCCTGAAATGCACATGGAAGGATGTTCCATCAGGAAGTCCTTCCAGAGGCATTCAAGGAAGTGTGTTGGCTGGTGGGCTTCCAGGAGATAGGCTGTTTTGGGGAAGCAGTGGAATGGTACTGAGATTTTGGTGGTGGTTCTTCTTCTTTTAAAAAATAAAAGTAAACGCCCACACCTCTTGCCTACCTTGCACCACTAATTATAAAACCCTGCAATTTCACAGGAATTCTCCCCCTGTCATCCCCCCCCCGAGTGATTTCTTCTTCTTTTACCTCTCCCCCTGCAAATGATAGGGAAAAGTCCCGAGTGAAATTATGGGTCCCGCTCTAGTTTAAACTAGCCACAGTTCAGCCTGACTCTGATGAAAAATTGCAGTTAGATAATTGTTGTTGTTTAGTCGTTTAGTCGTGTCCGACTCTTTGTGGCCCCATGGACCAGAGCATGCCAGGCACTCCTGTCCTCCACTGCCTCCCGCAGTTTGGTCAAACTCATGCTGGTAGCTTCGAAAACACTATCCAATCATCTCGTCCTCTGTCGTCCCCTTCTCCTTGTGCCGTCCATCTTTCCCAACATCAGGGTCTTTTCCAGAGAGTCTTCTCTTCTCATGAGGTGGCCAAAGTATTGGAGTCTCAGCTTCAGGATCTGTCCTTCCAGAGAGCACTCAGGGCTGATTTCCTTAAGAATGGAGAGGTTTGATCTTCTTGCAGTCCAGGGGACTCTCAATACAGGGAAGCAAATACTTTCCCTTCCACCATGTCTGAGGGGAGAGGAAGGATAGCCCAGGAGCTCAGAGCATGAGCTGCACCGTTCCTGTAACGCTAAACTGTCGTTTAGTGCGACATCTAAAGAAGGCGATAGTCGTAGCTTTCAGCACACTTCCCCTTCCATGGCAACAGGAGGTGGGGAAACAATTTGGAGTGAAACAGTGCAAAGCTGAGATGGTAGAAAGAAATCTGCCTTCACCATCGTCTCTGACGTTGAAACTTGCTGTGATTGGCTCTTTGCAGCCTGAGGGTAGTAATGCGGAGTCACAGTTCTTGATATGTGTGAAGTTACGGAGCCCTTTGTGAGGGAAAACTTTTTTAAAAGCTTCTACTCTTCGTGAAATATCATTGCAGGTGGGTGGGTGGGGAATGCAGAGAGACCGTCGTCAGCACTAACATTTGTAGTTGGTTCCAGTTACAGATGGGTAGCCGTGTTGGTCTGCCATAGTCAAAATAAAAAAATTCCTTCCTGTAGCACCTTAAAGACCAACTAAGTTAGTTCTTGGTATAAGCTTTCGTGTGCATGCACACTTCTTCAGATACACTGGATGGACTTCCATTTCATGCGGCTCAATGTGGTGCCTTCCATGGTTCCAGTTACAGATGGGTAGCCGTGTTGGTCTGCCATAGTCAAAATAAAAAAATTCCTTCCTGTAGCACCTTAAAGACCAACTAAGTTAGTTCTTGGTATAAGCTTTCGTGTGCATGCACACTTCTTCAGATACACTGGTTTGTAGTTGGTGTTAGCAAAGTAGGAATTTTTAGGCTTGCACGGATGTGGTGGCCTTATGTGTGGATGTTGTGTATGGCAGGGGGCGTCCTTTCAAGCAGGAAATATTCATTGGCAGTGACTATGTGGTCTGGGTGCTCCTCTAAGAAGAACTGGGACCCCTTTTGTGTGCTTGCCTGTTAAATGCCAGAGCTGGGTAATAATAGCACATACAATGCATGGTGATCCCATTTGCTGAGCCTCGCATGCTTATTTGATTAAGGATATTGATTCCAGAAGATTCTATGCCCGCGCCGACACTTTGCAACCTCCAGCAGTTTCTGCCTACAATTTCATGGTTGGATTGATCTGTGAGATAGGAACAGTACTGCCCTTTGAGACAAGAAAGGATTTTTTGAGCCTAGGGCTGGTCACAGTCCATTCTGAGAACCCAAATTCAAGTGGCATTTTTGTAGTCTTATATATACATATATGTGTGCGTGCGTGCGCGCACGCGCGTACGCACCCACATATATACATACACCCACACACATACTAGCTTAACTTGCAAATCTCATTGGCCCCTCTCCCTCCCTCTCTGTTTCTCTTTGCTTGTAAGATGCAATATGGTGGCAAGGCTGACAATCCCAGAAAAGGCTAGAGATATAATCGATACACCACCAATACAATTTTCTGCAAAAAGATCTTGATTGTAAAGTTGTTAACCCTGTGGAATCTTAACTTGATGCTCCATATGGGGGGGGGGTCCCTCATTTTCATTGCATTTTAGAGCCCCTCATGTACACTATCTTACCCTTACAATAACCACAGAAAATAGGTATTCACAGTCACCCCCACATGAGGCTGAGAGTGCTTGTTTAGGGAGGTCATGGCAGAGGTGAGATTTTAAGCTACTTTTGTAGCACAGGCTTCTTGCAATGCCACTGTGTTAGCCGCCACGGCCTCTACCTTTTATTACTAACATTTTAAATAGAGAACTTGCCATCACTAAATTGTGAAAGTAGTTGGCAAGGACCACCTGTCGTCTTTATAATGGTGGTGGGGAGATAATTGCTTGTAGCTTCCTTGGGAGAAATAACAATCTGGCATACTTTGGGGCATATTCAGGCTCCCCACCCCTGCCATGAAGTCTCGAGTTCACGGGGAGTTTAGTTAGCTGCAAAGGGAAAGTGTTTTTCGTTTCCTTTGCTTCAACTCTTAAAGGTAAAGGTAAAGGTACCCCTGCCCGTACGGGCCAGTCTTGCCAGACTCTAGGGTTGTGCGCCCATCTCACTCAAGAGGCCGGGGGCCAGCGCTGTCCGGAGACACTTCCGGGTCACGTGGCCAGCGTGACAAAGCTGCATCTGGCGAGCCAGCTCAGCACACGGAACGCCGTTTACCTTCCCGCTGGTAAGCGGTCCCTATTTATCTACTTGCACCCGGGGGTGCTTTCGAACTGCTAGGTTGGCAGGCGCTGGGACCGAACGACGGGAGCGCACCCCGCCGCAGGGATTCGAACCGCCGACCTTTCGATCGGCAAGCCCTAGGCGCTGAGGCTTTTACCCACAGCGCCACCTGCGTCCCATGCTTCAACTCTTAAGGTGAACCAAAAAACTGTAGCAACCAATTGAAGATATAGTCATATTTGTCTGCGAAGTCATTGCTTGCAAGGTCAACACCCACCTTTCCCCATAGCTACAGCCTTGTCACGAAGGCCATGAAGCAATTATGCAACGACTTCCCTTAATTTTCTGTTTTCCAAAAGATTCTCTGTGCTTGCTTCTGACCCTTATCTGTGGCACTACCCAATGAATGATTTCTTAGCTTTGTAGCATATAGCCTTCGGAGCAAGCCACTTGCTCTATATCAGTGTTTTCCAAACTTGGGCCTCCAGCTGTTTTTGAACTACAACGCCCATCATCCCAAGCTACCAGGAGCAGTGGTCAGGGATGATGGGAGCTGTTGTCCAAAAACAGCTGGAGGCCCGAGTTTGGGAAACTCTGCTCTATATGTTGGTAGTGTGTGGGCTTCTGGCATATTCAGTTGAGGAGTCTTGAGGAGCACAAAGGAGATCTTTTCACCAAAGAGCTGCTGTTAGATAGAACTTCATTCAAAGCGGTTCTTTATCCAAGGCTGTTGATATCTTTACTGATAACGTGCAAGTTCTTTATTTACATTTACACTGATAGCATCAATATACAGTTCATAAATTTGGGAGTTGTCGGAAGGAAGCAGTATGGTACTTGGAAGTGTGTCCAAGCGGATAAGGGCAATATTTTTTATTATTACTCATTTTATACCTTCCTTTCCTTTGTAGAGCTTGGGGTGGCTCTGTTACAACTAAATGAGAATGTGATTGAAGGCTGTTTGGGAAGGAGTGGAAAGGTAGCCATGCAAAGCACCTAACAGCTGTCCCCCGAGCGGCATAATCTTAATTGGATTCCATGCTAGATTGCAGATTCTTTTGCATAGCCTCATATGGAGGACTGCCAAAGATGAACATCCTGGCTCATATCATAACTTTTTCTCTGTTTTTTGGCACCCAGGTTTTTCCTCCTGCTTATTCTGTAGAAGTGGATGTTTGGTGCCTTTATAGTTGAAACCATAAACTTGTATCTTTCCCTGCTTGCCTGCCGAGACCACTTGTCTGCTTGTTTTAATCACTTGATTGTGTTACTCAAAAAGCTTCCATATGTATTAGTCATGCAGCCAAGTGAAGAATTACTTTTAATAATCTGATTCACCCACTTGCCTGGGGACTCAGTCCATCCCTTGTAGGGAGATTAGGCTCAAAGATGATGGTCTCTTGAATCCCAGAGATGATGGTCCGGTCAATCCCCAGAAAAGTACACAATGAATTCCTTTAAGATCCTGCTCATCCCACTTAAATAAGCAAATAATGAACATGTATGTGTGTATATTGTCTGTATGCCAGATGGCTCTGTTTACATTTTACTTGACTACTTGCTCATAGAGAAGTACCGTGCCAAAAGAAAAGCAGATTTTTCTCCACTTCCAACGAACCTATTTAAAACTACTTCAGTTTGAAACTGTTTTACTGTTTGCTACATGGGTTTTTTATGCAGTGTTATCCTCTTTTATTATCTGCTCTAATGCGTTTGAATTTTAGCTCATTTTATTCCTTCATGTAAGCCCCCTTGCTTCCGTTGCTTGGTCCCTGCTCCTGCCAACCTAGCACTTCGAAAGCACGTCAAAGTGCAAGTAGATAAATAGGTACCGCTCCGGTGGGAAGGTAAATGGCGTTTTCTTTCGCTGCTCTGGTTTGCCAGAAGTGGCTTTGTCATGCTGGCCACATGACCTGGAAGCTGTACGCCGGCTCCCTCGGCCAGTAAAGTGAGATGAGCACCGTCTGTGACTGGACCTAATGGTCAGGGGTCCCTATACCTTTATAACTGCTGTTATAGGGGGGCACAGAGAGCCAAGCTGCAAACTGCCTGTTTTGGCCATAGCCCTCCATTGAATTTTCTTGTGGGTGAATGGCCCCTCATGGGGGGGGGGAGATACTCCCCACCCCCTGCTTTTGGGACCAAAGGAGAGGTGGGCTGTTGGTTGTTGGGGCTGTGCTACGCTTTAGCTTGCGCTTCCTCTAGCTCCAAACTTGGAGGGGCCAGGGGGAGAGCAGGACCTTTGTGGGTTTGGGCAGCACCTCTACCACCCAAAGAAGTTCTAACCTTTCTCTCTGAAAGACAGAGGGGAAGGCTGTGGTTTCTGTGTGTGGGTTGGGCATTAGAGAACCTGCACAGACAGACAGACTTTTGGCAGTGATCTTCCTGGAGCTGGGTTGCGCTTAGGAACCTTCTGAAGCTCACTGAGGGGACATTTGCCTAGGAGTATGACATTCTTCCTCTATTGGAAGTTCTTAATGTTTGTTGCTTTATTATGTTTTCATATGTGTTGGAAGCCACCCAGAGTGGTTGGGGCAACCCATCTAGACGGTCAGGGTCTTCTTCTTCTTCTTCTTCTTCTTCTTCTTCTTCTTCTTCTTCCCAACCAGGAGAATAGAGGATGGAGTAGCCCTCAACAGAGGGCTAAATAGCATTCACTATTGAGGATGCAGACATTAGTAGAATTAAGGAAGGCTGTGTATGTAAACCATATCAAAATAGCTATGCCTGCATGTACCTCCGTGCCCTAAGGAAAGGTGAAATACTGCCACTTGTGGAGATTATACAGATTAAGCAAGTTTTCCTAAATTGCTGTGTCAGTTAATCTCAGGGAGGGGCACTGAATCAGACACACACACACCCTGCCACCGCCCTTTCCCTAGACCTGACCACCGGAAATCCTGTTCAGTTAAATTCTGTGCCCAGTACCAGTTTATACACTTGTGCAATGCCACTGGAAACTACATGTTCTGGGTATAATAGCTCATTTAAAAAAAAAAATTGCTGGTAAGTGTTTCACTCGTGAGTTTCCGGGATTTGATTTCGGAGAATGCCTCTGTTCTGCACTCTCCAAGAAGTGCAGCTTTTATGTACACTGTGAGCTTCTTTCCAATATAAAGGTAGTAGCAGAAGGGGTAGAGGCTAAATTCCCCCCTTCCCACAGCACAGAAGCAAGTGTGTGGAGCCGCTCTATTTTGATTTTTCTTCCTGCCTTAGGGAGATGTTCCCTGTGTGCCTCGCAGCATTAGCCTCTGGCAGGGAATAGGTTTGTGTTTGATCCCTGATAGTGTCGCCACCCACACGGTGAGTCACTGGTAATGCCTTAGCTCTTATTTTTAGTCCTGTTGCTGCCATCCGTCTGTAACCATTAGCCAGTAAGAGACGTAAGCATTGCGATAAACATGTTAATCTCTCTCTGCCTCACCACCCCCACCCCCAGTTACTTTATCTCCAGATGCAGTTTTCTCTGGGCTCTAATCACTGGCATGGGCATCACAGCACACAGTAATTCAGGGCATTCACAGCAAAGGTGCTGGAGCTCCTCCGAGTCCAATAGAGACATTAATAAAGGGAGAGTGATTTTTCACAGTGAGGCGTAAAGCATTTTCAGACTAGCTTCCACCAAAATAGTGCTTGCTGCTTGGAGCCTTGCTGGTTAGTTGATAAGTTGCCCATGGAATTCCACAACTCTTGTCTGGGTTTCTAACATAGATGATTTCCATAATTTTTCATTTAGGCTCTGATATTGGTGGTTTCCCTAAATTGCTGGTTTTGTCCTTATACCAGGGGTCAGCAAACCTTTTCAGCAGGGGGCTGGCCCTCTGTCCCTCAGACCTTGTGGGGGGGCCAGACTATATTTTGAAGGGGGAAAATGAACAAATTCCTATGCCCCACAAATAACCCAGAGATGCATTTTAAATAAAAGCACACATTTTACTCATGTAAAAACATGCTGATTCCTGGACTGTCTGCGGGCCAGATTGAGAAGGCGATTGGGCCGGATCTGGCCCCTGGGCCTTAGTTTGCCTACCCATGCCTTATACTATTACATTTTTTTAAAGTGGGTTTTTGTTTTTTACCATTTGATGGTAGATGATGGGAAGGAAGGAGGAATGTCTATATAGTTCTGCATTACTATCAATAATTTATTTTCTATTAGTATTGATAAATTCAGTCATATACACACTCATGCATGTGTAGATTACTGTAGGTAACAGATGAGGTAAGTGAAATATATATATACCCTCATTTTTTTTTGACATACTGAAAGTGGGGGCATAGTTTGAGCGAGAAATAGAGAGATTGTGTCACTTCATCATACTATCTAAAAGTTCACAACTGAAAATAGGCAAACAACCTGAGCATGACAGGGTTGGGTTAAGGACCGAGTTTGCTAGCCTGGCAGACAATGGCACGACCAACACAATCCAGGTTTTTATTCAAGCTAGGGCTGTGTTTCTTGTATTTAATTTAAGGGTAAAGTAGGCATGGAAAATCTCTGTTGTGCTTTACCGGATGACATTTGCACTGCGTTTTGTATATGTTTGTTTTTTAAATGCCACAAAGCAGGTCTGGGGAAATGGAGAACTGCAACAAGGGAAACTCCAGATGCTATAGGCTGCATGGTTTGCAAAAAAGCAAGTCAATGAATGGCGGCAGCTCCAGTCTGAACTGCTAGTGTGGAAGCAACCCTGGATGTGGCCGCCACATCCAGAAGAGCAGAAAAGGAGACAAAGCCACCACATGTGGCCGACATGTCTGCTTCCATCAAGACACCATCAAAGGTGTGGGGGCAAAGTCGCCTACACTGCCATGCTCATGCACAGAGCCCTTTGTACCTCTCCAGAATGGCACCCAGTGAAATGTGGGCATGTTTAAGCAGGTGCAAACAGGAACTGAGCAGGAAGAGCAAACAGTATTTTATGCACTATGAGTTTTTGAGGGGGTATTCACTGATGCTGTTCATGTGCTGGTGGGCACAATGGCACCTGTGGGTGTCAGTTTGGCAGCCCCTGTTGAATGTGGGACCTTCTGTACCCATAGCATATACTCCACAAATGAACTATTGCCTTTTCCAAGAATCCCCCACCCCCAGAATGTGGCAGGTAAAATATCTCGGGGGTGGGGGTGGGGAGTTCAGAGTGGCCTTTCCTTACTACTTAATGTCTCCCTATGCACAAAGTTTAGGAGCAATTATTTTGAGCATATCCTTGGGCAGAGTTAAGGGACTGGGCACTGTATGGCAGAGCTTTATGGTGATGTGATGTCCCCCGAGAACAGTGGAATTGTTTACAGTGCCTTCAGACTATTTCCTGGTTCTTGAGAAGTATGTCTCCTTCCCCACCACCACCTTATTTTATTTGTTTATTCTTCTTTGATGGTGAGCTTGATCTCTGCTGACTGTTTCAGCAATCAGATTCCATTCTTGTTGCTTTTAGGAGATCTTTTTCAGTACCTCTAACTCGGTTGGTCCTAGAGGCCAGTCATCAACCAACAAAGGACATTTACCTAGTTAAAATATGGATGGAAGAGGGAAGGGTAGTCATGTTAAATGAGCATGGGTGTGCACTGAGACTTGAAGTATTTTTGTAGGGGAGTTCAGTGGGTTTTAAAGCTACATGACCCCAGGGTCTTGGCTCTTCAGAATTGTTTGGCCATATTCAGCCTTGGAGCTAGGCAGTGGGTAATTGAAAGTCTTCACACACTTAAGTTTACCTCCTGCCAATTAACATTCTTTCCCAGCATCCCGCCTCATGCTCCCCTTGCTTCCTGCTTCATTGTGGCCTTTCTTGCTTCAAACTTTCTGTGCAACACAAAGCTACTGTTGGCTTTGAAAAGATCTGTAGGGTGTGTGTTGGTAAATCTTCCCTAGTTATTGCAAGAAGAAAAAGGGTAAATCCTCAGTTGCCCTTCACGCTCCTCCTTCATTATTCTCTGATGTTTCCCTGTGACTGGGCAGCCACTCTGAAGACTTGAGGCTTTTCAAGGGCATCTAATTAATTGTAGAGCAGTTTTCCCTAACTTTTCAGATGTTTTAATAAATTGAATCCAGTTCCTTGTCTAGTTTATTTTCATTTCAATAAATTATTATTATTATTATTATTATTATTATTATTATTATTATTATTATTATTATGGCTTTTTCTTTTTTCTTCTTGCCAGAGCTCACCAGAGCTCTGACACCTCTCAGGTGTGTGCTATTCCTAGAGAGAAGTTCATGGTGAGATATGGCACCTCTTTTTCTAGAAAAACAGCTCTTGTTGTTATTATAAAAAATTTGGATGCTGCCCTGTATCCATAGATCTCAGGGTGGTTGACAACATTAAGAATTGCAATATAAAGAACAAAAAATGCATAATAAAAACAGAAGCAAAGACAACCCACAGCACATTTTTGAAGGGCATTAGATGTTAAATCAGCCAAAAAGCCTGGTTAATTATAAGTAGTGTTACCATTTTTTCAGTAAGTACATTTGTCATCCTTTATCTGCCTGTTCTCATCTGAAGGATAGCAGCAAGCTTACTCATTAGCATAACGTGGCAAGCCTTCCCACACCGTTCTTCCACAGATGGTTTAATGTTGTTCTTCCAATTCTTGGCTATAATTATTTTGGCAGCTATTAACCAAAACAAATTCAGTCTCTCTCTCTCAGTTGCATACTTATCTCCATTTAGGAGGACATGTGGTACAAACAGAACTCTGTCTTTGTTTTGTCTTTACCACCTCCTTTTATAACCCCATATCTCCAACCACTACCACAAACATTTTTAATTTTTTTAAAAAACTGGGTTTTCAGTGCCTTATTTATCCATCCACAAGTGGTACTGTTTGCATATATATATATTTTTAAAGTGTTACAGGCATATAATATCACTAGGGAGCATCTTATCCAAATGTTCTTTATTTGTAACATTTAAGGAAGTTGTTAGACTTGTTTTTACAAATACAGTGTTTCTATATTAAAATATTAGTTCGCAGATTCTGTTTCCTTCTGTATTTATCACTTGGATGTAACTTTTTCCACTGAGATGTATGTGTCTTCTTAAAACCCAGTAAAAACATACAGATTCGCATGTATCTTTTTTTGCTACCAGGTATATTGTTGGGACGTGGGTGGCACCGTGGTCTAAAACCACAGAGCCTAGGGCTTGCTGATCAGAAGGTCGGCGGTTCGAATCCCCGCGACGGGGTGAGCTCCCGTTGCTCGGTCCCTGCTCCTGCCAACCTAGCAGTTCAAAAGCACGTCAAAGTGCAGTAGATAAATAGGTACCGCTTCGGTGGGAAGCTAAACGGCGTTTCCGTGCGCTGCTCTGGTTTTCCAAAAGCCGCTTAGTCATGCTGGCCACATGACCTGGAGGCTGTATGCCGGCTCTCTCGTCCAATAAAGTGAGGTGAGCGCTGCAACCCCAGAGTCGTCCGCGACTGGACCTAACGGTCAGGGGTCCCTTTACCTTTATATTTGTGGGTACTGGAAAACAAAAGATTGTTTGCTTCTGTTCCTCACCTTGTTACATGTTTGCAATTCCCCCTTCAATCTTGTTGATTTAGTTGCTTACATTTTTTGGCTACAGAATAATCTCTCTGATAATTCACTGACACAGTCAGTGCCAGTTCCTTTTGATAGTTGTCTCATAGGTTTATAATAATCATCTTTTTAAATATTGTTTGTGAATTCATGTTTTGATCTCTTTCTAACATTGACCTTAGCTTTTAAATGCAGGAATATCTTGTTGTTTTGTAACCCAACGAAAACACATAGTCTCTGTTTCCCAACTATGACACATTGCAGTTAGGATTTTCAGGGTGATAATGTTTTGTAATATTTTGCATTGCCAAATCGTCTTCTAAAACCTTCTGCTGTGTAGCACTCATTTTTAACTGTGAAGGCTTATTTTTTCTAAATGAAATGACTGATCAGAGACCGAATTAGTTTTAACTTCTGCCATGGCATTCTTATTACCATAGTTGGAAAAAAAGTATAGACATTTTGGCAGCACATTCATTTTTTGCACCACTGTAGCCTTTTCCCCATCCATTATATTTTTAGCTTCTTCAACTATGCATTTAAATCACATCTTACCAGTGTTTTTCTATCGCCTTTAAGAAGATTATCCTTACATACTGCAAACTATCCAGTTTTCCCTACCTTCTGCATAGCACTATTATTCCATCCTTTTTGCTGAAATCCTGGGCATGAAAGCAACACTGAAAACACTGGGAGTTGCTTAGGAGGCATCTTTGGAAAAAGAGGGTTAGGCCCTATGGAAACTCTGCTCCAAATGAAGAACCCACAGGAGACCAAAAACAGCCTGAAGAGCCATATTTCAGAGATTCCCCACCTGGACCTCCTAAGGATTTCATTCCAAGCCCTGCCTAGATCCTATATTCCAGGGGTGGCCAACTCTCAAGAGACTGCAGTCTACTTTCAGAATTAAAAACTGGCAGTGATCGACCCTCATTTTTGGGTTCATCTCAAAGTTGTTGAGCTTTTCTTGGGGGGGGGTTCCACTTTTTTGGGGGGGGAGAGACAAAGGGGTAAAGCCACTCACAAAAAGATCACTGTGGATCAATACAGCAGATCAGAGAAAGCCCCTTCTTCCCTTCCAAAGATCCTACAACAATGGAGGGCGGGACGTGGGGGGGTGACAGGAGTCAGTTTTTGTGATGCTAAGGAAAAGGAGCCAGAAATCAACCGTGATCTACCAAAACCTCACGGGGATCTACCAGTAGATCGCTGTTGACCTGTTGGACACCCCTGTATCAAGCATAAATGGGTCAGTGGACCCAATGCGAAACACAGAGTCACAGAAGGTGTACCTGTTAGCTGCCAGAGTGTTCTATTGTCAGGGGTCTAACATGGGAGAAAATCCAGCTGTGAGAAATGACCCAAGTGTGGACCAGATAGAGGTGGTGGAGCTTGGAGTAACTACTGTATACCGTATTTTTCGCTCTATAGGATGCACTTTTCCCCCTCAAAAATGAAGGGGAAATGTGTGTGCGTCCTATGGAGCGAAGACGCCACAGCCCCGCGACCCTCTCCTGGCTGGAGAGGTGACGCGCGGCTATGGCAGGAGCCTCTATAGCCACGCACCACCTCTCCAGCCGGGAGAGCGCGCGCGGGGCTAAAGCAGCCCCCCGCGACCCTCTCCCGGCTGGAGAGGTGACGCGCGGCTATGGCAGGAGCCTCTCCGCTGCGCCTTTCCGCTGCTCCCTGACCTGCTCTTTGGGGCTGGTGGTGGGCTTCCCCCCGCCAGCCCCAAAGAGCAGGTCGAAAGGAACCTGAAGCCTGGAGAGCAAGAGGGGTCAGTGCACACCGACCCCTCTCGCTCTCCAGGCTTCCAAGGTAGCCGCCTGAACGCACCTTTAACGGCACCTTGTTTTAGAGCGGCAAAACAAGAGGGGGAAAGTTCTCCCCCTCTCTGTGCAGCGCCTCCTGCCGCTTCACTGAAGGGGCGCTGGGCAGAGAGGGGGAGAAATTTTTTTTCTTGTTCTCCCCCCTCTAAAACAAAGTGCGTCCTATTGTCCTATGGTGCGAAAAATACGGTATGTCTCTCAGTCTCTTCTGGACCTTTTCTGGATGAACATCTCCTTAACTGTCTCGTTCCTGCTCTGGAACTCCCTGGTTAAGCCCCTGATCTTCCTAGCTCGGCTCCTTTTTGAGTTCTGACTCCAGCCTACCTACCAGCTGCTAGTCAGGGACATTAGGGTTGCAGCCTTATCTGTATGCATTCATAACCAAAGCCTGAGCTGTTGACTTTAGACCCAGCTGTATTTCCAAATGCAATGACCTCATGGTCCCCTTTTTGTCCTTGAAACTATGTCGCCTTAATCTACATCCAGTGTTCGAAACTCCCCTTGTTCTAGGTGCGAGCAGTTTGAGCTCTGGGTGCAGTAATACGCCTAAGATTTCAGATTAAAACTACTCTCTGAAGACTGGAGAAGAGACCCTCTTAAAGATATTAGGGGGGTGGGCAGGGGAAGGACTAGACCATTTAAAAAATGAACATAATATTTTAGCTGTAGTACATTCATTTTCAGGCTTTTATTCTTGTTATAAAAAAAGCATGCCTAGATATTCTGTTGTTGCAGCCATAACCAAGGTTTAAGGTGCCATTTAGCTCCTAGCTTTCATATCTCAGTTTCTTACACTGTCTATGTCACCCACACAGAGCACTAATTTCATAGTTGAGAGCACTTGCATATGGAAATGGAGAAGGCAGTTTAGGCATAAACAAATTGTGGGTTGCCTGTACCGGTGCAAGTTGGCAACTTAGTAGAGTTTGAAATAGGGAATTTGAAAAGAAAATGGGTTGCCCAGGTGTTGGCAATATGATCGTGAATGTAGAATCATATGAAATCTTCTTAAAAAATGGATTTCCTTGACATTTGTTTTCCCTGCAAATGGTGATAATTGTTGGGTTGAAGATAGTGAAATCATTAGAATGCTTCCACCGCCAAGGGTAAATTCCTGTGGGCATTACAACTTCCCACATGGACTTGGTGCACAGTTGCAAATGGTGGATGCATAGTAGACTGGCATATATACAGGGTCTTGCTTTGGAGGCATTTGTTTGTGTGTGTCTGGCTTGTCAGTGAATTTTCACAAGTTATGTCAGCCATGTTATATCGGTCACAGGCCATTTACTAGAAAACTCTCCCAACGCAGTTTCAAATAAACATTACCATGAATTTGACACTTGGCCATGAAACGTTAGCTGTTTATATAGATATTGCTGTAGATGCATACTTTAAGAGAATATAATTGCCTGTGTTACAGATGAATTCTTGAGGTTGCAAAACTGTTGTGTTGGTCACATCTTTCAAATAAATAAATAAATTAAACTACCTGTGACACCCTTGATTATTTTTGTAGGGAAGATCTATCCAGTTAACACACAAATAGTTTAATGTTCACTGGAGTTCAAATAATCTTAACACCCAGTGTGTTATGTAAAGTTTAGTTCTGAAGGGTGAAATTGCTTTCTGGTTCTGTAGATAATTATCATGTTTTTGCTGCTGCTGCTGCGGTATGGAGGTCTGAAACTGAATAATTTGTTTTAAGTGCATTATTTTACTAAGCTTGTACCATGCCCTGGGATCAATTTTTGATGAAGGGTGGGCTTAAAATACTTTCAAATAAACAAATACCACTGTCTTTGCCTGGGTGGGTGCAGTTGCAGAGTACACAGAGTCTCACACACACATACACACAGCCATATTACAGTTGGGTGGAGGACCTGACCTGACCTGTCAGATTGCTCTCATTATAATCTCTGCTGTGCTGTTCTTGCTGCATATTGCAGAATCGGACAGAATGCAACTGAAACAAATCTCCCTTTAGTATGTGTGTCCCTAGGTTCCTTCCATCAGCAACAGAAATGCTGCTAGTGTGTTAATGAGGAGCAGGGTGCTTTGCTTTCTCAGGGGGAGCCAACAAGTTGCAGACTCCCAGAGGTTGGTAGCAAGTGGATTGTAGGTTAAGAAGTTCAAAAGAGCAGGTCATAATCCATTTTGCTGTTTTTAAACTGTTGAGTCTGCTGGATCCCTCCTCAACACGGCGAGGCGTGGAAAAGTTGTTGTTGGGCAACTTAAAGAGCCCTCTTGCTCTGTAGGCGCCATTGTTTCCAGCTGTCTCTTTTTTCCTCTCCCACCTATCCCTGCATTTTCTGAAATGCTTCTGAAAGGTGCTGCATCTTTTTTTCTGAAGAGCTCTTTAATCCCATCCATCCTTCAAATGAATGTGTAATTGCACTGCCTTTTCTTAAGGGCAGAGTAAAATGGTTTCTTTCTTTGAAAGCATGTGGAGGAAACAACAAACATGAATTTGAGCTGTGGGTTAGTCAGGTGGGAAGAGAGCGGCCTACAAGCAGCTACTCTCACCTGGTCACCTGCATCAAATGCGAGAATCGGCTCTGAGCAGGGAAACTGTACAAATGGAAGTACTAATAAAGTCGCTGCCCTAATAGGGATCATTTTCTTTATGGGCCAACATAGTTAGCTTTTAATTTTCGTGTGACCAATAATGCCGACTTTAGTCATAAAGCAGCAGGATTCTAAAGCTCAGGAAGAGGATTTCATGTTTTCCCTCTTACTGCAAGATGAAGCTGCCCAGTTTGGCTTATGTTGACTTTCGTTTTTCAAACCTAGCACAACTCCTAAAATTATTCTCTGCCTTTGTTGTTGTTGTTGTCATCACACGCACACACAGAGGTTTCTCTTATTCTTTTTCTACCTACCAATACATTTGTATGTTTTGCCTAAAGATGGAGACAAACCAGGATAACCAGGGTTATATATTGTTAAGTATGGAGAACGAGCCATTGTTATGCTCCTTCTTCCCAGCACCCATAGGTGTAAACTCAAACTTGTTCAGCACTTAACGTAGTCCCTCATTTGAACATTTGCTCTGTCCCGTCCCTTCCCATTCCATCCTAAAGCCTGTGATCAGCGGCAGACACTACGACTTCACCATCAGCCAACCTTTTCTCCCTCCCACCACCCTCTTTACCATCTATCCCGGTGAGGAGTTCTGGAGAACGTGAAGAAACTCCCCACACTATTTTGGCCTAATAAATATATCACCCTAATATGGACGTGCAAGAATTGTTTCCTTTTGTCTCTCAGGCTGCAAATGGTTGGTGGCAGATGGGCTAGGAGAAATATTTCCCCCCCCCCTTTTTTTCTGTGGGTGAGGCCTAGGAAATCCTGTTTGCCTCATCCTTTTCCCCAATGTTTATCCCGCACATAATCTGTTCATGTGGAACAGTGCAGGCCTTGAAATGAGCAGACTTTGAGAAACATCAGGTAGAATTAGTCACTGTAGCCAGAACTAGAGAAAAGCTGCATGTAGGAATATTTACCTTTGCTCCCCCCCCCCTCTTCTGGAAGAGGATTGGAGAAATTCTTGGAGGGTAAGGCTTTCAATGACCACTAGTCATGATGCGTTTTGCTTTGTATGTGAAAAGCCCCAGGTCCAAACCTTGGCATTTCCATGTAGGGCAGGGGAAGATTCAGGGCTTGGCTGAAACCTTGGAGAGCCACTGCCAGTCTGTGCAGACAGTATTGAGCTAGATGGACCAATGAGTCCCAAGTGGTAGACGTTTCTTAAGTCCCTACAAGTTTCCGTACTTTCTTCTTCAAAGGCTGCAGCACAGGGTGGGAAGTCTTGAGCAGAGAAAAATGGGAGGAATATATAGTCTCTTTGTGTAAAGGTTGTGTGTGTGTCAGTCCATGGGTGCCAGTGTGGCTGCCAGTACCTCCTGTGGTGTCTGCAAAAGGTCTCAGTAATTGTCCCCTCAAAAATACAAAACAGATTAAAATTACCTCAACTTCCTAAGCATCTGGGTAGACTTGTCTAAACAAAGGTGTTTTTGGCATTTTTAGTGTTGGTGCTGACTTTTAAAGCTCTAAACGGCCTCAGCCCAGTATACCCGAAGGAGCATCTCCACCCCCATCATTCAGCCCGGACACTGAGGTCCAGCTCCAAGGGCCTTCTGGCAGTTCCCTCACTGTGAGAAATGAGGTTACAGGGAACCAGGTAGAGGGCCTTCTCGGTAGTGGCGCCCACCCAGTGGAACGCGCTTCCATCAGATGTCAAGGAAATAAATAACCACCTGACTTTTAGAAGGCATCTGAAGGCAGCCCTGCTTAGGGAAGTTTTTAATGTTTGATGTTTTATCGTGTTTTTTAGCATTCTGTTGGGAGCCGCCCAGAGTGGCTGGGGAGGCCAGGCCAGATGGGTGGGGTATGAGTAATAAATTTTTATTTTTATTATAGTAGGTGCCGAAAAGAGTACAGTGAAGGCTCCTGATTGATATCAATAGGCGGGGAGTTCCAAAGTGTAGGTGCTGCCACACTAAACAACCCGAGTTCTTAGAAATGCAACATGTTCTCATGTTGCTCCTGAGGAGCAGTGAAATAATATTGATTGGTGGCCTTTGTTTTAATTAAATGGCTTATAGATTTCTCAGACAAAATGCTTTCCAAAATGGTGTACCAAATGTCTGATTCAATGAGCTACTTATACTCTGAAGGCTAGTGTAGGTATCCTTTGAGCTGGTGGACTGGAGGCTGGGTTTATATAATGGGGTAAACTAAAATCTGTCATGGATGGTTTAGCAGAGATTCCCGTATTGCAGGAAGTTTGGCTAGATGACCTTTGGGTGACTTCCAGCTAAATCGTAATGTTGCCCCTTAGTGGTCAAGAAAAGTGTGTAACTGAGAGCTCCTGTAGGGTTCTTTGTTCAGATTTGGACAGGAGCTGGACAAGACATTTATGTGAAGATAAAGAAGTGTGATAACGTTGGATGTGGTTTGGGAACAGACCCGAAGCCGGAACTTGCAAGCAGCTCCTCATGTTGCAATTTTAAAAGCTTTCGTGCGTGTCCTCAAGTCACACCCTCCCCTGAAATTATGTACAGATGCAATGTGAGAACACCGGTGCACAAATTATCTGAAATGATAAGACCCACGAACAGAGTTGTTTTCAGACTCTCCCTATTCACGAGTTTTCTCTTTGAGCTTGTTGGTACATGTTGTTCCTCCGTCAGCCTGCTTTTCTTTGCAGCAGATGGGACTTGCGTGTGTTTGAAATGTAAGACGAGCCCTCATGTGTAGTGACAAAAGTGTGGCCGTGAAACTGGAGTGCTGGCCAGTGTGATCTATAAAAGTGGTCAAAGAGAAAAATGTACTCAGAAGTTAGCCCCACTGAGTTCAAAGGTAGCGACTCCTAGTTAGGCGCTTATTGGACGGCAGCCTTAGCCAAGAGAGTCTTGCAACAGTGATAAACATTTTCAGTCTTTGCTATTGTAGGCGCAAAGATGGAATATTAATTATTATCAAGAATGGTTGTTAAAATTAATGGACCTAGCTGAGATGGCAAAATTGACATGTTTAATCAGAGAAAGGTAATTGTTAACATTTACTAAAGATTGGAAACCTCTCATAGACTGGCGTGAAAAAGAAAATGAAACAATGATATATGGATTTGGGGATTGAAGATAATGTTGGTTTATATAAGGTGGGTTTGTTGAGTGTTATATTGGGGTGGATGAAGTTTCTATATAGTGGACAGATGAAAAATCGGAAGTTGTTTAATTTCTGTATTTTATATTTTCTATTCTCTTCAGTTATGCTCTCTCTCTTATTTTTCTTCTCTCCCTCCCCCATCTCCATCTCTTCTCTTTTCTTCTCTTCCTTTCCTTTCCTTTTCTCTATGTTGTTATTTTATTTAATGTTGGATAAAAAAAGATATTTGGTATTCAGTTTTATATCTTTCTTTATAAACACTAAGAAAATATACCAAAAATAAATTTTAAAAAACCATTTGCAGCCTTTGCCTATTACTTGTGTAGGCACGGGAGAGCCTAGGTCTAGTGTCTCTCCTCAGAGAATACCTGGCCGGTGTTGGTTAACTCCTGATGCACCCATAAGGAGGAGTGCCATGGGGTTTTCTCCTCCCCCTTCCACAGACAAGCTAATACAAATCTGCCTTTAGCAACAGATGTGTAATCACTAAGATCTGGTGACGTGTGTTCTGTGTTCCTGAGGCAGATGCGGCAGAGAAGTTTTAAGCAGAGATTAAACTGCATTGCGATTGGAGGAGCCAAGTCATCTGACAGGAATGTATTGCATTTCAGCCCCCTGCTGCAAAGCTAGCGTGTTTTTTTGGCTGCCATCTGGCACTTCCGTCCTTTTCGCAGTGGCAGCAAAGGGGCAGGTTCTAGAATTCTGTGATCGGCTAGTAGGCTCTTAATTGCTTTGGGATATGGCAGGGTACTATTTAAGCAAAACGGACACTTCCCAAACCATTAAGCGATTTCCATCAACGCAGGGGTCCACAAATTTTGGCTGGGCTTGGTAGCCTGGTAGTGTTTGTAGCAGCTGGTGCAGCTTGGTGTCTGCTTCACAGAAGCAAATGCAATCTCTTTCATACCTGTGGCTGGATAGTGGGGATGGGAGAGGTTGTCTGGCTCATTCCTGCCTTTAATAAGATACGTTTCAGACCTGCTTTCTGTTGATGTGCTTGACATTTTTATATGTCCCACCCCCCAGCTTGTATATCACCTTGTCATATTTTATATGAAAGTGCACCTGATCAATATTTAAATAAAAATAAATGCACTGCTGATCTATCAAGATTTCCTCTATCTCTGTGGGGAGTGCAGAGTTGGGCTTTCCAGGCTTGCCTTCCCCCCACCTAGATGATGTCTTTGTACTTAATGGGCAGCATCTAAGTTACTTGCTCTGTCAGCACACAAGGTCTCCCCTCCCTATGCCCAACCCACATATACTCCAAAGGGTTGGGGAAACCCCACAGAACAGATTTAGGGGGCAGAAGGAGAAGAGGGGAGAAAGTTATGTTGCGGAAGCAGAAATCCTTGCACAGATTGAACAAGTTGGCTGGATACTGCCCAGTACCTTCACATAATTGCACCTGGTCCTCCTTTTGTGATACTGGTTTGCTTCTGTTCATTTTGCATGCAGGCATTGTCCACTGCCTGCCCCGATTTCTCTCTACCACTAAACCTTTCCTTGTGTACAGCTGTTCCACAGTCATCTCTTTGCACCATATGAAAGTTGCTGTGCTTTGGTAACAAGGCTCCTGCCACTTCCTCTTGTGCAGAAAGTTACACCAAGCACTTACTTACAAATCCTGGGGCCACAGTGTGCCTTTTAAAAGTACTCATTATCCTAGGTGTCATGGAGCTGCAGCTGGAGTGTTAACTTAATTGCATATAGTGCTGAAGTGCAAACTCTACTCTTAGGAAATTTGTTTCTGTTGCTGTTCAGGAACAGATCAGTAGCATGAAGTTAATGCAGCCCTACAAATAAGTTTGCAAAAGGCAAGGAGCTCATGGGATGGGTCATCAGCTGCCCATTCCCATATTAGTTGTTTGTGGTATGTCAACTGCTTGAAAATGAAAATGACAAAAACCACCACAACCCAAACACCAGACTTTGCACCTGCATATCTGGAAGCAATTCTGACTTGCTACCATAAGTAATCTATCAAGGAGCCATTTATGTGATTGGGCTAGTTAGTTCCTTGGGTATTATTGATATCCATATGGCTTCCTTAACTTATGAACATGCACTTAACTATGTCTGAGTAGATTACAAGAGAAGCAACAACATGAGAAACAGGTAAAGGTAAAAAGATAAAAGACCCTTGGACGTTTAAGTCCAGTCGAATTTGACTATGGGATGTGGAACTCATCTCCACTTTCAGGCCGAGAGAGCTGGAGTTTGTCCGCAGACAACTTTCCGGGTCATATGGCCAGCATGACTAAACCGCTTCTGGCACAACGGGACACCGTGATGAAAGCCAGAGCGCACGAAAATGCTCTTTACTTTCCTGCTGCAGCGGTACCTATTTACTTGTGCTGGTATGCTTTTGAACTGCTTTGTTGGCTGGAGCTGGGACAAAGCAACAGGAGCTCACCCCATCACGCAGATTCGAACTGCCAACTTTACGGTCAATGAGCCCAAGAGGCTCAGTGGTTTAGACCACAGCACCACCCACATCCCATTATGAGAACCAACCCTTATAAGAAATTTCTAGTGTATCTGAATAAGTGTGCATGCACACGAAAGCTCATACCAAGAACTAACTTAGTTGGTCTTTAAGGTGCTACTGGAAGGAATTTTTTTATTTGGACTATGGCAGACCAACACGGCTACCTATCTGCAACTGGAACCATGGAAGGCACCACATTGAGCCTCATGAAATGGAAGTCCATCAACCTCACCAAGAAACTTGCACGGTGTATCTGAAGAAGTGTGCATGCACACGAAAGCTCATACCAAGAACTAACTTAGTTGGTCTTTAAGGTGCTACTGGAAGGAATTTTTTTATTAAGAAATTTCTAGTTCTCAGATATAAGTCCCACTGAGTTCCTCTTAGGACATTGCACATAGGATTGCAGACTTAGTGTGTCACAGGTTGTTCCTAAGGTCAAAGGGCTGTTAGCATGGTCAAGTCTAGGAGCTAGTGGATGATGGTGTCCACACTGGGAAAAGCAAAGGCTGCAGCGATATGGATGAGACCTGGATGTACATTCTTCAATTTTTCGTCACAAGAAGACTGATAACTTTGTGTGAATATTGCTTAGGACTGAATATGCAGGTTAGCAATAGGAGATCCATTCTACAGCTGGAAGCTCCACTGCTATATATCTTTAAATGGTCTTCTTTTCTACCTTGGTCCTTACCACTCTTGTTTTCATCCTTCTGAAAGACAGACTTCTGAGGTCTTAGGAAGCAAACTTTTCTCGGCGTCTGCCATCCGTGGCTTGGGTGAAACAAAGAATTTGCTGTGGGCTGACGGCTAATGCGCCTCCTGCTGCTGACTCACTCTTTGTTGTGGAGGGCATTGTGTGGGCCTTGGGCTGGCTGGGAGAGGAGCAGCTAGCATGCCACAGGCTAGAATAGTTGGTTCACAACTCCCTTGTTGAGTGGCAGCAGTGCTAATCTAGGCCAGCAAAGGGATTCGGGGGCTGAGTGACTCATCCTAGGAACTTGCGTCTTTTGCTGTTGCAGCAAAGAGTGGCCTGCTTTATTTGGTCCCTGCTGGCAGTTGTTAGCTGCAAGGGACTCCTGAACCAAAGGGGAGCTCTTTTTAGTACTTCCGCTTGGTCGCAAAGATAATGCCATCTTCATTCCATTCCTTTATCACTGGCAAGGCAAGCCAACTGTGGAAATAGGACGACTTGAGGTCACCCCATGTTCCATAAGTGGAGATGGCTTCTTCCATTCCTGGAATGGGTCTCTCTCAGGCAACGCACTTAAAAATCAGGCTGTTCTTAGCAATGGCCCTCAAAAATAGTTGCATCCAGTGAACTCTGGAGTTGGTGGGGCATGGGCTGAACATAGCAAAGTTGTTTTGGACTGTTAAGCCACTGGTTATGACCGGCGGTGACTCTCCCAAGTTGTTGGCCTCAACTCCCTTTGCCAGCTATGCTATTTGGAGAGCCTACTAGGATATGGGAATGATTTTGCTTGGGGCCTCGTGTGTGCAGAAGGGAGGGCCTCTGGTCTGAACATAGCTGCTAGATTACTCATGTGTGTTACTCATGTGTAGGGCAGTCATGTATCAGAGCAGAAACGGTGTCCGTCCCTCCCCTGGTGTCATACTTCCCTATCCCCCAGAAGTGAGGATGTCCACAAAGGGACACCTGTGCATGTGCAGCTGCTTGTACATACGGGTTTTCATGCAGGTACCAGAGGCAGGGTTAGCCCAGGTATGTGGACATGAGTAATGCATGAATAGGACTACTGTAACTTTGCATTTTCCTCAGTACCCTGAGTCTCTGTATGACCCAAAAGACAGAGTGGAACTAAGAGGGCCTTGAGCTCAGCGCAGTGCATGTGCAGCCAGGTGAGAGAATACTCAGGCCCCAGCATGTTTGAGGAAGAAAGCAAAGGCTGTGATATAAAAGCTGGGAAATGCAAATATATAAGCAGCACCCAGGCAGAAATAAGGTATCATCTACCCAAAGCTAAACTGCCTAGAGATGCAAACCAAGCACCACCTCTGGTGTACGTTCAGCTAAAGGCTCCTGAAGTTCAAAAGGTTCAAGTTGTTTGCCTCTGAGAGAACCAAATGGGAGCTAAGCATTTTGTAATAATCGGGCTATGGAAGGCCTGCGCTGAAATAATTATTATACTTGATTCTTAAGCAGAAGTGAGATTTACCTTCTGATTGTGTCAAAATAAAAAAATTCCTTCCAGTAGCACCTTAAAGACCAACTAAGTTAGTTCTTGGTATGAGCTTTCGTGTGCATGCACACTTCTTCAGATACCATCTGAAGAAGTATCTGAAGAAGTGTGCATGCACATGAAAGCTCATACCAAGAACTAACTTAGTTGGTCTTTAAGGTGCTACTGGAAGGAATTTTTTTATTTTGACTATGGCAGACCAACACGGCTACCTATCTGTAACTTCTGATTGTGTATGCATTTTGTAGTTAGTACCTCAGAGCTACGTGAAAACTGAATGTTTCAAGATACAGGTTTGGCCTTTATCTCAGCTTTTCTTCTTCTGAATAATGGTTGGGAATAATGGGGCTTGCTTTCCTACCTTGATTGGAATTTTCTGAAATGTGAAACGAGCACCTCCCCATTCGTCCTTCTGTGGCTTTCCTCCTGATAATTCTCCTTTGGCTGTACGTGGCTGTTTCCTGGGCCCACTGCGTTTATTTATTTCTTACACTGCTTCTGGCCTTAAAGGTGAGGTCCAGCCTAGTGTTCATCCCCATGAATTGTATGCAGAGTCCAACAATAACTATTAGATGATTAGGTAGATGTTTGGAGAAGGGAGGCAGGATGGGATCCTGTGCAGCCTCTTTAAAGTTTTCTCTGCTCTGCCTATATTCTGCCTCGAGAAGAATTTGACTAGAAAATGGTGCTTTGTACAGTGGTACCTCGCAAGACGAATGCCTCGCAAGACGGAAAACGCGCAAGACGAAAGAGTTTTCCGTTTTTTGAGTCGTTCCGCAAGACGAATTTCCCTATGGGCTTGCTTTGCAAAACGAAACGTCTTGCGAGTTCTTGCGAGTTTGTTTCCTTTTTCTTAAAGCCGCTAAGCCGTTAATAGCCACTAAGCCACTAATAGCCGCTAAGCCGCTAATAGCCGTGCTTCGCAAGACGAAAAAACCGCAAGACGAAGAGACTCGCGGAACGGATTAATTTCGTCTTGCGAGGCACCACTGTATTACAGTTTCCCCAAGCGGTAATGAAAACCCTCCTTTGCCATCACTCTGAGGAGATCCATTGGGACATTTATGAATGAACTGGCTGGGTGGGGGTGGGGAGGGCAAGGCTCTCTCTATGAATGCATGCAAGGGCCTTTGTTGTGTGGTGTGCCATGGCAGGAAGGTCATGGTACTGCCAGTGCACCTGGCCAAAAATCTCTTCCCCTCTCAAGTCATTTGAGCTTGGCCTCATTTTGTATGAGATTGATCACTTTTTATTGTGACTTTCTATTTTTAACTCGGTTCACCCTTAGGGAAGTAGGAGGTGGCCAAGATGGATGGTTTTTACTTGTCCTTTTTCTCCAGCCATACTTGTGTTCTTCTCTTCTCCTCCACATGACAGCTGATTAGGCACACTGACCTTTTTCATCATATCTCTTTATTTGTGTTACATAAATGTTCCTAGTTGACAGCTCTGAGGTCACCCGGGGTTTGCAGATGGCCACTGATTTTGTGTGTCTGTCTGAAAATATTCTGCCCCAGGCTTCCTCCCACCCCATTAAAAGAAAAAAGAAAAAGCTCTCTAAGGAACTGCCGCTAGAATGAGGACTTCAGAATTGGGATTTGGTGCTGCTGCAAACCACCTTCGCCAAAACTTTCACAAATCTATATTGCTATTCAAAATACATAATTAAATAGACAGTTAATTTAGTGTCCAAATCCTTATTTTATATGAAGCTTTGTATTACTACAGGTCATAGCATAAAGCCTGAATGATGAATGTGTGTATAGAGTTATGAGAATGAGCCCCTGTGAGACTTAGACTTGGGTGTTCCCTCTTCCCTTTCTTCTCTAAGGAGGAGATTGAATGCTTTTATCTCCTTTTAATTTAAACATAGTTATCATGTTGTCTGAACCCTAAACTGTGGTTCATCTTAGTATGAATAGTTGGAATAAGCCACCTTCATGATTTATGACTTGAAGTTGGCTTGTTTCCATTAACTATAGTTAAGATTAACTACAGTTTGTCCGGGGATGGGCTTGCACATTGCTATGCATTTATTTTATTTATTGTTTACTAGCACAAAGTGTCTGGTATGGCCTGGTAGTTTTAAGAAACCAGAAAATATCGAGGCTTTTAAATGGATTGTGTAAGTTGTGAGTTTTAGGGCTGTGCGCAAACACCCACACACCAACCCAGAGCTCTGCCCTGACCCAAGAATCCCCTGGCCTGGCCCCAAATCAATTTGTGTGTGTGGAGAGAGAGCTAATGTTTAATTAGGTTTCATTTGGTCCGCCATCTTGATTCCACAAAGACCTCATCCTCCATCTTGGGAACCCTCAAGCTGAGTTTGGAGATGATATCTTGAGAGGTGGTCAAACGTACTGAGAACACGTGGACAAGCAGACAATGTACCTTTCACAACAAAAATATAAAGAGGAATTCAAAGTTGCATAAATGCTCTGTTAGCACAAGAGTTTAATGCACTTTACCTGCGTTGTCATAGGAATATGACTGTTGTGAGAATTCAGACCTGGGTGGTCGCATGCCTTATTTCTGACAAGAAGAAACAAGGTGTGCTCACTTCCATCCTGTTCAAACCTCTCTACAGCTGCCCTGCCCCACTGCAAGGGCTGAAAAAGCTTACCAAAGGGCAAGAGGAGGCAGCAGGTGTTACCCAGCCCCAGTGAGGTGTGTGTTTCTGCCTTATATTCTGGGACTTGTAGTTCTGGTCCCTGGTAAAAAGTTCTGGGCCCTTGGTGGAGGAGGCAAAGTGATAGACACACAATGTTTTTTAAAATATAATTGGAATACCTGAAAGACCACGGCCATTTTGGGGCTGTGGTTGTCTCTATCGCTAGGTTGCTGATGCCATCACCATATTTTACTACAAGTAGGCTATTATCGACAAACTTTGGAGATATTGTCCCAGGAATAAATCCATATTGGTTGATCGCTTTAATGAAAATAAAAGTTTGCAGGTGACAGCATGGGCATGAACTGCCTGGTCCATTGCAGGAGCTGGGATGGAACTCACGGCCCTCCCAATATTCCTTTTGTGGGCAAGTACTTAAAATTTGGGATGCGGGTGGCGCTGTGGGTTAAACCACAGAGCCTAGGACTTGCCAGTCAGAAGGTTGGCGGTTTGAATCCCTGCGACGGGGTGAGCTCCCGTTGCTTGGTCCCTGCTCCTGCCAACCTAGCAGTTCGAAAGCATATCAAAGTGCAAGTAGATAAATAGGTACTGCTCCGGCGGGAAGGTAAACGGTGTTTCCGTGCGCTGCTCTGGTTCGCCAGAAGCAGCTTAGTCATCCTGGCAACATGACCCGGAAGCTGTACGCCAGCTCCCTCGGCCAATAAAGCAAGATGAGCTCCGCAACCCCAGAGTCGGTCACGACTGGACCTAATGGTCAGGGGTCCCTTTACCTTTACTTAAAATTTGAAATGCATTGTCTCAAAAGCTGATAAGGAAGGGGGAAGCCAAGTGGATTGTTCTGAGTTTGGTTTCAAAGTCTATAACTGCAGGCATTCTGGTGGTCACATGAGCTTTTGGAATAAGCATTTGGATTGATGATCCGTCTGCATTCCAAGTGAGTCAGTGATGGGGATCCCGAAACCATTTTTTCTTTTTGCGCCTGACCTTTTACAGTGCTTGGTGGCTGATGCCATGGAGTTCCAGGAGGAGTCCCGCACAACCGGAGCGAGCTTGAATTCTTCGCTTTGTGCTTGTCCGCCTGTTTTGTTGCCCTGGAGACAGAACAGCGTGGAATTCTTTCCCCCTGACCAGAAATAGTTTTCCTGTACCTTGTGACTGGAGTGCTTTCCTTCTTGGTTTGCAGCCAGCTGTGTGTATATGTGTGGGCATGCATTTAGATGAGGTAGGTTTCAGGGAGCATAGAGGTCATGGCTCCTTGTTGTAAGCTGTGCATGTGGGTATCGCTATATTCTACCCTACGTCTCTTGCCTCCTGCGTCTCAAGAGGGTGTAAGGTTCCCTGCAGCAATTGCTCTTGATTTACATCGCCTGTGGCATTTCACTGGTTATGTCATGTCTGCTGAGGCTGTGAGCTGGTCAGCTGTCCATCTTGGCTGGCTAGCTGAACAGCACGTGGTAAGTCTCCATCCCTCTCCTGATCAGCTGTTTGCTTCCCTGCATTGTTGCCCTAAGAAACAGGTTCACTGCAAACATAACTCACTCATTGGGCCAACACGATCGCCATCAGCTTATCGGAAATTAGGTTTTCAGCAGTGGACATCATCTGCAGATCTTTGGGTGGTGACAACAGGCGCAACTCTCCTCTAGTGAGAGAAGGGTTGTTGTTTTTTCACAATTGATCATCACTTTCATCAGCAAGTTTCTTAAAAATGGTTGCTGAATCTTGACAGGTGAGCATTGAGAGAGTGTTCAAGGTTACAATAATAAAGTTTTTAGGAGTAGGTGGGTAGAGACTTCATCATAAAGTGCTTAAAGTCATCCCTTTAGAGTGTGCTGTATTTTCTAGACTTCTCCTTTCATGTGATTGGCATGTGTTAGCTACTTTTTTAGTCCCCTCACTGTCCAGCTCTCCTTTGGCCCAATATTTTTTATTCAATGAAAACCTTGGAAACTTTCCCTTTTATGGCATTTAAAAAGATAGCTGGGTGTACCATGCAAGTAGGAAATAATAATGCAGAGGACAGATTTATATGCAGGTACATGTTTCACAAAGGTTTATAAATTGGAGCTCTTCATTTCTGTAGTTGTGGAATGCGGTATGTAAATCTTTGTCTATGGTTGTTTTCTTGAGAAGCATATTTCTAGCCCTTATAGTTTGTATGATTAATGACAAATAGAATAGGCAATTATTATTATTTTTTGTAGGTTGTGGGACTCTTATGGCCTGTTGTTGGCGCATGGTCACTTTTCAGTCCCTAATCCATATATATATATTTCTGCAGTCACATACTGAAGCCTTCTGCGCTTCCTGTGAGCCCATGTCTTGCTGTATGAGCAGTTTGCTGGCCAAAATCCAAAGCCAACTCTCATTCCATAGAAGCAGGTTTGCATTTGTTTGTGCATGCAGACAAAAAAGGGGGGCCCTAACATTTAACCCCCAGGAGTAGGTTGAAGATGCAGGCCATGCGCAATGAATTAGGAGGCTGAGATGAGCACATCAGATTCCGGGTGGGGAGTGGTATTAATATTTTTGGAACACTCACACAGGCTACTTCCTGCCTTCAGAAAACTAACCCATGAAGAGGGGGAAGTATCCTAGCAGGGTCTTCTCACCGAAGACCCGCTTTGGATGGCTTTGTCTTTACATACGGAATGGTGGTGTTCAAAAGCATGCCCCGCCCCCCTATTTGTTGTCTGAAGTGGAAGCATCCAGAATTCTACCACCTTGTTTTGTGTGACACATAGATCAGCTCTGCAGCCAAATCTGCAGCCACAGCTACATAATGTGCAGAAAGGCTCTTACACTATATAAAAGATTAATCAGTATTTTTATTCCACTGTGTTGGAGTGGCAGAGAACTGCATTGCTCTGCTGTGCAGCTGCTGTTCTCATACTTGGTGATCATTGCACTAGATCTTTTGAGGTTCTGCTTGCACAGTCTGCAGCATCTTTTGGGTGCAAGGGAGGAGACCTCTGATACAGAACTTCTGCTCCGTGCTTCTGAAACGCTGCATTTTGATGCAGCTCAAGCATTTTCCCTTCCTCGCCCTGGGATGCTTGCTGTGATCCTTAGGACTAATGCTTAGTTTGGGGAAGAAGTATTACTATAGGAAGAGTTGCAGGGTGATGCGACTTTGTGCTGCAGTGGTAATAGTACTACTACTGAAATATTTTGCTTCTGAACAGTTTTTGAAGGTGCATGAGACCTCCCTGTCTTGTGTGAAATGGAAGGCTTTCCAAAAACCACCACTAGGCGCAGTTAACACTTTTTGGGTGGTAGGTTTTCTCTTACCCATAACAGCAGCTCTTTCGTGGGGCTGGAGGTCCTCTTGAAACCCCTCTGCAGCCCAGCTTGTTGATCATGAGCCCCTGACCTTGATCTCTCTGAGCTGGGAGAGAACAGCAGGCTCAATATTGGTGTAATAAACATGTCTGCATGCTGCGGTTGGAGGCAGTCTCCCTCCTTTACACAAGCAAACAAATCCTGGCATTAACTCTCTACCATTGGCAAGGGGTGAAGCTAACCAAAGTCAGCACCAGCATTGCTTTTTTTAAAAAATGGCCAGTCTTCCTCGTTGACTTTCAAGCCTTGTTTTCACCTTGCTTGATGATCTTCTCCTTTTTGCTGCTGTTAGAGAAGGGACGTGATCACTGAGTTGACAAATCACTTCTCTGTCTGATCCTTGGTGACTAGAAAGGGCCCTCTGGCATCTTCTCCCTCCCTAACCTCCCCCTCCCCATACACACATCATGTCTGATTTTTCAGGGTTATGGAGAAGCTGCTGCCTCGATGCTTTTTCTTTCTAGTCCAGATGACAACCCTGTTGGAACTGACGTTGCTTTTCTGTTGCGATGAATGTCCTCCTTAGGATATAAAGATAACTGGCAGCACTTCGGTGTCCCCACCTCCAAGTCATTCCACATTACGATTGTGGGTTTTGATTGTCCAGCCTAACCTTCTGTGTATCTGTCCTAGAAACAGGTTAAGGGTGAATTCTTTGGCTTTCGATACTAGACTTGTTATCCTACTCTCTTCTGTAAACCATTTCCCAATATGTTTTATTCTTAGTCTTAGTTTTACTCTTTAAATTTGTATACCGCCCTTCATCTGTAGATGTCAAGGCCATTCACAACAAAAAATTACAATATAAAAACACAGAAAGCATAATAAAAACAAAAACAAAGCAACACTCTCCCCTGATATCAAGTTCAGTTCATGTTTTGCACCAAGGAAACTTAGTTCTACGCCCAAATTATACAAATCAACAAAAAGCAGGGCTACCCCACACATGAGACCAGGTGAGGTGACTGCCTCAAGCTGCAGGATTTCCAGGGGCAACAGATCCCAATGTTGATCTCCCCCACACCTTGTTCCTGCTGTCGATCTTTGGCACTCATCCCTTCTTCCCTGGTGGGAAGAAGGACTGCCATTTTGGGGTTTGCCTCAGGTGCCAAAATGTCTTGGACTGACCTTGACAAAATGTTCATTCAGCTGCTTATTCTGAACCCTGAATAATTTGAATTTTAAAGAAAAATTGTGATATGGGGGAGAGAGAGAGAGAGAATGAATAAAAGGTGCACACATTTATTGAGGGAGTCAAATCGTCTCAGTCCAAATGTGTTTTGAGCAATGCACCTTTCCTTCAGAGGAGTATCTTGATATGATTATTAATAGAGGAGATTAGCTGAATATACCTAGACACACATTTAAGTATATATGCCTTAGAAAAGATACTCAGGTCTCGTGTATAACTACTGAAAGCCTCACACAATGAAAGAACGGGCCGTCTAAAGCAATTCCTTTCGCATAGAAAAGTACCATGTCATTTGCTCGTTAACGCTATCTTTGCCGACCTTCAATATAAATATTGTCAGGGTTGCTTGCCATCCTGGAGGAAGGCATGTTCTGGGAGAGAGAAGGCTGCTCCCAGACATCCGCCACATTCCGTTTGCGGCTGGTCTGTTGGTGTGTCTGTCTGGCTTTTTGTTTAGATCAGAGCGAGGGCCCTGGAGCAGAAGTTGCCAACTAACTCTTTATTTTCTTTTCTCCTGCTCTTAGATCACCAGAAACTGGAACGTGAGGCTCGAATCTGCCGATTATTAAAACACCCAAATATCGGTAAGTAGCATGGGAGAAAAGTCTTCAAATTCTTCAGCTCAACAGGGACAGGAAGCTCGTTGGAATTTTCTCTCCTGCAAATGGTGAGCAAGCCATTTTGTGGGGGCCAGAGCCAGGTGGGTAGAGAGCGATAATTTGCGCTGGAGAAACATTTGGGGTAGCCTACCTCAGGGTGAGGGGCAAATACCGTAACTTTCGCTCTATGAGACACACCTGACCATAAGATGCACCTAGTTTTTAGAGGAGGAAAGGGGGAAAGCCCTGTTTTTTTTTGAGGGGGGGGTCAGCTCACAGTTTTGCAGCTTCTTTTGCAAAGGGGAAAAGCCGTGTTTTTGGGGGGTCAGCCCACAGTTTTGCAGCTTCTTTTGCAAAGGGGGAAAGTCCCTTCTTTTGAGGATCAGCTCAGAGTTGTTGAGCTTACTTTGCAAAGGGAAAAAAATCTGTTTTTATGGGGTTCAACTCACAGTTCTGCTGCTTCTTTAGGAAAGGAAAGGGAGCCGTTTCTACAGTTTCCAGAAAGATAATCTAATCAGCCAGTCGCATGTCGCTGGGGAAAAAACAGCCTCCATCTACAAAACATTCAACAATGGAGGCCTGGGCAAGGGACCGGGGCTGGAAAGGGAGCCAGCGATTGACCACACATTCACTCCATAAGACGCACAGACATTTCCCTGACTTATTAGGAGAAAAAAAGTGCGTCTTATGGAGCGAAAAATACGGTACCTCTGTCCTCCACTTCAAAAGACATTTCCTCAGAGAAACTGCATTTCACCACTATCGGCCCATCCCTGATCTGTCTCCTCAACTCCTCCACACCCAAGCAGAAGAGAGTGGTTGCCATTACAGAGTGGTTGCACTCCCTTTGGCTTGTCCCTGACTGCTTACTTGGTTAGCTCTGCTCTAGGGTATATTCAATGAAGGGATCCATTACATGAATGAGAACTGGAACAGACCAAAGCGCAGCTAGCCAGAAACAGCAAAGCATGAAGGTCACGTACTTCCTCTTCCCTCCCCAGTAGGTCATATTCAAAGGTATACTGCCCCTGAAATATGGAGGTTTCATTTAGCTGTATGACTGACCACTGTTTATAGGGCCCCTGTCCTTGTGCATGCACGTGCGCTATCTCTGAAATGAAAAGCGTTTTCCTAGAAGGGGGTCTCCGAACTTCATTCGAGCAAATGGAAACTTAGAATGGTGTTGGGCATCCCTACTGAAGCCTCATAAGCCCAAGGCTTCTGCTCTCTGGAAATGGCATTCCAGTGCCCAGCACAGCTCCTTACCCATTTCCATAAGGACTTAAGAAGGGCCTGCTGGATCCAGTTCTTACAGGGGCTGAACAGACACCTGCCTGTAGTTTCTAGCAACTGGAATCCAGAAGCATATTGCCTGCAGCAGTGGAGGTAGAACATAGGAGGTGGAACATCAGGTCTAGTAGCCTTCTCCTCCATGGATTTGTCCAATCCCCTTTTAAAGCCACCCAAGTTAATGGCCGCCATTGCCTCTTGGGGGAGTTAGTTTCCACAGTTTGTTTGAAGATGTACTTCCTTTCTTCTGCCCCAAATCTTCCAGCAGTCACCTGAGTTGTAGTATTGTGAGAGAGGAAGGAAAACTTCTATCCTATCCCTCCACTTTCTCCATGCCAAGCATAATTACTTGCCATTTCTCCAAACGAAAAAGTCCTAAAGGGTGAAGCTTTTCCTTCCCATTGATCATTTTGGTTGCCTATTTCTGAACCCTTTTCAACTTTACAGTGTCCTTGTTGAGGTGCCCAGAACTGTACACTGTACTCCCAGGTGTGATCACACCATACAGTCCTATAACGACATCATGATATTGGCAGTCCTCTTTTCAGTTCCTTTCCTATTTATCCCTAGCATGGAATTGGGCTTTTTCACAGCTGCCGCACACAACTTGACATTCTGGCTCTGCTTCAGCAAGCTTGTCTTCTGTATGCGTGGCTATTTTATCTCTTACCGCTTTTCATCAGTATAGCAAGAACTTATGTTTAAGCTAACTGGCCTGCAAGTTCCAGTATCCCCACTGGATCCTTTTTTAAAAAAATCGGTGTGACAATCAACCATTTTCCTGTCCCCTTTTATGAAGGCTGATCTTCTGAACAAGTCATTTATTTTTGTTAGATCAGCAGTTTCACCCTTGGGTTCTTTAAGAACTCTTAGGTGGATGCCATCCAGAGCTGATGATTTGCCAGTTTCTATTTTGTCAAGAAGGCCTGGGACAGTGGTTTCCAATGTTTTTTGTGTGCCATGGGCCACTTGAAAATTGCTGAGGATCTTGGTGGACCACTTAATGATTTTCCCACTACCCCATCCACCCATTGTAGTGATGCACTGTCATGTGCTGTGCTAGATGCTGTGTGAGTTTTAATTGTAATTTCATTGATCCTGTTGTTTATTGCATCTTGTACCGTATTGTATTCCATGGAATTTAAATTGTAATGCTATAAGATGCAACATAAGAAATAAAAGAAGCAGTAAAAGTGCAGCTAAAATCAATAGGAATATTTAGTGTGATGGAAGTGCTGCCTCCCATTTTCAGACACCAACCTGAATGAATATAGCAGGCTGCCGCCGGAGAGCCCCTGGCCTAGAATTTAATCCCACCACAATTGTGCCTCCGTTCTTCAAACTCCCTGTAAAAAAGTTAGTTCAGGCACAGGGATCTGACATGGTTCCTTTTTTCTGATCATGGTGTTTCCATCTCTTAATTCCCCACACATGCCTCTCTTAGCTCAGTGTTTTCCCCTTTTTAAAAAACAACAACAGCAAACTAATTCTCGAACTACGAAGCAGGGAACTTTGGAGTCTGGCTTGCATATAGTTCTGGCTCCAGGAAAATAATTTCCTCTTCTCCCAGACATTTGATTGATTTTCCCGCACAGCTTTGTCGGGCATCTTTTAATTAATTAATTTGATGGTGATCATGCTGACGTTGGGGAATGTGGGGTTTTTTATTGTTCTATGAAGTTGTGTGTGATCATGTTTGGTGCTTTGCTGCTTGTGTTTTTAATCTCATATGTGATTCCTCCCCCCCCCCCGCCTACCTGCCCTCCTATTTATATTTGTATATTTACTTTTGCCCTGATACTCTTTTGTATGACATGATGAGCAAATGAGTAGATAATTATCAAAGGCCGAAAAGGGCTGTGCTGTCATATGCTTGGGAGACCTTACTGTCACCCTGCTTTGGAAGTTCATAGCTGCTTGCTCTTTAGGTTACAACCCAAAGATCTAGTTTGATTTCTCACTAACATGTGGTGAGGACTTTGCACTAGTGATGGTGCAAATTTCTCCTGCAAATCTCCTCCTGCCTTCCACCTACTGGCGTATCAGTCTTCCTTCTCTGGTGGTGCAGATATGAGACTGAACCAGAGGAAGGTACCTCTCTCCTGGTTCCCTTCTTTGGTGCCTCTCATGTAGCCATGGTTCCGAGTCACTAGCCAGGAATATTGGGGGAAACTACATTTCCCAGGGCTGCTAATAAGTGCCAGCAGCACTGGGGAAACTGCATTTCCCAGTAACCCTAGTTGGAAGCTGTAGAGATCTTCAATAGGGCTGGGGAGACCGATTTTTGAGAAGTGTCTGGAAACCTCTGCTGGACCAGAAGAGCTGTCTGCATCCACTTGTTTTCACCATGCAACTTCCTTGTTCCAAGAACTATACCAGCTCCAGTTCAGACTGGCCATTACAACTCTTGAAAGACTTCTTCCATATGAACCCTGTTCCCTCGTTAAGAATTTCTGGAGAGGCTCTTATTTGTGTCGCATTTCTGGAGAGGCTCTTATTTGTGTCGCACCACCATCTGAGTTGCATTTAATGATTGGGACATGAGAAAGTGTCTTCTTTATGGCGGCACCAAAGTTGTAGAACCCCCTTGCCTCCTCCCCAACGGCTTTCCACCACAGTGCAAAAATATATTTTTTTCCCTGTCAAGCATTAGTTCTGGCAGCCTAAGTTTTCTGTCCTTGGCATTTTAATCTAAATCTGTTTTATCTGCTCCCCCCCTCTAATTTGGTTTTTGTGTGTGTGTTTCACTTTTCTGTACATTCCTAAGGCATTTTCCAAAATGCAAAGGCAGGTAGAAGCTTCATTAAAATAAAGTGGGGAAAAGCAGACGAGTAAGTGGACAGTTGTAGAAGAAAATGTCAGACAGGGAAAGAATTAAGCATAGCCCTGCAGATGTAACAGACACACTCTTCCACACCCCACTCAATGCTTTGCCTGCCATGGGTTTGGGAATCCTGCTTTTGCTGCCAAATAGGCAGTTTACAAACCTGCTCCCCAACAAAGGTGATGTGCTGTAAAAGAACCACACCAGCGAGCCATTCCCTATGTACACATCCATTGCTGCACAGTCCAAACTGTTAAACAGGGGACTTGTTGCCTGACATACTCAGCCTCCACTGAACTCTTGGGACTCACCCCACATCCAATCCTTGGCTCCTCTCCCTGAGCATTCATTTGAAGTCTTGCATTCAGAAGATCCAGAAGTCTCAGATCCAGAGCTCTTAAGCTGCCAGATCCCTGGCCCCTTTGACCATTAGCTTCTGTAAATGGGGCGAGCTTGATTGTCTTTTATTTCTACTCTGCAAGTTCCTTTGTCTGTTGCTGGAGAGCTCCACTCACTCTGGGGCCTGTGTTTCCATGGTTATCATCCTGTGAGCAGGTTTATTTCCTGTCACCCCAAGGAACAGGGAGCAGGATAATTGTTCGCTTGGAGGGTTCGCTGAAGGGCTGCAACAAGTGGTGGGATCGTGGGAACAAACTTCAACTTGAACTGGGGAAAAAAGAGAGGAAAAAATAAAGTTCGGTTTTGGGGACAAAACCACGTTATTTACGGAATCTGCCAAACAGCAGTAGGATTGTTGCTTGTTCCACAGCTTTGTGGAAAGCTGCCCATCATGCCAGTCTCTTTGTGGTGCACCATTGGGGAAAGCGGGGGGTAAATTTCAATTTCTCTCTCTCTCTCTCTCTCTCTCTCTCTCTCCCCCCCCCCTTTTAAGCAAGGGAAAAGAAAGCCCCAATTTGGATTTCCTCTGTTGCTTTGGAAAGCTAAGTTGGCAGGATTATATTTCTGAAGAAGATCACTTTGAGTTACACCCAACCTCGTTTATGTCTGCAATAAAGTGTTCCTAGAAAAAGAGGGCTACCACTAGAAGCAGCAGCCTCATTTCCCCCTCTGAAATACCAAATGCAATTTACCTGAAGGCCTGGCATTTTTACACCAGTGCCATGCCTGCTTGCCAACAGTAGCCAGTGATGTGGAGCCAGAGGGAGAGGAAGACACTACACTGCATGAATTGTATACTAGGTTTTTCAGAGGGGATGAGGGAACGCTGCATGGGGCTGCAGTCATGCCAGCCAACTTTACAAATGGAAGAGGACATCCAAGTTGGTTTCTCTCTAGATATGCGCTCTCCCTCCCTCTTTCCTCCTGCCCCAACTGCAGGATTGTAATGTGTGGGGCATGCTGATTTTGAGCGATGGCCCTGTTCTATTTGTAACCTTTTAGTTTAACAACAACAACAACATTTGTACCCTGCCCATCTGACTGGGTTTCCTGAGCCACTCTGGACAGCTTCCGACATATATAAAAACATAATAGAGCATTACACATCAAAAAGCTTTTCTGTATAGGGCTGCCTTCAGATGTCTTCTAAATGTTATATAGTTACACATCTCCTTGACACCTGACGGGAAGGCGTTCCACAGGGTTCCACCATCAAGCATTGCCTCCGTCATGTTAATTCCTTAATGCCGTAGGCGAGCTAACCTTGAGCTGATGCTTTATCTCTTCCTGGGAAAATGTAAATTTGTTTTATTAAGCTAGCGCTGGCATTTAATACTTGCCTAGGAAGAACTTGGGCAGGGACATGGGTGGCGCTGTGGGTTAAACCACAGAGCCTAGAACTTAGCGATCAGAAGGTCGGCAGTTTGAATCCCCGTGACGGGGTGAGCTCCCGTTGCTTGGTTCCTGCCCCTGCCAACCTAGCAGTTCAAAAGCACGTCAAAGTGCAAGTAGATAAATAGGTACCGCTCCGGCGGGAAGGTAAACGGCGTTTCCGTGCGCTGCTCTGGTTTGCCAGAAGCGGCTTAGTCATGCTGGCCACATGACCCGGAAGCTGTACGCCGGCTCCCTCGGCCAATAAAGTGAGGTGAGCACCGCAACCCCAGAGTCAGCCATGACTGGACCTGATGGTCAGGGGTCCCTTTACCTTTACCTTTTAGGAAGAACTTAGGGCAGGCAACAGGGTCCACGTTAACTAGGAAGCTTTGACTTCTTGACTCTTCAACCTCCTTGTGTGCTCGTGAATGTGGCATCAGCCCAGTGTGTGACAGAAGTGGTTCTGAATTTTATATTTACTGAGCATAATGGCACAGAGGTCTTTCAACCTTCATATATACTGGAGCTCTGTTCCAGTAACAAGAAGCCGAAAGCACCAGCCTGAAGATGACGAGTGAGACCTCGTCGAAACGTCGCACAGACACCCTGACTCTTACACGGGAAGACACCCGAAGACACCAAAACCTGCATATATATATATATATATGTATATATATATATATATATATATATCACTTGAGTGTTTCAATTTCTGCATATACCCTCAGATTCTATGTAACAGATGTTCATGAAGGTTACAGATAGTGAATAGCACTGGAACTGCAGGAAGAGGTGGCAGCAAATAAATGTTTCAATCAGTTGCATGCGTGCTTTTTAACCAGCGATGATTGAGGCTGCACTCATATACCCATGTACCTGGGAGCAAAACCCCATTGAACATGTATAGATTGTGCTGTGAATTTACATACTGTGAAACATCTAAGATGATTTCTGATGATTTGGAAAGAAAGAAGACAATTCCTCTGGAGTGTGAAATAGCTTGATAAATCAATAATTCAGCTGAAAAGCAGAATACAAATAAAATAAATAATCAGCATGGTACTGGATTAAATATTAGCACTAGTGCAAGGATTAGCGTTAGTGCAGTTCAATGTTCTTCCCTTTCCCTCCACGCTCCTTACTACCCCCAAATCTTCTCTGGCGCAGAGGGAGAGCATTCAGTTGTGCAAGGAAAAATCATTGTGCCAATGGAGTATTTTCCTTAGTTTTAACGTTGAATACAACCATCAATTTCTATTATACCGGCCAAGCTACCAATTTCCTTAATTTTTCTGAGTCTAGAAACATGATATATTGCTCAGCTGGTTGCTGTTGCTGTTGTAGGCTAAAAGTTGGACCCCTTTCACTTTGGATCCTAGTGCACAGAATACTTCGCAGAATAGTTAATCTGGCTCTGCACCGTAAACGTTGAACCGTAAAGTGGTGAGATGTTGAAAATGTAAGAACAACATCTAAGGATTCAGCACATTTTTTGCTCTGGGAACTCATTTGACAAAATACCCGTGGGGTATTACAGTTTCTCTTTTCCCCATTTTTTCTTCACATCACATAATTAATACTTATATTCGAATTGGAACAACTCCTGTGGTCAGGAGTCCTCAAATTGTGGTTGACTTTGGCAGTTTACTACTACTACAAAAAAGTGATTGTCAGGCCCAACTGCCTTGCCCCTTACCACGTGTTGCACCTTACCTCGTGTTGCGAGGTCACAGTCCCCTTCTCTCCTCCCCACCTGCAAAATTAAAGGTTGTGAGGGGCGGGTGTGCAATTGCTGCAATGTCGCCCCCCACCCCACCCCCAGCATGAGAAAAGCCGTAAGATTTATGCTTGCCATGTTGTGTTTTTGAGTCTCTCAGAAGTACTGTGTGATTGTGGGAGTGATTGCCCAGGATTCCAGGTCACTCATCCAGCACCCAGACTTGCCATTTTACCCTCTTGGACCAGAAAGATGATAAAATTCCAGTTCCAATTAACCCTTGCTTGAGCAACAAAGCTCTTTCTTTGCGCTGCTGCGTTCTGTATCCTTTGGCTATCTTTGGTCCTGACTTTCAGCTTGCCATTTGCTTCTGCTTCCTGGTTTTGTCCTTCAAGCCCGGTTTTCTTTTTAGGTCTGAATGTTGGCTTCAGCCCACAGCTACTGGTTCCTGGCTTAATGGAGACTGCTGCTCAGAGCCCAGCCCTGACAGTCACAAATAATGATAAAAATGGATAGCAGCACATAAACCAGTTCGCACCAGCTCCCCCTTTTAACATATAGGAAGACATAAATAGCCCATGTATATATGCAATAGTTATGAATATACAACGCGATATAGCAATTTTACACAACAGTTATAAATTTGCACTCTAAACTGCAGATATACCTTTCGCTTAAGCCTTCATCATGAAAACGAGGAAAATACGAATCTCCTATTGGAGTAAGCATCACTGAGTCACTGTGTTCACCTCTTCATATATCAGTCAAGTAATTTCTGAACTGCTCATGCAAATTAAAACACTGCAAAAAAAAAAACCCACAACCCACTCAGATGAAGGGTTGGCTGCACCAATAGATTGATCTTTTCTGATGAGTTCAGCTAGGAGAGCTGCAAATGTATGCTCTTCTCATTCCAATTAACAGGCTGCAAATAATACCTAGCTTTAGGGCAGGGATGGGCAACCTGTAGGTCTCCAGATTTTCCAGACTATAACTTTCGTTGACCCTGTCTATTGGACAGGCTGATGGGAGCTGGAGTCTGAAATCAACTAGGGGGCTACAAGACCCTCTTCCCCACTTTAGGGTATTCTTTAGAAATGATGATGATGATGCAACCAGCAGATGTTAGGAGCAACTTGCTGTAGATTGGCAAAGTGATCAACCAGTGGACCATAATCTACCCATCTCTGTGGAAGGACAAGAAGGGGGTGTGAAAGGAGCTATGGCTGGTAAAGGCAACTCAAAAGCCAAGTGCATTGTTTGCAAATAAGTCAGGGGGGATAAATTCTTCTTTTTGTGCATAACTTCACTAAAGTATGATTTGCAACCAGTTCACTCTCACATTCCTCATGAGCACTCTCTTGCTGGCCACCATCCAAATGGAGATTATTTTTACTACATTCTGTTTTGTGGGTTTGAGAAGAGGGGAGAGACTGTCTTCCCTTAACCCTTTAATGTTTTTTTATTTTAATGTTGGGTGCCTCCTGACCCTGTGTAATTAATCTTGTAATATTGAGACAACAGCGCATATAAATAAGTACATGGTTTTTGTGTGTTCGGTTCTCCAAATGGGCGTGGGAATATGAGTAATATCCAGACAGTGGTGGTGGGAATAATCTCTGGACATTTGGGAAAGGCCCAAATATCCCTTGACTACCCTCTTGTCACAATGGCAGGTTAAAATAATTAACCTTGCCAGCTGTGAGGTTGCCCTTCTTAATTGTGGATCTGGCAGGTAGTGTGTACACAGCACAACATGTTGGAAGCATTCTTTTCTTTCTGGATTAGAAAGCAGGGCTAGAAAGGGAATCTCTGTGCTACTTCCTCACACACCCCTATTGAAATGTGAGCTGGAGCCAGAAGGAGAAGACTTCTCTAGAAGCCCGCAGTACCCAATGGCTTGGCCATGTCATGATGGGCCCTCCAAGGTTGTCTCTGGTCAGGAGAGCTTCCTGACAGTGAGAACTCCTGCAGGACTCTCCTTCCTTGGAGGCAGAGGTTGGGTGGCCATCCATCATGGATGCTTTAGTTGAGATTCCTTCATTGCAGGGGGTTGAACTAGATGACCTTCAGTGTCCCTTCCAACACTAAGGGACCCCTGACCATTAGGTCCAGTCGTGACTGACTCTGGGGTTGCGGCACTCATCTCACTTTATTGGCCAAGGGAGCCGGCGTACAGCTTCCGGGTCATGTGGCCAGCATGACTAAGCCGCTTCTGGCGAACCAGAGCAGCACATGGAAACGCCGTTTACCTTCCCGCCGGAGCAGTACCTATTTATCTACTTGCACTTTGACGTACTTTCGAACTTCTAGGTTGGCAGGAGCAGGGACCGAGCAACGGGTGCTCACCCCGTCGCGGGGATTCGAACCGCCGACCTTCTGATCGGCAAGCCCTAGGCTCTGTGGTTTAACCCACAGTGCCACCCGCGTCCCTTCCAACACTACAATTCTATAATTCTATCTGTGTTCACACACACCCTTCCTTCAAGTAGCTCAGAGTTCCCTCCTCACAATTTTTGTAATCGCATCAAGAATCCTGTGAGAAAAATTATGCTGAGAGATGGTAACTGGCCCAAAGTGAGCTCCACCTTGGTCAAAATCCAATCCTCTGCCCACCAGCATTCATGGGCACTGAGGGTGAAGTGGAACCTGGAATCAGAAAGCAGCAATAACCCAAGCTCATAACATGCAATTTTAGAGACCAGTGCTTCTGTAGGTAGGGGGAATTATTCATAGGCAGGAATCCATTTCCCAACCTTGAAAGTTTGCACGGAGCCTCTTCCTTCAGTTTAGAGTGTCCAAACCGCATTTAAGATGGATTCAGAAGCAGAGAATTTTTGAGAACAGCTTGGAAAACTCTTGCTCTTGACATCCTTCAGTTTCGTGCCCCCAGTTTCTCCCTTAGCAAAGCAGCATCAATGGACTTTTGCATGCCAGTACGCTAAGCCAGCGTTTGTGCCCCATGCTTTCTGCATGGGGTGACTCCATTTTTCCCGTGTGAACCTGGAGTCATGAGGGAAGGGCACAGGACCTGCTATTGAGTCCCTTTTGATAGGAGACACAGTTTGCTGTTTTCCCAGCTCCTGCTTTGAATAGTTGTGCCTTGGAATGATCTCACAGCTGCTGAAGAGAAGGCTGGGTTGTCATGGTTCCAGGAGTTGTTTGCAGGGTAAAATAGTAATCTTCATTCCCTCCCCTACTTGGTATCAAACCTCCCCCTCTGCAAAAACACTTCCCAGGCAACACATTGCGCTGGGGGATGTGGTGGAGATATCAGAACAAGTTGCTTGAGGAAGTTTTGAATTCTCCTTTCTTGGAAGTTTTAGGAGGGTGGCCAATGTAGCATAGTAAATAGAATTCTGCTTGTTGGGGTGGGAGATTTGGCATGGTGAGATCGGAGGTACATTGGAACTCTAATTTGTGGGGGGCTTAATAAGGTTTGTTGCCTAAAAATTAAAGGGTCTGTTTTCGCCCCCTGCCTTTTAGCTCAACTTCTTAACTGGTGGTAGGCAGGAGTAGATTTTGGGTGGCACAGATGATACCACCCTCTCTCTTTCATATTGAAATTAGGTTCCTTTCAAGTACTTTCTTGGATCTGTATATCCTTATTTTTCCTCCTTATCTCCTTCCCCATTTATCTTTGTATTCTTAGTATGGGAATTATCTGTCTTCTGATTGAGCCTTTGGGCTCCTGTGTAATTTCTTATCTTGGTCTTTGTCAGAAGTTATGTCTCAACTGCTCAGCATCTCTGGGTTGCTCTTGCTTCTCTTCATGCCTTCCAAATTTTAATGGGACTGCTGAACTTACTGCCAGTCTTGCAGCCAGCAGACAAGGTTTCCTTAAAACCATAGGAGAAGGCAATGCAGACTTTGAACATCTATCTTTTTTTGGCTGGGCATTCCCAGGAAAAAAGAGGCTATCAGAAAGGCTAAAGGAAAAGTAAGCTGAAATACTACTAGCAAGGTAGCTGCAGCCTCCATCACTCGTTTGGCCATTTTAGTAGAGATGTAGAAATCATTCGTTTCCACAGTATTTATTTCTTCCACACATTTGGGGCACTTGCCAACAAAACTGAGAGGCACCTATGCTAGCCTGCTTTATAGAATAAATTGGTAAAAAGTCCCATAGCATCTTAAAAGACTAATAATCTCCTAACAATACTGTTTTAGGACAGACATGTGTCCTATTTTATGGTAGAGAGAGTGTGCTTCTTTTTAAGATGCTGGCTGTCATCTACAGTTCTTGTAAGTACAGTGGTACCTTGGTTTAAGAACAACTTAGTTTATGAACAACTTGGATTAAGAACGCTGCAAACCTGGAAGTAGGTGTTTTGGTTTGTGAACTTTGCCTTGGAATAAGAACATGTTTCGCTTCCTGTTGAGTGTGTTCCACTTGTAAATTGAGTCCCCCGCTGCAATGGGAAAGCACACCTTGGTTTATGAACGCTTTGGTTTATGAACATACTTTCGGAACGGATTAAGTTCGTAAACCAAGGTACCACTGTACAGTAGAACCTCGGTTTTCGAACGTTATCCGTTCCAGAAGACCGTTCGACTTCTGAAACGTTTGAAAACCGAGGATCACAGGGCTGTCAGCAAAGTCTATGGTGAAAATTGAGAAATGCGCCTCAGAAGCCGTTCAAGTTCCGAGGCGCATTCGAAAACTGAAGCATTCACTTTTCAGCGTTTGGCTTCCAAGACGTTCGGAAACCGTTCCACTGTATGTCTTTTTTTAAAAAAAAGTTTTAGATCTGCATTTTTTATTTATCAAAATGCTTTTAATCAGTTAGTTGATTAAACACTGGTGCCATAACTTTAATGATAACTTATTGATGCTCCTTGGGCTAGAGCTACCCAAACAGACAACAAATGGAAGGAAAGGTTTGCCATCTCTTAACTTTCGAATTTCCTGGAATCATGTTTGCATCTTCCAAAGTCGCTGCATTATAAATTGAATTATTTTTCCACGGATGATTTCTTAGGTGATAATTTCGTTAATTATGTCTGCAGGAAGCTGGTTGCCAAACGATTCCATTGTCATTCAGTGAACCACCTACAAGGTCCACCCTGCTTTCGAAAGTGTAGCATTCTAATCTAGCTGGCCAAAAGTAAGTTTGGTGCTAGAGGTGAAAAATGCACCTCCTCCCCTCTCCTTTACAATTTTCTGCAACGTTACCCATACATGCTTTCTTTCTTGTTTTATTATTAATCAGATTTATAACCCGCCCTTCAACCCAAGGGTTCTCGGGGTGGTAAGCAACAGTTCATAAAAATATGACACATCAGTACAATATTAAAGTATTAAATTGAACAATATTATATAACAGAAATCCAACAGCAAAAACATGTCACATAAATCAGCGTCTCCAGAGACCTGAATAAAAAGATTTGTCTTGATGTCTAAAAACAGCAGAGGGGAGCGCTCAGACATAACTCCAGGGGAAGGGAATTCCAGATCCAGAGTGCCACAACAAAGGAGGCCCTTCTCTGCACTGTTACATTGCAAACTACAAGTTCTCCTGGAAGTGCAAGCAGGGTTTTCCTGCAGATCTTAAGGCACTGGGACTGGGAGAAGCAGTCCTTCAAGTAGCTGGACCTCAAGCCACCTAGCTGCTAAAGGTTGGTTTGATTTGGGCTGGCTAGCAAAAATAAGCAGGATTGGCTGGGAACTGACCCCTTTACACAAACAGCAGTGATTCTGACTTGACTCCCCCTTTTCCACCTTCAGTGGTGTCCCAAATTCCCAATTTTTTCCCTTTTAGTAGAGGGCTCTTCACTTGTGTCTTGGGTGTTTCTGCTGCCAATGGTTGCTTTTGCAATGGATCTCTTATGTGCAAGGATCTGCTGAAAAACAGGATGAGTTTCTTCAGTTTGGACAAGGCAGGCAGTGCACGTTTTTTTTTGGGGGGGTTGGCACGGTAGACAGGAAGTTCTTAACTCCCTTTTTATCCCTGGTGTGGCTCAGTTTGTTGGGGGAAAGAGGGTTAATCTCAAGGAACTAGTGAATAATTGCACACGGTGTCCTGTTAGCTAACCATCCTTATGTCACCCGTTAGCACTCCGGCGAAGCCCGTCATTAGCTGTTGGAGCAGATGATTTACAAAGGATTATTTGCATTACACATGCTAATGCTTTTTAATAGCAAACTTTTAATTAAAAGGAAAGTCTTTCTGGAAGCTGCCTTAGCAGCTGCAGCAAAACTCTTCCCCTTTTTAATATAATTAGGGAGAAGCTGGGGGTGGGAAGCTGAGCTGCCCTTGACAGCCAAAGCTGAACGGTGAACTCCTACTGGGAACCTGTATCTTGGTGTGCAATGGGGAGTCTTGCTGGCAATGGGTGTTGTTGATGTGGTGGGGCTGTTCACAGCCTCTTCCATGCGCATTTCTGGCTGTGTTGGGATAATGAGCAGTTGGGGAAAATGGCGAGTGGGTGGCGGCCATCTGTGTCAATGTGTGTATCAGTTGCATTGCTGATGATGATAGCACTCACTTTGCCGTCTGTCAGCCTGTGTGTATATTCTATATTTGTAGCTTCAACACATCCTCAATGCTGAGTGTAGTATTTTGAGGTGGGGACGGTGGCAGTGGATTGGCGGGCGGGCGGGGGGAGGGGAGTAAATTCATTCTGGTTGTTCTTCTTATCCCATCTCCACTCAGTTTGCTGCGGTAGTTCAGTAGGGCAACTGCCTCCCCGCCCCCCAATAGCTAATGCATGGGGGCAGCGAGAGAGCCATTACCGATACGGAGAGATGCAGATTCTGCCTAATGGCTGCCTGGCATGTGCCCAGGGATGAGGTTAGTGCTGACTCTGAGTACCTGGCATTTATACAGAGTGTCTTGTTGCAAAAGGATCTCCAGAGCAATTTGGAGACTACGTGACATGGGGAAAGAAGGAAAGAAGGAAAGAAAGAAGGAAAGAAAGAAAGAAAGAAAGAAAGAAAGAAAGAAAGAAAGAAAGAAGAAAGAATGTTGGAGTTACTGGGCAAGAAATTGAGATCTCCATTTCAATGCTGCCTTGTCTGTTTGCATCAGCATTTGTTTCACCTAAGCAGCCTAAATGTCACAGAGAGATTCCTACAGTATTGAAATCTGCCCTCTTCTTCTTCTTCTTCTTCTTCTCCTCCTCCTCCTCCTCCTCCTCCTCCTCCTCCTCCTCCTCCTCCTCTCTCTGTGTGTGTGTGTGTGTGAGAGAGAGAGAGAGAGAGAGAGGGGCTTTGTGAACCTCAAAGTTTTGGTTTGTGCAGGTGGAAGAGAGCACTGTATCTGATTGAAAATGAGGAGGCGGTGGAGGGTGGCAGAGTTTTTGTGGTGGCTTGTCTGTTGGTGTGTGTGTGTTTAAACAAAAAGATGAAAGGAGGCCAGCAGGCTTAATTCGAATTGGAAGATAACTGATGTATTAGGCATGGATTTATTTTACTAATTATTCATTAGTACCGTCGGCATTTTCTGCTTACAAATAACCCAAAACAACATACTGCAGTTAAAATAAAATATGATAACAACAGATTAATAAACTATACAGGTTGTGAAGAAGGATGGGTGTCTTGTCTGTTCTGCATCTTCTGCCAAGCCATTTAATTGGTTGACCCTGAGTATTAGGACTGTGATGGGGGAGCAAAATCATTATCTCTCTCCGCACAGTAATTCTGTCTGCTTCTGCCATCCTTACCACCACCCCCAACCCGCCACACCCCAAATTGCATCTCTGAATCTAGAACACATAAAATACTTTAACATTTCCTTGCAGGGAAGGTGCTTCCGCCTCTATCTTATTTTTGGCTGCTGTACCTTTTCCAGCTCTCTATCCTATCCATTCTGAGATGTGAGCAAACAGAACTGTTCACAGTATTCCAAATCTAACTGCTCCATAGATTATATAAAGGCATTATGATATTGGCAGTTTTATTTTCAGATCCTAGCTTGGAACTTGCTTGTTTCAAAGCTGCTGGCCTTTATGAGTGCTATTTTTTAATTTTTATTTTAAAGAAAAAAAAGGTGGCAGAACTCACAATGAACAACTCCCTTGTTGTCTTACAATAGCAATGACGCCCACCTGAGAGGTCCCGGAATTGAGTTCTGGAGAGTACCGACTGGAAAAAAATCCCTGGTTTTCATTGAGCTATCCACCAGAACCCAAGTATCTTCTTCCTTGATAGGCATAGCCATTTCAGATCTCCATTGCATACGTGAATGTACATCACTTTACATCCAGTCACGCTGAATTTATTTTTTGCCATGCTGTTGTTGCCCATTCACTCACTTTTCGAGCTGTGCTTTTGAAGCTCTTTCCAGTGGCCTTGTTTATATTAAATTTACCGTATTTTTCGCCCTATAGGACGCACTTTTTCCCCTCCCAAAATGAAGGGGAAATCTGTGTGCGTCCTATGGGGTGAATGCAGGCTTTCGCTGAAGCTTGGAGAGCGAGAGGGGTCGGTGCGCACCGACCCCTCTCGCTCTCCAGGCTTCAGGAAGCTATCAGCAAGCCTGGGGAGCCCACGGGAGTTCCCACAGGGCTCCCCAGGATACGGATAGTAGCCTGCTTACCGAAGCGCGGGGCGCCCTGAAGCAGAGTGCCCCGTGCTTCTGGAAGCTATCCACAGCCTGGGGAGCCTTGCGGGCTACGCCTATCAAGGAGGTCCCGCAGGGCTCCCCAGACTGCGGATAGCAGCCTGCTGCACGGAGCGCGGGGAGCGCTGAAGCAGAGCGCCCCGCGCTTCGGGCAGACATCGGGCAGCCCCATAAGCTCGGGTGACAGCGGGGAGGCGCAGCGCCACCATCCTGCTGTTCCCCGACCTGGTTTTGGGGGGGAAATAAAGGAAAAGAATGTTTCCTTTATTTCCCCCCAAAAAAACTAGGTGCGTCCTATGGGACGAAAAATACGGTAGCTAAATTGTTGGGGAAATTAGTGGGTGCATGAGCTACACACTTCTGCAAGCAGCTGAGCAGTCCCTGCTTTTTACTCTTCCTTTCTTAGAGCAAGGAACAAACCATGGAGCAGCTATCTTAGCGTCATATGTGAGCCAACACTCATGATTTGTTTCTCTCCAAACAAACCATGAACGGGGACCCAAGTTTTTGTCTATGCTTTTGTTTAGAAACCAATCAACCATGCATGCTTGTTTGCACATAATGCTAAGCCAGCCGCTCCATAGTTTGTAGGAAAGGAGGAGCAAAGTGAGGGCTGCTTGGACTGAACAGCCAGCTGATTTCCTTAACTGTGGTTTATAACCAGGCTTACACATGAACAGTGTAAATGGAGTTGAATACAGTTTTATTTAGCAAGGAAGCCCTGGTTGTAAAGAGTTTTAAAAATGTCATTATTGTTAACGTGGTAATTGTTAATTGGGGAAGCAAGTTTCTCTTGCGATTGTCCGCCTTCCATAGGTGGTTTTATATAAATTCAATGGGAAGTTGATGGCGCTTCCTATCTGAACAGAAGAAGAGTTTGGATTTGATATCCCGCTTTATCACTACCCTAAGGAGTCTCAAAGTGGCTAACAATCTCCTTTCCCTTCCTCCCCCACAACAGACACTCTGTGGGGTGAGTGGGGCTGAGAGACTTCAGAGAAGTGTGACTGGCCCAAGGTCACCCAGCAGCTGCATGTGGAGGAGCGGGGAAGCGAACCTCGTTCACCAGATTACGAGTCCACCTCTCCTAACCACACAGGAGGGACGGGCAGTTCTTTCGTTGAGAATCTCTGTGGAGAACTTTGAAAATATAAGATACCAGAATCAAGAAGGCCCATGGGAAGACATAGAACACAGCATTTCCATCTGTAAATGATTTAAAGAAAATGCAACGGACCACTTTTATGACAGAGAGTATTGCAAAAGAAGGGCAGCTTAACAGTCAACTATCCAGGATGTAGCCTGTTAATTAAATAACAATGAGCTGACTAATCACTTCTAGGTAAATGTCCATTAGCAACAGAACCTCCTGGTACTGGTCTAATCCCTAGGGTTTTTATCTAACATTGTCTTTCTGAAGAGAGAGGATACAGGGCAGGTGTGCCTACCGTAAAACACACAGACAGGAGGAGCATTAATGCAACCTGAGGAAAGTCCAAAGCACAGAAATCCACTTAGGATAATGCTGTGTTCCGTGCAGTATGCCAAGAAGGAATAGCGGTAAATAGTCATTTAGACAGTGATGTCCAGAAGAACTTCACAAACGTTCTCAGCCAACCTTGTGACAGCTCTGCAAGGTTGGTTATAGTGGTGTTACCATTAATGCACACAGCCAGAAGGCTGAGATTCTGGTTTACCTGCTTTAAGGGCATGCAGTGAATTCCTAGATGGGATGGGATTTGAACCAGGACTTCTTGGATCATAACGCTCACTGCCATTTCGCTATGGTACGTGTTTTTAAAGAAATGGACTCAGAAAGGAGGACATCATCACTTTCCTTTTTCCAGAGCCTTTTGGAGGGCATTCCTTTACCTTGGGATGGCACCTCTCTTTGGCTAATGCTGGACTCAATAGGGTGTGGCTACAGCTCCATAAGTGCATAGCTAAATTGCCTGCTACTTTGTGCGTTTGATCTGTTTTCCCTTTCTGTCTTCTTTCCTCCTGTCTTTTGTTCCTCCAAACCTCTCTCCCAAACCCCCTGGCTCCATTTCGTTCTTTTCCTGTTTCTTCTTTGTCCCTACAGTCTTTTTTGGTTTGCACCCCACCTCCTTTGTTCCCAGAACGGAAGGAGGAGGGCAAAGCCCTTGGGGTCCTCGGAGAGGGTTGGGCAACAGCAGCATGGTCCCCATGGCTGTGCCTCCTCACAAGTAGGTGCAGGAGTGCTCAGGTGGGACTGCAATGCCTGTGTGGCCTCCCCTTGCACAGCTAGCAGCAGGGGAAACTCTTGGCACTTCCAAGGATTATGGCTTCATTGGCATGTCTAATTATATGGCACCTGTTTCCCCTTAGCCCCACCTCCTCCAGGGTCAGCTGAGCATAGCATGACCTCTACTATGGACAGCCACAGGAACTCTTCACCATCCCAGGGTCACAGACTGAGGAACACGGCTTTGTTGGAAGATGGTGGGCAAGGAAGGCCAGAATCACACCTCCCAAGTATGGTTTTGGTGCCAAATTCCCGGGGGTGCAACACAGAAAATGCTGTCCTGGGCAGTTCCTTTGGCTACACCTACTAAACAGACTCCTTGGCACCTTGGACCAGGTCTTTGGCACCCAATGCCACCTTTTCAATAGTCCGCTGCACAGGAGGCAAAGTCTCTTGTAGCTTGTCAAGACGCTGGCAGACATAGGTGTTTGCTGAAGTAATCTGAGGTTCAAGCCTATTCAGGGGAGGCTGTGCCCCACTTGATAGCGAGGAGGCAAGCTTTTTAAATCCAACTTCTGCCATACAACAGCTTAGATAGCTGGATGGGACCCCTTTGCATTGTTAGGAGTAGCAGAAATGATCTTGTAGGTTATGCTGAATGAAGCTTTCTCCCCTTCTCCCATTGCAGACTTCCCTGGGGAAGAGGAATTTCCAAAATTCTTACAGTGGGTTAAGGGGCTGGTGTCAAGACAGGTCCAAGGGTCTATCCCACCTTGAGTCTGCTAGCCTCTCCTACTGCAGTGCCCACTTCCAGGGCAATAAGCACAAAAGGAGGAAGCACAAATCCAGAGGTGGGTCTGCCCATAAAGGGGGACCAAGCCAGCAAACACAGTTAGGAGCAGCTCCTCTTCCTCTTCGTCATCCTCTGCTGTCTGTACAGAGAACATTTCCCTTTTCATCTACACACACAAACACACACAGAGTGGGGTTTTGTTCCTTCCTTCCTTCCCTTTTCCATTTCTTTCTTCCTTTCTGTTTGGTTTGCTGCAGCCAATCAATACTGGGGCTGTTCCAGTTTGAGAAGAGCTGGAGCTCAATAGGCAATTAAGTGAAAGGAGTGCAATTTCACAGAGAGAAGATGCTGCTTTTGTTTTCAATTAAGTTGCTCTTCCGCTGTACATTGTCCAGATGACCTACTTGTTGAATATTCCATTCTAGCGGCGACCACAAAGCCACCATTCTGCTCTCTCTACTGTGCGCCTTTGCATGCCACTCACCCGCTGCCCCACCTAGGTTCTCTGCCCCATCTTAACCTTTTGACTTGCAAGTGTTCTTGTTTCACATTGCCTTGGGCTGTCAAAAACTGGCGACTCCTTGAATGCCCAATGAAACTCTTTCCTTCTGCCTCAGCAGTTTGCAGCAGCAGCAGCAGCAGCAGAAATGCTAATCCTTGCCCCGACTTTTCCATTTCTGGTTTTCTTTTCTTCCTCCTCCTTTACTTGCAGAATTGCTGACGGCTGCATTAGTCGGGTGTCTCCTCTCGATCTGTGCTGTGGCACTAGTTCTCTTTGCATCTGTGCCCATGTTCACGTTCACCTTGACTTTGTGTCTCGTGTGTGGCCTCTGGGGAATCTGACATATGGATCACCCCCTCTGTGGAACACTGCTCCCTCGTAGTGTCACTGCAGCAAGGCCTGCTTGGCAGGTTTGGACCAGAGCTCCGTTAATGATGATTTTACTGCAGCATGGTTTCCTTGATCTAAATGGCCTGTGGAAGCAGCTAATTGTGCACGGGGCAAAACATACAAGTCTCATACCAGCTTTGGGGCATGGTGATTTAAATTGGGGAAACCCCCTTTCCCCCCACTGGCAAAGCCCTGATTGGATCAGGCTTCGAAAAAAGAGGAGAGAGAGAGAGAGCTTCAGTTTCCCATTTGCAAAATGGAGATGAAACTTGCCTTTCTTACTACGTTGTCTTACAGAATACTGAGGGCACTTCTGAATACTCTAAAGCACTATATAAATGTTTGTTGGTTGGTTGTTGGTACTCGCTTATTAGTGAATAACAACTCACTGCAGCAATACCAAATGGGAATGTAAATATATCCACAACCCAGTTGTGTGGTTTCATGAAGGGAACACTGTGGTGGTCGGTTCTCCACAGGTTTGGTCCAGGTCAATACACTTTGCCTCACTTCCTCTGTTCCTCAGTTTCCTGCTGAGTTTGTTCTGTCTCTTTTTGTTGTTTGCAGTACGGCTCCATGAGAGCATTTCGGAAGAAGGCTTCCACTACCTCGTCTTTGATCTGTAAGTGCTTTCTGTTTAACTTTGATCCATCATCACTGACAAAAATGTGTGGGCTGTAGAAGGAGTTTCTAAATAAAATATATATCCAGGTGTTCTATTTTCTCCTCCCTTTCTGTTCCTCCAGACATTGCTACAGCAATTGATAGATTCAAGGGTGTGTGGGGTTGTTGTTTTTTAAACCCAAATTATGTGTGAATTTTGCACACAGTACTACACTGTGTATTTTACTAGAACCTGCGCAGACACCCCAAGTTCCACTGCCATGTCATTAGACCTTCCACCCTATACTGGCAATGATATATCCTTTGGACCTTAAAGTTTTCTAATCATAAAAGCAAAAAATAACCAGAGCAATAGGCTCTTGCCAACTGCAGGGATATCACATTTGTCTCTGCAGTTGACAAAATAAACCTGACCCAGTAATTCCTTGTGCTTGGAGCCATTTTTTGGCCAGGAGTTGATAAGTCTAAAACAGGGTTTCCCAAACTTGGGTCTCCAGCTATTTTTGGACTACAATTCCCATCAACCGTGGCCACTGGTCCTGCTAGCTAGGGATGATGGGAGTTGTAGTCATAAAAAAAAACAGTTGGAGACCCAGGTTTGGGTAACTCTAGTCTAAAAACACAAGCAAGGATTGCTTGTGGGTGTGCTGAAGAAGTTTATTCAATCCACCATTTGGGGATAGGCTTATCTGAGTTGGTGAAGTACGTTTGCAATTCCAATATGATGTTGGACATTCAGCAAAGCAATGTTTTAGGTGGCTTTCCAGACCTGGACAACGTTTTCAATCTTTTCATCTTGCGTACAACCAGAAGGCATAATAGGCACTGTAAATCAAGCTAAAATAATAGATTGGCTTTAATCTGTGCATATGCACAACAAGCAGCAAGTTTTTATAGTTTCTGGGTTGCTCTGAATTCTTCTGAAGAGTATTTAGGGAAGTCTGATGGAGGAATTCCATCTGCTTTGAGCAGGAAGTGTGAATTCTAACAGCCTCCAAATGAAAAGTGGGTACTTGTATCCTCATGAATTTATATCTATTCCTAGGGTCACTGGTGGAGAGCTTTTTGAAGACATTGTTGCTAGGGAATATTACAGTGAAGCGGATGCCAGGTAAGAAGAGCTTGTCACCTTGTATCCCCCCTGATTTGGGTTGGGCAAACTGAATTCTCCCAGCACTGTTTGTGGAGTCTGTACTGTGTACGGTGCAAAGTTTTCTCCCATTCCACACCCTGTTAGTCCTATATTCTGTTTGGTACCTGTTCCCCTGAGAGCGGGAAAACACATGGATGTATTTAATGTTTGGACTTCCAACTACTGTCTCATAAAAAAAGGTAAAGGACCCCTGTCCAGCCAAAGGCAACAATGGGGTGTGGTGCTCTTCTCGCTTCAGGCCGGCGTTTGTCCGCAGACAGCTTTCCGGGTCATGTGGCCAGCATGACTAAACTGCTTCTGGCGTACAGAACACCATGATGAGTGCCAGAGCGCATGGAAACACATGCCGCAGCCGTACCTATTTATCTACTTGCACTTTGATGTGCTTTCGAATTGCTAGGTTGGCAGGAGCAGGGACAGATAAACAGGAGCTCACCCCATCACATGGATTCGAACCGCCAACCTACCAATCGGCAAGCCCAAGAGGCTCAGTGATTTAGACCACAGTGCCACCCACTTCCTTAACCCATACACCTATGCTGCAGCATTTTTAGGAGGGTGGGGTAGTTCTGCTATAGCTGTTGCATTTCTTTCCCTGTACCTACATTTTAGGCACAACTTTGGCAGGGTTTTCAGTTGCCTGAATAAAGTCAATCTGAGAGCAGCCTGCAAGGCCCCTAAAATAGCAAAAATGTGCTTAGCCTTGCAGTTCAGCTCATCTTTGCATAACACAGTATTTCCACATCACCTGGGCCCAGGGGTTTACCGACACCTACGGTTAGGAAGTGTATTTGGAAAGCTTCGCCAGGCTGCTGAAACCTTCCTAAATCTCAGTTGAAAGGAATGAAAAGGCCATCTGCCTGACTCCGACTCTGCGTCGCAAGGCAGGATAGTCTACTGCGCCTCCCCCAGCAGAACAGTCTGTGCAGTCATGATCATAATAAGCTGCAACTGAAGAGATGCATACTAGTGCCAGCAGAGCAATTAGCTCCGCATTACCTGGTCCTCTTCAACTTTGATCAAGTAAGCAAGTTGAACCACATGCAGTGGAGACGTCAGGAAACCGGTGCTCTCATTGCAATAATCAAAAAGCAGATTCTAGTCTTTATGGTGGTAGGGAGGCTGTGGATACATTCAGCTAGATGTGTGCAAGTGAGTGGAGATTTGGGTGCATCTTTGTTGTATGGAAGTCTTTAATGGTTGAAGGAAGCTGGCAGCAAAGCAAGGCAAGGATTCCTCCTCCTCCTCCTCCTCAAATAAATGCCATCTATCCCAGCCGGAAATGTTGCCACACTTGCCAGCCCCCCCCCTTTTTTTTTGCTGCAGAAGGAGAACAATGTCTCTGGGTGGTCATATTCTGAGATTATCTCCTGCTACCCTGGATTCCCCCTCCAGCTTGAAGAGGTCTAGCGCTTCCTTGCTCAAGTCATTGCTAGCTTGTCCCCTTGCTGCTTTGAGCTGCATTCCAAAGCCGGCTGGAGAGAGCTAGCAAGTGAGAGCGGAGTTTGTGCCAATCTGACCTTCCCAGAGACTCATTGCGCTTTTGCCATTTTTGGCCAGAAAGTCGCTTGCTGTGAATTTGGCTCTGTCCTTGTTATACAGATCCCCCACCCACCCCCTTTCTGGGATTGAGAAGATAGAGTCACAGGGCCTGCCAGAGTGGTTTACATTGCAAGCCCCTTTTACTGGTGGGGAAGCAGTGCCTTTCACAGCCTTGTTCTTTCCTAGAGCAAGCCTGGGTCCTCAACACTTAAAGCAGATTCTGAAAGCACACACACTTCCCCCCTCTCCCCCCTCCCCCCTGCCCCAGGCACTGCTGTTGCTACCTTTTCAAAGGGATTTGCACCAAGATGGGTCTGACTCCTGCAACGTGAAATTGCCAAGGGGTGGTTTGAAACCTGTAACTTCCTAGGAACAGATTCCTATGGTGTGCTGCAGGAGCTGTTAAAATACACACTCCTCCGTACATCAAAGAGACTTTGCTACTTGCAGTAAGTTGCTTACATACCAGCTGCCGTGTCTGCTTCTTTCCAAGCGCTTGGAAACCTCTATCTGGTTGAGCATTCCCAGAAATCTGTGTGTGTTGCCTCATGCACAGGCAATGTGGGTGTAGTGTTGTCCTGACATGATAGGTGTAAATGACATGTTGCTCCTCTCTCTGCAAAAAGAGGAGAAACAAGAGGCAGCAGATTTTCATTGAGCTTGCAGGGAGCTTAAAGAGGGAAACAAGGGAACTGAAAATGCACGCTGAGTGGGTTCTGTACTTAAAAGGTGTCCAGCTCCTCTCTGCAGACACACATCATCTTTGTAATGTGGTTGCATTTATCGCTACTAAAAACCTTTCCACGCTGGCGGGATCCCAGCCTTGAGACTGATGGAGGAGGCTGCTGATTGATTAAAGCCTCGAGGAGTCCTGCCAGATGTAGGCGAGTGCAGTTTGTAAGCTGGCCCAGGGCTTGCCACTCATATTTTGTGGGGTGCGTGGTGTTCTCTTTTGGGTACCTGTGGACAATTTCAGGGACCGGTCGAAGCTTTGTGGTGCTTCCAAGCTGAAATGCAAGGTACTGCGATCTACACCATCTTACACACAGGTAACAGTTACAGCATAGGATTGCACCAGAACTGTCCTGTATTTACTAGTTGCATTATTTATGTATTACTGCTCCCTGCTTCCACTGCCTTTTGGTCATAGTTATAGGTGATGATATAATCTTGACGCTTCTGCCTTGGGAGCATTGACATTGTCAATAAATAAATACATTAATGAATAACACACTTCTTTTTTTTCTTTTCTGCAGCCACTGCATTCACCAGATTTTGGAGAGTGTCAATCATATCCATCAGCATGATATTGTACACAGGGACTTGAAGGTAATCCTTTCTTTTGGTGAAAATGCAGAGTTGCTTTGAAGCTGTTGTTGGTAGGAATGGAAATGAGATCGAGATAGCGACACAGGGTGGGCCTTATTTCTAACTAGCATGAATTACAGTTTTCTTTGGGGGCTGCTCAATCACCTACTCATACCTTTGCTCCTGTAACACCCAGTGCTCTACCTAATTCTGCATTTTATAGAATCTCAGAATATTCAGAACAGGTACGCTGCATAAGATGGAGGTATGCTGCATAAGGTACCCTGAAGATGCTCTTAGTTATATGACTGTTGTACGTACACATCTTGTTGTTCTTTAACCCAGTGCTAAAGTTTGTTGCCTTGCAGAAAGCATTCGCTTCCTCCTAAAACTCTTCGTGTTCTCCTTTCAGGCTGGTTTTTTCCTTATTTCTTCTTCCTCTTACTGAATTTATCTCTGTGTTTAGCCCAAGGGTCCTCAAACTTTTTCAGCAGGTGCCCAGTCCACTGTCCCTCAGACCTTGTGGGAGGCCGGACGATGAGTGGCCTGCGAAAGGGCTCCGAAGAGGGGCTGGCACCAACAAAGCCCAGCCCCCTTCCTCCTCTAGGCAGGGCAGGGAGAAGCCAGGAGGAGGGAGTGAGGAGGCGCCGCCGCGCCGTGTGAGAAAGAGGGAGAGGGAAAGAACATGCACATTGGCGATCCATGCGGCGATTCCCGGACCATCTGCGGGCCAGATTTAGAAGGCAGTTGGGCCTGATCCGGCCTGCAGGCCTTAGTTTGTGGACCCATGGTTTAGCCTCATCGTTAGCTCCTCTCCTCAGCACTCCTTTGATGTTTTTGTGCTCATTTTTTGAGGTTTGTTCTGTAGTTGGTTCGGTATTGTCCTCTGCTTTGCTGACTTTAGTCACAGTAGCCTCTGGATTCCAACCCCACCTCCCTGTCTAGTCTTTTGCTCCTGAAGCTAAGGCTTTTCAAACTGCTAGTCATTAGCTCTCAGTGGGGAGGGGTTAGCCTGTTTTCCTTTTTCGTTTGCTAATGATCAGCTAAGGATCTGCTATTGCTCCTGGCTTCTTTGCCTGCATTAAAATGGAATGGCATAGACGAAGTCCGCACTCTCCTGCCAGGAGCGAATTGCAGCAGCAAAATTACAGCCAGTAAAGGCAATAGACATTTTTACAGCTAGTTCTGCTTCTACTCAAGTTTTGGCTTTCAGCTCTAATGATACCTGCCCTACCAAGGATGCAGTGGACCATACTTCTTCACTCACTTGTTTTCAACCCCTTTCCTAGCATGAAATTCGCCTTTTCCCACAGCTGCCACACATGTCGTAAATACCTTCATTGTCCCGTCATCCACAATCTTATTTCAACTGAGCTATCTACCACAAATCAAAGAACTGTTGAGTTGGAAGAGACCCCAAGCTCCTCTAGTCCATTCTCTTGCAATGCAGGAATCTCAGTTAGAGCATCTATGACAGAGGGCCATCCAGCCTCTGTGTAAAAACCCCCAAGGAAGGAGAGTCCACCACCTTCTGAGGGAGCCTGCAAGATCTCTTTCCTGTTCAGTGTCACCTCCCTCAGCTCAGTCCCCATCAATATATTTGTGAGGCTATGATTTTTGCCTTAGTTTGCAAGGCAAACTAAAAGGGATTCAGTGGCGCTGTGGGATCTGAAGGTTGGCATTTCGAATCCCCATGTCGGGGTGAGCTCCTGTTGCTCGGTCCCTGCTCCTGCCTACCTTGCAGTTCGAAAGCACGTCAAAGTGCAACTAGATATATAGGTACTGCTCTGGCGGGAAGGTAAACGGCGTTTCCATGTGCTGCTCTGGTTCGCCAGAAGCGGCTTAGTCATGATGGCCACATGACCCGGAAGCTGTACACCAGCTCCCTCGGCCAGTAAAACGAGATGAGCGCCACAACCCCAGAGTCATCCGCGACTGGACCTAATGCTCAGGGGCCCCTTTACCTTTACCTTTACATTGACTCGCATTTGCCCTTTTACTGCTCATTCACTCCGTTTGGAGATACCCTTATGGAGCTTTTCACAATTTCACTTTTATTTGTACAAACCTGAATAGTTTGGGGTCGTCAGCAAGCTTGGCCACTTCACTGCTAACCCACAAGACTCGGTCATTTATGGGCAAGTGGAAAAAATACAAGTTGCAATACATAACTTTGAGGGACCCCACATCTTAACATCTAAGCACTGAGAGAATGGTCCATTTATTCCTACTCTCTGTTTTACATGGCAGCTAAGGAGTGGTGTGTGTGTTTGTGGGGCTCTCTGTTCACATAGGGTGACAGCCTGGACCAACAAACGTGGCTGGCATCCCCTATGAACAGTAAGCATGTCCTTAAACATGCCCCCCCCAAAGCTCTGCTGTGTTTCGGAGTTCCACAGCAGGTGATCAAAGGTTCGTTGGCAGAGAAATCAATGTGGACAAGGTTCCCTGCAGGTGAGAAGTTTGAAAACTGCTGGCTTGCCAGACTGCGATCCAATGAAAGCTGCCAAAATAGGTTTTGACTTTTGTCTTCCTCAGCAGCTATTTTATAAAACCACGGCGCTTTTAATTTCTTGTCTGCACTATGTTTTCATTGGCATCATTCATAGCATATACACTCACTTAGCAGAGAAGTTTTGTGCTAGTATGAAGCTTTAAGATACTGGAGCCTTCAGGTTGCAGCTGTGAGCCAGCAAATATTTTGAGGCCTATTGCAAAACCAGAAAAAAAGAAAATTAGTTCCCATCATGAGAAAATGGCTCTGACCCCTTTTCTCTGAAAAGACCTATAGTCAGTGCAGGGGCCTGCCTCATCAAAATATCTCTTTGTGCCTTTGGCCATGAAGAGTTCAGGGCAATGTCTGGAAAGTTCTTTGAAGTGGTAATAAGATTTTCTCCTTTTGCCTCAGACATTTGTATGCTCCTCCAGCAAGGCTGTCCTTTGTGAGAGAGTCCTAACTTCCCGCCTGCTTTTTTTGTGAACTTTTGCTAGAAAACTGACCACAGGAGATCTGAGTTTGTTCAAGACAGGGGTGATCTTTGATCTTCCTAATCAGTATCTGTTAGGTACGGAAAAGGTTTGAGGGGGGGGGGGAGGGGGGAGGAGAGAAAACTTCCAGCTTAAGGAAAAGGCAACTAAACAACGCAGATATAAGTTACTTTGCTGGGAATCAAAAGAGGAAAACAGGTGTAGCATTATCAACGTGGGGAATTGCAAGAGCACGTTAAAATGTGTATGATTCATTGATTTGTATCAAGGAACTACATTCTATTCTTAAATCTGACATTTGCTTTAATACTGATATTCAAGTGTTATTATTTAAGTGTTTATTTAAGTATTTAAGTATAGTGAATACTAATACATACTATTGCTACATCTACCACTTGCTTAAATATAAGACCAAACTAAATGTGATGGAGCAGCCATGTTCTTGATCTGATGTCTGCAGTGACTGTGTATGTTTGTTTGTTTGTTTGTTTGTTTGTTTATATCCCGCCCTCACCAGCCAAAGCCGGGCTCAGAGTGGCTAACAACAATAAAAGTAGCACAGCATTCTAAAATCAATTCATAATGGGGCTGGGCGGAGGGGGGGGCGTGATGTTTGTGATGTTTAATTTTCACGTGAACTTCATGCCCCCTTCTCAAGCCCCAAATTATGCAGTGGTATGCAGGTTAAGGGGACACAGGTGGCGCTGTGGGTTAAACCACAGAGCCTAGGGCTTGCTGATCAGAAGGTCGGTGGTTCGAATCCCTGCCACGGGGTGAGCGCCCATCGCTCAGTCCCTGCTCCTGCCAACCTAGCAGTTCGAAAGCACATCAAAGTGCAAGTAGATAAATAGGTACCGCTCTGGCGGGAAGATAAACGGCATTTCCGTGCGCTGCTCTGGTTCGCCAGAAGTGGCTTAGTCATGCTGGCCACATGACCCAGAAGCTGCACGCCGGCTCTCTTGGCCAATAAAGCGAGATGAGCCCTGAAACCCCAGAGTCGGTCACGACTGGACCTAATGGTCAGGGGTCCCTTTACCTTTACCTATGCAGATTAAGAGAGTGGAATCCTCTCCCTAGCCTTACCTACTTGCCTCTTGTCACCTGAGCTCTTTTCTCCAGCTGAACTCTGATACCAGAAGTGAGTTGGGCTGTGAGAAGAGTGCCTGCAGTGATGGAGCAAAGGGTGGTAAAGTGGGGACACTACTTTGCATGCTAAGTTTATATGCCCTGATGTGTACTTTTTTATTGGTGAAGAATGTAAGTACCCCTGCCTTTTGGTTTTGGAATTCGGCTGAATGTGGAGCCATTCGAATCTGCCGCTAGTCAACTGCCCATCCTGCCCAAGGTGTTAATCTGTCTCTTGCATGGAAACGCTTGTTCCATACTTAAGATTGCCACTGCGCAAGGATTCACAGTTAGTCACTCACATGGAAACCAGATGCAAATTAGGAACTGCCCAGAACTTGCCCGTATTGGCTCTCCCACCCCATGAAAGTTTGGAAGGAGATAAGTGCCCCGTCAGACCTTTGGTAGCGTCCCATCACTGAAGCACCTTTCAAATTGATGTTTACTACCGGAAAGCCATTTGCACAAGTCATGTGGTAAACCACTCATGCAGTGTTATAAAACTACTGCAAGGAATGCTTTAGGGAGTAGTTTGTTGCAGCATAATGTTTAAGTGCATTCAAAGTAGGGGTATATCCTGCATTAGCCAATGCTGCAGATGGATTCAAATGGAAGTGAACATCACTTTGAGATGCTTTTTCCCTCGCCTTTAACAAGACCCCACAAGTGTTAATATTGCTGCTCTCATAGAAAATTAAAATCTCTGAACAGTGAGTATCTTGTGCCAGGATGCCTCCTCCTCTTCCACTCCCCCCCTCCTCCTTCCAGTCTTCCATCTCTTACTACAAGAAAGCCAAGAGCTACAATGAGTATTTTGTACATGTGGCTAGATTAACAAAATACAGTATATTGTTTTCTGCTGTCATTGTGGGAATTGAGAGAGGCTTATATAAAGGCTGGAGAGCCCAAATCTAGGAACAAACTACGTTGATTGGGCATAATACCACCACTTTCCCTCCAGCGAGTAAAACTTTCTCTTCGGGGTTGGAATGGCATCAGTGTTGGGATCTAGAAACTAGGTAATTCACGGGGGTTGTTGAGCAGGTGCGTTGATGTATTTGTCTCTGCTTACAGCCCAATCAGTATGTTGCACACCACTTCCAAATGCTCCACCCCTGCTCCTCCAACGTTTTGTGGGGAGGTATGAAGGGGGCTCCTTGGTGTGTTTGGGGAACACTGTTATTAGAGTTCTTGAGCGTGGCGAGTCTTCTAAGCAAGCTTAACCAATTTTGCGGGAGCTTCTTTGTGCATTCCATTGAATATGCTTGGAAGACCCCGTCGGACCTTCCTGCTCAGCACACAGAAGGACAGGGACTTTGGGGTGGTGCATGTGGTTCCATGACTGATTTCTGTTAGGTGCATAAATCATGACAGTTACATGCAATGAAGTCTGGGTGTGACAACTTCCAATCCAAAAGAGGACTTCAAAAGGTGTCAAAGAATATTGTTCTGTTTGTAGACACCCACCCACATCCATTGCAGCGTGCTTATAGCATGGTTGAGAAATCTCTGGGACTCCAGGTATTATCGAACTACAGTTCCCATCATCCTTGACTATCTGCTGTGCTGTCTGGGGCTGATGGGAGTTGGAGTCAAACAGCATTTCCCTGTTCCTGGCTTTAGAGTACAGCATAGTTTTTATCAGATGCAGTGGTTTGCTTGCTTGTCCCAGGCAGAGATTAGACAGACATGGTCTGTAGGACCACAGACAGCTGCAAAACAAGCAACTTGTTTGGATAATAGCCAAGCTTTGAACTCATGAGGTTGAAATGATGCTTCTGAACATGCTGCCCAAGTATTTCTTTTTTGCAGGAATCATGGGGCTTGTAGTTTTCTCTGTCTAGAAAAACAAGGGTAGGAGATGACATTGTTTCTGGTTCAGGAAGGCCTGTCCAGTGAGTCTTCTTCACTGCTTGCCATTTCCTCCTCGTTCCCATAGATTTTGTTTATGAGGAGGAGGCTTGCAGGGGGCCATGAAAATTACCTTGGCATTTTTTGAGTATTCAGCAGGAATGCTTGCCAAAAAACAGGTGAGCTTTGATGAAAGCTGGGGTGTGTGGGTCATGCACCACTAGTATTGACAATATCAGCATAATCTTTGGGAATAAGATGATTAAACTGGAGCTATTAGAAATGTGTATAATATCTGGACACTGAAGTTATTACACAATTGCTTACGAATGTCCAGTCTTCCCTAGGAATTGAATTACTGGTAAACTTTTTCATTGTTCTGTTATGTGACATATGTTCATGCTGAGCCTTTCTGGTTCATTTTTAATTTTAAAAGAGGTTCATTCCCTATTCGTATGTCAAGAGAGCAAGGCCAACGCTCCCACCATGAATGCTGAAGCTCTCACAACCAGCCTGGAGTCATAATCCAGATGCAGAACAGAGTTGTGATACGCACCAGTGGAATGGCATTTCTTCAGCCCTTGGCATGAGGCTTTGGCTGTAAATATCTCCCACAGTTATATATATATATCTTGAGCCAGCTGTGTGATGTGCCAGGGAAGAGAGTGGGAAGTAGACAAGTTTATGGGAAAGTGGTGGTGGTCAACTCATTGCCCTTAGCTGCTGCATGCGTTTCCCTCCCCCTAAGTCTGATTATTATGCACCCACATCTTTCAAAGTATGAGCAAGAATATTGTGCACTGCCTTTCTGCAGTATCCTATCTGATGTACTGCATAACAGTGGTTGAGTTTCTAGTTGTTTTTACTGCTGGTGTAAGGGCTTGCCAGTGTTGATGGAGCCATTGATATTAAGCGCTTGTGGAGGACTGTGTCGCTTGCTTTACACACACACACACAGACACACACACACACACACACCCTTGCAGCAGCCCCATGATTTCTAACCTGAAGGAAGGAAAACAGGATTGTGAGAATTGATGCATTAATCAGAATCTAGAGGCAGGGCATTTCCTTGGCTGGACTGCCTCTCCTTGCAGGTGGAGATGGGATTTTTGGATGCTCCCATATGGAAGAATGCCTCCCTGCTTTTAGAAAATACAGTATGTTGGGAACACAATATGATTCAGCATGGACCTTCTGTGTCCAAAGACCCAACAGTTTATTTCATGTTCATATGCTAGTTGTAAACCAGGAACATGGTTAACGATCTTTGCAGGCTGACAAAGTGAAGAGTAACTCTACTTAACATTTGGGAATATGTTATAGTTAAATAAAAGTCTAGCAGGAATTGAAATCTACACATCCAATGGGAAATGAAGGGGGTGGGGAAGAAAAAATAATGCTAAATTATTTTAAGTATTAAAATGGAATTAGGAAATGTATGTAACATTGAGCAGCAAGTAAGGAAGGGAAGAGAAACATCAAGTTAGCAGGATGGTAAGCCAACTTTTCATTTTGTATTAATTTGATGTTAATTTGTTAAAACTTTTGGAAAGCAATAAAAAATAATTTCCAAAAAAAGGGGAAAAGGAAGATGGTTACCACCTGATTCAGATTAGAGCAGAAAGTAGCCCTGAAACGAGTAAGTATTGGACTTCAGCTCAGACTTAAATGTATTCAAAAGAATACAGTGGTACCTTGGGTTACATATGCTTCAGGTTACAGACTCTGCTAACCCAGAAATAGTACCTCGGGTTAAGAACTTTGCTTCAGGTTGAGAACAGAAATCGTGCAGCAGTGGTGCAGCGGCAGCAGGAGGCCCCATTAGCTAAAGTGCTGCTTCAGGTTAAGAACAGTGTCTCCACTATTATCAAATAATGGAGGTTTTCAAACAAGACAGGAAAATTGGCTTCCAGGTGGAAAAATCAAAACTTGAGACAGAATTGTTAGAACCCAATACTAAGAATTTGTCAAGAATGTATAACTTGCTGTTGAAATGGAATACACAAGATGAAACAGTTAAATCAGCTATGATTAAGTGGGCACAGGACATTGGTCATAATATTATGTCTGCTGACTGGGAAAGGTTGTGGAACACTGGTATTAAATTTACGGCATGTAGTGCCTTAAAGGAAAATGTGATGAAAATGGTTTATAGGTGGTACATGACCCCAGTAAAGCTAGCAAAAATTTACCATTTGCCTGATAACAAATGTTGGAAATGTAAGGAAACTGAAGGTACTTTTTATCACCTTTGGTGGACATGCCCGAAGATTAAGGCTTTCTGGGAGATGATATATAATGAAATGAAAAAGGTATTCAAATATACCTTCCTTAAGAAACCAGAGGCCTTTCTCTTGGGCATTGTCGGCCAATTGGTGCCAAAAAAGGACAGAACTTTTTTCATGTATGCAACAACAGCAGCAAGAATACTGATCGCAAAGTATTGGAAGACACAAGATTTACCCACCTTGGAAGAATGGCAGATGAAAGTGATTGACTATATGACATTGGCGGAAATGACGAGCAGAATTCGTGACCAGGGAAAGGAGGCTGCGGAAGAAGACTGGAAGAAATTTAAGATTTATCTTAAGAACTATTATAAACTTGATGAAGTTTAGATTGTCGAGATTTTACAGAAAGAAAGGGTTGCAGTAATATAAGATTAGACCAAGAAAGGACTATGATGAATTAGGATGGGAAAAAACATTTATAAGTTGCTATAAAATTTGGACATGAGGATGCAGAAAGGGGAGGTATGGGGAAGTCCGAGGAAAGAAGTTTATGAAAGGATATTTTGAAATTATATTACTTTGTTTGTCTGTTTTTCTTTTATGTTTGTTTGTTATAAAAACTTTTGTAAAACTAATAAAAATTTTATAAAAAAAAAAAGAACAGTGTCAGGTTAAGAACAGACCTCCAGAATGAATTAAGTTCTTAACCCGAGGTACCACTGTATCTTTTCTAGACACTTGATCCAAATGCATTTCTCATAGTGGATTATGGGTGCGAGCTTTCCAACACTTACTGGTAAATCCTTCCCACCGCATTGGGTTCTTCGGGTATGTTTGACCTATTCCCGCCATGGAGCACAACAGAACTGATCCCTGAACATCCACCTGGCCTATTTTCTGGGCACCCTGTCAGTTCTAAGTCCGCCTGGAACAAAAGCTTCAGTTGCCACGAATATCAGAGGCCATGGAAAATAAACATTCTTTCTGTGTGCTCAGTGCTTGTCCCCAAATAAGGATCCTGTTTCCTAACACCATGGGGCACCCTCATCAACCCCCCACAAAAGTTTACGTTGGGTGTGGTTTTTCATTACTTGAACCAGCTGCCCTGTTTTAAGTTGAAATTCATAGAATCATAGAGTTGGAAGAGACCACAAGGGCCATCGAGTCCAACCCCCTGCCAAGCAGGAAACACCATCAGAGCACTCCTGACATATGGATGTCAAGCCTCTGCTTAAAGACCTCCAAAGAAGGAGACTCCACCACACTCCTTGGCAGCAAATTCCACTGTCGAACAGCTCTTACTGTCAGGAAGTTCTTCCTAATGTTTAGGTGGAATCTTCTTTCTTGTAGTTTGGATCCATTGCTCCGTGTCCGCTTCTCTGGAGCAGCAGAAATCAACCTTTCTCCCTCCTCTATATGACATCCTTTTATATATTTGAACATGGCTATCATATCACCCCTTAACCTCCTCTTCTCCAGGCTAAACATGCCCAGCTCCCTTAGCCGTTCCTCATAAGGCATTGTTTCCAGGCCTTCATAGTCTGCTTAGTTAAGAGTTCGCGTGTTAAGATACAACATCCCTGGTCTCTCCAGAAGTAGAATGATGCCAGCCCCGGGCGATCCTTGCTCCAGTCTGAGCCCCTTGCTTCTGCCTTCTCTGATTATCTGCATTGGAGTTGTTTTAGTTTTGTCTGCCAGGAGGGAGAAAAGAGGACACAGTCTCATGCCCTGAGCAAGGAGGGAAGGATATAGTGGCTATTCTCCTCAGCCTCATGGCAACAGAGGCCTCGTCGTAATAAATCCTTGCAGATGAAAATTTCCAACAGAGCTCACATTGAATCAGCAGACAAGAGCGCTGCAGTGACTACATAACCAGCCCCATCTGGATCTCTCCATTCAGCAGTCCTTAGCCGGATGCTCTGCGTTCCGTGATGGACTTTACAATTGAGCAAAGAATACAAAGAGAAGCGTTCTGTGATGGAAGAGTTTCTGTCCCTTAAAACTGCCCAGCATAGGCTTGAAAGAACCAAACGGGCTTGTCCAGCTGGCCTTGTCCAGCTTCCTGCCCACCCACCCTCATGATTCACAAAAGCGGGGTGAATTACGCAAATGGGTGTTAATTTGCATAACTTAGAATTTCTGCTCTTTTATTGGTGCATAACTTCAAATCCCTTTCTCTGTGCAAATAAATCACTGTGTACATGGTCCTGCATATTATCCCCTCCTTTTTTCCCCCCTTGTCCTGTGCCTTGGGGACCCGGTATGATGTTCGTTGGGAGTTGAATCACTGCAGTTTGCTATGTCTGCTGTATCATTATGTCTCCACATGGATGTTATCTCCAGCAGAAGTGAAGGAAGTGTACCGCCAGTGCCATCTACTGTCAATATATTTAATAACTTGTCTTGGATTGCAAGGGTTGCCTAGGAGAATTCTACATACCATATTTTTCGCTGTATAAGACGCACCAGACCACAAGACACACCTAGTTTTTGGAGGAGGAAAACAAGAAAAAAAATATTCTGAATCTCAGAAGCCAGATCAGCAAGAGGGATCGCTGCGCAGTGAAAGCAGCAATCCCTCTTGCTGTTCTGGCTTTTGGGATAGCTGCACAGCCTACATTCACTCCATAAGACACATTTCCCCTTACTTTTTAGGAAGGAAAAAGTGAGTCTTATAGAGCAAAAAATACGGTAAATTAACTGCATAATCTTTGGGGTAGGGTGGGAGGGGAACACGGTTTCCTTTGCAGAATGCCACCAGTTGGAGCTCGTCATAGGTGCAAGTTTGAAGTTGGCTTTTTAAAGACAGCTCTTCTTTTTTCCAAATGCTTTTTATTGAGATTTAAGAATACCAACACCAACCAAAAAACAAACAAACATCAAATCTTATTACATATTACATATATCCTACTTTATGCTCCATAGAGCCGTTGACTTCCGTCCTTCCCTTCCGCAAGTTTTCTTATTCCAATCTATAATTCACAGTTTCATTGGTTAAAAATTACACCGTGACATAAGATTTAATTCAATCCTGCCAACGTTTTCATATTTCTACAGTTCTCACTTATATAAACCATAAATTTACTCCATTCTTTTTGTTTCTTTAAAGACAGCTCTTCTGTTGGAGAGTACATTTGTAGGTGTGAACTTTTCAAAATATATACCAGGCGTTTGTAGAGAGAATATATTTACTCAAGGTTTTCCTTCTCTTCTTGTTTTCTCTCCTCGCCTTCCTAGCCTGAGAACTTGCTACTTGCGAGTAAGTGCAAGGGTGCAGCTGTCAAGCTGGCTGACTTTGGACTTGCGATTGAAGTTCAGGGGGAGCAACAGGCATGGTTTGGTAAGTGTTTTTCCCCAAACAGGAAGAAATCTAAGATTGTCCAAGGGGTTGTGCTCGGATTGAAGGGAATATCGATGACGGTATTCACTGTGCCAGTGGAAATCAGTGATGCAATCTGTCTAGGCTGTGCATCAAAGAATTTTATTTTCCCCCCAGAGAGATATCTATCTTCTGGGTGTTTTGCAAACTTCCATGTGCACACAGCTCACACCTGCAGTGAACTGCCAGTAGCTAGAAATGTACAATTTTTGCAGTAACACAGTGAGAGTAGTTTGACTGCCACCAAAAGCAGCAGCAAAGTACATTGGTCATCAGCCAAGTACTGTCCTCCTGTCTAAACTGGAGCTCAAATGATGCTCTCCTGTTCTGCTAGAACTAATGTCTAAAAAGTGACGCCTTTCTGCACCACTTAAGAAACCATTTTCTGACTTCATCTGTCAGCCCCTCGTGTTCTTCACCTCCTCTTCCCTCACCCACGAAGCCTAGTACAGTGGTGCCCCGCAAGATGAATGCCTCGCAAGACAGAAAACTCGCTAGACGAAAGAGTTTTCCGTTTTGGAGGTGCTTCACAAAACGAATTTCCTATTGGTTTGCTTCACAAGACGACAATGTCTTGCGAGTTCCTGCTGGTTTTTTTCCTCCCCCCCCCTTTTCTAAGCTGCTTATCAGCTGATCCGATCAGCAGATAAGCCGCTAAAAGCCGCTAATCCGCTAATCCGTCAATGTGCTTGCTTCGCAAGATGAAAAAACCGCTAGACGAAGAGAATCACAGAACGGATTCTTTTCGTCTTGCGAGGCACCACTGTAACCCTAAAATAACAACAACATGAAGTTACCACTGCTCACTTCTACTGGTGGTGGTTAATTTCAGTGGCAACTACACCAGTCTAATAAATTCCATTGCTAGCCTATTCACTCTTTTTGGAGCATTTCCCCCCAGTATGGGACCCCAGCTACAAACCAAAACCTGGCGCCTAAAACATTTCCAGGTGCCTAAGTTGCTTCCCTCTCTCCTTACTACCTTTGTGGCATTTTCTGTTCAAAATGCTCCCTGTGCATATCTGGAAATGGATGAGTCTGGCATTTTTGTTTGGGCTTGTTGAACATACAGTAATAATATGATATGGCTCAAGGTTTCCTGGACTAGGAGCTGATAGGATGTCGTCTCATTTGCTTTGTTATTGATAGCCTAGCATCTCTACTTTGCCTGAATATCCTAGTTTTTATACACATACACCAGCCGCTTTGTGCGAGAATGGCAACGTTGATTTCAAGCTGCTGAGTCTGTTCCGCATCTTGTGTTTCGACAGGGTTTGCTGGTACCCCAGGCTACCTGTCCCCCGAGGTCTTAAGAAAAGATCCTTATGGAAAACCTGTGGATATATGGGCATGTGGTAAGGCTACCTAGCATTCATATTGTTTGACAGTGAGGGGTATGCATGCTTAAAATCTGACATCGTTTTAAAATGAGTTTTACATTAGAGGGTCTCCACAATATCTTGCAGCGAATTATGCAAGTTAATTATTCATTTTGCAATAACGCAGAAAGGAAGGGAAGATAGTTATTTTAAAAATAAAGCTAGGGTGGAACTCACCTAATGAGTCCCATCAGCAGGAGCCCTGTGCAAGGACTTGATTGATTGATTGATTGATTGATTGTCTTTCTATGCATCTTTTCATTCAAATGAATCCCAAAGCAGCTTACAAACAATGAATAGAACATCATAGAGCATAATATGACTTCACAAGTACAGCATGAATCGTATAAAACAATTAACAAATCATCAGGGGGGAAATTGCTATATATATCTATAAAATAACTATATATATATCTATAAAATAATTGCTATATATATCTATAAAATAACTATAAAAATAAGCTAAGCATTACAGTTGCATCAAAAGTCATATTATATGATTAACAAATCAGTACGGCATTTATAATCTATAAAACAATATCAGCAACAAAAAGCGACTAAAAAAAAAAGCTGTTAAGTTCATACACACATTCTCCACACCCCCATATCTTTTCACTCTATTCAGTTCATTAAAATACACTTTCCGCTTGTGCAATGGGGCTTTCCCCTAAACATGCCCTCCACAATTCACTACTGAAGCGAGTCTGGTTATGAGAACACAGGAAGTTAACATCAAGCACTCCCTTACAATGGACTGTACATAGAGGAGAAGACCATCACACAAGGGCTATTCCAGCACTTGGGGCTTGCAGTTTAGTAACCACTGGGACATATTATGACTGACGAAGCTGCAAATACTCTCTGATGACCCGTGCATTAGTTTTAAAATTGAGCTCTTGGTGTTCCAAATGAATCACATCTCCTAGGGCAGTGGCAGAAAGTCCCTCCACAGAAGGTGGGTTTGAAAGTGTCTAGACTCGTATGCCAAGACTGTATTGTGAGAATGGGCTGCAGGCCTAATTGGAGCAAGCCAATGTAACTGCAGTGTCTTTTCTTCTCCCCCAGGTGTCATTCTGTACATATTGCTAGTGGGGTACCCCCCATTTTGGGATGAAGATCAGCACAAACTGTATCAGCAGATCAAGGCAGGAGCCTACGATGTAAGAGAATTGTTTTCTGTACAGTTAATTCCAATCAGTTGGCTGAAATATGGCAGTATAGATAGACTGTGGGGCTTCACAACTCCTCCCTGCCCTAAACCAGTTCTACTGCCTCACTCGCCTTCCTGCCTGTCCGTTTGTCATGCTGTAATCGGTGTGGCTGCCCAGCTGCAGCACGACGGCATTTTATATTTTTATGCATGCAGGAAGGTGTGTGAAGTTCAAGCACCAATGTAAGGTACAAATGATTATAACAGCACGTAAAAAGAAACCGGCACCTGCAAGGTTCTGCAGTCCACTTGCAGCCATGCCCAAAACTGTATCATTCATTGCCTATGCATTGCCCCAAAATGCAAATCTCCGAATGCCCTCATATTCATAAATATGCCAAAGCTGCCAGCTGAAAGGGTGGAATGTGGCAATGAGTTCATTGTGGAGCACGGGCAGGAGAAGCCAGCTCGGTGCGGCAAGGGGCAAAAGGCATTTCCCTGTCTCCTCTCTTGCTTCTAGTTTCCGTCTCCAGAATGGGACACTGTGACTCCGGAAGCGAAGAACTTAATCAACCAGATGCTGACAATAAACCCAGCAAAACGTATCACAGCTGACCAGGCTCTTAAGCACCCATGGGTCTGCGTAAGTATCTCCCTCCCCTGTCTCTTCCTCTTGTTGGAAGGGTAGTTTCAGTCATTTCGCGCCCCCCCCCCTGCACATTTACAGTAGTGTTAAGAGCACGGCTCTTGACAGCACCATTCAGGGCTAAGACCAAAAAAAAAGGGGGGGGTAATTTTTGCAGATATTTGCTTTGTTTTCCTATCAGAGATACTCCTAACAGTGTTCTTTGCTTCCCTCCCCAGCAACGATCAACTGTGGCCTCCATGATGCACAGACAGGAGACTGTGGAATGTTTGAGGAAGTTCAATGCCAGAAGAAAGCTGAAGGTGGGTTGAAGGCACAGACTTTATGTTTGGGGTTATGGTAGGTGGTGGTACATATTTGGGGTGCATATTTGCTACTGACACAGACATTGGGGTTCATGCTGTATTCAGGGGTGTCTGATGGCAGGGCCTTCCCATGCAAGTCTTAACTTGTGACATTGGGGTGAGGCCAAGGTTTTGCATTGTGTACCGGACACATTCCCTTTTTTTATTTAATTTTTATTAGATTTTCCACAATGATAACAAAAGCCACAAAGCAGAATGATACACAAAAACAGAAAAAGGGGAAAAAAGAACAATAAACAGATAAACAATAACAACAAACTTAATTCTTCACAAATCCAACCTTTTAAACATCTTGGTTGACTTCCTCAAGTCCCTCTCTTCTGAGTTTCCTTGTAGTTAAAAGTAACAGCTTTCCAATATCATTATTAAACTAGAACAATTTCCAATTATAGTCCATCTTATTCACGTAACATTCTAAATCCCATTTATTTAATTATAACTTAGTTTAATCCTAGGCCTATTTGTTTCTTTCAAGTAATTTCTAATTTTTTATATTACAATATTTATTCAAATAGACCTTAAATTTCCTTCAGTCCTCTCGAAACTCCTCTTCTTTCTGGTCGCGGATTCTTCCAGTGAGGTCAGCTAGCTCTGAAAAGTCCATCATCTTCATCTGCCAATCTTCCATTGTTGGTAGTTCTCGTGTTTTCCAAGTAATATTCGGGCGACCGTTGTGGCATACAAAAATCACATTTCTTCTTGCAAAAAAAAGTTGAAGTGAAATAGTTTCATTCAAGGAAGCTTGTTGTGTATTGTTAGGCTGGCCTGCCTTACATCTGGCTAACATTTACTGTTTACAGGCTACAGGAAGCATGTGTGCCTGCTAACATGGTGTAGAATATCTCTCAGGAGCCTGGTATCAAACGCAAATCATTTTTTCTCTCTTTTTAGGGTGCAATCCTCACGACAATGCTGGTGTCTCGGAATTTCTCAGGTAAGTATTCCCCTCCCTCTCCTTTTTCTCTTCCTCCTTCCTCATCCTTTTTTAAATATAGGCCTTAATGCATGTGTTAAACAAATGATGAAGAGTGAATGACGCAGATTGTATCCCAGGTTTTGTTAAAGAAGGGTCCATTTTCGAGATTTTCTGTAGTCATTATACATATAACTTGAGGTTAGGAAGGTGCAGTCATTCTGCTTGAGAGTCGGTTCGTTCGCCTGAAGACCCTTCATTACACCCGACTTTTGAGATGGATTACTCCGCCTCCTTCAGTTTTCCATTAGAGTTCTTTAGAGTTTGTGGTGGCAGGCTTATTTCTTTCAGCTCAGAAGTGGGAGCTTAATTCCGTCCGAGAACAAGATGAATTACTGGAAGAAATGGAGTGGTTGGTCCCGCAAATCCCACTGCAAAGAGTCCTAAAGCACTCAGGCTGTTGCCTGTTTTCTTCTGATGTGTTTTGAAACAGGTTTTTAGTTCACAGCCAGAAACAGGGCTCACTCTGTGCTCTGTATTAAAGTCACAGTGTCCTAAGTGTTGCAGTGGGGAGACAATCTTCACGCTGGCCCTGCCTAGCAAGCAGGTAAAAGTTGTGAAAGTTCGGTAGCTCCCACCCTCCTTGATATCCCAGCAGCCTTGACAATGCCTGTAGCCAAGAGCTGGTGCTATCCCAGATATGATAATACCCCTCAGAAAATGGGAATTTACATAAAGGGGGATTTCCCATTAAAAAAAAACACCAGTTGAATTTGCTTTTTTATAATCACCAAGTTCGTTTCTACCCTAATAGTGCCTTTCTCATGTGAGTAGTCTTTGCATGTGTCTGGAAGATGGGGGCGGACGGTCTTGGGCCATAATACGTCACTTTGTGATTCCTCCCCTCTTCCTGTGCCTTTCTCTTATCCAAAAAATGTGGCTCATTTAGGTGGGGGTGGAAGAATGGAATCATGTCCTTTTTCCTCCTAAAATGTTTCCTTGACTGTTAACTTCTATTATTTATATATATTGTTGGGAGGTGAGTCTGCTAATAAAGCAGAGGATGCCTTCCTTTTGTGCTGCTGCTGCTGCTCATTTTTATGTGATTTATTTCAGGAAACAATCTTGCCCCTACGGGGGATTTATATATGTTTACTTTTTGTGTGCATCGGTGGCTTGCCGGGGGGCAGGCAGGGAAGATAGGATAGTGGATCCTAGCCTTTTCTCTCTCTTTTCAAAAAGAGAGTTTTGCTTTTCTTTGGAATTGCAGGTGGCAACCATTTCGTACAGGGGTTCCGTTCCCGGCCCCTGTGTACATCAGCGGAGCACGCATAAGTGCCCCCTGCCCTGTTACATCCTGCCCCCATTACGTCCCAGTTCTGCCCTCTTCTGGGTCCAAAAGGACCCGCGCATTGGCAACCATGCACCAATTGGACGTGCCTAAAATAGTTGCCGCCTGTACTATTTTTGAGGATGGCTACGTGCTTTTTTTAAAGTAACTATACAACCTTTAGAAGACATCTGAAGGCAGCCCTATATATGGAATTTTTAATGTTTTATTAGGTTTTTGTATATGTTGGGAGCCACCCAGAGCAGCTGGGGCAACCCAGCTAGATGAGGTGGGGTGCAAATATTATTATTTTATTATTTCATGTGTACCATTTGGCTACATCGTGCCTTTAGAATACAGAAGCTACAACTGAGGCAGTTGTTGCAGCTTTAATCTTTAGCGTTGCTTGTAATTGAAAAATACATAATGTTAATAGTTAGCTTCACAGAGCTGATTTCCAACAAATACTTATAGAAAGAGAGAGAAGTCGCAAGGTTCCCACCCTACAACTTCTCACTTTGTTTAGGGGTGTGTGTTTTTGTGGGGAGATATTTGTGGGAACAAGATCTTCTTAGCTGTGGCAAGAAAAACAGGGTTACCACCTGCTTTTAAATCTTAAACTCATCATGGGAAACGTTTAATGCTGTGAACTGCCCTGAGATCGGCTGTATGAAGGGCGGTGTACAGATTTAACAAATAATAATAATAAATAATAGTGATAATAATTTCCAGCCTGAGGGCTTTATTCCTGGCGAGCAGCGTGCCAGTGTTGGGTAGGGGCCAGAGGCAAAAGTAGGCGGGGTAAGAAGAGGAAGAAAAAGAAGAAGACAAACATCTCCTCAGCCTCCATCCAGGCAAGCAAGAGGCATTATCGCAGTTCAATGAGACATTCTAGCCATTCAAAAGCATTTGAGGGTGTAGGATGAGGGCTGTGCCCTGGGGAGAGGCAGTATGGCTTGAGGAGAAGTCCTGAGGCTCCATATTTGACTCCTGTGCCTGAGGTTCCCCAACCCTGCTGTAGAGCTCTGTATGTAGAAGGCAACACCTGAACTGGGAATTATTGCTGCTTTGAGTTCCTGTGAAAGGGGAATGTCTAAAAAGCTGTGTGTGTGTGTGTGTGTGTGTGTGTGTGTGTGTGTGTGTGTGTGAAAGCTTCCAGTTTAAGTGATTAAATGTCAGAACGATTCAGTTTGGGGCAGGGACAGAGGAAGCTGCCCAAGTACCGTATTTTTTGCTCTATAAGACTCACTTTTTCCCTCCTAAAAAGTAAGGGGAAATGTGTGTGCTTCTTATGGAGCGAATGCAGGCTGCACAGCTATCCCAGAAGCCAGAACAGCAAGAGGGATTGCTGCTTTCACTGCGCAGCGATCCCTCTTGCTGTTCTGGCTTCTGAGATTCAGAATATTTTTTTTCTTGTTTTCCTCCTCCAAAAACTAGGTGCGTCTTGTGGTCTGGTGCGTCTTATAGAGCGAAAAATACGGTGCTTACTTGGTTAATATGTTCATGATCTTACATCTGTGTGCAGGGAGAATAGGGAGAGGGTTTCAGGTCTAAATTCTTGCCTCCACAGAAGAAAACACATGAACCAAGGGGTGCTTCAGATATTTGAATGTGGGGTCTCCCCCCTAACGCCAACTGGAATATTGTCTTCACCAATTGGAATATTGTCTAGTATGACTCAAGCTGCCTGCATTTGAGGGCTGAGTTTACGTTGGTAGGGATACGCGTTTCAAAGTGCATTATCCAGTGATTACAATCTTCAAATTATTATGAGCATAGAATGGTAATTGTAAGATTCACTGTTTGTGTTGATTGAATGTCTAAGAGGCAGTCCTATAACAAGAGACAGCTAAATATACTCGAGCCCCATTAAACTCAGTGGGGCTTACATCTTCTGACTGCAAACCCACCAAGATGGGGGCTGTGTCACTTACATAGAGTGTTAAATACACAGTTGCTAATCTAGGTATGGTTGAAGTGCATGTACAACATTTCATTCTGTTCTGGTTGTTTCAATGGGTCTTAATTATATCTGTTTGGGGATTGTACACATTTCCCCCCTGTTATGCTTTATGCATGAAATGTGAGTGGGAAGAATCTTCTCAGCCCAGGAAGACCAAGGGAAAAACCATTCCAAAACAAGTTACTGATCCATCTTTCCATTTGTACAGTGGTGCCTCGCAAGACGAAATTAATCCGTTCCGCGAGTCTCTTCATCTAGCGGTTTTTTCGTCTTGCAAAGCAAACCTATTAGCGGATTAGCGCTATTAATGGTTTAGCGGCTATTAAAGGCTTAGCGGCTATTAAAGGCTTAGCAGATTAGCGGCTAAAAGGCGATTAGCGGATTAGAAAAAGGGGGGGAGCGGAAAAAAATCGGAACACTCGCAAGACGTTTTCGTCTTGCAAAGAAAGCCCATAGGGAAAATCGTCTTGCGAAGCAGCTTGCGAAGCAACATGGAATCTTTAACATTTCTGTTTTTCCCCAAGGTAGGGCCAGAGGACCTTGTGGGAGGGGGAATGACAACTTTTCCCTTTCAGTCTTGATCCAGTTCAGAGCCCCCTCCAGCTCCTTCGCAAGAGAAATTTTCGAGACAGGAGATCCTTCTTCTAACTGCCTTAATTTTCTTTCTCGGGAAGAAGGCGGATAGCTCCATCTAGCGTCTGTATAGAAAAAGGTTCTGCAAACTAATATTCTTTGACCAAGAAGTTCTTATCTCAGGCAACTGACTACTACCTTATTGGGGAAGAAACAAACTGCTGTTGTTAAAGAGACTACAGGGAAGGTTTTTGCTTTAATGTTTTTCTTTTCTTTGTTTTTCTCGATATATTTTAAGTTCTGTGTCAACATGGGTCAGTGGATTCCTTTGAAGCCCTTGCCTGACACTAGTGAATGAGCACAAGTGTGCATTGTTTCAGGGGAAACTCAGAACTCTTTGTGTTCCAATCTTTTCTTCCATGACATCTACAGCTCGCTTCTTTGACCTTTTACTCATGGTCACTCTCTTGATGAACTAGCAACCAAGCCTTACTCAGTTAATTGCCATGATTCTTTAATTTTATCTCTGCCATGCTGAAAAAGCTGCCAGCCAGAAAGGTTAACATAAATTCTTGGAATGTAAAAGGTCTGGGACACCCAGCAGAAACGAATGGGTGCACACACAAAAAGCTTAGATGAAAACTGGTTTATTAACTAGCAGATGGTGCAGCCCATAATCTTCCAGCATTAAAAGAGTGACTGAGCAAGTTCTGGAATCTGCCTGGAAATGGCAAATCTGACTGAACAGATCTGGGAGATCATTAACAACATAGAGAATCATTTGAGAGTTTGGCGTTGCCCTTTATTGACCGTAGGAAAACAAGATATAACTTGGATATCAACCACACCAAACTTAGTAATTTTAGACAATTTAACTTACGGCAGACCTTTAATGCATGCCACTAAGATTGGCATGCGTCAGTGCCATAGGATCTTCTGTAGGGTGCAGTGCAGTTCTACAGGTAGAATTTCCCCAGGTGGTCTAAGTGACCCTACAGATCTTACAGGGGGAGGTGGTCTTTCAGGGATTATTACGCAATGGGGTGAGCTCCCGTGGCTCTGTCCCAGCTTCTGCCAACCTGGCAGTTCGAGAGCACACCAGTGCAAGTAGATAAATAGGTACCGCTGCAACGAGAAGGTAAATGGCATTTCCATGCGCTCTGCCACTTGTCATAGTCCTCCGTGTGCCAGAAGTGGTTTAGTCTTGCTGGCCACATGACCCAGAAAGCTGTCTGAGGACAAACGCCGGCTCCCTCGGCCTGAAAGAGAGATGAGCGCTGCAACCCCATAGTCGTCTTTGACTGGACTTAACTGTCCAGGGGTCCTTTACCTCATCATCATCAGTGGTTTTTTCTGGGGGGACGCATACCCCTAAACATTTGTGAATCGTAAGTTTGGCCTCATTGAGGGGCAGTATTTCAATATGAGTAGGAAAATGAGAGTATCCCTAAACATTTTTTAATCATTATCAGTAACAACATGAAAGATAAAGTGGTCCCCAGTTGTTCAGGGATTTGTATGTTAACAACACGACCTCCATTCAACCTGGCTACAGCATTCTGCATCAAGGGAGACTCCATGTAGGTCATATTACAGTAGTCCAATGCAATCAAGCCATATAGGTGGGGTAGTAGTTGTAACAACAACAACAACAACAACAACAACAACAACAACAACAACATTGTTGTAGGTGGTGTACCAGCTTAACTTCACCAAACTTCTGACCATGACCACAGGGTTAATTCACACACCCTCAAAAAATCCAGACTATTCACACACACCCTGAGGTTAATGCTAAATCATGGGTATGTCCTGGCCTGTGACAGTTTGGAACAGATGCGTGGTTGCCATGGAGCCCATGGCGACCCAAGCCAGTCAAGGGAATAAAATGATTGCTACCTTTTGAAGCAACCACAGTCTCCCCCCAAATGCTCGAGAATGAGGCTTCATCTATGGCGTTATTGGGAGAGGGGATGGTGAACGTCACCAAGAGCTTTGGGGTTGCAAAACAAAGAGTGCTGCTGCTCTACACCCATTTGCCAAGCCTCCCAATTTACCGACTCCCCTCAGTTTCAGACCCCTTTCTACCCCTCTGTATTTCAAGCTGGAAGTGCGAAAACCGCTCACTCTGGCTTGATCTTGCAACCGTGCTGGTGCTGTAGCTCAAAGGATTGCTATTTGTCATGTTGTAGTCTTGCCTAAAGAGTCTTCATATTGGGTTAACATGGCAACAGAGTTTAAATTGGTATTTCCAGCAGCAAATGAGTGGAGGGTGTTCGTTTTTGGTGTGCTCTGTCTCGTTGGAAGAACCTGCTAGACACCAAAGCAAGCGGATTAGAAGGGCAGCTTTAATTGCAAAGCTGGATATCCTGCAAAGCTTAATTGAATCCTTGACCTGAAGAACTATTGGACTTCACACAAAGGGAATTGGTTATTTCTAAGTAGGACCTGTAGCAAAAGCTGCAGTGTCTGGCCATCCTTTAACAGGAGACTCTCCTTTGGCTTACTGTGTGGGTTGGTCAGGCAGGTTTTCCTACTTTTCCACTAGTTACTGGACTATGGATGGCCGAATCACTCCATTTCCTGTCCGAGTCAGTTCTGCAGTTCCGCACTCCATACGTGGAAGTTTGGCTGACAAGAAACAAAGTCTTTGCAGTCTTGAAGATATGATAGAGAGAAACTAGGGGCGAAAAGATGGCATATTCCTACACAGATATTTGAAATATATATAAAAAAATTCGTTCTTGCCCCAACAGCTCATCCTTTCGGGCCTTTTTATGCTGCCTTGTGATAGGGTGGACGGTAGTAGTAGATCTTATTTTTTGTTTGTTTCTGTCTGCAACAAAAGCCCAGTATGTAGAAATATCAAACAATGCAGCAGGCTGGACTATTATTATTATTTATTTGATTTCTATACCACCCTTTACCCAAAGATCCCAGGGCAGTGTACAACATTCAGAGCATAATTTAGGGAGCATAATAAAAAATAATACAGAGCATAGTAATAGAAGTAGCATAATAACGCAATAACTTTTCTTTCTGGCGTCCTCTATTTTTTTTGTTTCGTTTTGCTTGCTGGAAGTATTGGGGGGCGTTGGGGGAACATTCCAAAATGTGGGGTGGGAAGCCTCAGGCTAAGGGCATGAATGTGTCCCTCCAGTGCTGAGTCTGCCTGGCCTTTGAGACTCTCGCTAGGCCGTGACCCTGGTCTACACCCTTCCAGAGCGCTTCTGACTAGGTGGAATGCTTGCTTTAAGCTCTGATAATGCCTCTTGCCTGCCTGGAAGGACAATGGAGAGAGGGTACATGAGCTTGTGTAGCAACCAGCCTGCTGCAGAAAGTTAATTTTTTGTATTTGTTGTACCACTCTCTTTTGCCTCTCGCCCCACCAAAGGCTGGCATGTGACCCTCTATCCTAAATTGTACTCAGGACCTGCTGTGGGATGCAAGTGTTGTTGAGCTGTTTCAGAATACGTGACCATGGTTTGCTGTCAAATTCAAAATGTGTGTAAGTGGGTGGAATGAGAGGAGTGTGTGTAGAGACCTCTGAGTTTCGTATGGAATGCAGCCCACTGTACAAGGGTAAAAGCTTCCTCCATTGCTCCTCCCATTTTTGCCTCTGTCCCTGCCCGCCACTGGCATATGAACCCCCAGAAAACGAGGGAGTGCAGCCCTTTTTCAGCCCTTTTTCAGAAAGCTACACTCTGAAGTGGCACAGTTCCGCCAGTGTGGTGTAGTGGTTAAGAGCGGTAGTCATGTAATCTGGGAAACCGGGTTCGCGTCTCCGCTCCTCCACATGCAGCTGCTGGGTGACCTTGGGCCAGTCACACTTCTGTGAAGTCTCTCAGCCCCACTCACCTCACAGAGTGTTTGTTGTGGGGGAGGAAGGGAAAGGAGAATGTGAGCCGCTTTGAGACTCCTGAAGGGGAGTGAAAGGCGGGATATCAAATCCAAACTCTTCTTCTTCTTCTTCCTAAATGTCGGGACTGTACCACTTGGTTTCCACTTCATTCTGCACTCTCTCTCTCTGTGTGTATATATAGATCAGCACTTAGTTTTTGCAGAACAGAGACAGTGCTGCCATTGCGACACCACAGGGCTCTCTTGACCCCCTCCAGCAGATGAATACGGAAGGGGCTTGCTATTAGAATTCGGCTTCTGATTACTGCTTTGATTTGGCTTGGAGCCATATATGTGGATTTAATCAGTCTGGCCAAACTGAGATACTAAAGGAGGAGCTATTTTAACTACCGCACCAAAGGATAAATCTACAGGTTAACTGCTATTTATTTTTTCTTGCCTGTTTCCAGTTGCTATCTCTTGGGTCTCTTGGATTTTGAAATGACAGCTGTTTTTGTCCTGTTTTACCTGCACGACACAGAATCCTGACAAATCCTTATTTCTGTGACTTCATCCATACAAGCTGAAGAAACAATCAAGCATCACATTCCCTCCCAACCCCCATGCTGACTGTAGAGCTTTCTGTTTTTTCATTAAGTGCTCATGTACTCTGGTTATTGGATATCCTAAGTGTGTCTGATATTTCTCAGTGAAAACTGGAGTTTCTACATACGTATATTTGAAAGTAATCAAGTAGAATTTGCAGGAACTACCGTATTTTTCGCTCCTTTGGACGCACCGGACCATAGGAGGGGGAGAACAGGGGAAATTTTTTTTTCTTGTTCTCCCCCTCTAAAACAAGGTGAAGGCACCCCGCTGCCCTGCAGAGGTTTGCGTGCAGCCATCCCCAAGCTAGAGCAGCGAGATGGAGCCCTCCGTCTCACTGTTCTGGCTTGGGAACAGCCTTGCTAGCTTCTGCAGGACAGCGGGGTGAAGGCACCGTCCCCAAGCTAAGTCAGCGAGACGGAGCGCTCCGCAGTGCTCTGTCTTCCTGTTCTGGCTTTGGGCTTAGCGGCGCAGCCTGCATTCGCTCTATAGGACGCACACACATTTCCCCTTAATTTTTGGAGGGGCAAATGTGCGTCCTATAGAACGAAAAATACAGTATGTTTCATTTAGTGCCGGGGCTGTGCATAAGCTATGATTCTGCTGGAGAGCAGAAAATTTATTTCATTACAATTTATTGCAATTGTTTATTTTATTACAATTCATTGCAGTTGTTTACAGTTTATTGCAATTCAAGATAGAATTCCTTTACAGAAATAATAAAATATGACAGTGTGTCAGAATCCTTCCCATAGGGCAACTGGTGGTAGACAGCCTGAAATGTGGTACAGTTCAACTGGAGTAGACTGATGTGTTAGTTGCCTGTCCCCCCGTCCCCCCCAATTATCCTCACAGGGCGTTTGGTGGTCAGCTGTCTTGTTTTGAGGAGGGTGGGGTGGGGTCTTCACCTGGAGCAAGCTTTGAGGTGTTGGTCTTTGCCCCCATCTCAGTTGGTAGAGCATGAGACTCCTCATCTCAGGTCCACGGGTTCAAGCGCCACGTTGGGCAAAAGATTCCTGAATTGCTGGAGGTTGGACTGGATGACCCTCATGGTCCCTTCCAACTCTACAATTCTGTGATTCACCGATCTCTCCCTGTTCTGCAAGCCGCAGTGGTTGTACAATACAACTTCCTGAGAATTAAAGATTTTTCTCCTGTTTTGTCTTTTTAAAAAGCAAGTTTCCACCCCTGAATTTAGTTACGTTCGGAGAAAACACAGCTCTGTTTAAAGCATTAGATGACTCTTCTCTAGAAGTAGCCATGGTGGCTTCAAATATATTTATGGTCCTAGTATTGAAAAGCGTCCCCCAACTTGGTAACCTCCACATGTTTCGGACTGGGGCTGTGGTGGGAGTTGTAGCCTAAAACATCTGGCTGGCACCAGACTAGCAAAGGATTAGAACCAACAGCTCAGAGGTTAGCACAGTGGGAGGGAGGTGGTAACCATCTTTAGATCCTTCATAAAAGTTCAGTACCATAATCCAGCTGTTGACCATGGGTACCAGTATTGCTTCCAAGTACTTTCCCTTCATCACATTGTTTTCACCTTTCATTATATGTGCAGCGTGAGGTACGCTACCTATGCAAGATGCACGACAGACCATACCTGAAATGGTTTTCTAGAGGTACAGTTGCGACGTGTGGAGGTTACAAATACGTTTGCAGATGTATGTGTCATACAAATATATTTAATGGAGGCAAGCCTGACTGAGGCTCCCCGCTGAACATAGTTTCTGGCACCACACCTTGGTTCAATTTACTTTGGTGCTGGATGTTTGTTAATGGTAGTGCAGGGGAGAGGGAAAAGGTTTCATAAAACCTTGCTTCACTTTTATGATATTCAATGTCACTCAAGTGGACCTAATCATCATCTTCTCCCTGGTACAGCCCCTCATCAACCCCAGCTCCAAAAATAAAATAAAATAAAAAAATCTAGTCCCCCTCCAGAGCAGATTCTGGGTGTGTTCCAGGGTGGAGAGGAAGGGCAAGTCCCATTGCACAAGGGAGAGTCTTATTTGCTCGTGAGTGGACACAGTTGGGTGCCACCCATGTTTGTGTGTGTGTGCACACGCACCCACTCAACAAGTTAATAGTAATAATAATGATATTTATGCCCTTCCTATCTGGCTTACAGCATATCTAAAAACATAATAAAAACATCAAATGTTAAAAACCTCCCAGAATAGTAGTAGTAGTAGTAGTAGTAGTAGTAGTAGAAATTTAAGCAAGTATTTTGTGTGAAACCCTTCTCTCTTCTCCCTCCCCTTTCCCCCAATCCCTCTTTTGTATTTCAAACTATGTATTTTGGTTCCAAACTGTTGGCCACCTATTCACCAGTACTTCTCCCTCTGATCTGAAGCTTTAGCGCTTTTACAGAGTGGAGAATGAAAGAGATCCTAACCAGCCTGGACATTGCAACAGTGTCACTTCATCCTGCAGCCAATGGAATATGGTGGTTATATGGCGGCCAAATCAGAATGAGGGCGCTGCTTCTTGCCCTCACTTCATTAAATAGGCTCAAGGGTCATCTCAGTCACACATAAAGACTGGCTCAAGATTCAGATGGCCATCTGTCATGGATGCTTTAGCTGAGATTTCTGCATTGCAGGGGATTCAACTAGATGGGGCTTAGGGTCCCTTCCAACTCTACGATTCTGTGATTTCTTGATGCTCCAGTCTTTGAGTAATTAATCTGCAAATGTGAACCACCCGTGAGACTGGACCTATGACACTGAATTTGTGTGTGTGTGTGTGTGTGTGTGTGTGTGTGTGAGAGAGAGAGAGAGAGAGAGCACGCACTCGAATAAATGCAGATATAGGTATATAAAATGTTGGGCAAGATAGCGAACGAACTAGTGACTAACTCATTAGTCTTCTGAATATGCAAGGCAGGAGGATTACCGTATTTTTCGCCCTATAGGACGCACCATCCCATAAGGCGCACCTAGTTTAACAGGAGAAATTGGGGGCTGGGGGGGAATAAAGGGGGGAGAATTATTCCCCCCCCAGGCGCGGGGCTGGGGCGGGGGAAGCCCGAGCTTCCCCCGACCCCAGCCCTCAAACAGGCAGCTTTCTGCAAGCCGTGGGAGCCCAGCGCTGGCTCCCGCTGCTTGCTGAGAGTTGCGCGAAGCCTGGACGCGCTGAGCTCAGCGCAGGCAGGGTTCAGCATGCAGGCAACTCTCCGCAAGCAGCGGGAGCCCAGCGCCGGGCTCCCGCTGCTTGCGGAGAGGTCCGCGAAGCCTGGAGAGCGAGAGGGGTCGGTGCGCACCAACGCCTCTCACTCTCCAGGCTTCAGCGAAAGCCTGCATTCGCCCCATAGGACGCACACACATTTCCCCTTCATTTTTGGAGGGGGAAAAGTGCGTCCTATAGGGCGAAAAATACGGTAGATTTGCGAAGGTGACTAGTCTTAATTTACTGAACCTGCTATCCATTCTCTATATATCTCTTCCTTTTGCAGACTGGTATAGAGTAGCTGAGATCTTGAGTTGTGAGCACCAGGTTCCCCATTTCAAATCCCACCTCAGCCACAAACTCACTAGATGCCCTCAGGCACGATTCAATCCTTTGCACTCACGGAGCTAATACTTCCTGATTTTACATGGCTTTTGTAAGGATCACTGAGATAACATCTGCAAAGTGCCTTGAATACTTGAAATGCATTGTATTAATGCTGTAGTCTTCTTCTCAGCGGGTTCCCGAAGAGCTTATCTGCTTAGTTTTCACTTTGGGGAAGAATGAGGTCTCCTATAACTTGACGAGAAGACTGCCGGGGGGGGGGTTGCCTCACTTAGAACAGAGCTTTCCAAACTGTGTGTTGCGACACGTTAGTGTGTCAGCTACAGTGTGTAGGTATGTTACGCAAATGCACCCCACACTTTTCCCGGGGCTGGAAAGGGGTTAGTTTAACCTCCGGTTTGCTAGTAAAACTGAAATGACTCTGTCACGAAATGATGCGTGTCTAAGAAGTGTGTCACCAACATGAAAAGTTCGGAAAGCTCTGACTTAGAAAATGGTGCCGCTACATCTTCTTCTCCCTCCCCCCCCCCCGCCCCATAAGTCCCTGTTCTCAGGCATGTTTTACTATCCTGTCTTGCTTTTAGGTGGACGTTTGCCCTTCCTGAAGATCCACTAAGACACCCAAATACTCCGTTGGTCTCTTTTCTGAGTGGTGGCGTAGAATTTCATACTTTCTTCTTCCGTTTTGTTTGATATCATCCGGGTGGTTTAACCACATCTTAACTTTGTTTTCTCATTGACCATTTTATTAGGAAGGTGGTTTTAATACTGCATGCTATGTCTTGCAATGGCTGCACAGATGTGTGGGCTCACAGCCGCTCGGCTCTTTCATGACCCTTTTTGCTCCCACTGAGCTAACCTAAGGTTTGGCTTAATGTGTCAGCCAAACCCAGACTCACGGTTAAGCTGTCTCCTCGCTAACCACAAGCTGTAGCCAAGAACAGAACTTGGCTGCAGCTCATGGTTAGTGAAAAGAGCTTAACCACAAGCCTAGTTTCGGACAACACACCAAGCAAAACCTTGACTTAACTCGGCACATTGGAGCAGTAAAAAGGACTGAGGAGGCTGCAAAGTGTGCAGCCCTAGTAAGTCAGAATTTGCCTTACTGTTTTGTGTGAACCAGGCCTATGAGAAAACTCAGTAAATGCGTATCAGAACTTTTGGAAGAGAAGTATCCGGACCCTCCCAGTGCATTTCAGTTTGGGAGAGGATGCTTAAGAACCCTGAGTGCTGAAGAGACAAACTACCATCTTTCCACTCTAGAGAGCTGTGAGAAATGCTACTCTGGAAAATGTTCCTAATAAACTACAGCTCGCACCATGTCTGTACTTCAGGTGCAAAGGATGTTGATTTCCCTATTACTGAACTTACTATTTTTTTTACTGAACACATGTTTGGCACACAGTGGCTGAAGATGCTATGGTGTCTATGAACCCAGACGTATTGATTGAGTGTGTGGTTTTTTGGGGGGAAATTCTCACAATTTGATCTTTCATAATAGAAGATGTTGCAATGACGTTTGGATGCAAGTGTTTAGCACCCTCCGACTCCTCCCCCTTCTCCCCCAAAGCCTTTATTACTGCCTCTTTGATGTTAATGTCCCTCTTCTTTGACTTTGTCATCCCAGAACTCTGTATCTGAGAGCCTGTTTTATAAACACTGTTTACAGCTAAATCTTGCCATTTTCTGAACGCCGTTCCTGACGTCCAACCCTCTGTGCTGGATTCTGTAGTTCTATCTTAATGTTTTAAGGGGAATCAATTACCTTTTTTTTACCCCCTGTAATAGTGTGTTTCCCTTCTTCGATCCTTTCTTTCTTCCTACTTTTCCTTTCAAAACTAATTTACTTGCACCTTGCTCTCTCGTTGCTGTTGGGCCTTTTTGCTTCATTATGGCTCCTCCCACTGAATGATTGTGTCCAATCAGTTGGCAGGCAGAGCTCCGCCCCTGCTTCGGCCGCCATGAGTGCTGCCGGCCTGGCTGAGCAAGGTATGTGGCATGAGTCGTATATCCTGAGTGCCTGAACCTAGAGTTACCTATCCGCCTACCCTCCACCAACTCCACAACCAGTTAAAACCAGCATGCCAGTGTTTGTGAACCCAGTGAGAAGCCATCCATGCTTGCTGGCTGAGAAATGGGCATGTACTAAGGTATCCATCTAACCAAGAACCATAACCACATGGATTTTAAGTCTACTAACAAAGTATGCACGTTGGGTTCTTAACCCAGTCCTGCAATGAATCAGCACATGAGATTTGGAGGCAGGGATTGGTCGGATGTGGGGTTGCCAGTGCCTGCTGTTTGAAGGGGATTTCAGAAGGTGAGTGTATCTTAGAGTGAGGGGACCAAACATGCCAGCAAACTGGCTTGGCAAGGGTGGGTGGCAAGCTTGTTCCTAGCAAAGTGGCCTGTCACGTTACAGGAAGAGGAGATACAGGGTTGTCTTGCAATTTATCCACACGGTTGGGTATCAAGCAATAGCTTTCAGTAGCTTAGAAAAGTTACATTCGGTAGCTCAAAAATTGTGGTTCCGAACCATCTGTTTGGAGCACCTGTGGGTTTGAATGCAAAGGGGGAAGCAAATAGGACCAGAAAAAGGGCCTCTTACAGTGGAGGAGATCATCAACATGGATGTTGAACCTGAAGGGGAACTCCCTACACCTCCAGGACTAATGCCATCTGAGGTTTGTACCCTCTTCCACCAAAATCCCCAACAGCAGAGAGCAGTGTGCAGACACAAGTCTTCAGCCAGCTAAGGATTAACGTTCAGCCAAACCTGAGCCCCAAACCCATTACACTGACAGTGCCTTAGGCTCAGAAGGAATGAATCTTCTGAGCTGAAGCCGAGCCTCCACATAAACTGGGGCAGAAGTGGACCTAAGGACTTTCAGGCCAGATTCCCTGGGCTCCCCTGGCCTGCTAGGCTCCATGGAGCCCTCAAAATGCCTGGGTCCACATCCCTTGAGCTTCTTGGGACATAGCAATAGTCTTTCAGAGGCCTCATGCCTGTCAGCTGAGGAACTTGCAGGGTGGGGGACGGAAGGAAGGGGGAGGGAAGTCATCCTCACTGTGCCCTACTCCCCCACAAGTTCCTCACAGACCCCTATTTGTTCTACTTAATTTGCATGCTTGTTTCTGGGTGCACTATGCGTGTGGTGTTTCATGCAATATATATATATACATAAAAATACAAATCACATTGCAGAATTTACACTTCTCGCGATCCAGTGTTCCTGCCACAGAGTTTGGTGGGTGGGGAGTAGGTTTGTGCTTTTTGTGAGTGATTGGTGATAAGTACTTCAAGAGAGGAACCAGGTCTTTTACCTAGCAAACGTAACTGCCTAATTTCCCTATATGTTTTAGTCAATGTGCCTTAGGTGGGATGATGCCTAAGATCCAGGAGTGTGCAGGCAAGGAAATGAGAGGAAGTGGGGGGCAGCCTCTGTGCCCCATAAAAGGGGCCTTCCCCCTACTTTGCTGTGACACTGGCAAAGTTTATTTCTCCTGCCTCTGTTGTTGGCACTCAGGCTTGCAGACTAACTGGTAATTTCCCATGAATTAAACAAGAGGAGAAGGCAGAGGAATTCATCAGTCCCTCCAGGACTGCTTGGAGAATGTTTTGTCATTATATACCAAGTTATTTCTGCAACCATGAAGGCTTCTCATTTTCTCTCTCTGCCCATTAGTTTAAAACCAGGATGATCAGCCCGCCGGATAATATATACATTGTCCTTTGGGGAAGGGAAACTGTTCCCAAAATTGATACCAGCAGAGAACTTCAGGCATCATTAAAGATACTATTAATTATTATTTTTTTAAAAAAAGAAACCCATATCTGACTTTATTAGATGAGACAGATTTAGGGACCATAAAGATTAGAAATTTGGGACTCTTGCTTTCATTGCGGCTACAGAATTTTTCACATACATGCTTTCGTGACATCAAGTTTAGCAGAGTCTGCAAACTCTGGGTCACTCAACCCTATGCTAAAATTGTGAGTAAGCATTTTAATATGTTTATATATATATTTAATGTTAAAATAGTTTCTCAAAGCAGAACCTGACCTAACATCACATGGGGAAGTGTTGAGAGGGGTCAAGAGGGGATGGCAATGTGTCCCATGTCTGGGAATCTGCAGAGCATGGATGCAAAAACATTTCTTTACCCGAAAGGGACCTCCCAGGCAGTTTTCCTGGGGTCGTCCCTGCTGTCGTCTTGTGCTGAGTTGTGTATTGTGCCCTGTGCTTTTTTTGTTTTGTTTTTTTGGAGTCATCTTAAGCCATGTCTTGTGCCTGTGTGTGGTGCTTCATCTGTGGGAATCCTACCTCTGCATTTCCAGTGTGTCGGCTGACACCTGCGGGCCACAGCTCTGAGCAAACATGCATCTTTGTCTTGTCTTGTCTGCTTGGGATGTCTGCTCTTGTCACCGTGTTGTAAATTAATTTATAAAAGTCTCCCCCCAACCATCTTCTATTGCATGAGCTGCTTTAAATGAGTAGCAAATTTTTCTCTTCCTGCAGTGCTGGGCCAGTAACTGGATTTTTTTTTCTGGGGCTGTGTGGGTGAAGCATGTGAACTGTGGAACATTCATTAGGGTCAGGATGTGAGCAGATTTCCACAACTGTGTTCAAGCTAGCATTACCAGGCTCTTCCTGGCTGTCCTTTGCATCTCTTTGCAGTGCACAGTAGTTGCATAGAAAGTTTATTCCCACTGCTTCTCCTACCCAGCTATTTTTCTAGCCCCACTATAAACGCAGACTACTTATTTCCGTAATGCACATGTTAAGAGTTTCAGGGTGAGTGGGGAATTAATTAAATGCATTTTGCAGCCTGTTCACAATCTGTGATGGTCTATGACATTTGCTGCTCTTCCTGTCTCCCCCCCCCCCGCCCCCATCCTTCTCCAAGCACTTGTGAGCATAGTTTTTTTTCAGGCATTGAGGCATTTGTGATACCTATCACCTTAAGGTAGCTCCAAGTGCTCTAGAACCATGCAAATACTTCCTTGCTTTCTGTGTGTTGGTGGTGGTGGTGGGGTTATAATTTCTGACAGGGCCAAAAGGAAGCTGCGAGACAGGTAAGGAAGTGCCCTTTCTTGGTTTGTGATTCCCATTGTTTAAAGTAGGCCGTACGTTAGGGTTATGCAGAGCAAAGCCGTAAGTTCTGTGTAACTACGCAGCTTGCTTACTCTTTCACTCTTCTTATATCTTAAACCTTTGTCCTGCATTTTCCCCAGGGATGGAAGCAAATTCCAATAAGAAGCACTGTGTTTTCCTGCTACCTCTCCCTTGGTTCCCACCCCCTCCTCCATATTGTCTTCTGTTCCAGACCAAACTAGAACTCACACATCAGAATTTTGTGGCCTAACTTGGTGTATGTCCACTTTGGGTGTGCCATGTGGTGTACAGTTTCTCTTTTTGCTTTTAACTCTCCTCTTGTTGAGACCTGTTTCGTATGTTCTGCTGGTGGCGTGATAGAACCTGAAACCCACTTCTGCATAACCAAGGCCCACCATGCTGTTTGTTGTTGCAAAGCCAGTGTAAGCAACACATCCCATGGACAGAGCAGCTGGTGTGAAAAGTGCTCACATCAAAGTGGTTTTCCACGGCAGCTATGCTATCCATATTGCAAACGACACAGGCTGTAGTTGAGTAACCACCACCCCACCTCTTTAGCCTGGAAAGACTACTCAGAGAGGAATTTTCTCTCGCGTTTGTCTCTGTATCCAGTACAACTGACCACGTAAGGTGCTGCCTTTCCCCCCAATATGATAACTTCACAGGTGGGGAGAGATCGATATGAAATTTCTGACTCTTTCAGAAATGTGCTTGAGCACTTTGTCATCCAGCACGCAGCAGAGTGGTTGTGCGCTGCAGTTATAAACTGTAAAAAATAAATTCCAAGCATGAAGCATCAGTTTCATACAGTGGAGTCAGGACTAATTACACAAGGGTAAAAAATTGATTTCAGTCCGTGCAGTAGGCCTCATTAGATTCATATAGGTGATGTCTCCTTCACGCTGCCTCCGCTGTTAACTAAGACAGTGAACAGAGTTCCCTCTGTTCATTTGTAGCCCTGAATTTAACACGAAATGTAGAGGAGTTCTTGGAGAAACTTGAGATAGTATGCCTTTGGGGCAAGTGAAACTTCCAAGTGTCTATGAATGCAGTTTATGAGGGTGGTGGTAGCTGGGTCTTTTATTTTTATTTTTTTACTTGTGTATAGAAAGTCAGAAGCTTTTTGTTTCTATATTTTTTTTACTCATGTAAATAGGGAAGCAAAAACGCCTCCATTTTTTTGTTTTGTTCGTTTGTTTTCAAGGTGGGCACAAAGTTTCAGAGGAATTTCAACTTCCATACAAACCTGCCCATATTCAGGATAATCTGGGATTCCAAATTCAGCGAGCAGGAAATCTTAACCCTTCTGATTGGTCAGATTTCCTTAGCCTAATATGTGGGTTGCATAATATTTCTGTTCAAGTCTTGGGTTTAAAACCTCCTTAGGCACGCAATAACTGTGTTGAGTGCAGTTCTGGGCCAAATTTCCATGAGTTACATTTGTTTTATGCAAAACGTGGGCTTTAGGGCGTGCAATGAGCTCCTCTAACAGAAACCCTGCCACCGCCACTACTCAGTGGGCTCTGCAAAGTCTATTTCGTACCTGTTTACAGCCCCAATATGTTCTACCTTGCCACTACATGATCCCAACCAGTTGCATAATGAACACAACGATGTCCCAGTGCTGTATAGCAAATCAGATTTGGCTATGTGATGACATTCACTGGGGATGAATTCCTTCCATAGCCCTTGCTAAAGAGAAAGGGGAGAAGAGGGAACACACGGCTAAGGCAACCAGGTTATATTTCCCTAACTTGCTGTACTAGAATCCTAGATTTGGACGAGACCTCAAAGGCAACACAATCCATTCCACTGCTGATGCAGGAATTTTCTGCTGCAGCACCCGTGACAGGTGACCATCTAGCTTCTATATAAAAATTGCTTTACAAGGAGGGACAAGGAAATGTTCATGAAGCCCACCCCAATTTTAGCCCAACCCATTTTGAAACATGTAGGAGATGCCAAAGAACCCAGAACTTGGCTCTCTTGGGATTTTAAAGCAGAAACGTAACTATGCTTTCATGGTGATTGCAAGGGCTAATATTTCCACACTTTTAGAAATAAAGCGAATGTTCTCTGCCTGCCATTCTCTGCATTGTAAGACTTTGATCCGTGCTGCCGTCCCAGCCACGGAAATTTCACATCATGCTTTCGCCTTGACCCTATTCTTGTACCTTCATGTGGATGTGACCTAAGCAGTTTTTAAGAGGCATTAGCATAAATTTGCAACTCATTTGTCCTACCGTGTCCCTAGAACCCTTCACCAACTGCAGTGTACAGTTTGTGGGGCAGTTCCTTTACGCCAATAGGCACCTGTTGAGTGAATTCGTTGGCCACGAAGTTGCAAGCAAATGCCGCTTTGCTGTTGTAAATGGATATGCTGAGTTGTTGTCCTTGGGCATGTATAGGTGGTCTCATGTGTGCATTGGGGGCTGCCCTGTATCCCTCTGCCACACATGCATCCGCAGTACATGTATACTTGTGTGTGACGTGTTTGTGTGTCTGCAAGCTAGTTGTGCGTTCAGACAAAGGTGACATGGCCTTGCCTTTCTTAAGGCGAAACAGGTAGCCTGAATCTTGCTTATAGTCGTCTCCCTTGAGTTCTCCCACTTGGCAGCTGCCAGTGCTGCCTTGCTTCTGTTCCCCATTCCCTACCGCGGAACGTGAGCCATCTTTTCCTGGTTCTTATTCCACGTGGATTCCCACTGGTAGATTGGATTGGTCAAAGCACTTGGAATTCCCAGGCGTTGACCATGCCCATCAACTATTACTTTTTAATAGGTAATATCTATGCATGAGCCACTTCACAGGCAAAATTTCCTGCATGGAAATCCTACGTGTATTTCGCCATGTGTACATGCAGCAGGAACTTGCAGCTGGTCAAGAAAACTTTTGAATTCATTGCACACAACAAAACTACATGTGAGATTTGCACTTTTAATTTTTTTTAAAAAGTGCTGATGACTTCCGTGGAGAAAGTTTGCCTTGTGTGAAGCAGCCTTAACAACTGTATTCAAGGGGTAACGTTCAGCTTTTGGAATTTAATAGATCCCCCCCCTTTTTTATTGTCACTGTTAACTTTGAATATTGATGGGATGGGGCAAGCAATGAAAGTGAAAGATTTGAAACCAAACCTCAAGAGCTCTCAAGGCCTGTTTTACTAAGCAGTGTCTTTGGTGTGAATACTAGGCAGGTTGCAGAATTTGTTGTTTTGAACAAGCAGGAGCCTGAGATGGATATGGCTTGGCCTTTAAAGCCATCCTAATTAGCAAGGAAAACTTTCTGCTAACACTCCCATAAGACTGAGTTGAAGGGCAAGGGAACAGGCGTTCACAAAATGAAGCTTACTTGTGTCTCTTATTTCTCTCTGCAGCTGCCAAAAGCTTACTGAACAAGAAGTCTGATGGAGTAAAGGTAGGTTTGGGATTTTAGCCCACCCTCTTCCTTTCCAGTTGGTTGGACTGGAAGTGCTGTTCTTGACCAAAGGCCCACAATCATTCCTGCACCAGAAAACAACTGTGCTTCTCCTCCTATGACTGTCTTCACCACTTTCTCACCTCAGTTCTGCTGTTTACTGTGCCATTGAACTTTCTTTCTCTCCTAAGCCAGGGTTGTGTAAAAGATAGACTGGGATCTGGTGGCAGATCTCTGGGTGATTCTGCTAGGGTTTCTGACTCCCGACTGTTTAAATATAGCAACACAAAATGAGTTCCAACCCAAAATAGGGGACTGAGAAGAGACAAGCTAAATAGAGGGTATGTGTGAAAGTACTGTAACAGGTTATTTCCTGTTACTGAAAATAAATTCCTAGGCTCAGAATATGCTCAGAGGCACTCTCGTTCTTTAATTCTGCCTGCTATGTCTTTTGCTTTGGTTGGTGGATCTTTGGGTTCATAATAATAATAATAATAATAATAATAATAATAATAATAATAATAATAATAATATCTGGCAAGTCTGAAGTCTTCCCAGCCCTGCTCTACAGCTTCTGGAATTGATGTATGAGTGAGTTTATGTTTAAATATATAAATTAAAGTGGTATCAAAGATTTCAAATGCTATGAATTCACCATGTCTCATTGTGGAGCTTAAAAAGAAGATGATGGTGATGTTGACATATTGGAAAATAAGAATCCATAAAATGAGATTGGTAAAGCGTTAGGACCCAGTACGTAATCCAGTTTCTGTAGTTGATCAGGGTTTTGTTGAGAATGCATATACATTTTATTTATTAATTACTTTTATAAAAAATGTTTATAAGCCACCAATTCATAAGGGAAATGTCAAAGTGGTTCGCAACAACTGTACATAAAACCATACCATAAAAACCATACAAAAAAAGTTAAAATCAGATTACTGTTGTGGAAATGTGTGTTCTTATTTGTCTGCATAAGCCTAATGGGATAGGAAAGTTTTCAGCAGGTGCTTCAAAGTTGAAACAGGAGAAGCCCGCTGAATTCTACTAGCAGAGTATTCCACAGGACAGGGCTGACTCTAAAGGCTTGGTTCCTTGTTGTCAAATAATCCTTGCCAACTCAGAGAACAACCAGCAACATCGCTGGCAGATGATCCTAGTGATCAAGCTGGAATGTAAGGGGTCAGGCAGTCGCTGAGCTACCCAGGATCTAATCTGTTCAGGGCTTCATAAATTAATACAAGATTTCATATTTTTCTCTACAACGAAGGACGAGAAGAATTCCTCCTGCATGTTTGTTTTTAATTAAGGCTTCTATTATTTTCGAAGCAGCTGTTAGATTTTCTGAACCTTGCACTCATCAGATCAGTGGTCAGCACAAAAGAGGAGCCAACCAAATACAGAAATTAGCTTTACAGAACCATCTTCCTTTTGGGGGGGGCGCAGGGAAGTGAAGTTCCATTTTCTTTGGGGATAGATGTCTCCCATTGCCCTGAACCTCTGACCCCCAAAGCTCCTTGCATGTGTGTGAAGAAGTCCGCCCTAACTGTACATGTTTTGCACATGTTTCCCAATTTTGACTCTATCCTGCTACCGCTAAATAGGCAGCGTTTTCTTCATTTCATCTCCACAGCTCATATGTAAGATACAGGAGCGTTGCTCCTGTTCCATACAAAGTGAAAAACATCACCCTAAAATGATACCCCTGGGATGTTCTAATGAATTCTTGACTATTGATTAATCTCTCCGTTTGCTTTTCCTGTGAGTATTTGTGTTGGCTGCAAGGAATTGTGGTTGTGCTTATCTCACAACAAGTGCAGCAAATGAACTGCTTTCATTGGGATAATTAGTTTTTCTGTGGAATTTACCGTCCTGAATGCTGTTTCCAAATTAATTTCAGCCTTTTCCCCCTATAATCTCTGCTGGTAGTTTTAGCTCCTGCTGGGGAAATAGGCAGGGAGATAGAATAGGATAAAGCTCCATAGTAATGAGGAGATAATTTAATGGTGTGATGTGCTGTTCTAGGGAGGAAACTAGATGTTCACGGGTGTGATTTCTCTTAGAATTCCATTAATTGAGAGCCAGTGTGGTGTAGTGGTTAAGAGCGGTAGTCACGTAATCTGGGTAACCGGGTTCGCGTCTCCGCTCCTCCACATGCAGCTGCTGGGTGACCTTGGGCCAGTCACACTTCTGTGAAGTCTCTCAGCCCCACTCACCTCACAGAGTGTTTGTTGTGGGGGAGGAAGGGAAAGGAGATTGTTAGCCGCTTTGAGACTCCTGAAGGGGAGTGAAAGGCGGGATATCAAATCCAAACTCTTCTTCTTCTCTAATTTTCCTTTGTCTGTGGATTTCTTTGTTGTTCAGCTAGGACTCTGGGCTATGTGCTATCAATCTAGGCGTAGGCACTGTCCAAAATAACGTATTGCTTAGAAGCTACAGTGGTGCCCCGCAAGATGAATGCCTCGCAAGACGGAAAACTCGCTAGACAAAAGAGTTTTCCGTTTTGGAGGTGCTTCGCAAAACGAATCTCCTATGGGCTTGCTTCGCAAGATGAAAATGTCTTGCGAGTTCCTGCGGGGGTTCCCCCCCCCCTTTTCTAAGCTGCTAAGACGCTTATCAGCTGATCCGATAAGCCGCTAATAGCGCTAATCCGCTAATCTGTCAATGGGCTTGCTTCACAAGACGAAAAAACCGCTAGACGAAGAGAATCACAGAACGGATTCTTTTCGTCTTGCAAGGCACCACTGTACTGCCATATCTTGGAAACCCAGGAACTGAACACAACAGATAACTTACTAACAGGGTCTGTTCTACATGTTGCTAATCCTGTTCTTGTGAATAAGTTTACCCCATTAACTTATTTATCCTGGCTTGTTGCAATACTTCAGATGAACTAGAGAGAAGTGTGTGTGCTTTTGGCAAATTCTTTTCAGCTCTTGTAGAAATTTACTCTTCATCCTGTATAGTTGCAGAGAAAGCAAAGTAGCTAGTTTTACTCACAATCTATTATTTCTGCTTTCTTCCATAAGTCTATACTGGGCAGCTTAAAAAGTAACTTACCATGGAAGCCAACACTTGTTGAGCAAGGGGTGAGAAAACCTGCCTCAGATGCGCTGGAAATGACAACCTAGAAATTCGAGTTTTAAAATGTCATATTGGAAAGGATGTGTGAGCTGGTGTTGCACAGCAGCTAAGAGACTGGGTCATGAATCAATATGATATCAATCTGAATTGATGCATCCACTATGAACACATCACATGACTTTAGTCAAGCTGCTTTCAGCTTCAGGATAATGCCAATTAATTCAACATGGTTGTTGTAAGGATTGTAACAGGAGAATTTGTACGAAGCACTCTGAACATCTGAAAGCAACATATTAAACTATTATTGCATGTTTATAAACATTGTGCAATATACAGAATTGTGTTGTCGTTGCTTTTAATAATAATCAAAGAAGGGGAAAACAGTTAATTCGCCCTATTTGAGGATAAACGGGGGAAAGCAGTGGTTTTCTCTCAAGTGCGGATAGGACACACTGGCAGATGGGATGGCTTCTCCTCCAGGGTTGAAATTCATGACATCATCCAGAAGGAGGGGGCTCCTGCTTACCCAGACTAGCCTCGCCTCAGTGACAGAAGTCAAGGTGTGGAGAGCTTGCATGCAGGTGGCACTGTGGTCTAAACCACTGAGCCTCATGGGCAGGGGTCAGCAACCTTTTTCAGCCGTGGGCCGGTCCACCATCGCTCAGACCATGTGGTGGGCCGGACTATATTTTGAAAAAAATAATAATGGACAAATTCCTATGCCCCCACAAATAACCCAGAGGTGCATTTTAAATAAAAGCACAAATTCTACTAATGTAAAAACATGCTGATTTCCGGGCTGTCTGGGGGCCAGATTGAGAAGGCGATTGGGCTGCATCCGGCCCCTGGGCCGTAGGTTGCCTACCCCTGCTCCTGGGCTTGCCAATCAGAAGATTGGCAGTTCGAATGCCCGCGATGGGGTGAGCTCCTGTTGCTCTGTCCCAGCTCCTGCCAACCTGGCAGTTTGAAAGCATGCCAGTGCAAGTAGATAAATAGGTACTGCTGCAGTGGCAAGGTAAACGTCGTTGCTGTGCACTCTGGTTTCCGTCTGTTGCACCAGAAGCTGTTTAGTCATGCTGGCCACATGACCCGGAAAGCTGTCAGTGGACAAACGCCAGCTCCCTCGGCCTGAAAGAGAGATGAGCTCCGCAACCCCATAGTTGCCTTTGACTGGACTTAACCGTCCAGGGGTCCTTTACCTTTTTTTACCCTTTTAGGGTGTTCAGGTGCGTGCACATGAATCATCCCACAGAATGTGCAGAGGAAGAATTTTGTTGCTTAAATTCATTCACTTTGCGGTGGAATTTGGGCAGTCTGCCTCACTTTTAGTTGGTTTGGAGTCATGCACCCACACGAGAGACTCGTTGACTCTTTGGGTATTACCTCTGTTCTGTATTGTGGTGTTTTGCTTTAAACTGTTGTGGTTGGCAGCCTTCTCAGATATATAGTTGGTTACTTTTCTTGAAATTGTGTTCTGCATGGAGGGGTCTTCTTCTGGCACTGCTATAGCATGGTTGAGGCAAACAGGAGCCAACTCTTCCTGGACGATGTCATCAGTTTTTATCCTGCCTGCTCCTAGGCGGAGCCATCCCAATTGTCAGACTAAACTCCTTCCACTAGGAAGAATTAGAATTTACAGGTAAGTGACAAAAACCCACTTTTTCATTTCTACGAAAGCCAGTTTAGGGTAAATAATCCCTTGACTATAAGAGCAGTTCAGCCAATGAGACGTGATTCCTAGGGATGTATAGGAATCTCCTTCCTCAACGGAACATGATTTTCTGTGCTTCCTAAGTAATGGTAGTTCAGTCATGGTGGTGTTTTATTTCATTTGTATCCCATCCTCTCTGTAAGCTGGGCAATGTGTAGTATTTTATTCTTGAAACTAGCCCATGAAGTAGGTTCAGTTGATAGGTGGTAACTGGGCCTAAGAGGAGCTTTGTGCGTGACTCGGAAAATGAAGCCAGGGTTTCCCTACCATCCTGTCCACTATGTCATCCCTGAACTGCTGAAACTCGAATCTTGTGGTCAGTCTGGACATCCAGAAGGATGTGAATAAGCTGGAAAGGGAATCAGAGGAGGGTGAACAAATCAATTGAGGAGCTGCTTAGTAAGAACATTATTGGGGTTTTTTATGTTTTACAAGACTACAGAAGATAAAACGGGTAGTCGATTTAAATCTCTGCATCAAGGGAGGGGATTAGCGTAAATGTTAGGGAGAAAGCAGCTCTGCAATGACTTTCTGAGGCCTTTTCGAATAAAAGCTAAGGCTAAGGGGATCGTTTCGATATGGGAGATCTGTGTTGAGTCAGGGGATTAAATCAGGAAACACTGGGTTCTAGAACCCCTATATTTGTTAAGGAGAAACAGATGTAGTAAGGGTTTGCATTATTTACATTTTTTTTTTTTTTGCTGAAATCATTGTAGTCTACCAGTAGTCTACCATTGTAGTCTACCAGTGTGTCTTCAAAGTTACAAAGAGAGCAAATGCAGGATGCTTAAACAGTGAAGGTGTAATAAATAAATAAATAAATAAATAAATAAATAAATTGTATAATAATTGTTGTGATGGAGCTGGATTCTGATAAACCTTCCAATTTGATGTCGGAAGGGAGCTGTCGGAATGTTTGCACACAAGCTTCTCTGAGGGAAGGGGAGATTGTCTGCCTACAATTAAACCTCACAAAGGCCGAAGTGCCAGAAGGAAGCCTGTGTGGCAAGCTGAGAGCCAGGAGGAGGTCCCAGGAAATAGGGAAGCTAAGAGACAGGGAACCCAGTCAAGTTAACTGAAGTAAGTGTGCACTGAACTGAGAAAGAGGAACCTGCATGTGGAGCAGAAGTCAGAAAATGGGTGGTGGAGAAGGAGATGAGGCAATGTCAACTCCTGACTTGAACTAGCTAGGCAGTTCCCAAAACCCACACTCAAAATCTCTTAAACTGCCATTATTAAGTGTAAAGCATTTGAAGTGTTTTCTGGCACTGTGCAGAGATGGAAAAGCAAAACGAAACTCTAACCACAGACTCAAATCCAATAGACTTCATGCAAAAGGAAAAAGTGACGGGCTGGGAAGAAGAAAATGATAAAATTCGGACACGAATTCTTCACAAAGTTGCATAAATAGTTCATGATTGGGTGGAGTGGTCTCTAAGAGAGACTTTTCTGTGGGATGGGGAACAAAGTGCCGTTGGTCCCTGCCAATCCACTGGAGCGGGTTCTGCTGTCTCCTCTTCCTTCTCCCCTTGTTCTGTGATTATTTGTGCTAGTGTAATGGGTTTGTCACACTGAAGCTATTTGCTCTGCTTTTCCTTAACTGCCCGCAATAAGGCAATGCTTGAGAAGACCTACTATGGCATGCCTTGAGAAACTCCGCTTTAAAAGGGCTCGTAGGTTTGAACTCTTGCATGGCTTTGTATTCTACCTTGACAATACACTTGCAGTTCTGAGAAGACGTTTCATGTCACAAAGATGTTCTCAGTGTCCTCGGGTAGGGTTGGGCAATACCTGGTTTTCAACATCGCAATATATCACCAGCTAAACATCGTGATATACTGATATATCATGATGTCTGAAATAAGGAGCTATGTAGAGGAATTGGCTGGCTTCACGGTTTTTCTCGCATCGTGATTTTTGCATCACACACACACACACACACACACACACACACACACAAACTAGGCAAGGTATCGGTACATCGTCCAAATCCAGTTTGAAGTTCGCATTGTGGTAACGATTTCATACTATTCAGCATGGTGATATATCACGAATCCTGATGTGTGTGTGTGCTATGTAAAAAATCACAATGTGGGAAAAACCATGATCATCGCTTGCCTCGTGATTCCTTCTGCCCCTGTTGCTCTGTACTATAAAGTAACAGTTGTAACAATATGTTAAAGGTAAGAAAAAATGTATCAGTTTTAGACCCCTAAGTAGCAGCAGTTTTCAGGACGTTACTCCATTCACTTCTACATAATTACATCCTTGTTTCAGACACCATGATATAATCGGTATATCACAATGTTTAGCTGGTGATATATTGTGATGTTGAAAGCCAGTCGCCGTTCAGCCTTAACGCACATCATGATTCACGATACATTACCAGGTCAAAAATTATGAAACCGATTATCATGATACGGAATGCAAAACCGGTTTTGGATAATATATCAATATATTGCCTTAGGCACAAGCTGTGTTAAGAACAAGACTGCAGTGCATACAGTTTATGGCCCCATCCAGCTTTGGTGCAATGCCTGGGTTGAGACCATCCAAACAATTAATTAATTGATGCTTTGTTCAATAGAAGTCCACTCTCCCCATGCTTACATAGCAAGTAGGTTATTATAAGGCAAAACCACAACAAATAATGATAAAATCTACCACAAAAAAATAAACAGACTAAGCCCCATTGGAAATCAATGGGACTTCTGAGTAGACATGCATAGGATTGTGTATGTAAACCTTTTAGTAGCAGCAGCAGTCATCAGGCAGTATAATAATAATAATAATTTATTATTTGTACCCCGCCCATCTGGCTGGGTTTCCCCAGCCACTCTGGGCGGCTTCCATAGAAACCAAAAACACACTAAAATATCACAGATTAAAAACTTCCCTGAACAGGGCTGCCTTAAGATGTCTTCTGAATGTCAGGTAGTTATTTATTGTTTTGACATCTGATGGGAGGGCGTTTCACAGGGCGGGCGCCACTACCGAGAAGGCCCTCTTCCTGGTTCCCTGTAGCTTTGCTTCTTGCAATGAGGGAATCCCCTCATTGCATCCCCACACACCACGATCCTGCTTTTTGAAATGCGTGTGTAATTGCTGAAACACAATTAATATGATGTGCAATTCAGTGGGCATTGTGTGGGTTTCTCTGCAGAGTCAGAACACATATCTACATGCCCCCAGAAGGTTGTATAACAGGCAGCTGGGAAAGGGAATTATCTCAGTTTCTTTATTGGTCCGGAGGGAGGGAGCAGGGGCTGAGAGTAGGATTTCTAAACAAGACTGTGGCTGGTGCCCCATGTGGGTAATAATTGTTGCCAGAAAGGAAAGAGGAAACACAATCTGGGTGGATTGCTTAAGCAGTAAGCATGGTGCAATGCTAATCATGCTTCTTTCCTGCAATCTCTGGCTTTCCTCATCATCTTCTCTTGCCCATCAATCATTGCAGGCTGGTACTTAATCTTACTCCCCTGCCAACGTACCTGGGAAGTGCCTTGCACATTCTCAGCCATGCTTGTTTTATGCTTCATTATTTTCTCTCGAATTGTTTCAGAAAATGCCACGTTTCTCTCTTGTTGGGGTTAGGCAGAAAAGGGGCTCGTAAACTCTCTGGTCTCACTCGATGAAACCTAGTTGTTTCCATTCACACAGACACCTCCTGTTGAGCGTGCCTATGTGCCTTTTTCTCTGTGCGCCTGTTGGAGCACACACTTGACATCTTCTTGTCTGACCCATCGTACATCTGTGCGGAAGTGTCTCTGATCTAGTTTCTTCTTTTCTGTGCAAGTTCCCAGGGCTGTGCTCTGTGAGAGAGTGACATGTGCCTTGACAAGAATCAAAAGGGTGGGGCGTTATTACATACTCAGTCAGTCTCTTTGGCTCGTCCTGAAAACTATTTCTATGGGCAGGGTGCTGAAATGCTCCTTTCTCTGGAAGATCCCAAGCATGCTTTCTGGCTCTGTGGGTGCATTTGTGCATACCTTGGAATTGCAGCTGTAATTGTCATTGTAAGCCACCTTCCCAGCACAGGCGAATTAAACATTCTTTATTTGTGTGAGGAAATAGATGCTTGCCACCTGACCAGATGAGGGCAGTTTTGAACAGAAAGACCAAGGCTAAGGGGTTGAAACACCAGTTGTCCATTGCCCTTTGTTACCATATTGAATAGGCGGTTCAGAAGTGTGATTTCTTTGGATGGAAACTGTGTGTGGTTTACGGGGAAACTTTCCTCTCCTTTGCTAGATTGGGAATATTTTGAGAAGAACATATTGCCGGTTTCCGTTTCTCCCATGTCACATTGGCTGCATTTTTTGGTTCTTCTTTTGTTTTACTTCTTGCTGAGTTTGGAATGCCTTGTCGCCAGGTTGATGATCTCTGCCTTCCATGTGCCCAGATGTTTGTGCCATCTTGATCCTTTCTTGGAGGAGCATGATTGGCAGCAGGGTCTGTGCTGACACACAAGTGCCAACATTTTCTCTGCTTCTCTTCTCATCTCTTTGTTTCCTTCTTTTTTCCTCCTCTCAATGGTGTGTCCAGAAAAGGAAGTCAAGCTCCAGCGTGCATTTGATGGTGAGCACCTCCCATAAAACTGCCTGTGACCCTGTGCAATCACCATTCTCATGCCATGCACGTCCAGCTTGTGCTCATCACCCCCTTCACATAGCATGTCTGGGCAAGGGGCGGGCTGGGGCTGGGGCCAGTGGGAAGGGGAGACATCTCGCACTTCAAAAGGTCCATGTTCTCACGGAAAAGATCATGCTGTAGACGAGGCCCTTGGTAAGGGTTTGACTTGGTTACGAAAGTTGGGCACCTTAAATTCAGCTTTTGATATTGAGTGAACAGTCTCCCAAGCTGGATCAGCTGTCTGCATAGCCTTACCCTGGCCAAGAAGAGCATGGTCTCTGCACTCTCGTCCGGGCATGGAACCTTGGGTATTTCATTGCAGAAGTGCTGAAATGGACACAGGAGTCGGCATTGCACTGCGCTAGCGCTACCTTCCTGGGTGGTGAGCAGCCTTGCAGTGCAGAACAAACAGCCTTTTCCTTGTGTCCTGGGTGAAAAGTTTGGGCGCAGCACCATGGTGTGGCTCACACCCGTCATTAACTTCCTGTTCCCTCCCAGAATTCTGTCCCTAAGACCCTCTTCCGTTACACAGTTGTTTTCCCATCTCCTCCCTTCAGTGCTCCTCCCGCACCAAAAAAATTCCAAAAGTATATGGTTGGCATTAATGCCAAAATGAGTTGGCATTAATCACATATCTGACAACTGTTCCCATTCATTTCCCCCTTCATAATGAATGTGTATATTCCCTGGGATGTGTTGGATATATAATGCAACCAAATGTCAAAAGAAGTAAGTCTCGTTCTATGTCGCTCGTAATATGAAGCTCTCGCTTCCTTCAAGCAAAATTCTGGTGACATCAGCATCCCTCTCCTAGCTTTCCTTAGGGATTGCTTTGGGCATCCTTTGGGAAAGGTAGTGGCTGAGCCAAATGGCTTTAGATTTCCTTCAGGGGGGAAGAGTTCCTGCACTCTCAGCAGCTCCATCTATGGACAAGAAACAGAGTCTAGGTAAAGCTCTTGCAATGCTCACCTCCTCAGGTTTTAATTTTAGGGTTGTCGTCCCCCGCCCCCCCCCCCACCAGAGCCTCCTCTTTCTCACTTCCCTGTAAATGAAAGTCAGCTTACAAGGAGGGTGGGGGGTTTTAAGTACTGCCGCTACACTTCCAGCCAAGATTTTACCTTCAGGACCAAAGCTGCGCATAACTCAGAGCAACATATAACACAGAGCAAGAGCAACCATGAGGCAGACAGAGGGCAGTGTTATAGTCTGTCGCATTGCAGTACCTGCAGAATGTGCCATGATGATGATGATGATGATGATGATGATGATGATGATGATTTTATTATTTATACCCCGCCCATCTAGCTGGGTTTCCCCAGCCACTCTGGGTGGCTTACAGAATATATAAAACAGAATGAAGCATCAAACATTAAAAACTTCCCTAAACAGGGCTGCCTTCAGATGTCTTCTAAAAGTCAGATACTTGTTTATTTCCTTGACATCTGATGGGAGGGCGTTCCACAGGGCGGGCACCACTACCGAGAAGGCTCTCTGCCTGGTTCCCTGTAGCCTTGCTTCTTGCAGTGAGGGAACCAGCAGAAGACCCTTGGAGGAGGACCTCAGTGTCCGGGCTGATTGATGGGGGTGGAGATGCTCCTTCAGGTATACTGAGCCGAGGCCGTTTAGGACTTTAAAGGTTGGCACCAACCTTACCACGATCACCACCACCACCCAGTTCAGGGCAAGGAAGAAACAGCATCACAACCTACCTAACAGAATGGTCCTAGCTATTTTCCAAGGTGAGCAAAAGGATGCTGCTCCATGCTCCCCCCCTCAGCAGAGATTACCAGCTAGAGTAACACTCATTGGAGTCAGTAGACTAGTGGTTGGCCTCAATGTTAACTTTCTGCCGTGTGAGGCTTTCTACATTTGGCAGGGAGATCCTCACCATTTGGCCTAAGGGTTTTGTTATCATTCCAAAACAAGACACATGTACTTGCTCCCAGTCGCCTCATTAGTCGCATCAAGGTGGGATATCTGGTGATAGCCTAGGCATCTGACACAGCAGGATGACTCCTGGAGAATCCAGGTGGTCTCTTCATCAACAGGTTTTTTGCTTGCTACTATAAAGTACCAGCAGGGGACGCGGGTGGCGCTGTGGGTAAAAGCCTCAGCGCCTAGGACTTGCCGATCGAAAGGTCGGCGGTTCGAATCCCCGCGGCGGGGTGCGCTCCCGTTGTTCGGTCCCAGCGCCTGCCAACCTAGCAGTTCGAAAGCACCCCCGGGTGCATGTAGATAAATAGGTACCGCTTTATAGCGGGAAGGTAAACGGCGTTTCCGTGTGCTGCGCTGGTGCTGGCTCGCCAGAGCAGCGATGTCACGCTGGCCACGTGACCCGGAAGTGTCTCCGGACAGCGCTGGCCCCTGGCCTCTTTGAGTGAGATGGGCGCACAACCCCAGAGTCTGTCAAGACTGGCCCGTACGGGCAGGGGTACCTTTACCTTTTTATAAAGTACCAGCAGCAGAGCTGGCCATGTCGCCATTGAATGCTCAGCTGGAGAAGTTCATGGTAAAGCATCAATGCAAGTACACCATAGGAACAAATGGCCTTGATGCAAGGTGACAGCTTGCTTATACCTCCTGAACCCCTTAGTTAGTATTTCAGATGACGCAAGAACAGGAGGTGGACATTGTTCCTAGTGGCCCCTGCCCTCTGTAACAGCAAAATTAAAATTCTGTATATCGTGATAACTGGACCACAGTTTCCCTCCATGTGTGGGCTAAACGCTCTCAAGGTCATGTTCTCTATAGGAAACCACTCTCTTCCGCCTTGCTCATTATCAGCAGGGCCCAGCTTCTGTGTTTCCAGTTGCTGCATTGGGGAGATGGTAAATCAGCGTATGAACGAACACTTTGCCTGCCTGCCACTATTTCAGTTGTGTATGCTAGTTGCTGTCAAGGCAGACAACTAGCTGCCCTCTCCCGTGTCTGTTATTAGCAGGTTTAATGTGAAGATCCACTTTCTCTTGTGAATTCTCCGCGTAACCTCTATGTATGTATTTGACCTGTCTTCACTCTCTGATTTGGAATACTGCTACTACTGATTTCCAATGCATTCAGCACAATCCTATGCTCACTAACCTGGGAGTAAGCCTCACTGAACACAGCGGAGCTTACTTTCAAGTAAACATGCGTAAGGTAGCTCAGGAGACGTTCCCTTCTGCATCCCTTTGTGAGAGTCAAAGATGTGGCAAAGACACCACAAGGTGCATATGGTGAGTGCTTTTCTTGGCCACACCATTGCTTAATGAGATTTTGGGTTTACTTTGTTGGGGTGCGGTTCTTCATTATAAAACAGGATTGGGTTTCCCAGCTTGGGAGCCGTATTCCTTTTCAGGTGGAGCCAGAAGCAACAAATAGTGGAAGCAACGGATGGGTGTATTACCTTTTTGTATAGTAGGCTGTGTTCCAGTCAGTCAGTCAGATGTCAAAGGCTTCTGAACCCCCATAATAAATGCATCCCTCAACCCAGAGGGCACAGAGTGCAGTGGATGAGGGGTTTGCCCTGGGGAGAGTATAGAGAAGCCCAGTGGACTTCATTCACTGCCTCACAGGACCTTAGGTTCTCCACCCCTGTTTTAAAGTATTAAAAATAATCTTCAATAGGAGTGAAGGAATGGGTTTGAAGATTATTTTTAATACTTTAAAACAGGGAATTCAGGAATTCCTTCAGGAGCAGAGTGGGTCCCCCCCCCCAATGAATAGATTTGTTTACTTATTTATTTATTTTAAAAATCTTCATTTGGGACCTATCCCGCATTAAATACCAGAATTCTTAAAGAAAAGAGAGTGTGAGAGGTGCTTGCAGCATAGCAAGGAAGAAAACCAGCAGCATCCTAAGTGTGAGAATCAAGTCTTAATTCACAAAGACTTGTGTTTTTATGAAAAGTAATGAGGCAGCAAGAACGTTTGCTACAGGTTTTATTTGTAACCATTATATTTGCTGTGATGTGCACATTGTCCCATGTGGTGGAAGGTACAGAAACACACGTGTTACTTTCTGTTTTTAATTTCTATCTTGAAGGGCCTAGCTGGTGCAAATGAACCTATTTTGAAACCCAGTTTTACACTTGCTTTGTCTTCCTCTTTTTATCATGGGTTATGGGGGAGAAATCGAGAACTGGATTAAGCAAAGCAGAACTGTTTCCCCGTGTAGGATTGCAGCAACGAGGGGATCTGGAGCAGACATACAACCTCCCCTCCAACTTGGGAGGCATCTCTTGACCTCCCTAGGGAGGGGTTCATAGATCTCATGGACCTTTTAGAACTTGAAAACCTCTAGCACACATAGCATAGCGAACAGCATAATTCTAACAGAGCAGAATTCTGGAAAGCACAGCTTCAAAGGCTTGCATGTCGGTTCTGCTTACACATGCTACAGAGTGGGGGTGGTTAAAGTCGGAACATGCTTAGGGATGGTTGCAACGCCTCTCCATGAAGCTGAGATTTGTGTGGGGTTATTTACACGGTTTGCGTTCATCTTGTACTTGTTCAACTACCCAACTCATCTCTCGGACTTGGCGGTGTTAGAGCCACATTCCCATGATGCAGTGCCACACTGGTGCAGGGTGAGAGTGTGGGGGGGGCCCTCAAGGAACCATGTTGGCAGGGCTAATTAATTGGAAGGGTCCTTCCCTACCCTATCCTCATCTTGGTGGGGTATTATCCCACATGGTTGCTTGATTTCCTCTTTCACACACAGCAAAGTGGCATTGTATGATGTAGAGGCATCTCCAATGCCTTGGAGTTTATATTTGAAGAGGGCACACTGTGTCGGCCAATCCCTGTCAAGTAAATAAATTAGTTGTGGGTTATCCCAGTTACAAAAATCTCCCCAACTTTGTTTGTGTAATTTTCTGTTGACCTCTCCCTATAGACATATCTCCTATCCTTACAGGTGATCCTTGGCACTCCTTCTTAATATCTGAAAATTGTATGGTTGGCCACCATGAAACACTGTGGTTTTCCTAACTCATATTGCAAATTGATGTGTTGGTGCATTTGGAACTACTACAGATGGGGGGGCAGGGGGCTTGGTACCAGTTGAAGTGCATAATAGTGGAGCAACCATGGTGCTATTGTGGCGAAGGTGCTTGATAGAGCAGGTTAATAAGATATTTCTGTATCAGTATAACTCCGTTTTGCCAAAGGGTATCTGCCTCTCCCATTATTTTATCATGTCTTTATTACACTTTTTCTAAAGAGCTCAGAGTGGCTTTCATATGCTTCCTAGGCAATCTCCCAACCAGGACCAGATTTGCTTTTAGTTTCAGCGGTAGAATTGCATCATGTACCTTCGGACTATGCTCTGGGCCAGTGCAATGCATTGTGAACTAGAAAATACACAACTTCCAGTGGTCTCCTCTCAGCTTTCCAAATGACTTCGCTGTGGATATTACAGGCTAAATAAGTTTCAGCTTGACAGTGACTCCCATAGTAGGATAGTCATTTGACTAGTTCATCTTACCTGCTCCTTTCTCAGTCTGCTGTTTGGCAGCCAGGCAAGGGTTGGGCTGGCCTCTGCTGTGCATCGCCAAGGAGAACAAGCCTCCAGGTTTGCCTGCTTCTTGAAAAACATGCATCTAGACCACAACCTGTACATTTCTGGCTTACCTGAATTCGAGCAGGATCGCTCACACTGGGAAATAATTGGGCTGGGAGTCTTCCGCTCTTTGAGTCAACCAGCCCTTGCAATTTCTAATGCTAGGATCCAGAACTGCAGGAAAGGAAGGAAGGACATAAAGTCAGGATATTTTAGTGAACTAGGTTTGTGTGAACATGAGTCCAACTTATGTCCAACATCAAAAACTTAAGTGGAATGCTGGGAAGGTCGTTGAACACATTGGTTTCTCTGGCCGACTGAGGGATTAGTCATGAATATCTTCCTTCCTTCCGCTCCAGCCACAAGGTTTCTGAATGTGACCAGCCACCAGGTTGTTCCATCCAACATACTGCAGTTCATCTGAATGTGATCCCTTCTCTTATCTCCTCCATCCCTTGGCTAAGTTAACACTCCTATTTAGGCTACTCATCTTCCCTTAAGTTCCTTGCCACTTTGCTTTTGGACTAACCCATCTATACCCATTTCGTTCTTTTCCCAATCCTATTTAATCTTCCGTGGGTATCTGGGTGCATCTTTGCCATGGAAGATGGCAACCAGGCACGACCTGTTCCACTACACCTTCTCCTGTTTCCTTTCCCCTCCACAGGTGACTTTGGGAAGGGACTGAGCTGAAATGTCTTGTTTGCAGCAATAGCAATGTAATGTTTTTTTTTTATGACTGTTGCCCAGCAGGGTGGGGGGGAAACTAAACCATCTGTTTTTCTGTCTTAGCCGCAGACCAACAACAAAGCCAGTGTAGTAAGCCCAGCAAAAGAATCAGCCCCAGTGCAGATGTCCATGGTATCTTTCCCAACCGTTTATCTGCCCTTCTTTGGTTTTTACTTTTGGTTCTTACCCTTGCCCAGAATGCTGCCTGTTGCTGCTCCGTGTTTCTGCTTAATTCTGTCTGCAATCTCTTGCCCCCGGCTCTTATCCCAAGCTCCCTTGCAAGTGAGACGTGCAGAAGCGCTGTGGTGTCTGTGTGTGAGGCCTGCAGCTTGTCCTGATATAATTTGACCTCAAGGAGGCCATGATGGAGTGGTCAACGACATCCAGTCTCCAAAGAATGAAGGAATTGGAAACCTCTGCCCTTGTCTTACTTGCTTACTTACTTTTTCACGCTTCCCAATTAACACGCTTGCAGCGGGGCCACACATTCCTGTGTTTTTGACAGCTCAACCAATGCCCACGCTGGCCCTTCTTTTAAAGACTTGGAAGTAGGCTGTGGGCCACAGAAACGGGTGAACATTGTGGGCATTGTGATACTGTCATAGAATGTTAGAACAGAACTGGGCAAGTTTCTCAAAAAGAATACAGGAATGACTGCAAGTTAGGAGTCTTAAGAGACTGGATAGTTGCTCTCTACTCCGTGTAATGCTTCAGAGAGGTTCCCCCTCCCCCTTGGGATGTTTCATAATTTTTAACCCTGTCCTTTACTCACTGTGCCTCACCATGCGTTGGCTTTTTAAATGCTGCTCTTGTGCCGCTCAGCTTCTCCCCTCCTCTTTTTGTTGAAAATGTCTCATTTTGGAAACGTCCGTTCAACCAATTGTGGGACTTTGCAACTTACCTACTTGAGCAGTTCTTTGCTGTGGAGCTTTGGCTGCCATTTTTGTGGGGAAATTGTGAATGTCCTTCCGGAGACATTTGTGGGGGAAACATGGAGACAAAGCCCTGCTTCTCCTCTCTGATCTGGGTGAAATGTTAATGTTGTAATAAATAATCAGTACCCTCTGTGGGTCACTAATTCTTGAGCACTGCTGGAAATCTTCCAGGCCGAAGAAAGTTCACAAACAAAATTGGATATAGAGAGGCTTGTATGGCTTTGTCTCCTTGTAAGTTTATCTATTACAATTGGATATTTCTCTTCCAAAACTCTTGAGTGGCCCTTTAAGGTGGATGGGATGGGATGGGATGTACTTACACTTTTTTTAGGATAGAGGTCTTTGTGCTTTGGTCTTGTCACTTTGCTCTCCCAACAGGCACTACACGGAGGGAGAAAAGTTTTGGAGCTGACATCTGATACTTGTATTTCTGTCCTCTTTCAATTAGGAACCACAAACTACTGTTGTGCACAATGCTAATGATGGCATAAAGGTAAGTGAGTGATCACAAAGGACTTGCGTTAGTCCCAAACACCCTTTTCACTGTCCCTCAAAACCGAGTCTAATAGAAAGCACCCAGACAAGCAGCTTCATAACCGATATCTCTCCCAGTTTCTGTTAATGCATAGGAAACCTTACCTTGCGCCCCAAGATCTTTGCATTCTCTGTTTCCCTCTCCCTTACCACTGGCAACTAATGTGGGGTGTGTGGGTTTGAGGGTATGTACAAGCTTTTGCTACAAATTCTGGAGAGAGCTGGGGAACTCGGTTCACCATCAAGTTGTGGTTTGCGTTATACCCCTATGGCTTTCACAATACGTAGTTGCAGCATTTTGCTGCCCTTGTTCCTGACCATTGTCCTCTTAATTTCCGGAACCTCTTCCTCTTTCAAATGTGGCCAGATTTGTGGTGCCACCTCAAAGCCCTGCCCCAGGCACCACTAAATTCTACCTCTTAAAAAATAAAATACCTGTGGCAGGGTTTCCCCTGGTAAAGGTCAGAATCTGAAGGTTCATATCAGAGCAGACACTTGTCATAGAATCATAGAATTGTAGAATTGGAAGGGACCCCTAAGGGTCATCTAGTCCAACCCCCTGCAATGTAGGGACCTGTGACACTCTGTTTTATTATTTAAGCCCTTTAAAGAATCATAAACAGTGCCCTCCATCAGTCTTGGAAACATTTTGTTTATTTGCTAATTTGATTTATTTCGTAATATTTATACACTGCTTGGTTGTTTAAAAACAACAACAAAAACACCTCAAAGCGGTTTACAAAAGATAAAGCAGTAAAAGCAAGAAAAAAATTCAACCCTGCTTTAAAGCATACAAAAAGTTAACAGATAAAATTACCCCAACTGTCTTAAGCATCTGGGTAGGCTTATCTAAACAGGAATGTTTATAGCAGGTGCCCAAAAAACTACCATAAATTGGAGGCATGACCCATTTTTCTGAACATCCCCTCTAGCACCTTGGGTTTCTAGATGCCTTTATATACAAGAGTCTTCCAGGAGTCATGTACTACTTGAGCCCTATACTTTAATGACACTTCTTTATATTATGAAAAGGAGTTGTTGTCATCGTCCCGTCCGTCCCCCCGTCCCCGTCCCCCCCGCAAATATTACTAACCAAGTATCTTCCTTTATGTCCCATTCCAAATCTGTGTTGCAGGGCATTCTTACACCTCCTTGGTTGTCCGGGTTCATATTTGAGCAAAAAAAATATAAATATTTGAAATTATACCTTTTGAATAGTTGGGGGAAATAAGAATTTAATTTTCCAACTCGGAAAGATCACACGTGGCAGAAGGTTTGTTGCATAGAAAAGCGCTGATTTGTTGCCCTGCAAACCAAGGGATGTGCATGTTTCCCCTTTTCTCCTTTAAATTCCATTTCTTTGATAGGTTTCCCATTTATATAAAAATCTCTCAGTCTATAAAGCCCCCGGTCATTCATGTTTCGATACTTCCATCTACCAATCTTCTTTCTTGCAGGGTTCCACGGAGAGCTGTAATACTACCACTGAAGATGAAGAGTTGAAGGGTAGGTTCCTTGGCTGCAAGCGGGCAAGATAGCCCAGACCCACTGGCAGAGACAGAGCAGTTTTCCATGCCAGGCTCCTTACCTGTTGATGCAATTGGTCTGTGTTCCCTTCCCCTAGTTGTAGTTGGAGGAATAAGTGTAGTGAGGCTGTAGGCTGGCTGCTATAAGGATTTTGCTAGCTGAAGGACTTCCTGTTGTCTAAGGAAGGCATGTGCGATTCTCTGCCTTCTGAAAAGTTTTTGAGATTTCACCTAATCCTGGAAGTTTGGGGATGCAGACTGCTATATCACCACTCCTTGTGCAAGTGCAAGGAGCTATTCGTAGACTAGTTCCACCGGCCAAAAATACGTAAGGAACCAACTTGCATTCTCTTCAGCTCATCAGAACACTTGTGTGAAATTGGGCCCGATCACAGATGGCTCACCATTTGGTTGGGAGGGAGGATGCTCTTTACATTCTCTTTGTGAGAGATATTTGCCTGGGAGAACGTCTTATATTTATGCCTGCCTGCCTGCCTGCCTCACTTAGCTGCTGTGCAGGAGTAAGACTCAGACTTAGGGGACCACAATACAACAGCCTTCTCCAACCTTCAGTCCCCAGATGTTGGACAACTGGCATATTTAGTAAGTCTCCCATCAGTCTCTGCCAGCATGGCCAGTTATCATGATCCTGGGGGTTATAGTTCAGCAGCAGACTTGAGGTCGGGGAAGACTGTGCTGTGATGGCATATCCCTCCTAACCTGAATGAAGGCTTAAGCAGAGCAGCCAGAAGTTATTTGCTGGTCAATAGGGCTTTCTTAAAGGATTTACCCCAATTTATAGTTCTTACATAACTCTGCCTCTACCAGTACACCTAGATCTGGAATCCACTTTATGGGGTGAGCTCCCGTTGCTCTGTCCCAGCTTCTGCCAACCTAGCAGCTTGAAAGCACACCAGTGCAAGTAGATAAATAGGTAGCACTGTGGCTGGAAGATAAACAGCATTTCCTTGCACTCTGGTTTCCGTCACAGTTTCCCGTTGCGCCAGAAGCGGTTTAGTCATGCTGGCCACATGACCTGGAAAGCTGTCTGCAGACAAACGCCAGCTCCCTCAGCCTGAAAAGCGAGACCAGTGCCACAACCCCATAGTCGCCTTTGACTGGGCTTATCTGTCCAGGGGTCCTTTAGCTTTACCGTACCTAGATCTTGACCCATATGGTCTTTTATAGGTCAACAGACCATGTGAATGAGTCTCATAATTTAGGTCAGCAGCGCCACAAGACTGCATCATAGCAGTAGCCATCGATGTAACATTGACATCAAAGAGCACTTGGGATGAGGGGCACTGCCGGATTGGTTAAGCTGTTCAAAACCCTCGGTGCATTCCACAGTGACTCTTTAATACTCAGCAAAAAACCTTTCCATACAGGAGGCCGTGCCTCATCAAGGATCAGCCCACTTTCATTCGCCCATATGTGTGAGCAAGTCACACAGTAAAATAAAGAAGGGATGGGGGATGACAGATCCAGAAAAGGATTTGAGGTTGCTACATGCACAGAACCCTTTGAGAATGCCGTTGTGAAATGTCCCCTTGCCTTGGCTATGCCATAAGACTGATCTATCAGCCCTCAGCCATTAATTGGACCTGCTTCCCTGAGTGTAGCGTTAGCAACTTGGGGGAGCCTAACCTAAATCTAGCCACCTGAAAAGTGCCAGAGGGAAACAAAGGGATGTGGACGGCCAGCATCTATGAATGGACCACCATAGCAAGTATGGGCTACTTCCCGCTCCTTTGTTGGAATACCAACAAAACTTAGCCTAGTGGCACAGAAACTGGTCACAGACCTGGTACGTGAGAGTATCCACACTCTACTCAAGGAAATGGGCTCCTAAGAGAGCAAGAGGGCTCATAACACAGAATATTTTTTGTCAAGAGCATTAGCTGTTTTTGCCTGTAGGCAAAGCAAATACTCAGATGTGCATGCTTTAATAAGGAGTGGTGTGGTGGTAAAAAGAGCATCAGTATGTGCTCTGAAGTGAGAGCCCCATAGCTCAGTTATAGAACACATACTTTCTGTGCACCAAGTCCTAGGATTAGTCCTTGGCATGAGCACTGGGGGTTTTGGAGAGCTGTTGCCAGTCAGAGTCGAACAGTACTAGGCTACATGGGCAAACGGCCTAACCTAGCATATCGGCTTCAAATCCCATATGTGCCAGTATATTGTAAACATCAGTATAGGAAGTGCCCTCTTAAGAGCATCTTGTAATTCTGAAGTGTGTATGCAAAGCTAAAGCAAAGGTATGGGTTGCAAGAGAAATTGCATGTGGGAGCTTTTGATAAATTCCTTTCAAGAGAAGCCACTGTATGCTCCATTGAATGAACCAAGCTCTGATTTCGCCGTCTAGTCCCTTGAAAGGATAATTACTCCACCGTTGTCATTTCTTTCCCATTCTCTCACGCATCTGCTTTCCCCATGATGAGCTGCTCTTTGCCAGAGTGCCTTTTCACAATCCACTCTTCTGCAAGAGCTGAGCCACTTATCCGCCGTTGCTACGTGAGTGTAGTTTATAGATGAGCTTTGTGGTGGATAGTGGATTCGGGCAGGTAAACATGAAAAAAAATCGTAAACAGACTCACACAGTTGGCAGCTTCAGTGTTAGCTATATGAACAGGTGAAGGGAGAAGCCGCCAGCTCTGCCTTTAGCTGTGCACGATACCTGATAACGTCATGTCTTGGCAGGATTCACCGGCAGTATTTTTTTGTAATGAGTGTTGTACTTGTTTTGTCCTGTTCCATTATCTTTTTTTTTTTAACTGAATGTACATTGTTTTTTTTTATTTTGTTTTGTTATTTGTGTGTGTATGTTTTGTGTGTGTGTGTTTTGCATCCTTTGCCATGCAAGCGCCCCCTCTCTCCATCGGGGATGGCGGCTCAGTGCTCGAAGGACGGAGTCACTGTGAGAGCAAAACCCAGACTGAGTCCATGCAGTCCCAGCTTTCTCTCTGTTACTCAGCCAGTAAGTCCAGGGTTTACAGTCCTCCACAGCATTCCTTTCCCTACTGTGACTCTCTCTTCTCCCATTTCTCTGTCTTCTTCAGCTTCTGCAATATTCTTCCAGAATATTGACTCTCATTTACAACACTTCATATTTTCAATCTGATTCATCTCTTCCCCCCCACCCCAGCCCGGAACCATTTCTGCTCATGTAACACTTTCCAGAGAAACTCCTTTCCCTCCCACAATAAAACGAAATCATGATCTAGCTAATTTCATATCCTCTTTTCCTTAGCCAGATACCATATACTTCCTTTGCGATCATTTAAAAAAGTGCTTATTGATGTGTATTCTTGGGCATGACACTTGGTTTGGGGGTATATATGTATCTTATTATCTTATTTATTAGATTTATGTACCGCCCTTCATCGTAAGATCTCATGGTGGTTCACAGAATAAAATACGGGATAAAAACAAGTAAATAATTTAAAACGAAACAGCAAAACGAAAACCCCACCTTCCCGCAGACACATTTAAAAGGCTGTAGAATGTTAATCAGCCATTGTAGGGCAAAGGTTTAATTCGGCACCAGCATTCAGAAATATTCAGTAAACCGAAATCCTTGCTGGCCGGGAAGGCTTCTACCAAAAAGTTTGTTAGGTTACAGCTCTTATGGACACAATATCCTTTTCCTACACTGGTGCAGGGATAAGCATGAGATAAGGTGTTTCATGCCACAAATGGTGATTGCAGATGTAAACAGGAAGCCCTGATTGGCTGGGGTCTTCCAGCTTTTGCACATGGAGCAGACAAACGCAGCGCACCATCTTCACAAGTGTCTATTCATGGGAAACGGGTGGGGAGGAACCACAGCACACAGCACGAAACCTTCTATGAAGGATTGCCCACCGGTGTGGAAGGAAATCATTGGTATAGCAATTAAAATCAGAAGACTTAAACTGCCGTTGTGTGAACCCATGCACATCACTTGCACACACAGAAAAACCAGAACTCAAAAACCAGAACTCAAAAACTGATATATTTTCTCTGTCCAGCAGCAACTCGGGGATAGTATAGCTGTCTAGATTCCTCACTATCCATCTTGGGGAACTTTTGCAGATGTGTCAGAGCTGTGGTTATGATCCTGCATAGGGACCGCATGAGAAACACGAGCAATTTGACTTCAGGTTCTCCCTCATTGAAGAGGCACACTTCAGCAGGGAATTGGAAACACAAGCAAATTCAGCCCCTGTCTAGTAAAAAACAGATTTGAAAACCCTGCCCCCTTTTCCCTACTCTTTTCTTGTTCACCTGAAATTATCTGCTATCAATCCTTCAGAGACTTCTTTGTTAGTGCCCCTTGGTTTTTAGAGTTGAAATACTCCATTCAGCTCTAGCATCTCGGCTCACATTTTACTCTAAAACCAGGACTGGGTGCATGCTGTTTTAAAACAGCCCACTTGTGTAATGAGATAACAACTTGCAAAATTTTGTCTTAAGTCGTTTTGTTTCCGTGAGCTGTATGTGTGTGTGTAGCTGAACGTGGGCATTTAAGAGCAGGCGCATGGGAGGATAGTGATAGGGAACAGCTAACGAAGCAACATGGTTTTTGTTTTTTACATTTGTAATTCAAAGCCTATATGGAGATGATCTCTATCTCCTCTCCAGACAGTACAGTGGTGCCCCGCAAGACGAATGCCTCGCAAGACGGAAAACTCGCTAGACGAAAGAGTTTTCCGTTTTGGAGGTGCTTCACAAAACGAATTTCCTATGGGCTTGCTTCGCAAGACGACAATGTCTTGCGAGTTCCTGCTGGGTTTTTTTCCTTCCCCCCTTTTTCTAAGCCGCTAAGCCGCTTATCAGCTGATCCGATCAGCAGATAAGCCGCTAATAGCGCTAATCCGCTAATCCTTCAATGGGCTTGCTTTGCAAGACGAAAAAACCGCTAGACGAAGAGAATCACAGAACGGATTCTTTTCGTCTTGCGAGGCACCACTGTACCCTCTTCCAAAACCTATAGGTCTGGTGAGAAAGTATTTGGAGGATTGGATTCAGCATTGCCTAGTTGGAATGAACATTCGTTGACAAAAGGAGACATCGTTTTCCATTCCAAACCGTTGCAAAGCCTTTGTCCCCCTCCTGTAAAGTAGAACCACAATGAGGCATGTTAGGGTCATGTAGAAACCCGGCTCAGGCGGAGGCAAGGGAACCCTGCTTCTGTGCTTTCTCTGTTGCTCTTATGATTTGGAGTTTAGATCACGTCACCTTCTCCTTCCTCAAATCTTACTGTGTTTCTTAGTTAGAATCATAGAGTTGGAAGAGACCACAAGGGCCATCGAGTCCAACCGCCTGCCAAGTTGCTGTTTTGAAAGACTGAATCTCTTTGTAGGGATCCGGTTGCCCCACTTGGTTTGCATTGCAGAAGTTGGTGGCATTGCTGCCTCTGGGATTGTGTGTGTGTGTGTGTGTGTGTGTGTGTGTGTGTGTTTTCAATGCAGTCCTTATTTTGTTTTCTGGTTTTTATTTTTGTTTTAATGTGCTTGCATTTGTTTTGCAGCTACCACTACACAATCTTGTGAAGAGAAACTACTTGCCTGGGACAGCCCAGGGCAAACTGTGGAGTTGGATCGCGCTCAGTCGGAGCCTGTTCTAACTCCTGTAGTTCCATTTGCACTTAACAATCCGCCATGTAAGTTAGCTTTGTAGTAGCAGGAGTAGAAAAAAAATCAACCTAGTACTTAGCCTCCTTACTTCTCTACCTTTTCTGAACCTTTATCTCTCATTTTTCCAAAATATATATTCCTCTCCCTCACTCCCCCTCTTTGAATTATTTCTTTCTCCTGAAATGGCTAGCTAGGAGGAAGAAGCCCCAGTTCCGACCTCCGTTAGGCACATGAAAACATCAGCCCCAAACAGCAAGCACAATTCTCAAGCTGCAATTGCCGACAAAAAAGCAAAAAAAGTCACTCCATCTAAAGTTTCCAGCCTTAGCAAATCTCTGAACTCGGAATAAATAAATCCGTACCATAGATATGCCATCTGTCACCATTCCATCCAGTTCCACAGTTTTAATGCATTGGAGATTGCTGTGTGGATGTTTAGAGAAATACCAGTATTTTGATATCATCCAGCTCTCCTTGTTCTGTAGCCTCAATTCCTGTATGTTGATAGGGTAAGGTGGTGTTACTTGGTGGTAGCTCATAACGTTCCGCATGTAAAACGTCAATCCTGATGGCTCCCCTGAAAAAAAGTTTTCTGGCTACAGTGATGGGAAAGACACTGAAACCTTAGAGATCCATTCTCAGTCAGTGTAGACAGTGTTGTGGTTGGGCCTGGCATGGAGTGTATTTGTATATTCATACACCATACAACACTTCTTGTTATATAGCTGCAATTCCTAAGCATTCATCCACAATAGAGGACTGGAAGACAAGTGTGCTACTTCCAGGTGAAATCCAAGCATCACTGGAGGGAAATGGTTCAGCAGCTTGCATGTATGATGTTGAGGGTCTGAGAATGGCTTCCATGTACTTCCAAACCATTTCTGCATGGAAAATGCCAATGTGGTAATTCCTGGGGTGTCTGCTCTCCGATTTGGCCAGCTGCAATCTGTGCAGCTGGGGCACTAAAGGGAGACAAAATAGAGCTGCCTCTTGCTCCTTTTTGGGGAGGATGCAGCAGGAGGTGAAGGTGCGAAATGTACACTGCATCTCTCCATGTGATGAGCAGGCCACCTCAGCACATCCATATGCTACCCCGGTTGTTGGGACAGCATTTCACTTGTAAATGTGAAAAAATAGGTCCCGTCATAATCACTTAAGACTAGTAGCAGTAGCATCCATACAGAAAGTTCATAAGGCATGTGAAGTCATTGATGGCCTTGCTGATAGATAGAGCTGTTCTTTCTGCTCTGGGAAATAAAAACATTGATAGATGGGGTATGAAGTGGTTTGTCCCACTTTACAGAGGTCTTGTTGCTGTTATTGGCTATTCATTCATTCATTCACTCATTTCTGCCCTGCCCTTTACCTCAAAGGACTCCAGGGAAGCTTAGTGACTATATGTCTTACCTGTGTAGATGAAACACTCTTATGAACAGCAGCCAGTGACTTCCAATGTGTGGTGCCTTGCGCCAACAGATTCAGCTCAGACCTGAACCCTAGAAACTACCTCTTGTCCTGTTCCCGTATGGTTCCAACAAGAGCTTTTCTGCTGTCACACTTCTGTAATTTATGTGTGCAACAGCTGAGTGAATTTTGAATTTGGTGGAACTATAGACAGTCTCAAATTAAGTCTTGAGCTCCATCTATTTTGACCAAAACAAGGGCCAAGGGCAATCACACTCATGGAAATGTCTAATAACAGAGAAAGGCAGTGTTCTTTTCCATCCAGGTAGCATATCTCTATGCATTCAAGGCCTGCAGTTGGTTCAGTTCTTAGAACTTGCTCAGCTTTGATTTAATTGAATTGGAGTAAAGGAGAAGCAGATACTGCTGCCTGTCTGGGGTGCCTCGGTGCCTCTAAAAATTGGGGACACCTCTACTCCCACCAGCTCTTGTTGGGCAACTCAACACTATGCCCATGGAAACATCTCTTATATAGCTATTAATATACAGAGACAGTGTACATTTGAAAGCCAGATCCCAGGGGCATTCTGCTGTACACGGCCATTTTGGAACAAGCTCAAACTTGGAGCCTTAAAAAATCCCCCTAAACATTGAAAAACATCATCTGAAGAAGTGTGCATGCACATGAAAGCTTATACCCAGAACAAACTTAGTTGGTCTCTTAAGGTGCTACTGGACAATTTTTAAATTTTATTTATTTATTTTGACTGTGTCAGACCAACACGGATACCTACCTGAATTGAAAAACATGTTATTGCACCCACTTACAAAACAGCATATATCAGTGCATGATGCAGACTGAAAAACCCCCACAAAGTTATGTGCAAAATTCCTGGCAAGCTACAATACATGGCTGGTGGTCTTCATTCAACCTGATGGTTCACAGTTCCTAGTGAGACCACAGGAGCTGTGGCTGATTGTATGGCTGAGAATAGGTTCCATTGTGCCAGAATCGTTCCTACAAGTAGTGTGTGTAGCAGTATTTAATAGTGGTACAGTAAGGCATAATCCAATATAATTACGCAGTAGGAGCAGATGTGAATAAGGTGGCTCAGGCTAACAAATGGATGGGTGGTTTGTGTCCTGAGAGGTGGTCAGGTGAAAGAGGAAGGTGATACTAGAGCTAGGAATCTTTCATGGGCACAACATCTTGATACAGGAAGGCTCTCAGGAGCTGTTTTGGATCCTGTGCTGGTGGGAGTCTTGGTCCCAGACTTCTGAAGGGCACTAGGTTGGCAAAGGATGGCTTAAGCCATCAAACAGGCATTTATAGGCAGTTTCTGTAGACCTGTCAATGTGTCATCCTTTTGTTCATCTCTTTGGGGATCTGTGGAACCGAAGCCCACAGTTCAAAGAAATGAGGGACTTCTGTGGCCCAGTGCAAACATAATGCAGTTTGTAAACCTCCAGTGCAGGCACCCTTTCCTTCCCTGAGCTCTCTCTGGAATGACTCTCACATTCTTTCCTTCTCATCTTTTTAGCAATGGCTTGGTATTCTCTGTATGTGCCAGTGCAAATTACAGTGAACGCAAACCAGGTTCATTGGAAACGATGGTTTGCACGCCCACTTCAAAGCATGGGTTTATGAGGGAGCCATGTTTTGCATTAAGTACCCTTTGTCACAGTGGGCATGCAATAAGGGACGGAAAATTGAGAGGAAAGTTGCTCAAGAGGCATAGGGAACACCTGAGCTCCTGGCCCTGCTGCCATTGCTGTAACCATGATTGAGGTCAGGATCATCATGCCTGCAGTAGACCCCTCTCTCTCCATATCTACACCTCAAATTTAAATGATGCAGTGGGTCTTTCCACCTTAGAAACAGTGTAATGGAAATGTGACGGTAGTCTGATCCTTGGTGCTCTCCACATAAATCCTGCGCAGATTGTTAGAGCCGAGCCTTTTCTTGGCGTAGCAGTGCTGCTGTTCGAACTGCTGCCTTCTCCCTTCTTCCTGCATTCCTTCCATCTTCCAGACTCCATTCCTTCCAATATGTAGCTGTCATTACTGCTGTTCTGGAATTCAAGAGAGCAACCACCGCTGCGAACACTGCTCTGTTGAATCTCCGGAAGGGAGCACTTGCTTGCCATATGTTTTGTCCCAGCTCCCATGTGCCGTAAAGCTGCCTCTTTTTTTTTATTCCCTTCTCCAGTGCGTAAACAAGAGATCATTAAGATAACGGAGCAGCTGATTGAGGCAATCAACAACGGAGACTTCGAGGCATACACGTAAGTGGAGAAACACAGGGCGGGGGCATGCTGTTCAGTTGGCCATTCGAAGCCAGATAATTTGGGTCAAAGAAGACATAACCATGGGGTGGTGAGGTGGAGAAGGGGAGTAGAAAATAGCAAAATCCTACCTTATTTTTCGCTCTATAAGACACACCCGACCATAAGACACACCTTTAGTTTTTAGAGGAGGAAAACAAGAAAAGCCAGCAAGAGCCGCAGACACGCTTGCTCGGTGCGGCTCTTTAAAGATAGAGCGGCTCTTGCTGGCTTTTCCAGGAGGTGGGAGAAGGGACTGGCGGGCTGCCCTCTGTCCCTTCTCCCACTTCCCTGAAAAGCCAGAGGAAGCTGTGCAGCTATAGCTGAAGCCAGCAGAGCAAGAGCGATAGCTGCGCAGCAGCTCTTGCTCTGATGGCTTCCCAGCGAAGCGGGATGAGAGATGGAAGGGGCTCCATAAGGGCATTTGGAGGGCCAAAGATTCTCTGATTTACATGAATAAATGCAGCTACTTTAGTAGAAATGCAGAGGTGAATACTAATAAGTACTCTCTGTTGCATAGAGGAGTGTGTGCAAGCATGCACATACATAAACACAACCAAACAAGCTTATTTTCCCAACATATGAACTTAAAGTCAGTGATTAGTGTTCTTTCCCCCCATAATGCATTGCAAACTCTTCCTGGCAGCACATTCTCTAGGAAGCTAAAAGGGCTGTCATAAAGTAGGGGGAAGCCAGCATCCTATATGAAGTTGATAAGGAACAAAGGCATGTATAGATATGAATTCCAGCTGTGTTCCATCAAACTGTTCAGGAGGAGATGAGTATTCTCTTCTGAAAGGCATGATTTGATTCCTCCCAGTTTGATTCATTTCACGAGAGGGTAGGAGCTAGGACAAGTCAAAAGCTCAAAAAACTTTACAAGAAGTGTGGTCAGAATGAAACCACCTTTCAGCAACATCCCATCAACACAAAGCATCCCTAGTAATTTTTTATTAGCTGTTAAGTTCTGCATCCCTTAGACAGAGAGTCTTCTCTGAAAAGATAGTTGATTAATTTGAAAGTATATAATAATTTAAAGCTGCTGGCTGGGAGGGAATGCAAAATGCCTGGGGTTCAATCCTAGAGCACTTGACGTAAACTGTAATGTGGGAATGGTAATGAATATGATTGGGCACGTGTGTCGGAGAAGAGTAAAAGCACTTTTAACTTTTAGAGAATGGGTTCAAAATTAGTGTTTTCACCCTAAGATGTGAAGACTGCTTCCATTCCCTTAAGATCTGCTTCCCACTTCATGAGAAGTTACCAGCAGCAGCAGGTGCCTAGCCTTGAAGCCTCAGATTGCTTAGGGCTTAGGAAAATAGGTTATAATACTTAAGGAAGCTCAGCTTTCTGTTCCTGGTTGGGGAGCCCTCTGAATCAAAACTGCATGGTGCAAACAGTCTATATTGACACAGGCTGTAGGTTCAGATACCAATGAGATCCTTTGTACTTTGTTTCTTGCAGGAAGATCTGTGACCCTGGATTAACCTCATTTGAACCTGAAGCACTGGGGAATCTCGTGGAGGGAATGGATTTCCACAAGTTTTACTTTGAGAACTGTGAGTGGTCTATAACTGGCAACACCAAAATTACCCTTGACCCTGCTTGCTTAGGTAGGAAAGAACTGCAGTTTTAAGACCACCTCTGGACTTACATTGGCAGTGGGGAGCTTACTGTAAGTGTATTATCCTGGAAATTTGCACTCCAGAATTCTCCTCTTAGTTTTTCTTTTAATTGGAATTTTTGTATCAGTTGCCTGATACACCATCAAACTACAACCCTGAGAGCCTGTCCATAAGGATACCATGATTGACGGTATTGAAAGCTGCAGAAAAATCTAGAAGAACAAACAGAGCTTCTCCTTATATGGGCCATTCATTTGGGACACCAAGGCAATTAGTTTCTGTGCTGAAGGCACACCTAAAACTAGATTGACATGAATCCTGATAATTGGTGTAATTCAGCAGTGTCCGAAGATTCATAGCAGCCCCAGAAGTGGATATTTGTGACTGGCCAATTAGTTGTTAAAATCCTCAGGTTCCAAAAAAAGGGTTTCTTCAGCAGTGATTTCACAACCATCTGATTTATCAACCATGTGGTTTTGAAGATACTCTTGGTTTCCACTCTTGCTCGAATATAAATGAATAAATTATTAGAGGTATGGGTTGACAGAAATTCCCAGCAAATAAGCATCAATGTGCGGAAGAAAAGGGGAGGGGGTCGTAGCAGGACACAGATGTGAACTCCACCTTGTCTACGTCTTTAGAAAGGCAGTGAATACATGAATAAGTATCAAGCAAGATTCAGGTCCTTTCGTCCGTGCTATAACCAACACTTGAAATATAGCCACTTATAAGCAGGCTCTGACTGTTGGAATCTCTGAAGGCTCCCCAGAGGCAGGTGGAGAAAAATGATGGCTCCTTTCTCTGCATGTTGTTTATGTTTGTTTTATTTCTCCTTAGCAGTCAACTTTTCCTGCTGTTGCAGGTTAATATATACCTGCAACACCAGAACACAATACGTTCCTTGGGGAAAAAACCCATTTTTTTTGATTTTCAAAGAATCCTTTAGGTTCACAGCATCATAATAAAAAAAAGTAACCTGGTTCTCCAGGAGCCCGAGATTAATTCATTTTAAGAAAATTATTGGAGGGACTGGAGCATAGAAGCAATTAGGAAAAGGAAGGAGTTTTGTGGGGCAGTTGGTCGGACTGCTTCATTATGGTCTGACTGCGATGGAAAGAAAGGCAAAAGATGTGTGATCTTTGGGGGGAAGTGACCAAAGTAATGAATGAAATAAACCTGTTTCTCTTTGCAAGGTTAGGGGGAATTCTCATTGTTTCACATGTCTCCCCAGTATTGTCCAAGAACAACAGCAAGCCAATCCACACCACCATCCTGAACCCCCATGTTCACGTTATTGGTGATGATGCAGCCTGCATTGCCTACATCCGCTTGACACAGTATATTGATGGTCAAGGCCGACCCCGCACCACACAGTCGGAAGAAACCCGTGTTTGGCACCGCCGTGATGGCAAGTGGCTGAATGTCCACTACCACTGCTCTGGGGCCCCGGCAGCTCCACTCCAGTGAAGCTGAAAGATGGGTATGTTGGGCCAGGGAAGTCTCTCCAGTACAAAGAGGAAGTATAATACGGCAGAGGAAGCCTTACCAAGGAGACCTGTGGATGGGAACTTGCAAAGATACATGGCGGTTCAAATCTCTTGGCTAAGTAGATAATGCTCACTACTGTTTTCCCAGCAGTGAAGCGCAAAGCATGCTGAAGGTGTCAGACCTATCAGGTAGGGGTGGAAAAGGCAAAGGAGAGGGATGAACAAGACAAATGTAGTTTTCTCCCCTTAGTGTTGTTTCACAGTTGTCCTTGTTCGGCCATCTTGAAGATTGGTGGGAGGTTCCAGCTGCCTCAAAAGACGTCTCCAGTCTCTGGAGGTGCAGGCTAACTCAGTGCTGAATTTCCTCCTGTCTACAAGAATAGGAATTCACCGAGCCAGAAATTTATTATCTATGCTTGGTGTTTCTCATGGTCTCCTGTTGAAGACCGTGTTGGGCAAAATTATGCACAAAATGCAGCGTGTCCCAATGTCTGGAATTGTTGAAGATTTAGCTTTGACGGCTTCAGAAGAGTGTTGGATGCTTAATTTAGACAGAAAGCACTCAAGGCTGAAAGTCATAAAGTAAAGATATGTTTAGTTTTATAGGAGTTTAGCTCCAGGGAAGGAGCCAACCTCTGGTTATTAAAATGCTACAGGTTAGAAGGGTGTACCATACACTGCAGCCTACATTTCTTGGCTCCTGACTTGATCCCCTCATTTCCTGTATTCACATAGATAAGAAGGAAATAAATGGTTCCAACCTGTTCCAACAATTTACTCCTGATACCATCTGCAGTGATAAACAGCATAGTTAATCTGCTCGTGCTGTTAATACATTTATATTTTTATACATATAGGAACATATTGTCAATTCTGTGCACAAGTGAAGTACAGTGGTGCCTCGCAAGACGAAATTAATCCGTTCCGCGAGTCTCTTCGTCTAGCGGTTTTTTCGTCTTGCGAAGCAACCCTCTTAGCGGATTAGTGCTATTAGCGGTTTAGCGGCTATTAAAGGCTTAGCAGCTATTAAAGGATTAGCAGATTAGCGGCTAAAAGGTTATTAGCGGCTTAGCGGCTTAGAAAAAGGGGCGGAAAGCGAAAAAAAATTGGAACACTTGCAAGACGTTTTCGTCTTGCAAAGCAAGCCCATAGGGAAAATCGTCTTGCGAAGCAGCTCAAAAACTGAAAACCCTTTCGTCTAGCGGGTTTTCCATCTTGCGAGGCATTCGTCTTGCGGGGCACCACTGTACTACAGTTTGGTTGCATTTTAAAGGCACCTAACCCATCCCCCCAGTTCATTTTCTTTGACATGAATTCCTTTTGCTCTTTTTCCACCACTGAATCTTGAACCGTGGTTAAACATTTCATTGGCGCCACCATGAGACATAGCTAACCAGGGTTCATTATTGAACGGAGTTTGCTAACCAGATTTCTGTCTTGGGGAATCCTGACTTCCACTAAGTGCAGTGCTGAGATTATAGTTAACTCGAGTTAAAATACTTAACGGGAGCTTGCAAAAACAGGACCCCCCCCTCCAAAAAAACCTGCCTAATTATGCTAGCTGCTGGGTAATGTCAGCTGTTCCATTAACCTGGCCACAGTGATCCATGCGACGGTCACCTCCAGACTTGACTACTGTAATTCGCTCTATGTGGGGCTGCCCTTGAAGCTGTCCCAGAAACTCCAGCGGGTGCAGAATGCTGCAGCAAGGCTCCTCACGGGGTCTCTGCCATGGGAGCATATTCACCCAGTGCTTTTCCAGCTACACTGGCTCCCAGTGGAGTACAAGGTCAGATTTAAGGTGCTGGTTTTGACCTTTAAAGCCCTTCACATCGTAGGACCCTCATACCTACGGGACCGCCTCTCCCGGTATGCCCCACGGAGAGCCTCAAGGTCCATAAATAGCAACACCCTAGTGGTCCCGGGCCCTAAGGAAGTTAGATTAGCTTCAACCAGAGCCAGGGCCTTTTCAGCTCTGGTTCTGGCCTGGTGGAACGCTCTGCCTCATGAGACCAGGATCTGATTTCTTTCCACAGGGCCTGTAAGACAGAGTTGTTCCGCCTGGCCTTTGGCTTGGAGCCAATTTGATTCCCTCCCCCTCTTTCTTTTTTATTTTTCTTTCTCCTCCTGCGATGAGGCTACATTTTAATATTTTAATGTTGAATTTCAATTTTGTTTTTAAGTTGTATTCATTCTACTTGTTTTTATTATTGCTTGTTAGCGCCCTGAGCCCGGCCTTGGCTGGGGAGGGCAGGGTATAAATAAAAATTATTATTATTATTACTATATTTTCTTCTGTCTTCCCCCCCTTCAAATCCGTCTCCTCTTTCTGACTGCAGCAGCTTTCGGAGATACTCGGCGGGAGGGCAATATCTTCTCAGCAAGCAGCTCTGGAGTGCCTGAATTACAGCAACGGTCATGTTCGTTTTGACGTTTAAAAAAAAAAATATGAATTACAAACCGGCAGCAGCCAAATGCACGAAACCCTGCATGAATCTGAGGCTCCAGGCGCTGCCGCCTTTCTGTTGTTTTTCCATGGATCCATCGTGTCTGTTTCTGCTGTACGAAGGTGTCTTTTAAATCTCAAGAGAGAAACCCATATTGTTTGTATAGAAAAGAGATCATCATCCATGACGGAGTGTCCAGCGCCTCCTCTCCAGGGCTGATGATGGGGCAGCAGCTGTGGAGCATCTTTCAGAACCGGAGCAAAGAAGGGGGAAGAGAAAGCAGCTGAGGCAGCAAAATGCTGGAACCTGTGCTCTGTGAAGGCACAGTGGGAACTAACATGTCCGGGCTATGCTGCAGCTTTAATCGGCGAGATGTGGCTGGCGGCGAGCTCTCGGGGCCAGCGTGGAGAAAAGGGGGCAAGGTGGAAGGAGGACATTTCTCAGCCCTTTGCCATACAGCAGACTGACTTGAGCCCAAGGGTCAGCGGTGGAGATGTGCAGCAGCCAGCCGTTTGCTCGGCCACTGGGTCCCACTGATGGACTGCGTTAAAATGAACAAGAATGTTTTAAGGAACAAATGTGAGCTGGATTAAATAGCGTAGGAGCTTGCTCTTCAGAGGTGCACTGATTTTTATTTTATTTTTTAAGAAACAGCCACTCCTTGGAGGCATGAAGTCAGCTTATAAGGGCAAAGTTTAAGAGCAAATGATATTAGGGGGAAGAGGGTACATGAATGGCTTGTTTTGATTTTGTTTTGTTTAGAATAGATGGGATCCAGATTGCTGCGGAATATGTGCTGCTTAGGAAACAGTTGAAAAGCTTTGTGTTAACATCCTGCCCTGAAGTTTTGCACACACACATGCGTTAGCTTCCTGTATGGTGTGTAACTTAGTTTGTGTTTTATACTGAAATAGATTATATATATATAAATATATATATGCACCCCTGTAACTATGGGGCTTGCTGGTTTCCCAGTTTTATTTGTTTTCTGATAAATGAGCAAAGGGAGCCAGCGACTTCAGGCAAGTGCTTTTTCCACTAGCCCAGTCCCTCTGACACAGCTTTGTTTCCTGTTGTTCCATTGGGTGTATTTTATTTTCTTTAATCTCTCTCCCTCCTATCATCTGTGGTGGTGTGTTTACTCAGTTAAACGTTGAATCAGAACTTTGGTTTTACTTTATGCAGAAGGTTCTCCAGTTTCTGCTGTAGTTACGACTAGGAACCCAACACACCCATATAGGGGATTGCCAGTTTGCACTGGCCACAATTGTCTCCCTTGCCACCAAGAAGGGCAAGCATTGCTCTTTATTCTCTACATAGAAAATGTTTGACAGTTGTACACCTTGGCCATTGTTTGACCCATTCTTTATGTAGTAGAAGTGGGATAGAAACCTTCCCGGTAAACTTCGACGTTCAGATTGACTCCCTGTCTTCTAGACACGGAGATCACCAAATCGCTTTTGCATGTATGGTCACTTAAATTTGAGAATATGGGATTCCATTACACTCCAGCCCTTTGCTGCCTAAAAAGGACTAAGCAGAATAGCAGGAAGACAACCTTTTGATGGAGTTTTAGGACAGCAGAAAGTTGCAACGATCCCATGGAACAGAAGGAATGTGTTTTCTACTTTGCAGTGAACATCCTAGCTTCTGTTACTGCTAACAAGGCTGATAGCTCAGTCCCACTGCATTTATCACGGCATTTATCACAGCTTATCTTCAGCACAGCAAAGGGAATTTACCCTTTGCGAGGTTTGTCTGCGCAAATCCTTCAACCCTTTTCAGCCTCGTCTAGAGCCAGGTGAAGGAGAAAAGGAATGCTGTCTCAAGTAGTGGGATAGAAGTGAGACCTTTAATGTAAAACATCCTTAGATAGCACTAAGCTTAGTGAGTGAGGCGACAAAGAAAATCCTTGATAATTTTATTCAGGTTTTTAACAATAAAGCCACGAAGTGGGGAACAGGAAATTAGTTATGCAGCTTTTTAAAAATAACAAATTCTGCATGCTTTTAGGTCTGATCTTTCCTTGTCTCTTTATCTGAAGATTATTAATGATAAACCCTCTCTGTATTAAGTATCTGCATCTTTCAAAAAAAATTTTTTTTTTTTTGGAACAGTTTTGAGTTGGAGTTTTTTGTCTTTGTTTTTGCACAGTCTTTGAGACATGTTCTAATTTAATGAGAACCTTAGCTTGGTATGGCCATTATCCAACACAGCTATAAACCTTTAGCATTCTTAATGTTCTCTTATGGGGTTAATGTAAGCATCTATATATAATATTATATCAAGTTTTAAACAGGAAATGGAAGATGTTTGATGCAAAAATTTTGCATGATAGAGAATTAATTGAAATCAAGTTAGGCTTTTTTCTGAATGTTGGTAGAACCTTCATAGCTTTGTTATAATGAAACCTTGAACCGGAAATATTTAATAAAATAACATTTAAATGGTGCAAAGTCATATAGTACTCTTGTATTCTCCTGAATCTTTTGGGGAAAATAGGCCTTGGGCTGTTTAGACACACACTGCTTTCTCAAATCTGCTAATAAGAGGCAAATTCATTTGATTGCATTTTTCATTTCTGGTGAATCATTTGGATATGTGTATAAATATGATAGCTGACCTATAGAAAAGGAAAAAGAATGCAAAGAAATTAGTGCATCCAAAAATACTGGGGGGACGCAATAGAATTTTTTTGAATTACTGCTGACTTGCTACACATTAAAAATCATGTTGTGTTACACACTCCTTTTTGTTTTATGCCACCCAAGTTATTGCAAATCTCTTGCCTTTTTATGAGGACAAAATAGGTATGAAGTCTAGTGTGGTGTATGCAACTACCGTATTTTTCGCTGTATAACACGCACTCGACCATAACACACATGTAGTTTTTAGAGGAAAATCCGTAGGCATGCCACCCGTAGGCATTCCCTCCATAACACGCACAGACATTTCCCCTTACTTTCTAGGAGGAAAAAAGTGAGTGTTGTGGTGCAAAAAATACGGTAAATCATGTTGCATTACATTAGACCCAGTGTTGTTTGATGATACATCAGGTGCCTTGTCATTCTTTTTTTTTACTTTTTCTGTGTTCAGTTTTGGTGATGATTGATTCTGGAGATCTTGAGTGGAAAATGGGGAGAGCTGGCTCTAGGTTTTGGTGGACCATTGGTAGGCTTCTCTTCTCTTTATTTTAAGGCAAAAAGAGAGTGCAAAGAGCTCTGAAAGGACTTCTCCAAACGGAATGAATGGACGTTAGAATGGCAAATGCAATTCAGTGAAAACAGGTGTAAATCGATGCATGCCGGGGCAGAGAATTTTCATTTCACTTATACGCTCATGAGGTCTGAACTGGTGGTGAGTAACCAGAAAGGCACCTTGAAATTGACCCAGGGTGCAGCAGCTGTGAACAAGGCAAATTCCATGGTAGGGATCAATAGGAAAGGAATTGAAAATAAAACTGCCAGTATAATAATGCCATTATTATTAATATTATTATTACAGGCAGCTCTGTATCGGGAAGTTTTAAAAGTTTGATTTTTTATTATGTTTCGATATATGCTGTAAGCCGCCCAGAGTGGCTGGGAAAACCCAGCCAGATGGGCGGGATATAAATAATAAAATTATAATAATACAAATCTATGGTGTGACCACATTTGGAATACTATGTACAGTTCTTACTGCCCCACCTCAAGAAGGGCATTGTAGAGTTGGGAGAAGGCTCAAAAAAGAACAGCCAAAATTACTAAGAGGATGGAGCAACCCTTCTATGAAGAAAGGTTGCAGTCTTTGGTACTTTTTAGTTCAGAGGAAAGGCAAGTGACATGACAGTAGTTTATAAAATTGTGCATGGTATTTAAAAAAAAAAGTGGAATTTTTTTCTCCCTGTCTCACAACAGCAGAATTTGTGGAAAATCCAGTAAAGCTGAATGTTGGAAGATTCAGGACAGGTAAAAAGAATTTCTTCATGCAGCACATGGTACAGCACATGTTAAAATTATGGCCCTATCTTTCACAGGAGGCAGTGATGGCCACCCACTGGGATGGCTTCAGGAGATTAGACCATTTCATGGAGGACCAGGCTATCATTGGCTACCAGCCATGAGGTCTATGTTCTACCTCCACAGTCAGAGGTTTCACGTCCCTGAATACCAGCTACTAGAAATCACAGGTGAGCAGAATGCTCTTGCACTCACGTCAAGCTTGTAGGTTTCCCCTAGGCTTCTGGCTGCCCACTGTGAGAAAAGGATGCTAGGCTGCGAGAACAGGATGTTAGACGTGCCATGAAGCCGATGCATCATTCTATTCCTATGTTCCTCAGCACAGTGTGGTCCCTCGCCAAGAGAATGGCCAGGTGGCCAGGACTCCTCCTTTCCGCCACCTGCTAACTCTTCCATAGAGACAAGAATGTGAGTAGTAGCAAGGAACAGCAATTACTTGCTCATTCTTCTCCCGTCGTCTTTTGGGCTGTTGTACGAATTCAGCGCAGAGGGAAAGAACAGGTGAAAACACCGTGGGGGGCTGTTCATCCCACCACTGACTCACCTGCTCAGGAGCAGATCAGGAGTCAGCACTGGGGCACTCCAGGGCCTCTTCATCTGCCTGAATATGCCAACTACTGACACTACCCTTGGGGAAAATGGTTAAGCATCGATTTTATCTGATACTCCTCTACTCAGAATTGTTGCTTGCCAGGACTGCTTTGTTAAAATACTGAAGAGGCCTCGTTACTGGTTGTAAAGGTACCTTTGGAAAACAAGAGCATGTCCTCTTGTTCTTCACCTGAGCACCCACTGAGTTGAATGAACTTGTGTTGGACTACCATGCACTTTTTTCCTTTTTTGTTCACCCAAACCTACTTGACCTATTGCTTGCAAAATGGCTATTCTGTTTCACCTTCATACGCTATTATCTTAACAACTGTTGGAAAAGAATGGTGGGCGTGTTTGTCAATTCATTAGTGGGACAGGTGTTTAAACCTCTGCTAGTTGGTACAGTGGTACCTCAGGTTACAAACGCTTTGGGTTACAAACGCTTCAGGTTACAGACTCCGCTAACCCGGAAGTAGTACCTCGGGTTAAGAACTTTACTTCAGGATGAGAACAGAAATCACGCCGCGGTGGCAGCGGGAGGCCCCATTAGGTAAAGTGGTACCTCAGGTTAAGAACAGTTTCAGGTTAAGAACGGACCTCCAGAATGAATTAAGTTCTTAAACCGCGGTACCACTGTACTTGCTTCTATCCCAAAGACTCGGGGTGGATAATAAAGTTTATAATAACAATATTTTCACCCAATACCAAGGTAATCATATATAAGCTGAGCCAGCACCTTCCATTGTGGTAGTTCCGCGTGTCCCGCGGTTAAGAGGAGACATGGAACTTTAGTGATCTCAACATTATTTGGTGTAAACTATATGCATTTCTTCCTGAAGAAAATAATGAGAACTACAGCCTAGGTCTTTAGGACGATATGTCCAAGGTTTGTATATGGCAACATGTTTAACTTGCCAGAAAAATTGAAAAATTAAGGTTGCCGGGAAAAGCAGTTGAATTGAAATGAGGTTCATAATTGTTCTGTATCTTTGGTCATAAGGTGCTTTCGCATAGATGATAACATCTTCCACTAGATTGCGCTAACCATCTTGAGTGCAGCAGTTGTCACCAGAAATGCTGCATTTAATGCCAGTGGAGACTGTTGTCAAGTCTTTTCTTTAAAAAAAGAGAGGAAGAAGCTGTCATGGGCCTAGATTTCCAGCGTTGAGGGTAACCCTTCCAGTTTATGTGTATTGAACTGTAATTCATTGCATAGTGCATATATAAAATGGAACCCCGGGCTTGCTAATGAAGTATTAGTAGTAAATGCTAATAATTTTGTACTTATTAAACAACATTGCACTGAATGAAGCCTGTTCTTCGGGGGGGCGGAGGGAGCATTTATTCACGATGATTTTCCAGGAAGCCAAGTATGTGACCACTGCCCAGACTGCTGAAATCCTCAGGCCTTTTGCTTCTGTTCTGGGAGTAATACGTTTCATGAGATTATCTCCATTAATCCAGAAGTATTCGGAGTAGATTAATTTGTAGAATTAGTTCAGAACTAATAAGATGGAATTCTAACAGAAAAAAAAATGAATGAATGAAGCCTCTGAGTGTTCTATGTCAGGATTGTATAAACTTGAATCAACAAAGGAGAGCAGGGAGGATGTTGTGGCTGCAGAAAATAATAGCAGATGTAGCCTTTGACATCTAAGGAGCTTATTTAGTTCATTTTAGCCAAATAAAGTGCAGAGGGGGTCAAGGAATACCATTCAAATCCAAAAGTGAGTGACTTTCGTTTGTCTGTCTAGGTTACTTTAGACTAAGCAAGTAACAGCATAACAGTTTTTACCCCAAAATAAAAACTTCTTAGCCAAAAGGTTCTCAAATCTAGATAATTTTAGAATGAAAATAGCTTTGGAATGGTAACGGAAAAGATTTGACTGCAGAAATGTTTGAGAGCAATGGCTATTAGCCACAATAGTGAATCTTCTATCTCCACTGTGCCTCGGAATACAAGTTGTTGGGAACAGCCGGTGCAGAGAGTGCTGCTTGCGGGCAGCTTTCTGTGGGCAGCTGGGATTGACCGTTGAGAGAACACAGCGCTCAACTAGATGGGCCTTTGGTCTGATCCAGCAAGCTATTATGAAATGGACTTAAAAGCTTCTTCCCCTCCATTAAATTGATGTGCAATGCTGTGCATTAGGAAGGGTGATGAATACATGAATTTTTCATGCATGGCAGATAAGAAGAAAATGCATTTCTTGGTCTGGTTTATGTATGATGATATTGAGTCACAGAACTCGTGGTTTCCAAACAACCTTTTAGGAACCTAGATGCGGAGGATGTTAGAAAATGGGCCACACACCTGTTTTGTGCTGGTTCTCTACTCATTTTTAGTTGCATTGTCATATTGTATAAATAACTCTTTTCTTGTTTTAGTTGCTGACAAACTGAAGCTTTTGCGATGTACGCAGACGGCTTTCCTGAGCCACGGAATATGAGGCATATTGGAACAAAGACTGCACACTCAAAGTGGGCTTTGTGCCATCAGTTTTGTACCCTATGCCTCCAAAGCTCTTGCAGCACGATACATAGGGGTTTCTCATTTCATTCCGACAGCCGTCTTGTGTGGAAGGCTAGGTCGAGAGCACACTAGTTAGCTTCATGCCTGAGTGGCAATTTGAATCTGAAATTCCCTGGGACAAGTCCAACACACTATTTACTACACTGAATTGGATCTCAGTCATGCTCATTTGCTGGGGGGGGGGGGAGACGACACATTGCAATGAGTTTAGATGTGTATGTATCTAAAGCATTCGAAGAGGAGACCCAATTCTGCAGGTCACAGTCTGTTGTGTTTGTACCACTTCAGTCTTTCATTATGTACTTTTTGGTTGATGGATTTATTGGGTTTTTTTAGAATCCCTGTGGTCTATTGATATTAATTAAATTTAGAAAGCAAGGAGGATGTACTCAGGATCCTAAGAGTTTAAGACATAATTCATATTTATTAATGTACTCCTGAATATTTCTACTTGCTAAAGGCAAGGGACGCGGGTCGCACTGTGGGTTAAACCAGCCTAGAGCTTGCCGATCAGAAGGTCGGCGGTTCGAATCCCTGCGACAGGGTGAGCTCCCGTTGCTCGGCCCCTGCTCTTGCCAACCTAGCAGTTCAAAAGCAAGTCAAAGTGCAAGTAGATAAACAGGTACCGCTCCGGCGGGAAGGTAAACGGCATTTCCGTGTGCTGCTCTGGTTCGCCAGAAGCGGCTTAGTCATGCTGGCCACATAACCTGGAAGCTGTATGCCAGCTCCCTCGGCCAATAAGGCGAGATGAGCGCCGCATCCCCAGAGTCGGTCACGACTGGACCTAATGGTCAGGGGTCCCTTTACCTTTACCTAAAGAAGGCAAGTACCTTGCTCATTCATATCAACGCCCATCTCTTAAGCATCCCAGCAACAAGTGGGGAACTAGATGGTGCTCCAGAAACCAGCCAGTGGTCTACAGACATGGGCAACTTTCTTCTGTCAAGGGCTATATGCTGGTGTTGGGTGGAGGCAGAGCCAAAGTGAGTCGAGCACCCCATTCCCCCCCCCTTTCTCTTTCCCACTCATTTCCCCCTTTGTTGGCATATCTGTATAACTTAGTTTTAATCTTCCTGGCATCAAATATGACCAAATGCATATTGTGTAACATTGCCAGTGAAATCTTCATCCCATTTGCCCACACTATCCTCTTGTTATTTTAAGACCACATTACATATGAGACAATAAGAGGTTTTCCCCACACCCATTGCTATCAAAACCTTATAAGTAATCAACAGCATATCTTTTATTTTCATTCAGTTTGTTCGAATAAATGGTTACCACACAGTTCTGATAAATGGTTACCACACAGTTAAAAAGAATGCCTTCTAAACGTCATAAAATGCATAGCATCAGTTAATTTATAAATTAATTTATAATTTTTTAAAGTTTATATAGGAACAAATATTAAGCTTGGTGTCAAGAACTTATGCTACCATATAACACTAGCTTATCCAAAACCGAACAGCTCAAAAATGGAGTTTCTCATGCACTTCCTTATCTTTTTCTGCTTCTCCTATTTCCTGTTTCAAAATATACTTTGATTGCAATCCCATAACATTTTCCTGGGAGTACAATTTCTACTACTTTGCATTGGTATACTCTTGCTATTTGAAACACACACCAATGCAGGAAATTCATTGCGTTTAAGTAACCCCAGTGGACCAGTGCATTTAGAAGTGAAAAGTGCTGTGTAATACAGGCAGTTATGTGCAGGGGGGTGGATAAGACCCCCAAACTTTCTCCATCCTTGACAAATACAGTATCAGAATCCTGCTTACAAGCCAGTTAGGGTTGTGAAATTTTGCCCATTTAAACCTGTTCCCATCCCACTGCATTTTTCATTTTTTTTAAAGGCAGCCTTGCCCTGTACTGAAAACTGGAGTTCTGATTACAGAGTTGCCATGGAAACCTTGCCTTCCTCACCTAAGCTATTCATTGGCTGCCTGACCTGGCACAAACCTCTTCTTGTTCTGTGTTCTCCTTATGTGACATGGCAGGGCTATCAATGATCTGCACCACCGAGAGGTAACGATATGTTTTTAGGTTAACACTATTGGGTTTTCACTCGGAGGTACCCATAAATGCTCAGCCACTGAATCCCCTCACGCTACAAGGTTGCTGAAGGATTACTATAGAATACAATCTTCCTTACCCAAAAGCATTTCATATATCCCACTCCAGAACAGGAGTGTCATTCCATGTTTCAGTATAGCAGGGAAAAGCAAGATTTCAAGGTTCAGTGTGATTTGGCCTAGGCTTGAATAAATCCAAGATTTATTCCATATACTATACAGTGGTGCCTCGCAAGACGAAAAGAATCCATTCTCTGATTCTCTTCATCTAGCGGTTTTTTCGTCTTGCGAAGCAAGCCCATTGATGGATTAGCGCTATTAGCGGCTTTTAGCGGCTTACCTGCTGATCGGATCATCTGATAAGCGGCTTAGCGGCTTAGAAAAAGGGGGGGAAAGGAAAAAAAAACCAGCAGGAACTCGCAAGACATTGTTGTCTTGCGAAGCAAGCCCATAGGAAATTTGTTTTGTGAAGCACCTCCAAAACGGAAAACTCTTTCGTCTAGCGAGTTTTCCGTCTTGTGAGGCATTCATCTTGCGGGGCACCACTGTATGGATTTACATTTGCAGTGAAATTGGAAAAGGTCAGTGTAATTTAGGAGCATTTCTTATGGCACCTCCTCCTCACTTCATAGCAGCAAGAGATTGAGGTGGTCATGAGATATGGACTGAAAAACTGAACGGAGTAACAACCTTCCTGCACTCTTTAAATTTATTATTTGCCCCCCAATCCTTTCTCTGTATGATTCTACCCCCCCCCCCACACACACTGCTTTATGAATACTTATTTTAAATAGTTTTAATAACACCCTTCATCAAACTGGTTCTAGGTTCAGTAGCGAGCTGTGGCTCACGTATTTCTGATGTGTACAGAATCACAGAATTGTAAGTTGGAAGGGACCCAAAGGATCAAAGCCATCAAATACAGGAATCCTACGCACAGCGTTCTCTCGGTGGGCTTGAACCACCAACCTTCTGGCTCACAGCCAGCCACACTGACCTGTTTGTGCCACCTGAGATACTTCACATCCAGTTAGAACCTGAAATACTCCTAGTGTCTCATATAGTCGAATGAACTTGGGAGTCTGATGAGCAAAGCTGCTGCTGTCTTACTACAATAAATCATTTTAACACCTAAAGTGCTGCTGCCCGCTGAATGAAATAGTTGCTGTCATCCATCCCTTGAAGTTTTCCTGGTGTCTTCAGTCTGCTTCTTCTGTTCCTCTGAACTAAAAGCTGGAAACGGTGTTTTTTATTGAACTCTGTAATTCACATCTGTGGTGGTGTCACTACCCAATGTATAATCATGACCTCAACAAGTTGTCACATTTTCTTTTCCGCTGTTCTTGTGGCCAAGTTTTTATACCAAGACACACCTCTGAAAGCCACAACCGGTACCTTCTGCTCTAAATAAAACCTGGTGTTGGCCAGTTGCAGAAATGCAGCTCAATTCAGACAAATATAGTCATCCCTGGCAAGCAGACACGGGTGGGTTTTATGATAATTAACTAAACTATAGACAAGATCACTTCAATCTACCTAAAACCAAATCAAGCAGACAGTTACGTTAATTTACATGTGCCCAGAGGTCAACCAAAACAGGTTTACAACCCTTTCCAAAAGTGCTTCGGGCTTTGGAGTGGTTTGGGCTTTGGAGTGCCTACACTGGAAGAGAAAAATTGTCGTCCTGCCCCTGTACACTTAACGTATGCTACCTGCCCCTGCCTCTAAACAGTCATGCATTAGCAGGTTAGCATGGTTTGCAAAGAAAAAGCTCCTGTATATGGGCTTCCATGCTATTGGAACACCAGATTGGGAATAGGCTTTTCCTTTGCAAGGCTAGGAAGCTTGCCAGGCACAGGAATAAGAGCATGAGTGTGATGCTCCCTTCATGAGTTAATCTTGTGCTAGTTTTTTCTACTTACAAGGGTCATCTAGTCGAACCCCCTGCAATGCAGGAATCTTGGCTAGATCATGCATAACAGATGGCCATCCAATGGCTGCTCAAAAACCTCCAAGAAAGGATGGTAGAATGGAGAGCATCACTTCACTGCAAGTGAGGGGGGTGCATTTTTTTTAAAAAAAAATCTAGAATAAGAAAATACACACACAGCCAGAACGTTTATAGACCAGCTCCACCCCTGCTGTGCTAATTTTCTACTTGCAAAGAGAGATTTCATTCTTTGAGGCAGAAAACATTCACACAAAAATGCAATCCGCCCTACATCCTGTTGTACCACCTCCAGCCTCCTTATTAAACATTACCTGACATACTCAGAAGGTAAAATTAAAAACCCCTCGATTTCCCAAGAACAGTTTATGTGCTTCTTCATCAAACGCAGGCATACCAAGCTAAACGTCCAGTCACAAAACATAATAGCCGATTTGCATTCCTCACAGTGGGAAGCATATTTTTAAGGCGCCTCGCCGAAGGAAATTGCAAAAACTAGTCTCGCACCCTACTGTCATGTGGGGTTTATTAACAAACGTGGTTCACATATTCACAACCTAAGTGTAGAGGCTGCAGCATTCCCATCTCAAGAGGGGCTTGTTCTTCGCAGCAGTTCAGCATTGCAAGAGGGGGCATCCTAAGCGCCATCTCTGTGCCTCTGCCCTGGCTCGTTATCCCAGATCTGCAACCGTATTTAGGGGGACATAAAAGGATGAAAGGTGGCGCTGTGTGTTAAACCACAGAGCCTAGGACTTGCTGATCAAAAGGTCGGTGGTTCGAATCCCCGCAACAGTGTGAGCTGTTGCTTGGTCCCTGCTCCTGCCAACCTAGCAATTCGAAAGCACATGAAAGTGCAAGTAGATAAATAGGTACCGCTCCAGCAGGAAGGTAAACGGCGTTTCCGTGTGCTGTTCTGGTTTGCCAGAAGCGGCTTAGTCATGCTGGCCACATGTACGCTGTACGCCGGCTCCCTCGGCCAATAAAGCAAGATGAGCGCCACAACCCCAGAGTCATCCACGACTGGACCTAATGGTCAGGGGTCCTTTTACCTTTAAAAGGATGAAAACACGCATAGATATATTTCAACTCTCCCAACAGTTTGACTCCATCCCTCAAAGGTGCGCTCCTCCAGTCTCCTGAGATCATAGCACAGCATTGCTAAAAGTTGGAGGGTCGTATCTGAAGTCTAAACCCCTTGGCAACAGCAAGGACTCTTTTACTGAACCTGGGGCTCGAACCCACAAAACCCCGTTGACATCTGGGATAGCTCAGTCGGTAGAGCACGTGACTCTGACATCGGAGGGTTTTGTGGGTTCGAGCCCAAGGTTCAGTAAAAGATTCCTTGCTGTTGCCAGGAACATATATATATATATATATACTGTATATATATGTTCAGGAACATATACATATATATATATATATGCGCGTGTGGAGTTTCTAAAAAAATAAAATAGTACCTTGATAGTAATACCCCCCCAAAAAAGGGGGAGAAAGCTTTGGGGGGAGTCGATGCCTTTTCACAACTCCCTTTTCTAAAAAAAAATATTATTATTATTCCTGACGAGGCTCTGTGGAGTGTGAGGAGGCGCTATCTCCCTCCGCCGGCTTCCCGCTTGAGCCGCCAGGCCGCCGGCCGGGGATTCCTCTCCCCTTCGCGGCGGCTTCCGAGCGGAGGCGGGACCGGGAAGGCGGGCGGGCGAGCGGGCGGGGGGTCTCCGCCGTCTCCTCCTCCTCCTCCTCCTCCGCGGCCTGGCCTGCCTTGTTCCCTCCCACCCGCCCGAGTGGAAGATGGCGGCGGAGCGCAGCGGCAGCCGCGGTCTCGGCGCGCGGCCTGAGGGACCCGAGCAGCGGCCCGAAGCGGCCCGGCCCGTGGGCCGAACCTAGCGAGGCCGGCGAGCGGGCAGTTCTGGCGGCTCCAGCTGCTGCTGCTGCTGCTGCCCGGTGTCGTCGTCTTCTCCGCCGCCTCAGGTGAGGGGAGCGGCGGCGGGGCCGGCGCAAATAATACCAGCCGGGATTTGTCTTCAGCTCTGAGGGGGAGCCGAGCGAGCGTGGGTTGCCGAGGAGGCCGCGAGGGTAGACGGAACGGGATGGTGGTTTCGCCGGGCGCCCGGGTTGGCGGTTCTCACGTTCTTCCCCTGCGCCCGTGTTTCTGCTCCCGTGTCCCCTCTCGGGTCGGCGTGGCGTATCGGCTTCCAATGTCGGGAGGGGGAGAAAGAGCCCGGTTCAAATCCCCTGCTCAACCCCGAAGCTGACGGGGTGACCTTGTAGGGAGCCTCGGTGGCTCAGCCTAAGCTACCTCGCAGGCTTGTTTTATTATTATTAATAATAATTATTTATTGCTATAGATATATCCGTAGCCAGACTCGTTGGGCTGCAGCCCAAGTCTATGGACAGCACTGGGGAATTGGAACAGATCAATAGGTTATCTTTTTAGTCGTCTTGGTCTCGAGCTGCTTAGGGCTTTGTATCTTGAGCAAAGGGACACCTTCTATATATACTGTACATAAAGAGAGGGTTTAATTGATTCTCAGTTACAAACGACTCCGATAGAAAGAGAGGGGGAAATAAATAATACTGTACCCACAATAACCCACAACAGGTTGGAGTACAGAACCCTCACCCCCTCTAAAGGGGGGGGGGATATAACAGAAGCAAATCCCAGTTGAGGTTCATTGGATGTGCAGCGGTCAGATAAAAGTGTCCTTTCACAGGCTTGTTGTGAGGAGGAATACCCATATTTGGGTAATATGGCTCCTGGAGCGACGACAAAATTGCCCACCCTCCAAATATCTTAAACCTTCAGTAGGTACTTGTATCAGTACCTGTATAGGTTTATTCAGGGATTTTTTTCAGCCGGAAGTCACCGGAACTCAGTTCCGGCACCTCTCAGGTGGGCGCCATTGCCATTATCAGAGAACAAGGTGAGTTCCGGCACCTCTTTTTCTGGGGGGGGGGGGAAGCACTGGGTTTATTACAGTGGTACCTCTAGTTACGAACTTAATTTGTTCCGGAGGTCCGTTCTTAACCTGAAACTGAACTAGAGGCGTGCTTTCGCTAATGGGGACCTCTTACTGCCGCTGCGCCGTCGGCACACAATTCTCGTTCTCATCCTGGGGCAGATTTCTCAACTCGAGGTAACTCTTCCAGGTTAGCGAAGTTTGTAACCTGAGGCATTTGTAACTCAATGTACCACTGTTGTTGTTGTTGTTATGCACCCCCTTGGCTCAGCTACTGTGCAAGAGAACCTCCCACACTGCCCTAAATCCAGCACCGAGAATCCAGGCAAGGAGGATGCACTATACCCCATGCTGTTTTTTCCAGCAGCGCTGGACCCACTGGAGGATGGCCAGTTACTGGACATGCACATATAGGGAGAGGCACTCCCTCAAATATTTTAGGTGTGTTGAGCACCAGGTAAGAGAACTAAGAGGAAACAGCAATCAGGTGTGTAGGGAATCTGATTGGGTTTCAGTGGGTGCGTGAGGTTAGTGAGAAAAAGAAACATGTATGAGATGAGAGATCGTAGAGAGAGTGCAAGAGAGGAGATATTGCTCACTGGTGGGACACATGCTTAGAAAGGATGTCTTGCAATAGGCCTTGTAAAGACTTTAAAGGGTTGCTGCCAGTTTGAGTGTGCTGTACAGGCTGGGCCTAGACTAACCAGCAGCCTGACTCTATATAAGATTGTTTGATATTTTCATAAATGTTTTAGATTAGACATTTTACTTTCTTACAATGCAATCCTAACCATGTCTACTCAGAAGTCCTATTGAATTCTAATGGGGTTAGTAGATTTGCAATGCAGCTGTACTTACTTAATGTAAGAATTTCTACTTCACATTTAAAATAATTCCCAAGGGGGATTACAACACAGAAATCAAAAGCAGAATAAAAACATTAAACACACCCCTAGAAGTATCAACATCTGTAAAGTAGTAGCCCAATCTGAAATAAAACTTGATTAAATTAAAGGGTTGGAGGGGGGGATCTTTGGCTGGTGCAAAAATTACATTGAAGTAAGCATGGACAGCATCCAGGTTGTTGCCACAAGAAGACCCTATCCCTGGTAGCTACCCATCTCCTCAGATGAGGTGGGAACCTGGAGTAGCGCCTCCATTGAAGATGGACAACCACATGTGGAGATAGATGATCCTTCACGTACCCTGGTCCCAAGCTGTATAGGGGTTTAAAGATCAACACAGCACTTTGAACTGAGTCCACAAATGGCCCAAAAGCCAGTGCAGCTGATGTAGTTCAGTTATGATAATAATTTCCAGACCTATACAGCTACAACTGTGTGTGTGTGTGTGTGTGTGTGTGTGTGTGTGTGTTTAGCGGCTTATTGGACTGGATTCAGCTGTTGTAACCACAAGTGAACTGTTTACTCTGTCCTGCTTTGCTCGCTGTCGGTCTCCCTATCTTTTTCTTCTTGCCTGAGAACACCAGCTTTACACTGCTGGCACGAAAGAGCCTTGCCCCTGCTGCTCTGACTGACAGCTGTGTTGGTCTTGGCTTGCAGGGGAGAGCAGGAAGAGCCCCAATTGCAGTTCTGTGTAAGAGGAGGGTTGGTTGTGGGAGAAGTAGCAAAGCAGGTAAGGAATATACAGCATGTTCTGTACGCTGCCCCCCCCCCCCAGCACTTTGAGGACACAATGGTAGCAGAGAACAAGTGCTTTTCCACCTTCATCACTGCCACAGAGTAAGCATAATAATGGCTTGCTATGATTTCATGAGACTTTGAGTGAGTTTTCCATCTCTTCTGGCCCAGCCATTTGTGGAGATAGGCACATGTTCTTTAAGTTTTTTCATAGGGAAGATGAAAGAGTGCTTTCCATCTTCTGTTCTCCTTGATGCCCCATTAGTACAATCTTGGGAGTTGTGGTTCCAAAGGAATGTGTTGGGTGCCATTAGGCTTGGGATAAGGTAATGGTACTTGATTATTATTTGAACTTCTAGCTTGCCCCAGGACTTGGGATAGGGAGCAAAACTAGAATAACCAGCAAAACCAGAATAGATTCTAAAAGAAAATGTTACCAAGTTGTGAACTAATGAGCTAAAGTTTGTTCTCTTCTCCACCCTCCTGGAGGACTGGGATAATTTGTCTCTGGGGATTCATTTCCCCCCCAAAAAGTATGTGTATATCTAATATTTGTCTCATCTGTCCCTTGCCGCTTTTGAGTTTTGCTGATATATTTTTACCAGCCTATGTTTTCAGCAACTAATGAGCTCTGATTTGCTGCTGTTTCCTTTCATCAGGTGCTTTTTATTGCTTTTCTATGTTGCTTTTAGTTCTACATTTTAAATGTAGTCTCTCATTGTAGGAAAGAACCTCAAAATTGTAGCTTAGATGGAAGTGCTATTGATTTGAATTTATATTTCTTTAAAATGGTTTGGTTACTGCATTGCCTAAGCATGTGTCATAACAGGGAGACTTGAAGGAATTCAGAGCAAATGCTTGGATAGTGATATTACACATTTCAACTACAACTTTCTTTCCATTTGAATATTTGTGTGGATGTGCCCTCCCCATCCCCTTTTGTTAGATATGGTTCATGGCAGCTGTAAATTCTTCACAGAAGGATATATAAGAAATAAAACAAAGAACTTGATTCTAGGGTTGGCATGTAAGTCAATCAGTTGCCTATTTCCCCACTGTCAACCTTTCTTATTTAATTATACTGTCTTTTGTCTGCAATAACAGGAGCGAGTTCTGTTTGTCTCCTAGCCTTGCATTAGTTGAGGCCATGCTGAGTAGTATAGTATAGCTTCTAGAAGCCACATGCTATAACTGCAAGCATCTCTGCAAGATACAGTGGTGAAAGGTCATGGCTTTAAAGGTCACATTTTTAAAAAAGGGTTTGTGTCAAGTCTGCTCCAGAATAAAAATGAACGGGTGAAATTCTGTATCTGTCCATCAGTGGAACAGACAAAAAAAAAGGTTCCTCCCTCCTTCAGCTCTCACTGTGCCCCTCAGATACACTCCAGATACTTGGTGGACCTTTCAGAGCAGATGCGGGTGGGGATTCAGGGAAACAAGTGGAAATTGAAATGCTATTCAGAAGTACTTGAAAATTTTCTTGTGAATGTCATTCTGGTTTTAGACAGAGAGTACTGCTCTTCACTTCGTCATATTTCTATTTTGTTTGTGAACATCTAGGGACATCATGTAGATGACACCCACTTACATTTTTTCACTCTTGTTAAATTCTGGATGTATAGTTGGTCTTGGAATGAATGCTAGAAGATGATACGGAATCAGTGAGGGATGAAATTGAAGCCTAATTGGGACACAACAGGTTATGTTGGTAGGACAGTGTAGCTCTAGAGGTTTGTAGTTTTTTGCTTGCCTGGGCAAGGTTATACTTTCCTTGAAGTTGCATAGAAGGGTTTCCTGTGCCACACTTTTCTCCTGAATTGTCCAAGGTATCCTGAGCTGTCATTTCTTTCTAACAGGGACCTGATCCCAGCCATACCTTCTTTGGTTAACACCACATATTGACTCCTGTAATGTCAGTTGTACACGGGGATGCCATTGAATAATGTTCGGAGGCTGCACCTAGTGCAGAATGCTACCTTTCAGCAAGTTCAGACCTGCCTCAAGGAACATCAAGACTTCTCTCGTGACCCAACTGCAATGACTATCTATAATATATGCTTCCATTAAAGGCTATCCCAAGACATTTTGGCACCTGAGGTGAGCCGCAAAAATTTGCGCCCCCACCCCAAGTCAGGGAAGATGATATAAGTGAAGTTCTACATCAGGAACCAGATGCGAATAAAGATCTAAAGAGGGAACAACAGTGAAAGGAGAATAGCAGCACCTCCTATTTGCCAAGAGGCCTCTGTAAAGGCCAGATCTGCTGCCCCTGTGGGTCCTGCCACCTGAGGCTGTCAGCTCACTTTGTCTCATGGATGGGCCCGGCCCTGCTTCCAGCCCCAATTCAATGTACTCATGATTACAGTATCTTTAAATCTCTTAAAGATCTAGAGCCTACAACCCATTTGAGAGCACCTCATTCCCTTAAATCTGTAGGGAAGGCATTTTTCTTTTGCCGTGGGAAGTCTGCAAAACCACAGATTAGTGTCTTCTTTGTGGCTGTGCCCATGCACTGAAACGTGTTTCGATCAGAAGTGTGTCTGGCCACTTCACTCAGAAGGTACCTGGAGGGTCTTTTGGGGACTGCAGCTGGAGGTGGATGGGAATTTAGGGAAATGGCATGGGAGAAAGATTAAATCCATCTCCCCCCAGCACCTCTGTACTGATCTAATTCAGAGCCACTGTGACCGCTTTTAGTTAAAATTGCAGTACGATCCCCAACTTGTCCTTTAGCTACTGCTCAAAGCAGCAGTTCTCAAAGGCTTTCCTTATCCCTTGCCTTTCCTGCAAGAGCGTAAGAAGAATCCTGCTGAATTAGACCAAAGTATACTGTACTTCAGCATTTAGTGGGAAACCCCAGTGCAGAATACAAGCATTCTCGCACTCTCCTCGTCCCAATCGCCAGCGATTGGTATTCAGAGGCGTGTTGCCACTAGTACTGCAGGTAAAGGCAAGGAAAGCTGGAACTGGCTTCAAGGTGTGGGGAGCCTTGAAGCAGCAACTCCCCAAACTTTTCTTTGCTCCCACCCACCCTGACTGAAAAAGGCAAGGAGCAAGGTACTTGCCTTTGATCAACGCAGCGAACTTAATAAATAAATTATTTAATAAATAGATAGACTAACAGGACATGAATTTGCTGAACAAATTTTTAAAAGGGATACAAAAATGGGAGACGCGAGGGAGTCAGGAAAATAAGTTAATCAAAGAGGAGAAATTAAGAAGGAGGGAATTTTTGTCTTTTTATATGTGCTTTTTTCTTTTCTTTTTTGTGTCTAATGTCTGTATTTTTGTATTTTGTAATTTTGTATCTTTTTCGTTTTTTGTATTTTTCTAAACTTTTCTATTGATAAACCTAATAAAATATTATTAAAAAAAATAAATGAAAAAGGCAAGGAGCAAGGTAACCCTCCTTACTTGGGAGCCCCTACCTCAAGGCACTTGGAATACCATGAAGCAGTGGTTCCAAGATGGGCAGCACATTCTTTGGCACTGTTCAGCTGCATCCTGCTCAACTAAGGGAAGGATTATGAGAGGGGGAAGTTTAACCCCTTGTCCCAGTGGATCTTCTCTAACCCTGATGCCAGGAAGACTGGAAAATAGCTCAGCGGCAGTGAAAAGAGGGAGGGGTGCTTTGTTGGGGATCCTGCGCAGCTAAGTGAGTGTGTGTATGTGGGTGTATATGTTTGTGTGTGCTGTGTATGGGTGTATGCATGTATATGTGGGGGGTGGTGTCTGGGGTGCCCCCCCCCCGAAGGTTGACTGCTCAGGATTGTTGCCTCTCCTCTTTTAATCAGGGTAATAGGTTATATTAAATTGATCCCAACCCATTTTTAAATCAATGGTTTAACTGATTAAATATTAATAGATTTTATTACTAATTAACATATTTCACTCTTAGCACAGCCTCCTAGTGGTGCCAGAATTAAAAATAATTGATGGCACATTTTCAAAGCTAAGCAGGGTCCAGTATGGTTTCAAATTGGGTGTGGGACCATGTGTTGAGATCCCTGTATTGTCATGTGGTGGACCTGCCCCAAGGTGAAAGACTTCTGGGAAAAGATTTACAGTGGTGCCCCGCAAGACGAATGCCTCGCAAGACGGAAAACTCGCTAGACGAAAGAGTTTTCCGTTTTGGAGGTGCTTCGCAAAACGAATCTCCTATGGGCTTGCTTCGCAAGACGAAAATGTCTTGCGAGTTCCTGCGGGTTTTTTTTCCGTTTCCCTCCCTTTTTCTAAGCCGCTAAGCCGCTTATCAGCTGATCCGATAAGCTGATAAGCCGCTAATAGCGCTAATCCGCTAATCCGTCATTGGGCTTGCTTCGCAAGACGAAAAAACCGCTAGAAGAAGAGAATCACAGAACGGATTCTTTTCGTCTCGCGAGGCACCACTGTATAATGAATTGAAAAAAATGATGAAATATACATTTATAAAGAAACCAGAGGCCTTTCTTTTTGGAATAACAGGTTTGGAATTGCCCAAGAAGGATGTTAAATTATTTTTGTATGCCACAACTGCCGCTCAAATCTTACTAGCCAAGAAGTGGAAAACGCAAGAACTACCAACTGTGGAAGAATGGCAGATGAAGATGATGGACTTTATGGAACTAGCTGACCTTACTGCTTAAAAACTATTGCTTTAGTAATATATAATCAGATAGAACCAAGGTTTATTTAATTGGGTCATACGCCTATCCATTTTGATTTGTGCTTTTTTTCTTTAAAGAATCATGGTCAGAAAATGTTCTTTGCCATTTTTGTCAAATTCCAATGTAAACATCTAAATCTCAAAAAATGGAATAGCATTGCTTAGCACCTTCACTGTGATGATGATGATTTATATAGCCTGTTCTTTACGCTAAAGTCACAATGATTTCAACTGAAACCTTAAAAACAGTTAAAACATATTACAATCACAAAAGTAGATTGGGTCTGAGAAATATACATCTTATTAATACACATGGTACATTAATGCCTTCTGGAACAGCTTCTTTGAATGTGTTTCTAATTGTGCCATACAGAATTGCTCTCTTCTGATGACATTTGGGTTGCTGTTCTTAGTTACAGTACTGCAAAAGTGGAGGCTAATTTGTTGTCTATGGGCACATCTCATTCTTCCCATACAGTCCTAGATTTCACTTTATAACAAATGCTGACTGCAAAATAAAAAGAAAAAGCCATATTATATTCTGATAGACAGTCAGTAGCTATATACTAGTTTGCGTGTTTGTAGACTGTGCAAGAGTGGTGCACACATGTCAGGAAGTAGCTACAGCGAGCCTCAGGGTCACATAATCCCACAAAAGCTGGGAGGAGGTAATTGAAAGCTGTTGCTTTTAGTTAGCCACAGTTTCCTGTGTGATCCAAACTGTGAACTATGGGCAACACAAACTATGGTTAGTTTAAAGCCAGCCAGCCTCAGAAGCCATGGTTTGAAATTGGCTTGTTTTAAATTAAAACTTCATTTCCTCAGCTGTGAGAAAGGACCCTGGGGGAGCTCACGAGCGCAAGGCTCATTGTGGCTCATTCCTTCTCATTCAGGAATGTGAGACGGTTTAGTGTAGCATGTTAACTCTTGTCTTAATTGTCTCATATTGGGACACGGCATGAAAATATCCTCATTAGCAGGGCTGTTCAGAAAGTGCTCTTTGTTTGACCTGATGATCTCTATGTATTTTAGTTGGATACCTTATTCTTGCATTGTTTGTGGCTTGTGATATAAAGGTACCGGTAGTTCTTCAATTCCATAGCAGCATGTTATCTAATAATTAGGCTTCTCTCTTGATTATATTGAAAGAAATTGTTGTTAGGGCTCCAATGCTTAATTGATTATTTAAAAAAAAAATAAATGGTTTTTAATCAGCTGAATGGTGCTCCTGATAAATCGTTTTAAAAGCCTATTATTTTGAGTACAAGTACTTGTAAAAACTGCAGATGGCAAGTACCATCTTAAGAAGAATTTCCTCTTGCCTCTTCTATAAACTACCTTGCATTTCTCATAAGATGGAAATAGCTAATAAAAGTTTGCATTGGGGCGCTAAAAAATTAAAGACATCTTTATGGTGGATTGATGACATTAAAAGGGGCATGTTCTCTGTCTTGGTTAGTCCTAAAACCATATTTGTTGCCTTGATACATTGTTCCTGTTCAATATTTCTGCACAGATCACCTTGTGTATATTAAATGCTAATCTACTGCAAACATTGTGGCATCTTTGTGTTGAATTTGGCTCCATTCCCAAATGTGCCTGCATATTTTCAGTGCAGCTGTTCTTTCTTCAATTGGAAAAAGATCTGAATTGCAGGTGAAAATATCAGCAGAACCTAAATGTGGTCCACCTACGTACTTATTTGTGTTGCCTAATGCTGTAGTACCTGGAAAATAAAACTAGGATTGTGTGTACCCACTCAGTAATTGTGTGAATTCAAAGAGAGTGCTTTGCTCCCACATAGTTGTGCATAATATAGGTATAATGTGTTCATAGGCTTAATTATAATGTGTGCTCTTGCAGTTTCCCTTATAGTATTTCTGGTACATCTACCCTTACATGCACTGGGTTTGAAAGTGTGTAGTAAACTGGCCAGGGCATTTGAATGCTGTGGGTGGCAGGAAGCAGACTGCTCTGCCCTCCCCTCATGATTCCTGGTGCCACAATTGCCACTTCTATGCATTCAAGTGGTCTTTTGGGGTTGAAGGGAATATTCTTTGATTTACTTTTTCCCTTAAGGTTATGTATGTTTAAGATAGAAAAAAAAGTGTAGAGCAGATTAGGAAATATTTTTGTTAGGTTTCTGAGTGTAGTGAGGCTAAGAAACGAATGCCAAGGACCAGCTGAAGAACTAGTATTAGCCATAGTTTTCACGCAGCTGAAAAAATGTTGTCTCATAAAATATTGCTAGTTACCCATTGAACCTGTTTTGTGGATTGAAAGCTATTTCTGGAGTAATAGGTTAGTCATCTTAAAATTATAAAAAGCACTTTCCATAAATAAGTTTGACTTCATAATCTCGATATAAAAGAATTACCTTTAAAAAACAGCAACAACTTTTTATTGAACAACTCCAGACTCTGCTAGTAATTTTCATTGATCTGAAACCCTGGTGCTTTTGAAGCTAATGTCCAGCAATTCCAGAATGTGTACATAAATTGAAATTGCCAGGTTGATTTAGCCCTCCATTGATAGAATAATTGACTGTATCAGTCCAGTCTTTAAACTAAATGCACCCTAAGGAAGCCATACAAATAAAATAGCTGGCAGAAGTTATCATGCAATTACATGTTAAAAATGTATAAATCATGCTTTCATTGAGAACTTCCCATTTCCAATAAAACAATATAGTTGCACCAAAATAATCAGTCAACAATCTCACTGTGTACATACACCAGCAGGTATGGTGAGTGTGATGTAACTGATCATGTTTTTAAAACATAAAACAAATAGTGTATGCGTTTAAAAAACAGTGGGGTCAATTATATCATGCAAATGAACCTACCTGGACCCTGAGAACATCTTCTGAGGCTCCTCCACGAGAGGTCAGGAGGGTGGCAACACGAGAACGGTCCTCTGCAGTGGCTCCCCGCCTGTGGAATGCTCTCCCCAGGGAAGTTTGCTTGGTGCCTTCACTGTACACCTTTAGGCGCCAGGCAAAAACGTTCCTTTTCAACCAGGCCTTTGCCTGACTTGATCTACACCCTATACCTTTTTTTAAAATGCTGGCTCTTTGGGGTTTTTTTTTATTGGGTTGTTGGTTTCGTTTTGATTTTATGTTTTTGATATTTTATATGAACTGCCCTGAGACCTTTGGGTATAGGGCGGTATTGTAAATGAATGAATGAATGACCCTTGTGGTCCCTTACAACTTAACAATTATATATGTGCAATTATCACGTGTTGTGAATTACTGGTAATATTTTACAGTATTATAAACGGCTTAGAGATTTCTTTGAAGCTTGAAGCAATATATAAATTACCTAAAGAAATAAAAATAATGCACTATGCAAATATTTCTGTTAACAGAGGAAAGGGGTCAGGTTGAAGGTCTTTGTCAGATAGTTGCCATTAAGGGCTCATCCGCTCTGTGGATTTGAAGCCGCTTGTGCGTTTTGTGTGTGTGTGTGTGGTGTCCACACAACATCTTCCTCATCCAGTTGGCAGTCCATACCTGCCCTCCTCCAAATTCAGATTTCCCTGATTTGGTAAGAATCTGAAGAAAATCCATATAAAATTGCATCTTGCCCAATTGCGGATGCCCTGAAGCACATTGTGTGGTCTGGAGTTCTTTTTTCCACATGTGTGGTGACATTCTGCTAGCTGCTGTCTGTTGCTACACCCACTACTTCCATTTTCTTTCCATCAGCCCAAAGGGAAGGATTCAGCCTTCCCCTTTCCACTGGTTGTTGCTGAAGGCACATTTGCGGTATTTTTATATTTAAAACAGCTGATTTGTGCAAAAGGGTTCTTGCACAAAACAGCTGTATTAAAATTAAAAATAAAATTTGCCCTAGAAGATACAGGAGGGAAAGGAAGCTGCAGCCTCATGCCAAATCCTTGCCTGGCTTGGCGTAACACACACAATTATTATTATTTTTACTGTTCTTTTATGCAGATCTAGTGTATCAGAAAACCTGTATTTCAGAAATAAATAAGAAAAGCGTTCTGGCACAGGTAAGCAGATATCTCCATGTAAGCCCACAAGGGACCTCAGGCTCCTTGGCTTGGTGCAACACACACATTTTAAAATAATTATTTTTTCTGACCTTTCATGCAAATTTGATCTCTCTCTCTCTCTCTCACTCTGTGGGCGTGCCTGAAAAGGTAAACAGATACCGGATTATTTGTGGGCACCTGGTTTTGGAACACATATATTTATTATCAGTGCTTTTTTCTAAAAAAAATGTTTAGGGTACTCTGATTTTGACTCAAGAAAATCACCGTTTTATAGCGCAAATTGGGAAAAAGAAATACAGTAAATGGACAAAAGTACAGAGATTCACAAAATGTTTAGGGGTATGTGTACCCCTGCGTCCTCCCAGAGAAAAAGCACTGTTTTATTATTATCGTCGTTATTATCCTACTTTTTCATACAAATCTGCTACTTTGGAAAATAAAATAAAACAAACCTCCAAAATGTTTTCAAGTTGCTCACACAGCTAAACAGATACCTGCACACATACACTTAACAGTCCTCAGATTTCCAGAACATCTTGATGGGAGAGGGCAGCAGACAGCACAAATGAATCCCATCAAATCCCACACGCTAGTATGGATATAGGAAATATCAAGATAGATTATGGAGGCATAATATTGAAAGTGCAAAAGTGCACACAGAAACAGTGACCCTTGTAGACCTGAGTGTAGACACAGCCTGTGTCTGGCAACTTGCTAAGGTGAACATGCAGGTAACTTGTAAACATACAGATGCAGTTGAAGTCACAGTGACCCAACAGCCAGTTAGTAAGTATTGTGCAAAATGGTCACTCTTATGGGCATGGGAGTGTTTTCAACCTAACTGGGGAAAAATACGTAAATAATTCAGATTTATAAAGGGGTTTGGTAAGCTTGTGGGTTTCTGTTGACCCCAGTACCATTTCTAGTGATATTAAGGAGAATGTGTAATTTGTCTGCAGAAAATAGACAAATTATTGTGCAGCAAGCATTTCTAATCTGCCTTCTGCTATGCACACCCTTGCCATTTCACCTTCTGTGCTCCCTATTTCACAGAAATTGGGGGCAGGGTGGGGCAGGCTGGAGGCTAAGTTATCTGTAAACATGAAGAATGATGAAACCATTTCAACATGGTATTATGGGGTCACTTTAACCTTCAGCACCCTGTGAGTCTGCAGCCTGCTAGCCACTATGTGATGCCTTTCTCTCTGGAGCTACGGTATATTCGGGTGGGAGGGAAATTATTTCTATATTCATCTGTTATGGAACCTGCCTGATTTTTTCACAGCAGCCAGTTGGTCAATGATCAACAGGTGTGAAACAAATGTGTTGATTGTTGACCAACTGGCTGCTGTGAAAAATCAGGCAGGTTCTGTAACAGATGATTCTAGATGTCTCTCCAAAGGTTTAATTGGGTTGGGCTGCTGTTTTTGCCTCCCAGGTTGGTTTGGGTTGGCTCCGGGTTACTCTGTCTCCTGAACGCTTGCATGTCTGGATCTTGGAACTTTCTTGCTTTGCTTGCAAACTGTTCACCTAAATCTTGGATTCATTGTATGATAGTAGCCTAAACTGGCATGCCACTGAATTTGTTGATCGTTTATAGTCAACAGATTGCCTATAGTTTGACCACGGTAGGTGGAAATTTAACTTTTTTATTTAATTAAGGGCCCCGTAAGGGGAGATTGCCCCCTAGCTCTTACAACAGTTGGTGGCAAACCTAGCAGCACAGTAAAAATTACCTTGCTGACCATCTGCTAAAACTTCAGGAATTTTGCTACCAGAAAAGTTGCTGCTTTGGACTTTCCATGACTTTTACCTTGTTTGCTGTGGAATTCAGGGAGTACTTTCTCCATGTGATCTGGTGTTTCAAATAATGGGTGTTCCTTTCATAAAGAAATTTTAATTCCATTTGTTACCCCAAGCTAACCTTGATAAAAGGCAAAGAGAATTGTTCACTGAATTATTATTTATAGAAACCTTATCTAATATTGTTAGCAAGTTATACTTTATTTCATTTCTAAGTTTCACAAAAACAGTGGGCTCCTTCATTTTTTGTGATGAGCACAAATATTGATCCATTTGATTATATTTTTCTTGACCTAGTAAAATCAACACTTTACATTGATATCAATTGATATAATATGGATTGATTGATTGATTGATTGATTATTATTAATATTGGACCATTATTTCACAAAATTGACTGGTCAGTTGATTTCATGAGCCCCTTGACTCCACCAGTATCTGACATTTGGCAAGCCCAAATGGAAGAGGAGGAAGGAGAAGGAACAGATGGGGGGCTGGAAGACTGGCATCCAGGGGTGGAGGGAGGAGACTCTAGATGTCAGAAAGACAGAAGAAGATCTGCTGGCTCTCTCCACTGCCCCTTTTGCTGGAATGCAAGGAGGGGGGAGGACCAGTCAGAGGGAAGGGATGAGCAGGAGGAGATGGCAGCAGAGCTGGGGGCAGAGGGGCCCTGGCTGAGTCTTGTCACCAATAACTGGGCCACCTTGCTAAGTGGAATGAGATGCACCTGCCCAGCAGGAACAGACATGTACACACACAGCAAAACCATAGGGCAAAAGAGTCTTACGAGTGCTCATCTTTAAAAGCTTGAGGGAATGGACATGCTCAGGACATCTTTGCACCTTCCATACAGTTAAGAACCTCTTGCTTTATTCATTTACATTGGAATATTGATTCTGGACCTTGTGCTTGCTGCTGAGCCTATGCTGCTGTTAGCCTGATTCAATCTCTCTTCCTTACTTTCCAGCGGGATTTATTGTTGTTTTGTTTTCGGACAGGAGCCTGATGGCTAACCAATTCTTTTGTTATTATTGGTCAGAGTTCAGTAACCTGGTTTGCCTGAGTGCAAGGGCTAGCCTCCCTGTGTATCCTTCTGATACTTCCCATGTTTGCCCACCTGGAGTTGAAAAGTCTCCCCCCCCCCACGAATCTAATGTTGCTTATGTGTAAGACATCTGTTGGTTTGTTGCTATTGTGTATGTTACCCCATGTGTGTATGTGTAATGCTGACATAGACCTTGAACGCTCTTGTTTATGTACAACTCAGTGATGCTGTATTAATAGGCACTGTTATCACCTACAATACCTTAAGAGGCATGGCAACTATGAGAAGAATTCATATGCAAAATCATCAAAAGTCTTTATTAGTATTATTTTATTTTAAAGGCCTTTTAAGGTCTTACAGAGGTGAAAATATGAAAGATGAGGAAGGGTTCCATAGATGTCTTGTGCCCCAGATCATGTTATCTTGACTGTGGAGTGACTAATTACTCTTTTCAACATGGCTCATACAAGTAACTAAGACATTGAACATAACAAGTGTTTTCATTTCTTTGGATTACCCATTTTAGGAATTTTGTGTAATAGAAGCCTTAACATTCAGAGTGTAGCATCAAACTACATGCAGCTTGGTAATGCACCGGGCTTTTCCTGGCCATTTTATTGTTTTTACCGCTGGAGGGTTTTGCTGTGCTGTTTTTGAAAAAAAAACATTTTAACAATGGTTTGTGTTTTTCACAGGCTAAGTGGCTTAAAATAGCTAATTGCTTCTGGCATTTGACATGAGATGACAGCAGTAAATGTAGTCAGATCTCCTATTATCTCCTTAAAGTCAGACAATCAATTGTCCAGTGTTATATGTTTTCTCTGTAATAACTGAAGGAAAAGTTAGTTTCTTTTGGCTCCTTCCAGTGTGTGCTTCATTTTGTTTAGGACACTTTTTATTGTTCTTATACATAACCTTCACTGGTGCGGTTCCACCAAAGCGAGGACAAAAAAACCCCATGCTTGGAAAACAGTAAGAAACTGCCTTGGACTAAGTCATACTAGTGGTTTGCATAGGCTGGTGCTATCAGCCTTTGCTATACTCCTGGGCTGGACTTTGTTTTCTTAAAATCCTTTGTACGACAACATTTTTAAAGTTTGTATCTGTTTCTGGACCAGGCATGTACAAAATTGACTTGGATTTCCATGCTCAGGCTGTGGTTTCTATTTTTGAAGACTACTGACGTGTGAATGTGGATCATGTAATAATTCATAAAGGCACATGCATTGCAGGCCTTGGACCAGATATTCCATGGTTGTTTCTAGGCTGTTAAGCAACTGTGCCCAACTAGGCCAGCCGTTGTCTCCTCCTACCTGGGAGAACCATGAAGGCTTCCATATGTAAGGCTGGAACTTTGCCTAGGCAACAAGAGTCTCCACTGTGTCTGACTCTTAGCTCATGATTCCTGGCATCTGATTCTTGGCACTGACTGTAGTTATTTTGCAGACGTTTAAGATTTAATGTAGTTATCACAGTCTGTACTTTTTGCGTTTTACTTCCCTCTGACCTCACTGCTTACATTTTCTTCCTCTCTTTCTATATACCTGCCAATTTAGGATAACACTTCATGCATGAGTGTGACTGTCAGACCATTGAGTCGCACAACTAGGTCGGACTCTGTAACATGGGTCGCAAAGAATATGGTTATCTATTTGCTTCAGGGTGTTAACATTGACATATAAATATGCCAATGTCTCGGGACCTAAAAAAAACCCTTTCTGTCTACTGAAATAAAATATTATATTCATTTTTCACATGGTCTAGTCCTTCCCCTGCCCACCCTTTAATATTCTGAAGAGGGTCTCTTATCTAGGCTTCAGAAAGTAGCTGGAAGTGGGGAGTCAGAAAAAGGCCCTCCTTTCCTTCCACTGTGCAGTTTTAATCTGAAATCTTAGGTGTACTACTGCGCCCAGAGCTCAGAAACTGCCTGCACCAGTGAAATTCCCTTTCGCAAAATGTGCCTAGAGCAATAGGAGTTTCGAACACTGATTTGAATGATGGTTTTAGGTTTAACTAGTTCATTGTAAGATCTGGGATTTATATGATGAGGTTTATAAACATAATCAAATAAGTGTATCCAAAAGGTGGACAGTGGGACATGAAAGCTTATGCCATAGCAGGCTTAAATGTCCCCTAAGACTTAAATATTTTTGCAACAACAAACTTATCACTACTACTCTGGAAATAATTCAGCTCCAGCGGCTGCTATTTGGCAACGGTCATATCCATGCTGATTGGGTTTTGTGTTCACTTGTGGTATGCATAGTACTGTGATGTGTCTGCCGCTGACTCTCTTAAATTGCTTGACTTTCTGACCTTTGGCAAGGGGATGGGAGGGAAATAATTTCTTCTTTCCTTTGTTGTCAGGATGTATATATACCTATTCAGGAAACCACTTCACACATCTGACAAAGTAGGGTCTTATCCTAGAACGTTTTGCACCACTCAGGGTAAATGAGCCATTTAATAGCAAAATTAGTTATCAGTGTACACAGAGAGTTTAATTCAATTCACAAATTTATATAATTGTATAATATCCATCGTGTCATTCTTTTGTGTGGATCTTACTAGTAATAACATGATGGTCACCATCACAAAAGAAGACATTTCATTAACTCATTATTTATTTGACCAATTTCATTCTGTGAACTCTTAATTGGAAATGAATTTTTATTGGCTACAAAGCATGTAATAATAATAATAAAATTTATTTATATCCCGCCCTCCCCAGCCGAAGCCGGGCTCAGGGCGGCTAACAATAAAACAGTACAAAAGTACAGCACAAACAACACTCTAAAATAATTCATTATAAAATTAATTTAATGTACTGCTATTGTGCCCCCATAAAAAAGTGGATTGCAAAAACTGTTTACTTAACAATAGTTTCATACCACTTAGTTATAAACGAAACCTCTAAGCGGTTTACAAAGGATAAAATGTGGATCGCAAGCACCATTTTTACTTTATTTTAAGGCATTGTGAATCAGACTGTTTAATTACAACACATGTGATAATAACATTTAGGAAATTTGCTGTAGCTTGATTCCATTATCTTCCAGCAAGATTTAATAATTCGAGCAAACGCTTCTGAAAATGATTATGTGTGTAAGAAGTAAGAGACACGATCTTGTATGTGTCCACAAGAAAATACATCATAATGATACTTTTTATGGCCCAGGGGAAACTTAATAAACAATAGATAATATAGTAAAGCATAATGCAGCAATGTGAAACCATGTTTTATAAAAGGAATAATAACCCATATGCCAGGATGAAATGGTTTAATACACATCTTTGTCTGTCCCCCCCCCCCAAGAAAACCTCCCTCATGTCAAAAGCTATTACCCACAAGGATATGATACACTGTGCTTCCATTGTATGAAACAGTCCCCACATCTTAGAAATATCTGTTCCATCAATGTAGCTAATGACATGAATCACCTCAAAGCGTATATCTAATTCATCAGGATGTAAGTTTCAGCATCCATGAAGATCATTTCTGGGCATTAAGTGTTCCACAGTTTGTAAAAGCCTATGCTTTTTGCCTTATGCATTTTGTCAGGGGCAGGCAGGAGTCGGGGGGGGGGGGAGGCAGAGGAGGCAGGGGAACAGGAGGATGAGTCAGGGGAAGGGGCCAGCAATCGGTGAGGTTCTGTGAAACAGATGCTGGGGTTGGTGGAAGAGGGGAGTCAATGGGGAGACCAGGAGCCAGAGTATGGGGCAGGGGAGAGGAAGCAGGAGAATAATTTGAAGGAGTCTCAAAGGCAGAAAACCCCTCCCTCTGGGTAAAAATGTCTGTACAACCTAAAAATTTGCTTCATTTTATTTTTATTACTTTGGAAAACCTGATATGTTTTTCAAGATTCTGTGCCATCTATCAAATGATGCGTGTGGAAACCTTGATAATCCCCCCCCCCCCCGTATTTCCTCCCCTGTAAGTTGTAAGCATTTGATCATATTCTTTCTTTGCATTTTTATATAATGGTGATACATTTGTGTGCCACATTTATCTCCTTCAGATAAACTCATCGGCCCTTCTTGAAATTGCTTTTGTTTCTTATAAGGAATCATTTGCTCGTTTTAAAACTTTACCCTAAGCTTCTTTGTTTCAGAAGAATGCTTGAGCGTTAACCTTCGTTCTATTGGGTAGGTTTTCTTGTTTTAAATCAGGCTTCCACCGGTATATTTCCCCATCCTTCAGATCTCTCAGGCAGTAATCCTATACATACTCACTTGTAAGTCTTGTTGAAGTCATTGAGATTGACTTCTGAGTAGACACACATGAGTTAGTGCACTGGAACAAGAAGCATAATTTCCATAAGGGATTGACTCATTGGTGAGTCTTTCCAGTTCCCTTCAGCAGTTTTCCAAGAAGCTGTAAAATCTTTTTACATGGATTATTAAATAAAAATTATTTTAAGTGGCTTCTGGCAGAGATCTGTTGATCTTTTGTAAAGTGTTTGGCATGCATTTTGTGCTATATAAATCATAATTATGTATGGGATTTTTGAGAAACACTTCAGTGGAATAGGAACTCAAAAACTGAAGAATTTCTGAGGTAGCATGCCAAATCTTTATTTGTGAAGCTGGTTTGAAGATAAAGGCTTTATCCTTGTGCACTTAATATTTAAACTACTGTTTCAGGTTTGGTTTTGTAAATCTGTAATATACTTGTTTAAGGTACTTTGTGTTACTGAATTCTCTGAGCGTCCATGTATTCTGTCTTCATTCACAGCTCTTAATATCTTAAGTGGTCTAAAGCAACTGTCTACAGTAAATTATAGTTGTAAAATATAAAGTTACACTTCTAGTGTTTTAAAAGGCAGTGTTCCCTTTGGTCATACCATCCTGGTATGGCTTGAGGGTGGTCAGTTGTCTGACTTTTAGAAATTTTACTAGAGAAGAGTGTATGAGGAGCATGTGCTCTAAATGTAACCCCAGCCCTCTATAGCTCCTCTAAGATCAGTCAGAGCTTTTGGGGGTCACCTCTGCTTTATAAAATCGAGCAGGGGAAATTAAGAATCCTGCTTGTCCCCTTTGCTCTTTATCCTTTTAATAGAGCCCCAAAACACATAATGGCTTCTCAGTACAGTATATGATGATTGCAGGATCTGGGTTGATTCATGTGGAGAGAAGAGGTCCTTGCTGTTAATTTCTGTACATGCCCCCTGGATTCAGTTTGTTCATCCTCCAAAATATTAATTGTATTGTGTATGATGTTGATATAGACTACTGTTTAGAACATAGAATACAGTGTCCCTGAGAAGGGGCTTCTTGAAACACAGCGGGCTTTAAAAAGAACTAATACTTTTTCAGACCATCATCGCAGGAGTGTGGTAAAATCAATTTTTAAAAGCTCTGGGGGGAAACACAAAGGTCTTTATCTGCTGCTGAAAACATGAGAGCTGGCACCAGATGAGCCTCACCAGGGAGAGTGATCCAGAGATGGAAGGCCATAGCCCCAAGGGCCCTTTTCTCAGTCTCTCCCCATTCATTCTTAGAAGATTGTAGCATCTGGAGAAGTGCTCTGACAATTATCTCAGTGCACGGGCCATTATAGGAGAAGATGCTCCTTCAGGGGCCTGTACCCCAAACCATACACCATTTACTTCAGAAATGGACTGGCAGCCTACAGGACACTGCACTCCACTGTGTTGTCAAGATAGTGCTCTGGCAGAGCACTCCTAATTATAGAAAGCCAGCATTGCTTCCCTATTCCAAACTTCATTCAGGAGAAAATTGTCTTGCAACACCCTTTTTGCCATCTAAGTTCCACCAGGCTGCTTAGGTCATGTGAGCAGAATGAAAAGGGTTGGGAACAGGTGTAAGTCTCTCCTTGCCTGGTCCTATGTCTACCTAACTCATGGAACACCCCTTGGGGGTGGATTTGTGTTGGCATAAGTTCTGTCCACTGAGCCCTACCCCAGATAGGTTGAGGGACTTATGCTTGTGTGGCCCTGCCTCGACCATTAAAACCAAAATCCACTCTGTTTTACTGGTTTTACTTGGGTTTGGACTGCACTGTAAGTTCTGTAATTTCAACCTTGAATCTCTGTGAAAGGAAACACCTATCTAGGCTGTAATTTTCCTGCTCTGTAACTATCTAATCCAAGTTGTCCTTTCTTCCCTCTTTAGCTGAAAGGAGTGACTTTGTTCTTCTTACAAATCGGCTTACGAATTTTGTTCTGGCTGCTAACCAAAGGGGTTGTTGGAAGGTGAGTGCTCAAAGTCCGTATGTTTGAAATATATTTACATTCCATTGAGTTGGGGAATGTTAGACCTGCCAATATCAGTTACCTCAGAGTGCAGATTAGATTTTGCCCACTGGAATATGAACTATCAGCTCATAGAATGTTAAGTGTGATCTGCCAAAGCACTGCAATATTTTTAGTCATTTTCCAGAAGCATGGAGAAGGAGAAGAGAGGATCTGAAAGGTACGGGCTTTTCAGCTGGTATCATGGAGAAGTGCGCTTCCGCTTCAGGGAGTGAAGTTGCCTTATCCCGAAAATGTATAAAAACTGCAACATTTCAGTGTTAATATGGTTGCTGCTAGAGTGGCAGACACCATGTGTTTAACACATACTAATAAGCACTTGGAAACAAAGCATTAACAGTTGGGGCAATTGACCATTCCAATGTGATGGTGTGACAGTAATGTGCTTTTGCAAATTGAAGAGATCTAGTTGTGAGATTGCAAACTGAGGGTGCCTTTTATGTTACCGTCGTATGCAATTGGCTTTTGAGCAATGATTTCCATAAAAGCCTGTTCGAACTGTAAGAACTGGGATGAAAACTGAAGGGGAATATGGGACATAACAGAACACAAGCTAACATGGAGGAAAACCTTTAAAAATTATATTCGTATATCTTAGCGCAACACATTTTGATCATAAATATCAAATCTCATTAGCTCAGTTCAGGCATCCTGCCACACCATGGTTAAGGAAGCTTACCACATGGCTGAGTATGATGTCTGGATTGACAAAGCACGAGTTGAGAAAACCGAAGTGATAGTTTTGAATAAGTTTGCAAACCATAGTTTGTGTATGATGTCTGATAAGAGGAAACCCTAATGGGGGGGGGGGGTCTAGTCCAACCCTCTGCAATTTAGGAATCTTTCACACAACATGGGGCTCAAAATCACAACTCTGAGGTTAAGAGTCTCCTGCTCTAAAGTTCTGTTTCTGTCTCTACAGCTGTGCTACATCATAGCCTTGAAGCCTTACAGAATATAGGAGCTCAAGTAAATAGTTCAGAACTTAGTATATAATAGCTCAGCTCTAGGATCAATCTAGGGGATTGGAGTGATGCTCCAAAAGCAGCTTTCCTTTAGGATTGGCCCCTCTGCTCAACAACTATTGAGTGGAGACAGTGATTTCTAACCTCCTTAGTGTGACATGGTGGTATATAGGTACTGCAGTGTGAAAGGAACATTAGAAATCATGACAGAAATGCTGTCATTATAATCAGTAAAACTTAAGCAGCAAATACCATGCCTGGATGAAGCCTAGCTGGAAGGGTGGGGGGATTCGGCAGCAGAAAATAATAGAAACCACCATTTCCTCCTTTTGTAGCAAGAATAAAACACAGGTCAGTTTGATATGGCTATCTTTTCTAGTTATCATATCATGGGACATGTAAAACAGTAACTGAAGAACAATTATCTTGCAGCGTTTTATCGCGTGAAATAGAAACCTACTCGTGAGGCTCCAAATAGATGTGATATTCTTTATCAGTCTTGTGACAATCATACCCCAAAATTGTTTTGCAGAGGTTACTTGTTTTATGTATGAAGCTGGTATGTTAGGGTTGTTCTATGTATCCTGCTTTTAACTTCTAAATCTAAGCTAAAGCCATATGGCCAACACTGTCCATGTAAATCTGTTTAGATGACATAAAATGGTTGATTTTTTTCCATTAACATTGAAAAGTGATGGTTTGTTCTTAGGTTTGTTTGGAGGAAGCATACTGCAAGCCCAGGTTTGGATGTAATGCTAAGCCAAACTATGGCTTAGCTATTGGCAGCATGGCAGAGAAGTGAAACAGCTGAAATTTTAGCAGTGTGCTCCAGCACTCTGTGGAGGTCACCTTTGAACCATGACTTAAAGCAGCAGTGGGGGACCTCTTGGTTACATGTCTAATTAGCCCCACCAGCCTCTCCTTTTCTCCTGCAAAGCCAAACCATACCTACCTGCCCTACACCCAAATCATATAGTGTTAGGTGTGGGGTAGATAAGATTGGGGCTGGGCCTGAAAGGGTGTAGACACCGCCACTCTTGCTGGTGCCTGCAAAGCCCCTTTCAAAGTGCTGTGGAAAACAGTGGGCAAAAAAGCAGGAAAAGACTGATAAAGCAAGAGGTTGTGGGAGATAACAGTCTGGCTTGCCATGCTGTGTGAACAAAGCCAATATGAATTATCCAGTCATTCCCCAATCCATCCCAATTTGCAGCCATTTTGAAAAAAGCTTTTTCATCCCATATTGGTGTTTTGATTCCTTATCAAGCAGCAAAATTCATTATATCAACACGCTAATGTATGCTTCCCTTATACAGATGCCAAGTTAGAGCATTTACTAAAAACCCTTGGTTCTTCAGCACTCAACTCCTTTGGTGTTTCAAATGTCAAAGATTTTAAATGTAGAATAAATCTACCAACTGGAGCAAGCATACAGTAGTTAGCTCCCTTTAAGACTCTCTGGAGTCAAGGAACTATAGTTGGTTTGGAGGGTGCAAAGTTATTGTGAACTATCATTTCTTTACATGTGTTTCTAGCACAGTGGGGTAACCCATCAGCAACTGAAAGTAGTACCATCTTTTTGTGGTATTCATTCCTCATCTGTATGCGTTTGCTCCCTTTTTGGAATACTTATTGTTTTGCGTTCTTATTCCTTTCCGATTTTTTTTTGCTTTTTGATCAAATACAGGTGGAACACAAAGACAAACCACTGCTTCTTCCATTCCATTTCTCTGCTCCAAATTGCTTCCTCCCAGTTTCATCAGAAGACGTAGCTTTTGTTATGCATAACTGTGTGCAACATATAGCAAGCGCCTTCTAAATTAGGAGTTACGCAACTGGAAAATTGTGCAAGCTGGACAAATTTAGTATTGAATTAGCATACAGTTTTGACTTATAGATTTTGCTAAGGACATTGACTGTTGAAGGAAAGGAAGTTAGGAATATGTTGGCAATTTGGATATTTGCTGTATGAGGGACAAAGACATGTGAACAAGTTATCATAGGGTGGCTACAGGGCATGGATATTGCAACTAGAAGAAAAATGTGTTTAGAATTTATCATGGATTTTGTTGCTAGAATCACAAACACCTCAAACTGAGGGACTTATCACACATTACATTTCTTAGGTATACCCCCCAAGAGAGTGAACTGCGACAAACATGTATCATACAGGTACCATACGTTTATCATAAATATACCACACATTTCTGGTATGCTTATACTCTATCAAACCCAGATCTGTTGTATTGCAATATGCAAAAGGCCTGAATTCTGAAATCAGATGGCTAAAAGTTCTGTCAGCTTTTATATATATCCTAATTTCTAGTTTGATATATTTTTTTTTCATTTTCTTTCGCTCGTATGCCACATCAACCTGAAAGCAGAGCAGATATGGCTTGTAACTCGCTATCTTATGGTATCTACCCACACTTCTCACCAGTATTTGTCTTATTAATCTTGGAAACTCAAACTGGTCAGTACATCTAATACATCACCTCTCAAACCATTTGACAAAGGAAGGAGAAAACAGTTATTTCTTCCACCCTGCACATAATCATGTGGACAGATTTATTCGTTTCAACTTGTGGTTTCCTTTGTGAGATATTCTAGAATGATAAAACCATGCCTTGATCTCTGTATTATTGTGGCCCACAATCTAGCACATGCTTACTTGAGAATAAGTCTTGTCGAGTTCAGTGGGACATACTTCAGAAAAAACATGAGTAGAATTGATTTGTTAAGCTGTACGTAGTTCTGCACATGCATACTGGGACATAAATACCATTGAACATAGTGACACATAGTAAATAAGAATATCCTGTAGAACCTTTATTTTTTCTCTGCTGGCTTAATTATCATCAGCATTCACAAATTCTTGCCAAGCAGTTTTAAAATACTCTCTCTGTGTGTGTATTTTCCTTTGATTTTTATTTTATTTTACTCTTTTATTTTCAAAACCTCAACACTTCTTTACACCTGGGGGGGGGGGATTCCTACATATAAGGATGTAGGAAACTTGTTGGGGTCATTTAACACAGCCATCTGAGGTTGGTACCATATCTACTACTGTGGGCAAGAAACCCGTAAGAGAAATGGAGTGGCCCTCATAGTCAACAAAAGAGTGGCGAAAGCTGTACTGGGATACAGTCTCAAAAATGATAGAATGATCTCGATACGAATCCAAGGCAGACCTTTTAACATCACAGTAATCCAAGTTTATGCACCAACTACTGGTGCTGAAGAAACTGAAATTGACCAGTTCTATGAAGACTTACAAAACCTTATCGAAGTGACACCAAAGAAGGATGTTCTGCTCATTATAGGGGATTGGAATGCTAAAGTAGGGAATCAAGAGATAAAAGGAACAACTGGCAAGTTTGGCCTTGGAGATCAAAACGAAGCAGGGCAAAGGCTAATAGAGTTCTGTCAAGAGAACAAGCTGGTCATCACAAACACGCTTTTCCAACAACACAAGAGACGACTCTACACATGGACATCCCCAGATGGGCAACATCGAAATCAGATTGATTATATTCTCTGCAGCCAAAGATGGAGAAGCTCTATACAGTCAGCAAAAACAAGACCTGGAGCTGACTGTGGCTCAGATCATCAGCTCCTTATAGCAAAATTCAAGCTTAAACTGAAGAAAGTAGGAAAAACCACTGGACAGGTAAGATACAATCTAAACCAAATCCCTTATGAATACACAGTGGAAGTGAGGAACAGGTTTAAGGATTTAGATTTGCTGGACAGAGTGCCTGAAGAACTATGGATGGAGGCTCGCAACATAATACAGGAGGCAGCAACTAAAACCATCCCAATGAAAAAGAAATGCAAGAAAGCAAAGTGGCTGTCCAACGAGGCCTTACAAATAGCGGAGGAGAGAAGGCAAGCAAAATGCGAGGGAGATAGTGAAAGATACAGGAAATTGAATGCAGATTTCCAAAGAACAGCAAGGAGAGACAAGAAGGCCTTCTTAAACGAGCAATGCAAAGAAATAGAGGAAAGCAACAGAATGGGAAGAACCAGAGATCTGTTCAAGAAAATCGGAAATATGAAAGGAACATTTCGTACAAAGATTACCATAATAAAGGACAAAAGTGGTAAAGATCTAACTGAAGCAGAAGACATCAAGAAGAGGTGGCAAGAATACACAGAGGAATTATACCAGAAAGATATGGATGTCTCGTACACCCCAGGTAGTGTGGTTGCTGACCTTGAGCCAGACATCCTGGAGAGTGAAGTCAAATGGGCCTTAGAAAGCACTGCAAATAACAAGGCCAGTGGAAGTGATGGTATTCCAGCTGAACTGTTTAAAATTTTAAAAGATGATTCTGTTAAGGTGCTACACTCAATATGCCAGCAAGTTTGGAAAACTCAGCAGTGGCCAGAGGATTGGAGAAGATCAGTCTACATCCCAATCCCAAAGAAAGGCAGTGCCAAAGAATGCTCCAACTACCGCACAATTTCACTCATTTCACATGCTAGCAAGGTTATGCTTAAAATTCTACAAGGAAGGCTCAAGCAGTATGTGGACCGAGAACTCCCAGAAGTGCAAGCTGGATTTAGAAGAGGCAGAGGAACCAGAGACCAAATTGCAAACATGCGCTGGATTATGGAGAAAGCTAGAGAGTTCCAGAAAGACATCTACTTCTGCTTCATTGACTATGCAAAAGCCTTTGACTGTGTTGACCACAGCAAACTATGGCAAGTTCTTAAAGAAATGGGAGTGCCTGATCACCTCATCTGTCTCCTGCGAAATCTCTATGTGGGACAAGAAGCTACAGTTAGAACTGGATATGGGACAACTGATTGGTTCCAAATTGGGAAAGGAGTACGGCAAGGCTGTATATTGTCTCCCTGCTTATTTAACTTATATGCGGAATTCATCATGCGAAAGGCTGGGCTGGATGAATCCCAAGCCGGAATTAAGATTGCCGGAAGAAATATCAACAACCTCAGATATGCAGATGACACAACCTTGATGGCAGAAAGTGAAGAGGAATTAAAGAACCTTTTAATGAGGGTGAAAGAGGAGAGCGCAAAATATGGTCTGAAGCTCAACATCAAAAAAACGAAGATCATGGCCACTGGGCCCATCACCTCCTGGCAAATAGATGGGGAAGAAATGGAGGCAGTGAGAGATTTTACTTTCTTGGGCTCCATGATCAGTGCAGATGGTGACAGCAGTCACGAAATTAAAAGACGCCTGCTCCTTGGGAGAAAGGCGATGGCAAGCCTAGACAACATCTTAAAAAGCAGAGACATCACCTTGCCAACAAAGGTCCGTATAGTAAAAGCCATGGTTTTCCCAGTAGTGATGTATGGAAGTGAGAGCTGGACCATAAAGAAGGCTGATCGCCGAAGAATTGATGCTTTTGAATTATGGTGCTGGAGGAGACTCTTGAGAGTCCCATGGACTGCAAGAAGATCAAACCTCTCCATTCTGAAGGAAATCAGCCCTGAGTGCTCACTGGAAGGACAGATCGTGAAGCTGAGGCTCCAATACTTTGGCCACCTCATGAGAAGAGAGGACTCCCTGGAAAAGACCCTGATGTTGGGAAAGATGGAGGGCACAAGGAGAAGGGGACGACAGAGAATGAGATGGTTGGATGGTGTTCTTGAAGCTACTAGCATGAGTTTGATCAAACTGCGGGAGGCAGTGGAGGACAGAAGTGCCTGGCGTGCTCTGGTCCATGGGGTCACGAAGAGTCGGACACGACTAAACGACTAAACAACAACAACAACAACAACATCTGAGGTTGGTATTGCAGGGATTTTTATATCTTACGATGTTAACAGTCTCTGCTTATGTAGTGTGAGTTAAAGGTTCTGGTTTTTAAGCTCCTCTGTTAATTACTCGTAAAGGTTATGTGGTCTGGCATTCCTATACACAGGAGTGCCTGAGTGCTATGTTGAACAAGACATGGGAGCCTTTTGCTATTCAGACTTCTTCCTCTCCTTCGTTGTGAACAACGTGAAACTATGAGATGTTTCCGTGTGGCCTTTCCAAAACAAAGAGAGGGTTCGATTTGTATCAACCGGCAGAAAAATAGTCTCCCTCCTTGGGCTTGCATATAAGATCGCCATGAAGACTTGGATCATAAAATATTTTTCCCGCAACCTCCATGTTGCTTTTTAAGCGCCCTTTTTAAAAGAACGTGTTCCCTTCCCTGAAAAGATTTTTGTAACAAGTTAGTGGTGCATATAACAAAAGACCCATGTGATCTACTCACATCAGATGGAATGTGCAGAAGAGGCAGTATCCAGTGGAAGCTTAAATGGATGATTATGGTAACAGACTGCTTGCCTTGGGGGCAGTATTCAAGTGACATGGCCGTTGCGCATTCTTCCATTTCATCTGAGTCCTGAGAGTGGAGGCTGAATAGTGAGGGTGGGATGGAATTAAAAATCTCATTCCCTGCAGTTTCATTATATATTAAATCCCTCTTTTAAAAAACAAGGTGGTGTTCGAAATGATAGAATAAATTCCGTCACAGTGTGCATTCAGTGAATTGATTAGATATAAATTATTTGAAGAAAAGTCTGATTAATTTTTTGTGCTCAAGGTGCTTCTCTAGATCAGCGTGAGCCAGTGCTTTTATTAGCATACTGTTTAGGCATCCAGCTTTTTCTTAATCTTCCCTTCCCTTCCCAGGCTCCCAAAATATCAATTTTATGAGGTTTAATTTTAGCTGTTTACATGTTTTAGGTTGACCAGCGTTTCATATCTGCATTACTGGTCCCAAGATAATAATAATAATAAAATTTTATTTATATCCCGCCCTCCCCAGCCGAAGCCGGGCTCAGAGCGGCTAACAACAGTAAAATAATACAACATTGTAAAATCAATTCATTATAAAACCAGTTCAAATCAAATTGATGGCAACCATTGGGCTAGAGTTCTGTGAAGAATTACCAGAGGAGGGGGTCAGGCTGTGCCTTTGCCAAAGGCCTGGTGGAACAGCTCTGTCTTGCAGGCCCTGAGGAAAGATGTCAAGTCCCGCAGGGCCCTAGTCTCTTGTGACAGAGCGTTCCACCAGATCGGAGCCACAGCCGAAAAAGCCCTGGCTCTGGTTGAGGGCAACACAAGGCCTATTCAGGCATGCTAAACTTGTATACAGTGGTAGCTCGGGTTAAGTACTTAATTCGTTCCAGAGGTCTGTTCCTTACCTGAAACTGTTCTTTACCTGAAGCACCACTTTAGCTAATGGGGCCTCCTGCTGCCGCCGCGCCACCGGAGCACGATTTCTGTTCTCATCCTGAAGCAAAGTTCTTAACCCAAGGTACTATTTCTGGGTGAGCGGAGTCTGTAACCTGAAGCGTCTTACCTGAAGCGTATGTAACCTGAGGTACCACTGTATTTGGCCCAGGCCCCTGACCACCACATGTTAAGTGGGAAGGTTTGAAGGGAGGATGTAAGCAGCCAAATGTACTTACTGTCCTTCAGACCTCCTTGGTCAATTTAGGAAGGTCAGGGATGGAGAAGAGAAGAAATGTAATGTTCCGTTCAAACCTGTAGAATACGAAAACAGTTTGTGTAGTAATGCGACTGCACAGTGTTTTTAAGTTTTAAATTGCTTAGACTTGCAAATACGGATTAGAATTACTCAGTGAGTACCTGCTTTAATTTCAAAATCCATATTCTGTGTTGTACCATAACCAGTTATTAATGTGATTCTCTATGTTTGGTAAATGTTTAGGGTTGTCTGATAACCATGACCTGAATAATAACAACAACAACAATAATAATTTTTAAAAACCATTAGGAAATTTTGAAAGAGAATCATTTGCATTGCTTAATTGAACTCTGTTTTTACAAAAATCTCATTGTGTGGACAAGGCTATACAGAGCCATGGTGCAATACCTCTAGAATGAGTAAAACTGAATCGGAGTCCCATTATAAAGGAGTTTGGGCTACAGAAAGGGAACTTTTGAGATGCTGAGAGGGAAAGGACTCTGACAGAAGTTCTGAATAGAGTGTGCTATTGGCTGCTGCAGCCTGAATTCACTGTATTTTTATTTCCTCAGTATGGTTATTGTGCATTAATCTTATCCCTTAAGAAACTCAGTAGCTTTGTAGGGTTAGGGTGTTAATTTGGGCACAATCAGGGTGAAATAAGTATTTGTATAGTGACTGTTCAACTTTTAATGTACAAGAGGAGGATGGCCAGGGGTCAAAATGTTATTATAAACTAAATTGCATGTGGTTCTTTCTAATGTGGGTCAGGTGAAGTCTGGCTTTTCAGTATTTAGTGTCTGCTTTACCTTCAGTTACGTTTTCTGGTTTTTGAGAGCTCATTGCATCAGATAACGTTGAGCCAAGTTCAAGAGGAAATGAATGTGCAACCTGATTTTCAGGCAGAGGGACACCTGTAGCTCTTTCATTGTAAGATAAATTTGGTTTATGCCTGTTGGCTGTCATGGCAGAATGAGTAACTTTGCTGAAAATGGACAAAATTTAGTTGAAGCTAGCAAAGATATTACCCTGCTGTTACTGAAAGCTGAGTATTATAATGAATTCTTTAATCCTTTTAATAGTAAAGGATTTCAGTGCCCGAGTCAATGTTTTTTATTTGCCAAAGCATTTTAAATTACTGTATTTTTAGCTGGCTGAATACTTTTATTCCTCTCAGTTTTATTCTGTTTTCATTTAAGGTTTTATCTTAGAATCATAGAATCGTAGAGTTGGAAGGAACTACGAGGATTATCTAATCCAGCCCCTTGCAGTGCAGGAATCGGTTGTGCAATGTGAGGCTCACGACCCTGACTAAGACGCCCATAGTTTTATGCTCTTCCAACTGAGCTATCCCAGATCATACGCTACTATAGTATTGCAGGTGTCAAATTTTATGTGTATACTGCTCAAACTCTTGGATGAAGGTATGGTTTATGAAATAGATACATTTCTGTATGCCGATCCTCAAGAGAGCATGAAGCAGTTGATAGCAGTTGCTCCTTCAGTGGCAAATGGGACAGCTTGCTTTCCATTAGCAGTACTTAGAGCAGGAAATTACTTTGTTTTCTGCACCCTGAGGGGAAAGTGCTTTTGCCTGAATCCCAGGAAATTCTGCCACCCGGAAGAAAGAGGTGGAAGCTGAAAGAGACCTTTTATTTTTCCTTCCTTGTAAGCTGAAGGCATGGGCTGGGGTTTTGGAATGCTCCCATCCTTTTCTTAATGCCTCTTTCCCCCAGACCAGCTCAACGTGCCTCTTTTTGCGTTCTTCCCATCTTCCTTCCATCTCCAGTTACCATGGAGAATGAAATGCCGGCTCCATTCAAGCAGTTTGCTGAATAGGTTTTGAGGTTGATGGATGGTGAGAATCTCTTATCCCTCCACCTCCCTCCTTTTCCAAACACCGCCCCTGCCTGGTTCTTGACATTTCACTTGCCAGAGAATGGTTGTCAGTGAGAGCGCTCTGAAAGAGAAGCTGGCAGTGTCCTGCTGAGATGCTCTTTCAGTTTCGTGGATGAGATCAGCAGCCGTGAGAAGGTCTTGGGGACTTAGCTGCAAAGCTGGCTGAAGCATGAATGCTCACTTGCCTATTTGTTCCTTCCACTGCCCATCCACATTTTCCAGAACACCCAGAGAAAGCAATACCTTCCTGCATTTGTTGTGGCTCTGTCTCTGGAGATGATACAACCTAGGACAGTTAAAGGAAAAGGTAAGCAATTCTTTATTCAAATGTCATGAGTACGTTTAATTTCTTGTGAATTGGCTCTGCTTTCTTACCCTACCGCACTGATGAAGCCGTATTAGTGCATCTGTCGTTAAACAGCATATGTCTTAGTTCCAAGCACTTTACATGATATTAATTATGTGGTGTTTGAAATACTCGTATCAGGGAACTTTAACTTGCTCTTCCTGCTGTGTGGCTTAGGGTCTTAGTAGGAGCATATAGCAATCTTTCACCCCCAACATGAATTTCTGATCGGTTTGTGTAGCTCTGTTATCACTTGTGATCGAATGGAAACCAATATAAAGCTCAGTAGTGTGGTGTTAACTTTGTGGTGCTTTTGAGCATAGCCATAGGTCAATAATTGAAACCATACTGAGTTTTCATTCCAGCTAAGATCTCAAGGGAAATTCTTTGGAAAGGTACGTAGTTGATATTCATTATCTACTTAGATCACGTTTGTTAGTATCTGCCTCTCCTCCTGTTCCATCCCAGATGTGAAGTGTGCAAGGATTTTTATTTCAAGTCAATATAAATTCATATTTTTCCTGTACTAAGGGATGATAGGTGCTATATCACCACCAAGACTTTTTCATCAGTTCCTCGGAGTTTTGATTCTCACTGAGCTTGCAAGTTTTGCTTGAATGTTGCATTGTTGGCTTCCTGCTGGGGGAAGCAAGAATGTTTTCTGTCATGCTTCCAGTGTTGTTAATTCAGTAATGCATCTACCTCTTGGGAATCAGGGGATTTTTAAAATTGTGTGGGTGTGTGATCTGAACAAACAGAGCATATTTGGAGTTCCAGAGGGATTCTTCCCATATACCCAATGTGAATTATCCTTTCGAAAGGATTATGACCATGCTAGTCAGATATTGAACTGACTGAAAAATCTTCAGTCACCACCAGCTTCTCTGTATGTGCAGTCACTTCTGTCTGGAGAAGCTGTTTCTCCATTTCCCATCTCATTTTATTTGTTGGCTCTTTCTTTAAGTTCACTTGTTTCTGATATAGGGATATTTTAAAGTAAACATACTTTTGTCTTTCTGATTCTAAGCTTACCTTTTTATTGCAATGTACAGATGCTGCTTTAATATCCCCATTTTGGCTCTGATTCTTTTTTAAATATCTGGATGCTTCCTTCTGTTAAAGTCACCCAGATTTAAACATTTTCCATTACCTACTAATTTGCAAAAATAGCTCTCGCTCACTGGTTTAAAATTTAGTGCCATTGGAACAATATCCAGAATGTATTTGTCTACTGCAACAAAAAACCAAGAGATTCATCCTTCCTTGTTTTTACTTAAAATCTACCATTTAATCTCACAAATAATTCTTGTTCGTGGAATGTATTAATGAAGTTGCAAACTGCATTCATAAACTGCTCTGCTTTCCCTTTCCATATACAGTGGTGCCCCGCAAAACGAATGCCTTGCAAGATGGAAAACCCGCTAGACGAAAGGGTTTTCCGTTTTTGAGCTGCTTCGCAAGACGAATTTCCCTATGGGCTTGCTTCGCAAGACGAAAACGTCTTGCGAGTGTTCCGATTTTTTTCCGCTTTCCCCCCCTTTTCCTAAGCCACTAAGCCGCTAATAGCCTTTTAGCCGCTAAGCCTTTAATAGCCGCTAAACCGCTAATAGCGCTAAGCCGCTAATAGGGTTGCTTCGCAAGACGAAAAAACCGCTAGACGAAGAGACTCGCGGAATGGATTATTTTCGTCTTGCGAGGCACCACTGTAGTTTCCCCAGTCAATATCCCTGTCTCATGTTGTGTGTTGACTGGCATTGCGATTCACTGTGGTAGACTTGAGTTGAAGAGCCTCCCATTCCAGTAGTCAGTGTTTCCATGAATGAAGCACAATCTCCATTATTGTGGAAAGGAAACATTTGTTTACCTTTATCATTATATTATAAACATTATATACTATATATTCAGCAACAAAAATAAACATATACTTTATTCAAGATAGCGTATACTTCCTAATTTACAGTCTGCTTTGCTCCTTGTATTGTACATACTTTTGCTGTAAATTAATTTGAAAAAAGTGGTTATTGGACTGTGTGTGTGTGTGTGTGTGTTACACACACACACTATTTTGGGCATTTCCAAGAATTTTGAACAGAAGACATATGCACATACACAATATTTCACACGTTTCAAAACTGCTCGCTTTTAAAAGAGATTTGCAATGCAGCCTGGGGGCTGTGTCAAGAAACGCAGGTCCAAAACTTTGCTGTGAATGTGCAGAATTAGTTGTACTCTTGTTTGAATGCAGGCTATAATCTTTGACTCACCTATGTAGGATTTGTTGGGGGGGGGGGGGTTGAAAAAAAAGCCGAACAGTCATCCTTTTCACAGCAAGGAGTGTTTGGGGAAATAACCCCTTTCCCACATGCTCCAGCCCTTCTCTTACAGACTCCTCTATTACTGTTATTATTTTCAGTCCTGCTTCTGTCAATGAAGAGCAAGTATGGAGGTGAGAAGACTCTTCCTCCTTCCCTACATAGCAACAATGACAGCATTTAATTCAATTAAATATGAAGGCTTCCTGTCTTCTAATAACACACATTTAATCAAGTGTAAGTAAACCACAAATGTCCATGGCTGAAGTGCATTATTTGGTATAGAATTCTGGACCCTGAGAATCTCACTTTAAAAATAAATAAATAAAATCTGATTTTCAAATTTGGCATCACTCTGAAAAATTAAATAGTAGGGGGAATTGAGTATCCTGGGGGGAGTGCATGGCTGGCTGAAAACAGCCCTGAATAGGAAAGCTGCTAGCAGGTGAGGATATAATGCAATATTTTCCTGCAGGTCCCACATATGTGCAGGTATAGGCACCTAAAAATTATGTTAGGGGAGCTTCTCTTATGGAAAGCAACATTCTCAGTTGAATTTTCACATTCCCGCCTCGTTTGTGATTGCCACAGCTGGTATGACTTGTATGTAGCCTTTGGCTTTGCTTCCCTCTGCAAAAAGCCAATCCATGCTTTGACGTGGAAAATGCTTCAGAAATTCCAATCCATGTGGTTTTAGTAATGGGGGGCTCCTAGCAATTGCCTCAAACATAGCTATAGGATAAAATAGTCCTCAACACATGTATGTACAGTACAATCATATACATGTCTCTTTAGAAGTAACTGCCACTGGGTTCATGAAAGTGAGTATATATGATTGCAGTCTAACCTCCCAAATTAAGTTTAGCTTTATTTCTGTATTCAAAGCATTCTGAATTAAACCAGGGCAGGGAGATGGAACAGATTATTTTCAAGGACTTTCCAATTATGCCATCCTAGGATTAGGATTGTGTATTGTTCCAGTTAATTAGTATTCACTGCCGTAAATCAGTTCTTCCCTTCTGAGTCCTAATACAACATTCTTTAAAATACGTCCATTCATTTTTCTTCACCAGCAGCTTTTGAATGGGTAAGCAAAGAATGATTTCAATAGTTATGAACACTAAAAAAAATGTGTTTGTTAAAAACAAATTGTTCACCCATTCCTTACCCATCTATAGATTTTTCAAATGAGCTTCAAAATTAGAATCCTTCTGATGGAAATTCTTCAGCTTGCAGATTTTCCTTTCCGCACCCATCTCTCTCCTACATTTCTGAACGCAGTTCCCCATCAGTTCACCAACTGTAGCCTGCCAGGTAGCTGACAGTCTCCCTGCTGTTGCAGCTGTTGGCAGGCAGCAGTATCAGGTGGTTTACTGAGCCTGTGTCATTCAAGGCTAGTGAACTGCATTCAGTTTGGTTGGTCAGATGTTGTTCAGACCGGCTGGAGGGACTGCTGTTGGCAAAATAGAGGTCAGGTTGACTTGATTTCCCATAAGGAACATATGCTGTTAGGGTTGAATTGATCATATCATCAAGAAAAAAAACCACACAGGGTTGTATTCAGTGTACTCCTAAGGAGAACGTTCTGTAAGCACGAGGATTTCTCATTGCTCAACAGGACTCCCCCCTCTTTTCCCTCTGACACACCAAACTCTGTTATGGGTTCTTCCCCCAACCATCCGGAACAGTTATGGGTACAGTGCTGGAGGAGAGAGAGAGAGAAGGTCCCCTGTTGCACTAGCAGTAATTATTCCACTCGTGCAATTCCTTAGTTGAATACCAACCACAAAGTTTTCCATAAGACTTTCATAATGAGAAGAGCTGCCATATGGAAATATTAAGGGTTTGCACTACCAAATCCTGGGCATTTCAAGCATGCAGCTTCTCTCTTAGTGGAACAGATCTCACATCTTCAAATCAATACTGTAAACTGTACCAAACTCAGGAAGGGACATTCTCTCTCCTTCCACCACACTGTTTTTGTACCATTTTAGCTGTTGCATTATTTCTGTAAGCGTGAACTTTCAGAGTACTTGGCAGTGTCAAAGCTTTGTAAGTGTTTCACACATGTTCTTGACATGAAAATAGGATCTGGATACTACTATTTCTAAAGGGACGTGGGTGGCGCTGTGGGTAAAACCTCAGTGCCTAGGACTTGCTGATCATAAGGTCGGCGGTTCGAATCCCCGCGGCGGGGTGAGCTCCCGTCGTTCTGTCCCAGCTCCTGCCCACCTAGCAGTTCGAAAGCACCCCTAAGTACAAGTAGATAAATAGGGACCGCTTTATAGCGGGAAGGTAAATGGTGTTTCCGTGTGCGACACTGGTGCTGGCTTGCCAGTTGCAGCTTCGTCACGCTGGTCACGTGACCCAGAAGTGTCTTCGGACGGCGCCGGCTCCCGGCCTCTTAAGCAAGATGAGCGCGCAACCCTAGAGTCGGTCACGACTGGCCCGTACGGGCAGGGGTACCTTTACCTTTACCTTACTACTATTTCTAAAATATGAATACCGTACACTTTCCCCCCCTTTTTTTCTTTTGCAAAAAGTGTGGCGGTGTGGGAATGGAGGATAAGTGATCTTGCTTGGGATTCAAGGGTGCACTAAAGGCAGAAAGTATTCTGTCAGCATACTGTACTGTGTAGTCTAGATAGGAAAACCTATATCTTGAAAGTTACAAATCTCTGTAGCATCCTTTTTAATAGCTGCTACTCTGCATATAGAAGGTACGCGGGTGGCGCTGTGGGTTAAACCACAGAGCCTAGGACTTGCCGATCAGAAGGTCGCAGTTCGAATCCCTGCGACAGGGTGAGCACCCATTGCTCGGTCCCTGCCCCAGCCAAGCTAGCAGTTCGAAAGCACGTCAAAGTGCAAGTAGATAAGTAGGTACCACTCCGGCGGGAATGTAAATCTTTCCGTGCATTGCTCTGGTTCGCCAGAAGTGGCTTAGTCATGCTGGCCACATGACCCGGGAGCTGTACGCCAGCTCCCTCGGCCAGTAAAGCGAGATGAGCGCCGCAACCCCAGAGTCGGTCACGACTGGACCTAATGGTCGGGGTCCCTTTACCTTTTCACTCTGCATATAGTTTTAGATGTATATTCAGAAGTTCTGGTGCTTATATGTCAAAAGAACTTTACTTTGCGGGCAAACTTTTATTATTTCCCCATATATCTTTGAAAATACATGCTTTGCAATTTAAGACTAACATTTAATATCTTCCAATCATACACTTGTTGAACCCTTTTGTATTTTTGTTACATTTTTAAAATAAAATATATGAATTGTTTTCTTTAAATAAAACACTGAGTAGTTGGCTGTAAAGTACTTGAATGTGACGATTGTATACTAGAAGAGTGTCTAATTCAGCATAAGATACTAGCCATGCAACCTGTATTTTTTCACAACAACAATTCATTTAATACCTTTACCAAACATTTCCATTGTTGTTAATCATAAACTGTTCATTCTTGCATCTCAAGAGTCATTGATGGGAATCTATCTTTCGTTCTCTGGAAACATTGGACTGAATTACATGGATATAATTAAAACACAAGATGGAGAATATGAGAACTGAAAATGAAGCTAGATTTATGAAGCTGTTTCTGAATTCGAATAAGTGTGGGTGTTTGGCTTGTTTTCCCGTTAATACTAAGTGTTCTGCACATGTTTAAGAGCTGCTTTAGCTGAGTTTAGCAGCATGGCAGTGCCTCAGAAGCAGAGGTGCCAGCCGGATTTTCTAGACCTAGTTCATTGTGTATGAATTGGAACCTCTAACCCATTCACAAAAGAGGACATACATGTGCGTCTTCATTGTGTCCAATGCAGATTTGTCTCTTCTTTTGAGGGTAAGTGGATGGTTGACAGGCCTCCTGTAATTTTATTCCCATTCTGGAAAAAGGCATATAACTGTCGTGGTTACCACAAAGTACCATTTCACAGAAGAAAAACTGGTGATGCTCAGAGACTCTCCAAAACAGGGTGCAAAACATCTACAACCTTTTCTAAAGTACAGGGGGTAAGCAGGCAACACCTCCCCCAAAATAAGCAAAACACTCCCAACAAAGCAGAGGCTTGACAACCATATGTCAGGAGTGCTCTGATGGTGTTTCCTGCTTGGCAGGGGGTTGGACTCGATGGCCCTTGTGGTCTCTTCCAACTCTATGATTCTATGATTAAATAACATCTCAGACGAACAAAGTACACAACCCTAAACACAACCAATCAGTTTAGTAGTCTATTTTTGCATTAAGCAGTATATAACTTAATAAATCATCATAATCACAGTGACTACTACCACCAAACAAAAAGGCAAGTGATGCATTCTGGGGGAAAGAAAGTAAGAAGGTTGTGTGCCCAGTGTCACCCATGGCAGAAAAAAAGCTTTTAAAAATGTTGATTTTAAAAATAAAAATATTTGGAGATGCAGGATCCTTGGTTGGCATCAAGGAGGTTATCTGAGGGCACAACCCTGAATATGACTTTATTTGTGTATTGTGTTCTCAGTTATATAAACTTCTTACTTCCCTCAACATTCGTTTTAAATGCGGAAGAGCTAACATTATCTTCAAATAAATGATGCTTGGACACATTTTATTTCCTTATTTGTTTTTAGTTCTCCCTTCACTTTGTAGCCCCAGGGCAGGTTACATACAGCTCAGTACAATTAAATCAGGTAAGACATTTCACCTCCAATGGCTTGTGCAGAAGGAGAATGGGGTGATTGGTTTGTTTTTGTTCTTGTTTTTATTATGGGTTTTCTTTGTTTTTTATCTTGTCTTTTTATGCTGCCAATTGCATCAATAATAAATAAAAGGGTATTCAGATATTGGGGCCTAAGTTATTTAGGGATTTATTTGTCAATGCAGGCACTTCGATTTGGGCTTGGAAGCACATTGGCAACCACTGCAAGTCTTAAAGAACTGCTGCAATATGTGTCAGGCCAATAGAATCCACTCACAATCCACAGAGCCACTCCAAGAGGAAACCGTGTCCCTTGGTATCGAAGCTGACAAGGCCAAGGAGAATCAATAGAGTAGCACTCATCCATCCTTATTTCTGCAACGACCACCAAGCCAGATGCCTAGTGCCAATTTGGTGCTGTATCCGGCCCTGAAATTGGATTGAAGAGGGACCCAGATAATTGCTTCTTCCAAGCCTGTCTACAGTTGAACTGCTGCCATCTTTTCGAGAGCTTCTTGCCTAAGAAGAGAATATTAGCAGCTGGGCAATCCCTTAACATTTCCAGGTCCTCCCTATAATTTCAAATAATACTAGAACCTAGGTTTGCTAAGGCAGGAGTGGGGACATTGTACAATGTCAGGTGATTCTGAAGAAGCAGAACTCATATCTCCTCTGTTAACCACTGGTGACATAAAAGCTATTTTTGAGAGCATATTTGAAGAAGGACTGCATCAAAAGGCAAAGGAAAGGGGTAAAGGTTAGATGAAAGTTTTAAGGAAATGTTAGATCAGAGGCATAGATATACCATATAGCTGTGTCTTCTAGCCCTTGCATTGGACTGATCAGAGGCTGTTTTATGATACATGAAAGTATAATAATTGTCTGTCAGTTCTCTTTCCAGTGTTCGTGTGTCAGTTTAGCTTAGTGCTTTGATTTGGTTTGGCCTATGCTACGAGGCCATAGCCTGCCGCCTCTTACTTTTGATGTCGCACGCTACAGTGTGTGTAATTGTGTTGAACTTAATTTCGCTGAATTTTAATTCTGTGTAATTCATTTGAAGTCAGAGAATGCTGTATCTCCTCTGCCTTGGCGCTGCTCAGCCTGCCATTGCCTAGATTTGCAGCACTGCATCAAAACAAATAGGAAGTGTAACAAAATGCAGGATTAATCCCTTTAAAGTAAACACCTCATTCTTCTAAGTCAGCGTTTGATGTCAATTTATCACAAAGCCTGGAAGCATCAGCCTAGTGTGGGAGGGAGTCATATTTGGGTGCCACATAAAATCTGCCTCTGTTTAATGCGATGCAGTTGGGAAGACTGTATTTCAGAGGCCAGCTGCAGGGTATTTAAAGTTTCTTACTGTGAAATCCTGTTCTCTAGTCTTGTTCCAAAAAACTGGTGCTTGACTTATTCCTTCTAAAATCTGGTTGTTCTGTGCTGGCTTTTGATTTATAAATATATTTTATAGGCTTAGGGCATAAACAGGAAGAATGGGAGATGTTAAAGTAATGCAAATGGGAATTTTCTTGCTTTCCAACCAGTAATCTTCCACTATCCACGATTAGAAATGTGTGGGGTAGTGCTTTTGGATCACACCTCTGCTTCGTGATTGTCAAATTTGTATATGAAATGCTGTAATACTTTGTAATTCTGATGGGAGTTGGGGTTTTTAAAAATAATATGTTAGAGAAATCTGTGCCTGAGATCCATATACTTGCTGTTCACAAAGTATTAACCCTTTTCATGAAGGGTTATTCTCAAGTACCTGGTACAGTTTGGGCTTAATCACCCTTCAGCTTTTGAAAACAAATATACAAGTATCTATCAGTCATGCCTACCTGTGTGTATGTGTTTATAATTTCATATTATGCTCATCTGATTAAGATCACAACCATCTCTATCCCTACTTTTTAGAAAGTGGGGGTAAAATGAACATCGCAGGATTTTGACCTGGTGAGAATAGCTGCATTCAACTTTTGGGATTTCTGTATCTTTAATGAAGCAGGGAATTTCGGCATACTATTATTTTGTGCGGCAATAATTCACTACCTTGCTCACACCTACCTCTGTTTCCATGTTTGTTATAGTGCTTTCGTGTTTTTTATACTGCGGACGCTAAAATTGTAGTAAAGAGTGGTTCTCATCAGCTATGAGCCCATGAAAAAGAATATAGTGGTACCTTGGTTTAAGAACAGCCCTATTTACAAACTATTCGGTTTATTAACTTCCACAAAACTGGAAATAGTGTCCCGGTTTGCAAATTTTACCTCAGTTTAAGAATGGAAGCCAAACAGTAGGTAGGGCACTGGCAGTGGGAGGCCTCATTAGAGAAAGTGTGCCTTGGTTTCAGAATGGTTTCAGTTTAAGAACGGACCTAGGAACAGATTAAGTTCGTAAACCGAGGTACCACTGTGTTGTACAGAGAAAGTGACTTGGATCCTAAGAGGTTAAATTAAGGAACTTCCTAGAGGAAAACCTTTCCATCCCATCCTCCCCTTGTAGCTACCTGCACTGAAAAGCCTCTCTGGAGTTTCAGTATCTTGAAAATTGTAGAATGGAGCAAGGAGGAATTGCCCAAATTTGGGCAAGCATCTGCCCAGCTTGGGGCAATTCTCCAGCAGAATTAAATTCCTCTGTGATAAATGAGCCTTACTCCTAGCCAAGTGTGCTCACAGTTGCAGACTAACATATAAAGCTTCCTTATGGGGAGTTATGCCAGAGAAATCCAAGTGCTAGAAATGAGATTTGTTCTGGGCCTGACACATTTTAGGGGGAAATCCTTCTGAGGTCTGTTGTAGTGTCTCAAGTGCAAGGGACACCAGTGACTCATAATATTGCACTGTGATTGGATTGTAGGGTGGCTGCCAGACGCAACCACAGTTTGTAAACACTTATGTGTGAAACCTCAAAAGACATACAGATTAGAGCCGCTAGAGACAAGTCCAGCTTATATTGTCTTTTGTTAACATAATGAATATGATTAATTTGAAGGCAAGTAGGTTAATAGAGGAGGTGAAAGTCTTCTTGGTAGCTTTTGTGTTAGAACAGCGGTTCCCAAACCTTTCTCCCTACAGACAACTTGAAAATTGCTGTGGGTCTTGGCAGATCATTTCCTAAGTTTACTTCCTGGTGTAGAAATTGTAATATGCTGTGCTAGATGCTACATTGTTTTGGTTGTATTTCTTATATTGCATTTTACTGTATCACTATTTGAATTCAGATTATAATACACACCCCAAACCACCTGAATGGAGCTTCTGGAACATTGGTGGTCTGTGGAACTCCTATGTGAAAATTTACTCAAGGCCTATTTTCCAGTCATGGTTTGCCTATGCTGGAAAATGAAATTGCCAATTCATTAACTGCTAGGAATATCAATTGACACAGGCATCCCCAACCTTTGGCCCTCCAGATGTTTTGAACTACAATTCCCATCATCCCTGACCACTGGTCCTGTTAGCTAGGGATCATGGGAGTTGTAGGCCAAAACATCTGGAGGGCCAAAGGTTGGGGATGCCTGAATTAACATTTTTAGCCGCAGAAAGTGTTTTTTTAAATCTTTATGTGACTCAACTGCTGTTAAGTAATCAAGAATCCCACTGTTCTGACATCATTCACGCCCGCCGGTGAGTGTGCTGACATCAGACACCTGCGTACCCACAGTGTGTGTGGCTCCAGGCACCCATGGAGTGGGCCTGCTCAGAATTGTGTCTTTGTTGTCACATGCCTTGTTTCTGGATGGAGATCTTTCTGGCAAGCGGGCGCCACCACAGCAATGATCAAGCTAGATATTTTTAAAAAGATGTAGCTTTAGAAACGTCTAACAGTATTGAGCAGGAAGGAACCCGAGATTCTGCAGACAGTTCCATGTAGTTGGATCGCATTTCTTAAAACTCATCAGCCAGCCATATCACAGAGCACTTGGGTGCATTTAGGCAAGTGGCTCTGCTGAATCCCTGTGAACTGAAGTGTGATACAAGGAGTTGTCCCTTGACTGCAGATTTAAGCAATCATCACAATTCACATTGTCTGCAGGTAAGGATAACTGAGTGGTCTGCTTTGTTCATTTGCTTGTTGCAATTAGCTTCTGAAAATAACTTTCCACAAATTTCCTCCCTTGAAAATCCACTTTTGTTTCACATTCTCTTGTGTGAATTTGCTCTCATGAACTTTGCTGGTCTTGTGAAAATTAACTGCTCTTACAAGCCGGTGAGTTGAATATAGCTCATGGAAAGTTCTGTTTGTTCAGCACTGCTGTAGGAGCATGTTCGTTTTCATATTCTCAGGAATAAGTTTCTGCTGAATCAGAGGTGTGGCCCTTTTGTAGAACAATGTAATAATGGAATGAGGTGTGTGGATTAGCAGAAAATTTCCTCCTGATAGGAGGAGCTTCTGTGAACCAATTAGTAAAGTTTCTTAGAATTTCCAACATCTACTCCATATCATGCTACTCTTTCTTTAAATTGTAATCAGCAGGGGCAATAAGGCACACACTCCCCCTGTCCATGTGACCCATGTGATTACACACCCTCCATTCAGATGTGTTTTCCCTCAGCCAGTATTGGACGTGAGATTGGCGGAGAAGAAATTGGCTGGTGGGTGGAAGGTGGCTGCAGCAGTAAAAGCTAAGTGTAGATTTAGGTTAATTTGAGACTTTGGACTTGATGGTCTCAAAGTCACCACTCTGTAGACTTTAATGCATATTACTTCAAAGTGTGGTGAGCCAGCCCTGCCGTGTTCTTAGGGTGCTGATTTTGGTGAGTGAGACCTGGACTCCTGCCCTGATAGTGCCACTCTTAAGAGAAGTGGATGAGAGATGGGTTTAGTATCTCCTCACCCATATGCCCTTTTAGCCCTTTAAACTGTACACACACACACTTTGAACAGGGAAGAGCTGTGTTTAAAAGGCATAGGTCTGGTGCAATCCTGTGTGATTAATTTTGAGAGCAAGGTAAATTCACTCTTCCCCATCTAAGGCAGTGTGGTACTGTTCTGATGAAAATGTGTTTTTTATCTCTGAAAAGTAGCGGGGGAGGAAGAATGGGTGTTAAAAATGCTCTGTGTTGCAAGACCGCTGTGCAATAAATGAATGGTTCAGTTTCTTGTGGGTGGCGAGATCCACTGCACCGCTGCTTTTGCCTTACTCAGTTTTTACAAAGCTGTTTCAGTGCCTAGACTACATGGTGATGAAGCCTGCTGGCAGTAAGGCAATGTAGCTAGAATTGTTCTTGTTAATTAAAAAGGCATCAATTTATGGAATCTGATGCTTTTTGGTACCCAGATAGTATGTTAACATCTGTCAGCATTTTGTTTAAACTTTGAGGATAGTCATTGCCTCATAGCTTTATAGATGGGCAAGTATATAGGTCACTGTTTCAACCTGTGTGGGTCTCTGCAATTTATTCTGCTGTTTTTCAGGCTTTTCTGTATGCAGAACTGCTTGTTAGTTAAACGGTGTGATTTTGATGAAGTACAAAAATGTCTGTGCATCCATTGTTCAAGCTAAAACAAGTATCCATTCAACTTCTTGTACTGAGTACATACTTTGGATTAAAATTAGTCCTGGTCACTGACAATCCCACTTTGATGATTTTGGGCAGAACAGCACTGACTTCCTTATTATGTTCAGACTTAAATGCGTCTTTGTAGGAAATGTTTTCATAGACAGTTATAGACAGGGCAATTGAACTCTTTCTGATATGATAGTTAAGAGCTGGTATAGTTGTAATAGTAGAAAAGTGTTGTCCTGTCCTGCATTGGTAAATCTTCCTTTACAAGTCATTTGCAACACTGATCACACAAAAGTAAGCAAGTAAGTAAGTAAATGAAAAATGTATTGGCTCTTAAGTTATGTAAATGTCAAGAGTTGGCTCATAGAGCTTGTCGTTTCTTAAGTTTTACTTGCTGCCCTTGCTCTTTTTTACTGTTGTTGAATGAACGGTTGTTAAAGATAGGGAAGTAGGTACGGAAAAGCAGTGATGTGCTGGGGAGTGAACAAATAAATATATTTCTATGGGTTTAGAAATGTGAGGTCAATGCTAATTTGCTGTGCCAAATTGAAATAATATTTATATATCGAACAAAGCATTGCTTTTCATTGACAGAAATGCATGCCTTTAATTTCTATTAAACATATTTTTATTTTCCTGTAGCCGCTGAATCTTCTCTCTGCCACCTATGAGTTTCCATCTTCAAAAAGCAAGGAGTACTTAATAATTAAAGCAGTGATTGGGGAGGACTCATCTATTTTCATTCTCTCCCCCCGGCACAGATGCCCACTCACAACACCTGTTAAGCAGCAGTCTATGCCAGTGTTTCCCAACCGGTGTTCCGCGGCACACAAGTGTGCCGTGAGATGTTGCCTGGTGTGCCGCGAGATGTTGCCTGGAGGGAGGCGGGCGAGGGCGTTTGCTTCCCGGAGGACTTGTGGGAAGCCGCCCCTTCCCTGGGCGACGTGCCGCCTCGCGACTCTGGAGTCAGTCCCGAGGGCTCTCGGAGGGACTCGCGAGCGACGGCGCGGCGGCTCCGGGGCGCGCTCAGCCGGGCCGCCGCGCACCCCCACTGCAGCTGCAGCTGCCCGGCGTGGAGCGCGACGCGGAGCCGGCTGGGCTTGGAGGCGCCCAGGTAGGGCTGAGCCGGGCGGGGGCGGGGAGGTCTCGGTCTGCTGCGGGCACAGGAGGGCGAGCGGGAGAGGGGGAGCCGTCGGGTCTCCTGGAAGGAAGCGAGGCGGCGGCTGAGGGGGATGCAGCCCCGTCCCCAGCAACAGGCGCTCCTCGAAGTGAGGCCACAAGTCGGGGCTCGGACAGGGCCTGGAAGCAGCGGCTCCGGCTCTTGGGAGCGGAGAAGGGGACTTCGAAAGCGGCCTGGAGGAGAAAAGCCCCGATGCAGCGAGAGCGGGGAGCGTGCTGCCTTGTCCAGGCCTCCTCGCTTTGTGCCGTCCGCTGCCGGGAGCAGGACACGGGGGCTCCTCGTTCGCATGCTTTCCCGGGTGATCGGTGAGGGTTAGGGTTAGGGTCCCTCAGTCCCTCGCTTTGCTGCCTCCTCCCCCCCCCACCCCCAAAGCTTGGAGGTTCCCCGGCAAGGGGGAGGGAAAAAAATTGAAAACTTTCACTTACGTGCGTACCTCCCGGCGTGACGCTGCGCGCTGACGTCACGGGGCTGTAATGGTGGTGTGCCGCGAGATTTTTTTCATCAAACAAGTGTGCCTTTGCCCAAAAAAGGTTGGGAAACACTGGTCTATGCCATTTCTTCACACAATTGTAGCATGATCAACATTAGGGGGAAATGCCATCATTAAAGCTAGCTAACATCTGATTTTGCCACTAACCGGTGAAATTGTGAGGTTACTAGAGAGAAGCAGAGAACGGAGGTTTCACCCATCTCTAAAAGCTGATCTCCTTGTAGTAGCCAATTCTGCCGCAAACTCTTCTCATAGTAATCTTCTTTGACTTCTAAAGAACTGTCATTGAAACTATAATTTTAAAATGTGCTCCAGTCTGTACCCAGACAAGGGTTTCAGGAGTTCAAAAAGTTATTTATTGGCACCACATACTGTTGTGAAAATTCTAGACTTTGAATTCTGGATATTCTGAGGAATAGTCACATAACAGTGAGTGTATTCAGGCCATAGCAAAATGGCCAGCTACCGTCAGAGAAGTTGTGTGTCTCAATAAGAGAAGTTTCCTAGAGTCCCTGGAGTCTTCCCTTTGGCTTTCTGAAAATTGAGTCCAGCCTTCCTAATCTTTACATAGTTTCCCCAGAGGACCAAAAACAAAAAACCAACTGTAAAAGAACAGAATGTAGAAAGCATACAATGTAGAAAGCATTTGTTTTAGCTCTGTCTTGTGCAAAAGGCCCCAGCAGTCATATGTACTCCCTGTGTGATAGAAGACAATCAAAATGAGGTAGAGTTTCTAACATTTGTAGGAAAATACGTTCGCTTGTCTTGATGTATTTCATCTAAACAATATGACCCCAGGCCTTCAACCTGTGTTGGGTGGGGTTTCACCCTCCCTAAATAAACACTCAGGTCTGCATCTTTGATTCAGCTCATGTAGCTCGTGCTTTGTGTAGATGCATCTTAAAATCAGTCCGCACAGCACTTTCTTTTCTTTTAGCTTGAGCCTAGACTTCATTTGAACTGGCAACTGAACACCGTTTCAGTACTCTTCATGTGAGCTGTCCTCATTTTTTTAAAAAAAAGCTTTTTAATGCACAGCAGCCTAAACATTCATTCGTTGTTTGTTAGGTGCCATATTTGTTGGACTGTCTTCAAGGGCAGCCCCATATAGAGCGCATTGCAGTAGTCTAAACGTGAGGTTGCCAGAGTGACTGTCCCAGCATGTTGGTGTTCACTCAAGCACATCATGACCACTCGCTCAAGCACCTTGTCAAAATAGGGGAATATTTGCACCTGGCAAGTTAATGCATTTCTTGAGATTCCAGGAGGTGGTCTCTAGGGTTAATATTATGGCCACTTCCTTCAACCTGCTCAGGATCATCCCCTCTCCTAGGGAAGCAATAATTCCATTTGGGACCCAGCTGGTTAGCCCTCTCTCACTAGATTGTTATAAGGTGGAATATGAGTGGTACAAACAGGCTGCACCTTGCACTTTTGCAAGCGCCTTGTCCACATCCTTGGGCCATAATGACTGAATTTAATCCATCCGCATATGACTGCATCAAAATTCAAATATCTTTAATACGGTCAATGACCAACAAGCAATTTATAAAATAAAATAAAATTGGCAATATGAGTACTATTGTACTACAGATAACAGTGGAGATATGGCCCAATCACAAAATTGGTACTTATGTTTATGACCAGGTTTCGACTTTTAAGGTTTTGAGAATTCAATTCAAATGTCATTACTATTTATTATCGTTCCTTCGATGTTTACAATTTGAACTCCGTTGCTGTCATCATTGCTCGTCTTATTCTTGTTGCAATGTAACAGTACTTCGCCACAGGCCTGTTGATTTCGGGGTCTTTGTCAGCTAAGAGGTGTCTGATATAGGTGTCATCTGTACTACGAGGTATGACTGCATCTTATTCTGGACAAATTCACCGAGTGTACTGCAGACACAGCGGCGTCCAATTCATTGCAGATGCAAGCTATTTTATCCTCCAAGTGCTTAGCAAATAAATCATAGGTGAGAGTCGGGGGGCCAAATTAGATGTGATTTTTGTCACTCATTTTTGTTTAACAAATAGCACAGGGAGGTGGGGGGGGTTGCACTGGGATTGTGGCAGTGGGAGCAGGACTTCAACTGTTTCCCCCTTGTCACTGTCTCGGTCAGCGTTGGGAGGCCCTGCACCAATTATTTGCAGTGGGAGCTTTCCTTGGTCTGAAATTCCTTGGCTTGAAAGGACAGCATTAAGAATTGGAAATCTTCCCTTGCATGAAAATTATGCCAAAGAAAGCTCCCCAGTCTTAAAAGCCTTGTGGCTGCAATACTGGTGACCAGAGCCAGTTTCAAGTATTTATTTATTTGTTTGCTTAGTATTTTTTTACCTGCCCTTCCCCCTGAGGTCCTAGGGTAGGTTAGAATGTTACCAAAAAAACAACAACCACGGTTAAAATTGTGTCCACTTTAAAGATCCTGATATTTACATATAAAACCCTAAAAACGCTGGACTCTGTTACCTGAAAAAAATGTCTTCCCCTCCACTGTCCAGTAAGCACATTAAGAACAACAAATGGAACATGGTTCACTTTGCACATGGCAACACTGTGGAATGCTCTCCCTGCTGGAATATAAGGAGCTCTGTCAGTACTGGCACTTTGCTGGCTCTTGAAGACACACGTGTTTGGACAAGCATTTCCCTGATCTCCTGACTTGATCCTCTAGTTTCAATTGGTGTTTTACAGTGGTGCCTCGCAAGACGAAAAGAATCCGTTCTGTGATTCTCTTCGTCTAGTGGCTTTTTCGTCTTGCGAAGCAAGCCCATTGACGGATTAGCGGATTAGCGCTATTAGCGGCTTTTAGCGGCTTATTGGCTTATCGGATCAGCTGATAAGCGGCTTAGCAGCTTAGAAAAAGGGGGGAGGGGAAAAACCCGCAGGAACTCACAAGACATTTTCGTCTTGCGAAGCAAGCCCATAGGAGATTCGTTTTGTGAAGCACCTCCAAAACGGAAAACTCTTTCGTCAAGCGAGTTTTCCGTCTTGCAAGGCATTCGTCTTGCAGGGCACCACTGTACCTATTCTAATTGTTACGCTGGTTTAATGGATTTGCTTATTGTAGATTTTAATTGTTGCATTTTAATTTCAGTGTTTTGATGGAGCTGTTTTATTGTAGATTTTAATTGTGTGCAGGCAGGTTCCTGTTTGTGCGGGGGGGGGGGCGTGTTCCAGGTCATTTCACACGTCAGCGTATTCTGCCCCTCCCCCAAAAAACAACACATGGGTCAGCAGTTGCACATCAACTGGATGAGCGCAAAATAGTTGCCACCTGTATCCTTTTAGTTGGTTTTATAATTGTAAACCACTTAGAAGCTTGCTTTTTTTTTTACTAGTAAACAATAGATAGATTAGATTAGATTTTTTTAAAAAAAATCCCGGTAGCACATTAGAGACCAAGTAAGATTGTTCTGGGTACAAGCCTTCGTGTGCATGCACACAATTTCTTCTTCAGCATCTGGCTTGTATGAAGGCTTGTACCCAGAACAAACTTAGTTGGTCTCTAATGTGATACCAGGTTTGTTTGTTTTTTTAAAATTTATTTCGACTGTCAGACCAACACGGCTACCTACCTGAAGATAATAGATAGATTAGATTAGATAATATTGGTGCCACGTCACTCCAAATCTCCTGATGACCTCTCCCAGCAGCTTCTGAAAAATAGCTTGGGGTACAAGGTGGAACTCTGTGGGGCACAGCAGGATATGTTTTGCTCAGCTTTGCTCATTTCTGGTTGCAATTTAAGATGTTCATTATTACCTTTTAAAGCCTTAAACAGTTTAGGGGCAAGATAGTTGAAGGGCAGTTTGTTCCAGTTATAATTCTGCCTGTTCCTTACAGTCAGTTTGACAAGCCTCCCAATGTCCCTTGAGTAGCTGAAGTAGAGTTAAATGGCGGTGGGGGGAACATCTTTTCTTTGGATTATGGATCTCCCCGTCATGAAAGATTCATTTTGCTTTTTCTCTTACTATTGCATTTTACTATCAAGTAAAGACCTCTTTGTTTAGGCGAGTTTCGATTTGCCCTTCTGTTAGACTTGTAGTTATATTGCTTTGCTCTGCTGTGTGTCAGTTACTGTGATTCACTATATCTTTTTGAAGGGGGGTTAGTAAATTTTAATCTGCCTTCAACAGTGTTAAGGTAGAGAGGCAGGGTAAAAATGGGGTAGATAAATAAAAATGTAGCTTAGGAATGGGAATGCAGCAAGAAGATTTTGATTGTTTTATTGGGGAGCCATTTTAAATTTATCATATTAATGGAACCACTTAAGGCACTCTATTGTGTAGCCTTATTTACTCAACAGCAGTGCAATATTTCAGAAGGCTGAGGACAACCTAGCTTGGCTGCTAAAGTTCTGTTGATTGTTTTTCCTATACCATTTAAATATTTATGATGTAATAGAGGAAATGGAAGGATTTCGGACCATACATACATCTGCACATTTTCTCCAGGGAATTGAACCATTAAAAATTTGGGTTCAGTTCTGATTCATCATTTTTTTAACTCTCCAGTTTTGTTCTGGTTTGGACATTAACTTTAAAAAGAGGTTTAATAACCGGCTCAGACATGTTGAACTGTTGGAAGTAATATTTCATGCGGAGTAATTTCAGCCTCTTACTTTCAGTGTAGCCCTGATAAGGGTTAACTTGAGATGCAAGTTTATTTGTAAACTTTTCTGAAGGTTTTCACATACAGAAATACAACAGGATAGAAAGAGGAAAATAAAACATTGAGATAGACAGTAAAAGGGAATGGGAGGGAAAATATTTGGTTTTTTGAATGTGCTGTTCTTGTGCTGTGGAATGTAAGGAACTGTGACTCTTCCCTAGGCCTTGAGTATGTTGTCACCTAAAATTGTACTGTTAGATGGCCACATTGTGATTTTGTGTCTGTTTTGTATTTTATTGCATAAATTTTAACCAATTTCAGATATAGAATGAAGGCATATACAATTCCTGAGCTTCATTCTTCATAAATGCCAAAGCAATAGTTATTAGCAGATTATGCCCAAGAGTTGTATTTTTAGTTGTATCTTACCTCTATTATTAGGGATGCAGGCGGCGCTGTGGTCTAAACCACAGAGCCTAGGGCTTGCCAATCAGAAGGTCAGCGGTTCGAATCCCCGCGACGGGGTGAGCTCCCGTTGCTCGGTCCCTGCTCCTGCCAACCTAGCAGTTTGAAAGCACGTCAAAGTGCAAGTAGATAAATAGGTACCGTTCCGTCGGGAAGGTAAACGGCATTTCCCTGTGCTGCTCTGGTTTGCTAGAAGCGGCTTAGTCATGCTGGCCACATGACCCGGAAGCTGTCTGCGGACAAACACTGGCTCCCTCGGCCTATAGAGCGAGATGTGCGCTGCAACACCAGAGTCGTCTGCGACTGGACCTTACGGTCAGGGGTACCTTTACCTTTACCTCTATTATTAATTATTTCTAACTAATTATAGATGTATTACATCTTGATTTTTATGTCTTTGAAATCGTCCAAATTAGCGCCCATCACATTAGGGGGCCCTGTGAAATGGCTGCTTTAGGCAGGAGTAATTCCTAGTGGATGAGGCATTGCAGTTGGTTCCATTACATGCAATCTCTTTGAGAAAGTGAAGCGTATGATATGCCCCTCTGAAGTCTTATCAGGTTACAGCATGCTTTCAGCTCAAAGCTGTATTTTGAAATGATATGTCATAGAATAACAGGGATGAATAACCACAGTCTCCACTTGTTCTTGGACACTTAGGTTTCCCAATACTAACGGATTAGAAGAAGGCATTCTTAAGACCTCCAGTCTGGTACCTTTGTAGTGGCTGCACTGGCCTGCATGTCCTTCCTATGCAAGATCTCCATCAGACAATACCAACAAGCACCACCAACTTGTTTCTTACATCCAAAGCTACTGTGTGCGAGATGTGCTATTGAACAGCATTTGCAGGTAAGCAACTTTCACTAATATCTATTGATCTGAAAAGACCTAGTCCTGGAAGACAAACTCTATTACATGGGCTTCTGCTTGCTCAAGGGACCTCAACAGCAGTCTTTGTGTGGGCATAAGGTTTCTGGATTTGCTTGGAGCGGGGCTGTTAAAAATCTCTAGCAGTTGCCAGGCTCCTTGGATGGTTACTTGAAATTGTTAAAATATGGGAACTTGGGGAAAGGGAGCCATTCAGTCAGAATGAACTTGCCTTGGTTTTGCTTTTATTTAGATTAAGGTGGAGGAAACCTTTTCTAGCTTGAGAAACAATTTAATTGTTCTGTGTTGAACTTTTTCATCTTGAGCCGTAATTATATACCACATCTAAACAATAGGTTGTACATTGGGAACCAATCAACCTTTTTCCTTCCAGCGAAAACAGCAATAGGCCATGTATGGACTCAGGAACCCCAAGCCAGCCTCATCCTCAGTTTTCTTTGTGGGGATCTAGGGGTCACCTACTAGGGCTTCAACCTTAATTGATTAAATGACGTTGCTTCATTAAAATTTTGGATCTGTTTAATTGGGCATTGCCCCAATATCACCCAATCTTTCATTTTAAACCCTTGTGACTCTTCTTTCCTTTGCATGTCCCTTGTTCTCCAGAAAATGGAAAGTCTTTTTCACACTTCCATAGACACTTGAGAATCGTGCTCTGAATTCTCCTCTGAGAGTTCCTCCCATTTCTTAGTAGGGGGCATTATTGGAGGAAGCAGCACAGCATGACTTTGCTACACTCATTTTTCGCCTCCCTGGTGCTGTTTTATAAAATGAGGATAAAAGGTGCTGTTGGGTACCTTTCCCATTGGGAAATGGATTACCCACAGCCCTCGGCAATGATGCTGGGGCCTTATGCTAATATCCCTATTTCTGGTGGGAGAGGGAACCCAGCCAAGAAGGCACACTTCACTGCTGCTAGCACAACCTTTTTGTGTTTTTTTAATTGGTTCCTGCTTTGTTGCCTGGATGGGCATAAAAAAGGAAAATTTATTCCAAGATGGTCTTTGGGAAGAGCTGAATGTATGCTTGCAATTACGTGTGAAAGATCATATATTGAGTTCCACTGTCCGCCTGGGGTTTGGAGGTGGGTAGGTGCGAAACTTGTTAAAAATCACTATCTATCTATCTAGCAGAAATATATGCAGCAAACATTTGTCTTGCTAAATATTAAGAGGAACCCCAGTAAAGAGACAGATGTAATAAGAAAATATTATATAATCAGTAAATTAACCAACTAAAATCTGGTAAATAATCAGTTTTAAAGTTTGTTTAATTGGGTTGCAGCCCTATGAAATACTCAGTTTTAATGTGCGTTTAATTGGCTTGCAGCGTGAATAACTACACTTATTTTAATGGAGCCCTGACTTTAACAAGATAAGCAAACCGCTTATTGTGAGTGTTAGAGAGGTGTTAAACCCATTCCTTATCTGTGATTTATTGACTGCACATTGCACACGCATCCCAGGGAGAGTCCAGATCATACCCTCCCTTCCAAACACATACACCACAGGATCAAAATACACATTTTTAAGCTGGGGGGGGGGGTCAGATAGAAGAAACTGTAACAGTATAAGAACCAAAACACCCACCACATCTCTGCCCTGCTGCTTCCTTGTTCAAAAATCCTTCAAGCTGCTTTTCTATTGCTGTTTTAAACTGGTATCAGGAGGCGCTTTCAGGCTTGTCCATATTGCTATCTCTTGCTTGTAAGTGGTTGGTTGATTCAATAACTTTTTGCCATGCAGTCGTGTACAGTAGACAGTCCTGGTCTACTCAAAAATATTTCTTAGTTACTTCAATGGGGATTGTTCTAAAGTAAGTGAGCTTTAATGATGCCCTTTCAGTTCTATGCCTGGAAATAAACCTATAGAAATGCAATGCATTATTCACTCCCTAACAACTGGTCGACCCTTTTTGCAATGTTGTAGTTAATGCTAACTTGGCTGAAATAACTTCTCTTTTTCCAAGAAAACAAATTCAGGCTGTGATCCTAATCGCTCATGCTAGTGAGTGAGCACCATTGACTTGCCTCTGAGTTAACATGTATAAAATTACGCTGCAAGTGAGTGTTGAACAAGATCTTTGTTTGGGAGCCATTATCCGCTGTAGTTGGGAGGCAATATAAGACCTGGAGGTCATAGTCAGTATGTTGTGCTTTCTGTGTGTGTTTGCCAAACTGAATATACAACAGGGCTTTTGTGACTTTAAAGCCAGCTCTGGTGCTAGTGTTTGCTTAGAAAGTTGGAGAAAGCATTTGTCACGCACCAAAATGTTTCTAGATCTTGCAACTGACTTCTGTGCGCTTTGGAGAGCCAGTGTGTTGTGGTGGCTTCAGTGTGGACTATGACCAGGTTGGGCAAGGTTCAGATTGCTCCTCAGCCATTGGGCTCATTGAATGACCTTGAACAAGGCACCCTGTCAGCCTAGTCTCAAAGGAGTTGTGAGGATGGTGGGGGTACACACCATATATGTTGCCCTACATTTGTGGGTGGGAGGAAAATGTTATAGAAGGTGATGGTTATGGCCACATTAATAAATGTATAATTCATTATAATATAATTAAATTATGGTGGGCCGGGGTCAATGAAGTTAGCAGATGATGGATATTATTTTAAAATATAATAATAATAATAATAATAATAATAATAATAATAATAATAAAAATTTATTTATATCCCGCCCTCCCCAGCTGAGCCGGGCTCAGGGCGGCTAACAACAATCAAATAAACAGTCAAATAATTACACATTCTAAAAATATTTCATTCTAAAAATTAATTAAAGTCAAATTATATAAGATGTCCAGTTAGTGATTGATTGATTTGCAGAATGTTTTAGCGGAGATTTATTAGTAATGATCACAGTGGCTTCTCAGATTAGGATAATACAAACAAGCTATTGGGAGGGCTTATAAATAGAGCAGTCTTGTATCAAATGCCAAATATGCACGACTGCGTTTTGAATCAGGCTCTTGCAAAGTGGCAGGTTTCCTGATTTATGTATGTAGTATCTAATATGTAAGGACCATCTGCACCCTTAGAACTTGCCGAAACCCTACAGTCACCCTTGAAAGCCCTTTTCTTTGTCCCACCACTAAGGATGAGCCAATTAGTGAATATTACGGGCAAGGATTTTCAGTGGTGGCTGAATCTCCTTCCCTGAAGAACTCCACTTGGCTCCTCCCCACTAGTACACAGGAGAAACAAACCATAATCTGTTCCTTGGTGTTATGTCCAAACCAGGGGTTGTGGTTCGTTTCTCATAAACCACACGACTATAAGTAAACCAAAACTAATTGTGGTTTTCTTGGAGTTAAAAAAGATCACCATACCTAGTTCAACCATCGCGCTGAACAATGGATCATAGCTTGTCCGTTTCCAGTCACAAGAGTGCTTGCTAAACTAAGGCTATCGATTGGAATGCCTCAGTTCTGATTTTTTTTATTTTTAAGAATTTTTTTGGGTGGTATTTCTGAACCTGTTTGCTCCGTTACTAAGATATTTAAGACAAACTGTCACTAGTACATGTTACTTGAGTGTGATTGACAGCGCTCTTATACCACTTCAGAAGACAATGGAATGTGCACCTTGAAGGGAGAGAACATGCTTGACTTCCTGCTTAAGTCTAAAGTTAAAAGGCTTCATGAAGAGCATTAAGTAGTTTCACAGTGCAGATCAAATACTGATTATGATGGAGAAAAAACGTGACTTGGAAATGTTGAAGAAAGTTATTTCTGCTTGATTCATCTGTTTTTAAAGGAGTGGTGAAAAGAAGATAAAAATAACCAGCCAATTCTACATAATCCTCTAGGTTCTTTGTGACTGGCTTGACTTGCACCTACTCACGAGCCAAGCTTTCCCACACATTCTATCATTTTGACTAGACTCCATGAGGACTACAGGAGGAAAATAAGCAAATTTATTTATTTACTTATTTATTTCATAGAATTTATGTACCACTTGATTGGTTGTTGTTGTTTTTTTTTAAAAAACAACCTTCAAAGTGGTTAGCCAAGGAAAAAACAATATATATATCTGTCTGCTTTTTATTTAAATGTATGTCTAGTTTGGCCCCTACACAATCAGCCCTTGGAGGAAATAGAGGAAAGCACTGCTCTCTCACAGAAGAATTTCTCTAATTAGTGTTGGACAAGGCAACACTTCCCTTGTTTCTCAAAGCCCCATCTAGTCTGACAAACAGGGATGCAAGAGCTGAGGCATAAGTGATGGCTGTATTCAAATTAGAGAATGCTTATTTTAACATGCCAATTCACTGTGGTGTGCTAAGTATCAAAATATAACAAAACCGAGGTCCCTTTCTGTCATAATTTGCTGCACCCAAAGTGTTGTAGCTCCTGTTGTCCCTACTGCAAATGACTACCAGCCAACCAAGTGTTCTTAACCCCTAAACTTATGGGTAGGATTCTACAAGAGTCGGCTCTTAGAACACTTACAGATATCTTCCTCATGAAAATAGATGTAACATTACTCAATTAACTTTGTTTAATCAAGGTCATGGCTTAATATCAGTGTCTAGTTACAAAATAATTGAAAAAGATTATGCCATAGTTTAAATCTTCTGGGTTGTACACCTATTGCTCCTCTGCTATGTATGTGATTATTCTCTCTGCGGAAAGTAGCAGTGAACACAGCTGGTTTTCTGTCACCCTCACCACAGGCTTAACAGAGTGTCTGCTTGACAGATTGTGATTGCATACATGTGCGTCCGAAGGAGGATACAAATACTAGGAGATAATACACTCAGTGGTTCATTTAAGGTGGATGCAGAAACGCTACTTTGGCATGTCCACATAATGTCAAAGGCAGCTTATGATATGCTATCACTAATATGCTACTTAATACGTTATAACACACCCAGTCTAATAATTCTCAAGAGCTTAGAAACAGCACAGAACCTTGTACAAGATTAGAGAAAGGAAAAACTTTAGTGTCATTCCACTTCCCTATGTGATATTGCCACCACTGTTACCATATTGCCAACCTCAAACACAACACATTCTGATGCTTAGCATGAATGCAGATGCAATGTTTCTCTGAGGACTGATTATTATTATTATTAATCCTTAGGGCTGGGGGAAGGAATCTTTTTTAAAGGTTTAGACCTTTAAAAAAATGTTTGTTGTTTCTAATATGTTTATATTATCTGATTGTAAGCTGCTTTGGTGGGTGCAAAATGTAGGGTATCAATTTTTTTTATAACTATATGCTTAAATCATGTAGACAAGAAGTGTAAAAGGTCTAGGACTAGTTGTCTTTTGCATCTATATATACTTTTCTGTCAGGTGTCGGTTGTAGCCTGTTATCAGGATTAAATATTTAGGAATCCTGTACTTTTCTAAAGGCCGTTTTGTACCATAATGGAATTGGGTTAAAGACTTTGGGCCACACAGAGAGTAATACATGTGCAATCAGATACCACAAAGCACCTGTTGCACTCAGGTTTCTGTCAAATCATTGCAAAGTGGAAATTCAGGTCTGATTGATGCTCAAAAGTATGAGGAGGTACAAATCCCACAGATCTGTTTCTTATCAGGTGCTCCACACAGTAAACAAATGCTGACTGATGGCAGAGCTTTTGAACAGATGAGTTTCAGATAATGGAAAGAACCTTGGCTGTTTCTCATCTCCAGTTTGGCAGCTAGATTTATAGAAGCTGAAGAACACCTGAAATTGGTTGTCTCTCTCGTGATAATGACAGTAGAGTCAAAACAGGCCTGTACAGTGGAGGTCCTGGGCAGGTATCTGCCATTAGTATTGAATTTAGCGTGTATGCTCATTTTAGCTTTCTGTTGGTGAGAATTCAGTGGTTCCTGTTTACACTGCTGCTGTTTCAAAGTATGTTTGGGTTATCTCAAAGCTATGGGTTAGTTCTACGCAAGTTTAATCAGCCCAGGCTGCTGATCCTGTGCCTTACCTATGGCAAATCTCAGCTGTTTTTCAGTGGCGAGTGGAGACTCCTTGGAGGTCCTTGGAACAAGCCAGTTTAGTGCCAAACTTCCCTTTTGGTTTGTCACTCACTCATTGTTGAAAATTGTTCTGCTGTAACCGAGTTGAGAGAAACCGACAAGCAAATGCCAGTAACTATGGATTCTTTTTCACATCACAGAAGAAAATCAGTGTTGACACATTTCATCTTCGGAATAAAAGCATTAAACGTTCATTTCCCACACTTCATGAGAACTCTTGCAGTGCCATTCAAAGTCTGACATTTTTGTTGCTTTCTTTGATGTAATTCTACCAAGGCATACAGTGGTACCTCGGGTTACATACGCTTCAGGTTACAGACTCCGCTAACCCAGAAATAGTGCTTCAGGTTAAGAACTTAGCTTCAGGATGAGAACAGAAATTGTGCTCCGGCGGCGCAGCAGCAGCAGGAGGCCCCATTAGCTAAAGTGGTGCTTCAGGTTAAGAACAGTTTCAGGTTAAGAACGGACCTCCGGAACGAATTAAGTACTTAACCCGAGGTACCACTGTACTATGGAGCCCTCTAGATTTAGATCAGTGGTAGCCTATGTGGCTGCTTCCAGATGTTGTTGGACCACAATTCTCATCTAAGTATGGCATATGCTGATTGATTCATGGTGGTAAATGTTCTGCCTGGGTTTTAGATTTTTACTTACCGATTGCAAATCATTGACCATCTCTTTTATTGGAATGTATAAGAAATAATTTTTATATCGGGATTTGTAGTCTTCGGTGTTATGTTTTCATTTGTAAATACATAGTGCAGCTTAGAAAAGCCATGTTTGCCCTGGATATTTTAAACTGTGGAAATTTTTATTGAATTGCCAGTAGTACATCTAAACAGAACGTCTTAACATATAAAAACTCCACCAAGCACATCTATGAACATTGTTGTATTATAGTTCCTCACTTACATGATCTGTGGGTATCTCTGCTGCTAAGAAGCGGATTCTGTTTAAATAAGGATCTTATCATTAATTTATACTTTTATTGCATTTTGGGGTTAGATTAAAAGTTGTGCATTGCTGTGCTGAATAGTTTTCCTGGCTAGTCAGCTACTTCAGGATGGCTGCACGCTTGGTGACCCATCCTTACTGAACTTCTGGATCAGACTTGTTTGGCTTTCCACCTTCCCATTCAGCACTTCCATGTATCTTATTGTTGGGAGGGGGTGTTTATCTTCAACCTATAAATATTGCTCTCCGTGTATGCACCACAGAAGCTTCAGTAAAGTGGTCACGCTCGCCAACACGAAACTGTTGCTTTAAGCGGAGTTGTTTTGCTTGGCATACACAAAACACACACTTTATATAGGTTGCACGAAGACTTTTCTCCCTCTGGTCCCAGAGGTGTTTCTGTACTTCAGAGCCCTTGCTGAACAAAATCCGCACGCAAGTTCTGAGTCAATTTGCACCAAGTCCTGCAACAGATTAGAGCAGTGGTTGCCAACTCGTGGTCAGCGTAGCCCATGGGGTCCACATAAACCACCTGGGGGTCCGTGACACCACTAACATAACAAAAACTACCATAGAGATATCATAATTTTCAAAAGTAGGGGGGCTGTGGCTTGGCTTTTGAAAAACAGGGAGATTGCAGTACTGAGCTAATTGAGAACCACTGGCGTAAAGTTTTTTGAGTCCTGAAGTCTGGCAATTCTCCAAGTCGTCTTCTCAAATGAGCTCTTCTCAAAGTGTTCAGATAACTCCACTGTTCCATGGCAGTCCACTCCTTCCTGATAACCACCCACTACCCACACCATAACCAGAGCTCTTTTATACAGAGAGGTTGCATACCTAATCTGCCCAGTAACACTGATAAGGAACTCATCAGATTAACACTTATAGCTTTTAAAATACACAATCCTTGAGCAGCCATATTCCTGGTTTCCCAGTCCTCGGAACAGAATGATTTTATGATGTGACAGTCAACTAGTAGCATGGCTCTCAGTAGATCTCCTTAGTGTGTGATTAAGTGGTGTGAGTGCATAGGGGTTAGCAAGCCTGTGGTTTCTCCTTAAACAGAAGGGTGAAGTTTTGCTGCCTTCTCCACAGATGTTAAAAATATCAAATAATCCATACTCTAGCCCTTATTGTAATCATGGAAATGAATGATTTATCAAAGCTCTCCCTCGCGGATACCATCTGTCAAGTACAGAGTGAGAGTGATGTTTGCCTCTGCTTCCTTACAGTCTCCTCTTTGCTGTGTAAGAGAAGTGTCAGGTGCAGGGAGAGCAGGGAATTATTAGTGCAAATGTTAGCCCTCTTGGGAAAAGAGGTTTTAACTCCTTTAAAAGGACCTCCAGTCAAGTAATCCTTGTTAGACAACCACCATCTGAAATGCCACCACAATAAAAATACTAGTCCAGTAATTTTGAACCTGTATTAATTATTGTGCTGTCTCAGATCTGCGCATTTGTAGTGAGACTGGAGTGATTTCAACAGTGACAAGGTGGGATATCACTGAAAATCCTTTCTTTTTCAAAAGACGAGTCACGGGCGAGGTGAGGGCACACTCAGAATTGTGTTTCTTAAGGGAAGCCAAATATTGCCCATATTAGCAGATGCACAAAGAATGTACTTATGTTTTCCCAAACAAAACTAGAAGGATAATCACAGGTATAGCAAAGTTGCTAAGTCAGATTACCTGGTTCTTGCAGAAGCCATTTAAAAATCAGAATTATTATAGAATAATGAGATAGTCACAGTGAAACTTCTTGGTTCATTATTGATTGACAGACAGAATGTGACAGAAGATGGCACATGTAGCTTGGCATTGGCATTTTTGGAGTTTAAATGGGTTTCATTAGGTGCTAGGTAAAGGTTTATCTATCTAGAGAAGTTTTGTGTTGTCTTATTGTTACAGAAGTGCTGACTTGGTGTCCTCATAATGCCATTAGAATGAGCACAATGCCATCAAAGTTAAGTGTTCTTAAATCACATTTGAAAGGCAATGAGAAGTGAGTATCCTTGACTGAATTGTTTCTAGGATTTGTCACCTCAGCCATTACGATTCCTTATCCATAAGACAGGAACTTTAGTCAAAATAAAAAAATTCCTTCCAGTGGCACCTTAAAGACCAACTAAGTTAGTTCTTGGTATGAGCTTTCGTGTGCATGCACACTTCTTCAGATACACTGAAACAGAAGTTGCCAGATCCTTCTATATAGTGAGAAGGTGGGGAGGGGTATTACTCAGAAGGGTGGTGGGAATGGGAGATTGGCAGATAGCTGAGATGAGCCTGTTGACGACTCTTAACGACTGCAATAGGTCTTACAGGAAAAGGCAAGGGGTGAGAAGGTGAAAAATGGCTTAGTCATGTATAATGAGATAAGAATCCAATGTCTTTGTTCAGACCAGGTCTCTCCATGGTTTTAAGTTTGGTAATGAGTTGCAATTCAGCAGCTTCTCTTTCCAGTCTATTTCTGCTATTTCAGGTGCTACTAGAAGGAATTTTTTTTATTTTGACTATGGCAGACCAACACGGCTACCTATCTGTAACAGGAACTTTAGTTAAACACATTTTGTTTGCAGGGCATCAGTTGAAGAAGGAGCAATAAGGGTTTTCTTGTGTCTGTGTGTTTCCTTGTGGCTGATTAGCTGTTTTCCCTGTGTAAAGGTCAGAGGGGGCAGGGTTTCTGTTGAGGCAGGGGATTAGCTGTGGGAGGAGCTTATCAGAGTTTGCAGGGCATCAGTTGAAGAAGGAGCAATAAGGGTTTTCTTGTGTCTGTGTGTTTCCTTGTGGCTGATTAGCTGTTTTCCCTGTGTAAAGGTCAGAGGGGGCAGGGTTTCTGTTGAGGCAGGGGATTAGCTGTGGGAGGAGCTTATCAGAGTTTGCAGGGCATCAGTTGAAGAAGGAGCAATAAGGGTTTTCTTGTGTCTGTGTGTTTCCTTGTGGCTGATTAGCTGTTTTCCCTGTGTAAAGGTCAGAGGGGGCAGGGTTTCTGTTGAGGCAGGGGATTAGCTGTGGGAGGAGCTTATCAGAGTTTGCAGGGCAGCGGCGCGCGCCTAGCGGTGCGCGCAGTTAGATCCATCTTTTAGATTTAGGGGAGCTAGTCTCAAACGTTTGTTGGGGAGATCTAGGTGTTTTTTTTGTGTGGGGGAAGTTATTTGTCCTGTCTTCAAGCTTTTTATGATGGAGGACCTCTGTAGCCAACCCCAACGACACGATCTCAAGATGGAAGGGGAGGGAACAGCTGCAGTCGCCTGCGATTCCTGCGCAATGTTTGCCATCTTGCCAAAGGTTGCAGGCAGCTTTACCTGCAGCAATTGCATGTTGATTGCCCTCTTAAAAGACAAAGTCCAGCAACTGGAGGAACGTGTAGCTACGCTCCAAAGAATTAGAGAGCTGGAGCTCTTCTTGGAAGCAACAGAGCACACCGTCTCCACCAAGGAGGAGACAGGGGACTCCCCTGAGAAGGAGTCTAGTTCACCAACACAGGAGCCAGATATATGGAGAAACGTGACTCAAAGAAGTAGGAGGCCCAGGGTTCACTCTGATTGCTTAGAAATACACAATCGCTTTGAGGTCCTCTCCCCTAGCATGGAAGACGAAGAGCAGACTCCATTTGAGGATCTCTCCCTCATTACAGTTGATCAGGTATATGAAGACGAGCAGCAAAGTCAGTCCTCAGGGAATGTGCAGGCGACCTTGGAACGGACAGCTCACGGAAGAACCCCGACCAAACCCAAGAGGAGGCGTGTAGTGGTGATAGGGGATTCCCTACTGAGGGGAACAGAAGCAGTGATCTGTGGGCCTGACAAGATGTCTCGGGAAGTGTGCTGTCTCCCCGGGGCTAAGATCCAAGATGTAACTGAACGACTGCAAGGAATCATAAAACCCACTGACAAATACCCCTTCCTCTTGGTTCATGTGGGAACCAATGACACTGCAAGCAATAGCCTCCAGAAGATCAAAAGAGACTACGAGGCTCTCGGCAGGAAATTGAAGCAACTAAATGCACAAATTGTCATCTCATCTGTCCTCCCAGTTGAACGACATGGCCCAGGGAGAGAGGGGAAAATAGTGGAAGTGAACAGCTGGCTCCGCAAATGGTGTAAACAGGAACGGTTTGGATTCTTAGATCACGGACTGCAGTTTCTTGAAGATGGACTTCTGGCAAGTGATGGGCTGCACCTCACAACGGTTGGGAGAAATGTTTTTGCCAAAAATCTCAGAAACCTCATCAGGAGGGCTTTAAACTGACTAATGTGGGGGAGGGAGACAGTGCTCCTGAAGGTAGGAGTCTATCAATTAATGAAGATGATCATCCAAATGTCATAGACCAAATGGAGCAAACAGCACGCGGACCTAGTGGTGGGAGGAAAAAATCCTTAAATAAGAGACACGGGGGAATGATTAATGGACTTCAATGTCTGTACACTAATGCGCAAAGCATGGGAAATAAACAAGATGAGCTTGAGCTCTTGGTACAGCAAACTAAATATGACATAATAGGCATCACTGAAACCTGGTGGGATAAGTCCCACGATTGGAATGTAATAATGGGGGGATACAATCTATTTCAGAGAAACAGACCAGACAAGAAAGGAGGAGGAGTGGCGTTATATGTCAAGGATGTGTATACCTGTGAAGAGATCCAAGATTTAGATCCTCAAAGCCAAAGTGAGAGCATTTGGGTCAAAATTAAGGGAGAGAAGAATAACAGAGACCTCATTGTGGGAGTTTACTATAGATCCCCAAGCCAAACGGAGGACATAGATGATGCCTTCCTGGAACAGATGGCCAAGCATGCAAAAGGAAGGGAGATAGTAGTAATGGGGGACTTCAATTACCCGGATATTTGTTGGACGTCAAACTCAGCCAAGAGCATAAGGTCAAACAGATTCCTCACTGGCCTTGCAGACAACTTCATTGTCCAGAAAGTGGGAGAAGCAACAAGAGGAACAGCCATTTTAGATCTGGTCCTAACCAATGTTGATGACCTGGTTAGTGGGGTAGAAGTGGAAGGATCATTAGGCGCGAGTGATCATGCTCTTCTGAAGTTTACTATACAGCGGAAAGGAGCAGCCAAGCATACTAGGACTCAATTTCTTGACTTTAAGAAAGCCGACTTCATAAAACTTAGGGAAGTGCTGGGTGAGATCCCATGGACAACAATACTAAAAGGAAAGGGAGTTCATGATGGCTGGGAGTTTGTTAAGAGGGAGATACTAAAAGCACAACGTCAGGCAATACCAATGAGACGGAAACATGGAAGGTGCCTAAAGAAGCCAGGGTGGCTATCTAAAGAACTTTTAACTGAATTAAGATTTAAAAAGGATGTGTACAAAAAATGGAAAAGGGGGGAAACCACCAAAGAGGAATTCAAACAAATAGCCAGCACGTGTAGACACAAAGTCAGAAAAGCTAAAGCACAGAATGAACTCAGGCTTGCTAGAGAGGTTAAAAGCAACAAAAAAGGCTTTTATGGGTATGTTCGTAGCAAAAGGAAGAACAAAGAAACAATGGGGTCACTCAGAGGAGAAGATGGTGAAATGCAAACAGGGGACACAGAAAGGGCTGAACTACTCAATGCCTTCTTTGCCTCAGTCTTCTCCGATAAAGAAAACAATGCCCGACCTGAAGAATTTGGAGCAAATGATTCAGCAAAGGAAACACAGCCCAGAATAACTAAGGAGATAGTACAAGAATATTTGGCTAGTTTAGATGTATTCAAGTCTCCAGGGCCAGATGAACTGCATCCAAGAGTATTAAAAGAACTGGCAGATGTGATCTCAGAACCACTGGCAGTCATCTTTGAGAATTCCTGGAGAACAGGCGAAGTCCCGGCAGACTGGAGGAGGGCAAATGTTGTCCCTATTTTCAAAAAGGGGAAAAGAGAGGACCCAAATAATTACCGCCCAGTCAGTCTGACATCAATAGCAGGGAAGATTCTGGAGCAGATCATTAAGCAAACAGTCTGTGAGCACTTAGAAAGGAATGCTGTGATCACCAATAGTCAGCATGGATTTCTGAAAAATAAGTCATGTCAGACTAACCTGATCTCGTTTTTTGACAGAATTACAAGCCTGGTAGATGAAGGGAACGCAGTGGATGTAGCCTACCTTGATTTCAGCAAGGCATTTGACAACGTGCCCCATGATATTCTTGTAAAGAAGCTGGTAAAATGCGGTCTTGACTATGCTACCACTCAGTGGATTTGTAACTGGCTGACTGACCGAACCCAAAGGGTGCTCATCAATGGTTCCTCTTCATCCTGGAGAAGAGTGACTAGTGGGGTGCCACAGGGTTCTGTCTTGGGCCCAGTCTTATTCAACATCTTTATCAACGACTTGGATGATGGACTCAAGGGCATCCTGATCAAATTTGCAGATGACACCAAACTGGGAGGGGTGGCTAACACCCCAGAGGACAGGATCACACTTCAAAACGACCTTGACAGATTAGAGAACTGGGCAAAAATAAACAAGATGAATTTTAACAGGGAGAAATGTAAAGTATTGCACTTGGGCAAAAAAAATGAGAGGCACAAATACAAGATGGGTGACACCTGGCTTGAGAGCAGTACATGTGAAAAGGATCTAGGAGTCTTGGTTGACCACAAACTTGACATGAGCCAACAGTGTGACGCGGCAGCTAAAAAAGCCAATGCAATTCTGGGCTGCATCAATAGGAGTATAGCATCTAGATCAAGGGAAGTAATAGTGCCACTGTATTCTGCTCTGGTCAGACCACACCTGGAGTACTGTGTCCAGTTCTGGGCACCACAATTCAAGAAGGACACTGACAAACTGGAACGTGTCCAGAGGAGGGCAACCAAAATGGTCAAAGGCCTGGAAACGATGCCTTATGAGGAACGGCTAAGGGAGCTGGGCATGTTTAGCCTGGAGAAGAGGAGGTTAAGGGGTGATATGATAGCCATGTTCAAATATATAAAAGGATGTCACATGGAGGAGGGAGAAAGGTTGTTTTCTGCTGCTCCAGAGAAGCGGACACGGAGCAATGGATCCAAACTACAAGAAAGAAGATTCCACCTAAACATTAGGAAGAACTTCCTGACAGTGAGAGCTGTTCGACAGTGGAATTTGCTGCCAAGGAGTGTGGTGGAGTCTCCTACTTTGGAGGTCTTTAAGCAGAGGCTTGACAACCATATGTCAGGAGTGCTCTGATGGTGTTTCCTGCTTGGCAGGGGGTTGGACTCGATGGCCCTTGTGGTCTCTTCCAACTCTATGATTCTATGATTCTATGTTTAGGAGATCTGGAGCATGAAGTACCGCAAACTGCATCAGGAGCTCTGAGGCAGTATAACCGGAGCATGCTACTGGTTCTTGTTAGACACAGAAGGTGAAGGGCAACAGCCAGTTTGTAAGTATTGAACCCCGATGACATAGTTCCCTAGATCAGGCCAAATGTTCTGTTCTGGTTCTGCAAGAGGAGCCCATGGAGGAAGGCAAGTCGGTTGTTGTAGCACGAAGGAGAGAGAGCTCTTGGTGACCACCTAGCTCTGCTTTTCAGCTTTTACTTCCAGTCTTATCTCTTCTATTTTCTGCACCCTTTCGGAGGACTAGGCTCAACACTCTGGTCTGAAGACAGGCACTTCCTCTGCCTGGTTAACTCCTTGCCCTGTTGGACTGGCAAGTTAGTATGGAAGGTGCACAGTTCATCAGGGGAAGGTGCCCATGAAGAACCTTGCTGCAGTATCCTGGGCCCTGGTGCTGTGACATCTAGTTCTGTGGCTGCTACCTGTCAGCCTCTACTTCAGTGATCCCCTCAACACTAGCATCAGAGCCAGGAACCCAGTCTGGCTCCTTAGCCTGTGTATTGGTCATTGCTGGACTCCAGAGCTATGACACCAATCCATCTGTCCCAGGACTCTGCTTCCAGCAGTGGCCAATCATATACCTTTGGGAAGCTTCCAGTGCATTATACTAATCCAAACTGGGTGTAACCAGGGAATGGATGATTGTGGCCAAGCTATTCCTTGTCTCAGAAGGGCTGTAACTGACAAATCCAACACAGCTGGTGAGAGGAACTTCCTGATAGCAGAAGCCTCTTGGGACACCAGAAACAACACTAGATATGACAGTATCCCTACACTGTAAGCTGAAGGCTTCCTCCCAGGGCAGAAGAATTACTCACCAGTGTTTTCCTACTTGTCTGGATTGAACTGGAGGCAGCAAAAATATAAGGAAGGAGAAGAAGCGGTGTGTCTGTCAGAGAGAGAGAGAGAGAATGTCCTAAATCAGTGGTTCCCAATTAGCTAAGTACTGTGGACCCCTGTTTTTCAAAAGCCAAGCCATGGACCCCCCCCCCCCACTTTCAAAAATGTTGATATCTCTATAGTAATTTTTGTTATATGAATGGTGCCACCATACTCTCCAATATGTCCCAGTGCAAAAACCCAGGACGCGTGTCTTCCAGGCTGTGCTCCTGTGCAAGTCATGGGACCCACGCATGTGTTTTGGGGTGTGACGATCTCGCATGAGATCTGTATCTGGCCATGATCTCTCAAGCTTTTGGGCGCTGTGCTCTCACATGAGAGCATGCCCCCCCCAATGGAATTCCCTGGACAGTTGACCGGTATGTGCCATGAACACCCTGAGTGGGTTATGAGGACCCCTTGGGGTCTGTGGAGCACCCGTTGGGAACCACTGTCCTAGATACAGCCCTGTTTCTTGTATGGAGCTTTAGTAAAATGTGTGTTCTCTTACCGATGGTGCTCATAATCAGACCTATACTGAATATTCCCATTTTGCTCTGTCTCATTATGTATTCTGACTTTTATATAGTTGCTAGTGGTTAACCACAAAAGCATTTCAGGTTATGTAAATTCATACAGTTGCTGTTCTTTTGAGTCTTCTTGTTTGTTTTCTTACAAGCTGTGTTTCTATCAGAACAGTTAATGTTTCAACACTGAAACTGTCATTTTCCATTTTAATATGGCACTCCTCTCCCGGCTCTCCATTTTGTTCTGTTTACATAGTTTTTTGTTAAGTAATGGAGAACGACTTTTGCATAATTACTTCAAAAGACAAAGTATAATTAGCTGTTAAAAGCAAAACATATCTGGAGTGGAAATTGTTGTTGTTTAGTCGTTTAGTCATGTCCGACTCTTCGTGACCCCATGGACCAGAGCACGCCAGGTACTTCTGTCCTCCACTGCCTCCCGCAGTTTGATCAAACTCATGCTGGTAGCTTCAAGAACACCATCCAACCATCTCATCCTCTGTCGTCCCCTTCCCCTTGTGCCCTCCATTTTTCCCAACATCAGGGACTTTTTCAGGGAGTCTTCTCTTCTCATGAGGTAGCCAAAGTATTGGAGCCTCAGCTTCACAATCTGTCCTTCCAGTGAGCACTCAGGGCTGATTTCCTTAAGAATGGATAGGTTTGATCTTCTTGCAGTCCATGGGACTCTCAAGAGTCTCCTCCAGCACCATAATTCAAAAGGATCCATTCTTCGGCGATCAGCCTTCTTTATGGTCCAGCTCTCACTTCCATACATCACTACTGGGAAAACCATAGCTTTTACTATGCAGACCTTTGTTGGCAAGGTGATGTCTCTACTTTTTGAAATAGGAAATGCCTATCTTCATGATTCTTTGGGGCTATATTATTATTATTATTATTATTATTATTATTATTATTATTATTATTATTACAGTGGTGCCCCGCAAGACGAATGCCTCGCAAGACAAAAAACTCGCTAGACGAAATGTTTTTTCATTCGCGATTTGCCTCGCAAGACGAATTCCCCTATGCGCTTGCTTCGCAAGACGAAAACGTCTTGCGACTTTGTTAAGCCGTTTAAACCGTGCTTCGCAAGAAGAAAAATTCGTTAGACGGCAAAAATTGCGGAACGAATTAATTTCGTCTTGCGGGGCACCACTGTATTAGGCTCTGAAAAAATGTATCTCTTAGCAGAGGTATTTACTTGATTTCAGAGCCCCTCTCAACTGAACTGGATATTGCCTGGAGATACAGCCATGCCAAAGGGACTTCTTTTCTTCTGTTGAATAAATCCACCAGGGAACCTTCTTACTTTGTCATTTTCATGTCTTTAAGCAACTGTGAGCATGTGACAGCTTGAAAAAGCCAAACTCTCCAGGCAACTTATCAGTGCATACCACAGTATAGTGTCAGGTGCTGTTGTCTGTCTGTGTGGCCCCCATTAGCCCCCTCCTTTTCTTTTCTTCTCCTCCCCTCCCTTCCTCCTTACCTTATTGATGTGGCTTTTTGAGTTGTCATTCTGCTTGGCAGTGTGTTATAGCGTTCTTTTTTTAATTCTCTTGCCATGGAAACAAAAGGGAAAGTCAGGGTTGTTGCCTTCCCCCAAACCGTGCAGCACGACTACAATGTGCTCTTCTGCAAGGGATAAGGTAGGATTTGCTTCCTCTGTTCTGTGTGTGAATCAGCGGAACGCTTGTTTAGTTTCTTCTAAACAAGAAATGCTTTTGATTTGCTGCCAGATTCTTTTTGGGCGCTCAGCGAATGGAGTTCAAAGCCTTGCCATGGTCAAATGTTTGGTGTGTGTAAACGGATTTGATAAGGACTGGAATGGATCTGCAAATCCTTAGTCAGAAGAGAAATGTGAGCTAGATAGGTGTTGTGATACGAAGTGTGGAATTCTGCTTTGCCCAGCCACTCTTTGGACAGCACCACAGTTCCTACTGTTTCTGGAATTTCAGTGAGTAATGTGAATACTTTCCAGAGTTGTTCTGGGCAAAGGACGGGGTCCTTCCCTTCATGTCCTTTAAATCTATGTAGACCTTGCTGTATTTTACTGGGGCTGTAGGTTGTTGTATACACATGCAGTCTCCATCTCAAATAGATGGCAGAGGAGTAGGCACATACCTCTGTACAGTATACGATTTAAGGAACTGTGTTTTCATAGACTATTGACAACTTTGGAGTAAAGAAAAAAACACCAGCAATGGCATTTAATGACTGCTGGGCAATTTAGCGACTATGTGCTCAATGAAAGAATGAAAGGAGGGGCATTTCACTTGAAGCACTGGTCTTGTAGAGCTAGCAAGTGCTTCCTTCACTTCCCTTTGGGACCTAAATGGTTTGTTTTAGCTGACAGAAGCAGATATTGTAAACCACATTATGGGCGCAAAAGATAGAGAAAATGCTTGGGTTTCCAACTTGCGAGGTGAGGTATTTGAGGTATTTTACATTTAAATGTGATGATCTGCCTGTTTGGCAAAAGAAAAGCCCTTCTTGGTTTTGAACACTTCAGATCCATTTTGTGTATTTCAGAGATATTTTTTACTAAAATCAGAGGCCATCAAGAGTCTTTTAGGGCTTGTCTGCACGTAGCTTTTGCCACACACTTTCTGGACACAGGTCTGCGGTTAAAAACTCTGTGTCAGAGCATACATTATTTTTAATTTTGCCCCAGAGCTTTCCCTGCGAAAACCTGCTATTTAGTGTTCAATTGGAGCAATGTCAATTCAAGTTTTAAGTGGATTGCCATTTGCTCCAATTGATCTCTAAAGAGTGGGTTTTCGTGGGGAAAGCTTGAGCAAAAATGGGGGGGGGCATTTGGACATGGAGCTTTAAAGCGCCTGGAAAAATTGTCGGAAAGGTAAGTGTGGATAAATCCTTTGTTTCTTCTTATCTGCTCTCTGAAAGGTTTTTATTATCGTTGCTTTTGATTTTCTGGTTAGACTTTTATTGAAATAGTTCTATGCCCACTTTTCTGCTTTAAAATACTCCATCTTTTTGTTTAAAAATACTCATGGTGGCTTACAACTGCAATGTAAAAACCAGCTCATGTTCCTACAGTTCATTGTGGGGAGAATGCATATGCTTACATTTTCAGCTCAATTTTGCTGAAAATTGTTAAAGAGCTTTAAAAGAAAATGGGAAAGGCTGAGATTGTAATCTGCTTTGGGAATTTACCTGTTCCATGACTTCTGAGAGTCTACCTCCCCTGGATTGTCAATTGTCTTAGCTGCTACCACGTGTTCAGTGCCCCCCCCCAATGATTTAAATAAACCAATAGAATCATAAAAGAAGTATGAAAAAATTAGGATTTTGTAAAGGTTGCCACACTCCACATTGGCAAGAATCTACAATTTGCCAATCGCTAATACAAGCGTTCGTTCTTCAAAGCCAGTCAAGCATTGGATAAAATTGAAAGTGGCCTGTTTTTGTTTTGTTTGTTTTTTTCAAAAAAATATTTTATAAGGTCAGAGATAGAGGGGAAGGGTGATGCAACAGTGCTGTGTTGCAGCTGTCATCTTGTTAGTGGTAGGAAGTACCGTATTTTTTGCACCATAACACTCACTTTTTTCCTCCTAGAAAGTAAGGGGAAATGTCTGTGCGTGTTATGGAGCGAATGCCTACGGGTGGCGGGGGGATCTGCTGCAGTCGTGAGCAGAGGATCCATGGTTCCCCTTCCTTCCCTCCTCCGTGGTTACAAAGCATGGATCCACATGGATCCTCAGGATTTTTGCATTGGGCTACTCCAAACTCACTGTCAGATCACATGACTGTGGCCACAGCATGAACCACAAAAATCATATATCCACTATTTCGTTTAGAATATTTTTTTTCTTGTTTTCCTCCTCTAAAAACTACGTGCGTGTTATGGTCTGGTGCGTATTATAGAGCGAAAAATACGGTAGTTTGTTTGCAAAACTGACCTCTCGGCCACTGAACTTATTATTGAGAAGCTTGCAAAGCTGATAGCACTCAGGTCAATGCTTCTGCTCCCGTTGCAATTGTGGAGAGTAAGAAAAGCAGCTCTGGAATTCAAACCAGAGCCCCCTTGAACCAATTTTCATCCTTTTCTTTCCACTGGCCAGTTGACCTGATGAGTTAGTGGTAGTGGGAGAGCTATCTTCTAAAAGGAATTGTTTCCAAGGAAATCCTTACCACATTTTTAACCTGTTTGCTAACCAAAATGTTATGGGGGACTTTGTCGAATGCACAATAAAGATAAATTATGTCCACAGAATTCCCATAATCCATTAAGAAAGTAAACTGATGACAAAGAGAGAGGGAGAGATAAGATTAGGCCAGCAGGGTTTATTTTTGCAAATCCATACTGGCTCCTGCTAATCCCTACATTGTTACCAATAATCTGAGCAATAAGTGTCATTGCAAAAAAGTGACTGGAATAGCAGAGCATGTTTTAGGACCCAGGAGTCATAGCTTTAAAAATCACCAGCTTGAATATAAATCATTTCAAAACAGAATTATTTGGGTTTGGGTTCCATGCAAGCAGCCATGTGATACCAGTGTTCAACCTATTTCTTTTTCAGCTGCTGTCACAGCCTCATTGTCTCTGTTTACAAGTAGGTTAGTGAAGGACTCTGTTGAATAGGACTTGCTCTCATTAATGATAGAATTCCAGAAGCTCCCCTTCTAGATTTTATCATATCAGAGCTCAGGATTCTCTATCGCTGCAAATACAAGAACACAATTTCTGAATATGGGTATGTAAGGATGAGGTTGATTCTATAGCAGGGGTCAGCAAACGTTTTCAGCAGGGGGCCGGTCCACTGTCCCTCAGACCTTGTGGGGGGGGCGAACCTTTTTTTTTGGGGGGGGAATTCCTATGCCCCACAAATAACCCAGAGATGCATTTTAAATAAAAGGACACATTCTACTCATGTAAAAACACTCTGATTCCCGGACTGTGTGCAGGCCAGATTTATAAGGTATTTGGGCCGGATCTGGCCCCCGGGCCTTAGTTTGCCTACCCATGTTCTATACAGTGGTACCTCGGGTTACAGACGATTCAGGTTACAGACTCCGCTAACCCAGAAATAGTACCTTGGGTTAAGAAATTTGCTTCAGCATGAGAACAGAAATCGTGCTCTGGTGGCACGGCGGCAGTGGGAGGCCCCATTAGCTAAAGTGGTACCTCAGGTTAAGAACAGTTTCAGGTTAAGAACGGACCTCTAGAACGAATTAAGTTGTTAACCCGAGGTACCACTGTACTGTTCTTTAAGAACAAGTGAAACATGGGTCACAGCACTACCCTTACAAAGTTATGCAGGAAAGGTGCATAATTATTCATAATATGCCGCCCCCCCCCCCCGTCCAGTGGAGAAGGAACTGAAATTGAAACATTGCATTGGAAGGTTTCTTCAGTATCAAATTACAGATCAATTTGTCAAACTGATAGCACAGTGCAGTTGAGAAAAGTGAAGGCAGGGGATAGGCATGCCTTCTCATAATATTGAGGAATGTCTCTTCCTTTGCACTGTGGCTCGAGTCTGAAGATGAAAGGCATACATTCTTTCGGGACTTGACAGGTGCTCTCAGGTGAAGAGCTGGAGCCGCGACGCATTCCAGCATTGAAGAGGTATCTTTAAAATGATGCTGTCATGCCAGTCAGGCTGGGTTGGAAGGTTGAATAAAGACTGAAATGCTGGAAGTAGTACAAGAACATTCCTATATATAATGCTGGATGAGGCATTTGGTTCTTAAACTCTGGGGGAGGGGGAATAAAGCAATTTTGCACACAAGTGAATGTGCTTGGCTTCTTCTTCCTTCAGATTCTGTGCTTATCGTTGTATTACTTTGCTTCTGGACCACTCCCCAGAGCTCTCCTAACAAATTCAGGGCCTGGGGTGGGTATCTAACGATCCTTTGTTTCCCATTACAAAACGCTCAACTCTCAGACATCCACTGAAGGTAAAAAAGGGGCCTTCCTGAGAGGTGCTTGTCTACTTGTAAAGCTAATATCTCTCCTGCTACACCTGCTGCCTTCAGTGAGAAATGGTTAGGAGAAGTAGAAGTGGTGAAGAGAAAGGAGCAGAGGAGCTAAACCGGCCCTGGGAAAGAGAGACACAATTTTCAGGTCTGTCTCGCAACTAACAGAACCTCTTGCTATTGGGAAGATTGATAACAGCAAAGGCATTTGTCTCTGTTAGAGGAAGAAGAAGGTTTTAGTACCATATGCATCCCCTGATCTTCCATTATGCTGCCAATTCTCATTTCTTAATCTCTCTCTCTCCCCTCATACCCAAGTCCATTGCACCTACAGAAGTTAATACTACACAGTAGACACATTTCAAGTGCTCAGATTCTTTATTTGCCTGAACAAAGTATACATGCCAGAACGGCAAGTTTGTTTCATTTTGGAAGTTCTCACTCTATGGCTTTATGGCTTCACTAGCCAGCTGTCTGAGGAGAATATGCGTTGGCCTTCTCCTTCAGACCTTTTAAACTCCGCTGGAATCCTGTTGCATGCATTTCAGATAATTCTGTAGCCTCCTAGGAAAGGCCCCTCCCAGGACACTTGCTTCTTGAGCCTCAACAAATGCAGCCTTTAAATTGAGAGGCTCTAAGGAGCAGGGACGCGGGTGGCACTGTGTGTTAAACCACAGAGCCTAGGACTTGCTGATCAGAAGGTTGGCGGTTCGAATCCCCGCAATGGGGTGAGCTCCCATTGCTCGGTCCCAGCTCCTGCCAACCTAGCAGTTCGAAAGCACCTCAAAGTGCAAGTAGATAAGTAGGTACCACTCCGGCGGGAAAGTAAACAGCGTTTCCGTGCGCTGTTCTGGTTCGCCAGAAGCGGCTTAGTCATGCTGGCCACATGACCCGGAAGCTGTACGCCTGCTCCCTCGGCCAGTAAAGTGAGATGAGCACCACAACCCCAGAGTCGGTCACAACTGGACCTAATGGTCAGGGGCCCCTTTACCTTTACTTTAAGGAGCAGCCACAGTTACCTCCACAGCTCAAGCTGCCACTTCTTTCAGCTGTTATGGCATTTTTAAAGGAACTGCGGAGCAGCTAAAGGCAGTTCAGGGCAGTGGAGAAGATTCCACCTAAACATTAGGAAGAACTTCCTGACAGTAAGAGCTGTTCGACAGTGGAATTTGCTGCCAAGGAGTGTGATGGAGTCTCCTTCTTTTGAGGTCTTTAAGCAGAGGCTTGACAACCATATGTCAGGAGTTCTCTGATGGTGTTTCCTGCTTGGCAGGGGGTTGGACTCGATGGCCCTTGTGGTCTCTTCCAACTCTATGATTCTATGAGAAACACAGGGGCAAGGCAATTGATGAAATATCTGTCGGGGCAGATGCAGCATCACACACACCTATTACTACTCTTTACGGTTCCAACGGGTATGTTTTATTGGTTTGTTTGTGACATGCTGAAATTTGTGTTCATTGCACATCTCTGGGGAGCTGCTGTGGCTGAAAAGGTGGTTTTGCTCACACCTCATATCAAACCATGGTTAATGTTTAATGCGAACACGGAGCTTGGTAGCACAGACTGCTTTATTCCTCCCCCATTCCTGGCTGCAACAGGATGAAAAAGCCACAAGCTTTCTTTGGTCATGTTGACCAAACCTGGACTTCTGCTTGTTCTGCCCCACCCATAGAAACGAACCAGAAGCAATATCCAAGGTTTGTTAACCGCTTGTGGTTTGTGTGGGGAAGATGTTCAGGTTCAGATGTTGCAGCTAAAGCTTGTGGTTTGTTGCTCCCAGTGCAACTTGGCCAGAAGTGGGGAGGGAGTGAAGCAGGTCACACATTTGCATTAAACCATAGTTAAACATTAGCTATGGTTTGGTGTGATATGCGAACACAGCCGGTAAATAAATAGCAATAAAAATCTCCTGCCTTGTCTCCCTTGCGAATACAACTTACCAGCTATTTCTTGCTTCGCTTTACCCCTATTCGGGAAAGGGACAAATCTGATGTTAGCTTCTAGCTCCTTTTGCTGTTATGTCCCTCTACCAGAGCACATATTTGAATTGCTGGCACGTTTCTCCTTAAGCATGTGATGACCCCCTTGGGGCAGCCTGTGGATGCTGCATAGGAATGTTTACCTGGAAGTAATTCAGGAATTATGACTGCTCATATTCACTTTGGTTAGTAAAACAGCTATTCCTGGATTGGTATAGCTTGACCACAGTTGTGCGTGCATTGGTAACCTCACGGCTCGATAACTGCAATGGGCTCTACGTGGGACTGCCCTTGGAGAGGCTACAGCTGGTGCAGAAAGTAGAAGCTAGGTTGCTTGTGGAGGCAAAACACTGTCAACATACAACAGCCTGCTTTAAGGATTCACACTGGTTGTCAATATGCTACTGGACCACGTTCAGGATGTTGGTGCTAACGTATAAAGCCCAGGGTCGGATTACTTGTTGCTGTAGTCTTTGGGAAAGTTTCTTCTGCAAGTTCCAAAGGTTATGGAACAGGGCTTTCAGCATGACTGCCCCTGTTCTGTGAAATAGCATTCCTGTTGAGATAGGTCCCCACAATCTGCACTTGACGATTTGTTCCGACAGACTTTCTCTGCTAGATAAATGAGTCTTTGCTATGATTGTCTATTTTGTATGGTTTTAGTTTTGTTCTATTTTTTTTAAAAAAAATTATGCTCAAAAAAAGGGTTTGATTAGGGCTTTACCAAATTTAATCATAATGATCTCTGTTTCTGAGGTTGAGAAATGAGTGCCAAAATGGCACCTTCTTCCTGATGAGGGAGGTGTCGTCAGGCTTGGGAGAAGCAACCTTTAGAACATGAATGCTAATGAGGAAGAAATATCCAAAGCAGCCAAATGAGGACTGAGCATGCTCAGTGACTGTGGAATGCTGGCTGATAGCAGGAACAGGGGGCAGAATGGAATGGAATGGCTGGAATCCTGAATAGGAACATTCCATGCTTCAACCTTTTGTTGCAGCCCCTGCTCTATCAATTTAAATCTGATCTTTTGAATACAAGTTTTTGATTTTCAATGCGGTATAGAATTCCACCAACCCACTTCATATCCATAGTAGTGTCTCTTAAGAAGCATCCATATATCTGAAGCGAAAGCCTTGCATAGCAACGTGTGCCGAAGAGTCCTCTTGGATCATTCAAGTTCTTATGTCTGAAGCAGATGCCTAGTTCATTTAGGTCCCTACCACTGTGGATGACTAGACCTTGAAGAGCTGTGTTGCATCACTCGAATTAGAGCAGTGACCTTTCTGTGCACTTTGATTGTCAGGACATGAAGTCTCTTTTCTCAGTCTAACGTCTGCACTTGGCACTCTGCCGGCTTGTGCTGCTTCCAGTCAGTTAAGGTGGACTCTGAAATTGCTGAATGCTGAAGAATACGGTTTCTAAAAGGAAACAACCATTGATGTTTTCCATATGTGACTGAAAGAAGGAAGCATACAAATCTCAGACTTTACTAATTCTGTCTGTGGTTTATTAGGCAGACGGTGAGTAACTCCAATCAGAATGTGTTATATATGTTATCCAATGGGCCTTAAATGTTAAGTTTGTCTATGTAATTCTATATGTAGATGGATATAGTAGACTCGTCTTTTATAGAGCTTTCGAAGATTCAGAACGTTGGGATGTTTTTCTTCTGCTGTCACGATGCAAACACCTGCAGTGGTACCTTGGTTTACAAACTTAATCTGTTCCGGAAGTCTGTGCTTAAACCAAAGCTGTTCTTAAACCAGGGTGCACTTTCCCTAATGAGGCCTCCCGCCGCCCTTCCACCATTCGGATTCTGTTCTTAGACTGAGGAAAAGTTCTCAACCAGGACACTATTTCTGGTTTTGCGGAGTTTGTAAACCGAATCATTCTTAAACCGGACTGTTCTTAAACCGAGGTACCACTGTGCTATTTTTGTATTCCACCGCGTGCCTTTCAAGGGTAGTAGAGCTTTTTACTTGTGTAACCACACAAAAGTCCTATGTAGACGTAAGATTTGTTTCTCCTAGTCACCCTTTGCGCTGGGAAGGAACCGCAGTGTGGTGTCTAGTCTGCATCAATTGTGACCATGTCTTTTACACTTGTTAGGTTTCCACCACTACCCATAACCAGAACTAAGGCATTTGATTTGAGTTGGCCGTGGTTTACAGTGAGGGGAATGGGGGTGGTGCTGTGATCTAAACCACCAAGCCTAGGGCTTGCCGATCAGAAGGTCGGCAGTTCGAATCCCCGCAAGGGTGTGTGCTCCCGTTGCTCGGTCCCTGCTCCTGCCAACCTAGCAGTTCGAAAGCACGTCAAAGTGCAAGTAGATAAATAGGTACCGCTCCGGTGGGAAGGTAAACAGCGTTTCCATGCGCTGCTCTGGTTTCTCCAGAAGCGGCTTAGTCATGCTAGCCACATGACAGGGAAAAACTGTCTGCAGACAAACGTCGGCTCCCTGGGCCAGTAAAGCGAGATGACCGCCGCAACCCCAGAATCGTTCGCGACTGGACTTAACTGTCAGGGGTCCTTTACCTTTTTACAGTGTAAACCAATGTAAACAGCGACACTGATATAGATATAAAGCGACATCATGGCTGAAGCAAACCATGGAAGGGAGGGGTAAATTTCTGCAGAAAAGAGGATGGGGGGGGGGACACACGAATGCGTAACCTGCTTTCTTCACCTTGGTAAGGCAACTAGGGATACTGTATTTGTACCAGGTCACAGACAGAATGTTGAATCCATTGATTTATTGCAAACACCACATATAATACTGGAAAGGAGCAGAACTTCCATGCTATCTTTAGACTTCAGAATGATCCTCCCGGAGAATACACACCTGTCAAGATCCAAACCAACAATGAAAGTTTTCCAAGCCGCCTTGGAAGACATGACACTCGTTACTTCTCTCGGTTCTTTCCCCCAAATATCCCAGCATGATACAATGTTTGCTGCCCAAATAAAATGAATGTAGGCTGAGTTTCAGACAACAGTGCTTTCTTCAGGCCTAGTAGGGGGTATACTTTTACAGTATGCCACTGCAAATTGAGTGGAGGTGTTCATCTGTCTACAGAAAAGTAATGCTTCTCTCGCCCCTTCTCATTTTATAGCTCCCCTTTTCAGGGCTGCCAGCCAACTGGAAACTTTCCCACCATGCAGAATGTATGCAAAAAGCCTCCCCTTCAGACAAAGATATTCTCCCTAGAATCCCTCTGGACCCTTTTCAGCAGCAAGACGTTATTGTTGATATGTTGTGCTTAACATAGGCTCAGGCCTGATTGGGCTCCATCTGGGTTAATAATTACTACTACTACTATTACTGCTACCAGTAGTTGAGAGTGGGGACGTGTCAGCTCCTTCATATCAACTAAGGGCTACAGCGTGCATTTCTATTCCTTCTCTTCTGCTTTTTAATTGTACCTAATCTGGAGTAAATTGACTCAAGAGAAGTCATGCTCTTCTATAAGGCTTTTGGTATTGATTGAAGTTGTTACTAAGGGTTTGTTTTGGTTACCTCTTGTTTGGTTTTGTTACGGCTTCCTTATATTGTGGCTTTGTAATGGCAATGCTCTCTTGACTTTGTTTTCTATTTTGTTCCCAAGTTGCCTAGAGTTCATTTTACAAATAAAGGCAGCTTATGAATTTTCATTGCCATAAATTATCTCCATTGCCACCCATATTGTAAATTCTAATAATGACACAGCCAGAGAGGAGGAGGAAGCTGAGTTGCTGCAAAGATTTCAAAGAAGCCTTTGTTTTTATGGGGGCAGTGCTTAATGATGTGTTACTAAAAAGGAGTCAGAGGAATAAATATATAGCTTAAACCTGCCCTGGCTGCCATAAAAACAGTTCCTTTGCTTCCCTCAAAGTGTCAGATACTGCTGCCTGGTTAAATTATGTACATTAAGCATTTTTGCATACATTGGTGCCTGTTTTACCCAATTCCATTCTTGCTTGCTGCGGAAAGGGACAAGAAGTTCTGCAGGAGTCTCGCTTTCCAAGCTCTGGAAGTCCTTTTTTGCTTCTGGGAGGCCACCAGGTTTTGAATATACAAGTGCAGGAGGCTGCTTAAACAGTGCCTTGAAGTGCCTTTTCCATGACTGCCCAGTACAATAGTTAAAGCATTTATAAACACAGCAGTATATCGGGGGGGGGGCTGTTCTGGCAGAAGCTGTAGTCTCAACACAACAGAGATTACTGATCATACCTGATAGTAAAGGTAAAGGGACCCTGACCATTAGGTCTAGTCGTAGCCAACTCTGGGGTTGCGGCGCACATCTCGCTTTATTGGCCAAGGGAGCCGGCGTACAGCTTCCGGGTCATATGGCCAGCATGACTAAGCCGCTTCTGGCGAACCAGAGCAGCGCACGGAAACTCCGTTTACCTTCCCGCTGGAGTGGTACCTATTGATCTACTTGCACTTTGACGTGCTTTCGAACTGCTAGGTTGGCAGGAGCATACCTGATAGTATTGCTTCCTTATTACATTTTCTCCCTTCCTTTTCTTGAAGTGGCTCAGGACAGCCAACACAGACTTGCAGTAATGAATCGCTCAAGGCCACTCAGAGAGGTTCATGGCTGAAGAGGGAGAACCCACTTCCAAAAACTCTGGCCATAACACCACACTCCGCCTTCTCAATTTGCAGTCCCTGCCTCTCTCATTCAGACTTCCTGCTCTGTACCACTGGAGCTCAAGCCGTTCTGGCCACCCTACTGCTCGGAGATGCCAATTTTCTCCATGGACAACATGAAATGCTGTATCTGGTCATCTGTAGATTTAATCATGTGAGATGGAGCAATGTCACTTCTTTTGTTTTGCGAGCAAGCTGCTTGCTGTCTGTTCTGTAATCCCTTGCAGGGGAAACTTGTCTGGGTTTGGCAGTATAGGTATATAGATTGTTGCTGGGCACCGTGCTCTCCTGCACTATGTCATTGTGCTTCCCTCCCCAACCATCCCCGGGCCCATACTGACACAGTTCCAAAACTGTTTTCATGCACCTTGTGCCAGCTGGCATACCCTCTGGCACTGAGGCCTTGTTAAAGAGATCAGAGCTGACAGATTCTTGAGCAGCAATCTGATATAGGCCTTTAATTTGTGTGTGTGCTCATGCTTGCATGCTTGTAACAAACAGAGGCTTGTTAAGAGCTTTGCAGAGACTTCAAATGGTGCATTTGTTCTGCGCACTCTCCTGGCTCTCGCCGGTGTGCCACAGGGACCTTTGCTTCTGCAGGCCATTGTTTGGGCACTCCAACCCTGCATGCTGTGGAAAGGGGCGAAGGGCCGTGCGGGAGCCCTTGCATTCAGATACTAGCAGGTGGTGTCAGTGCCGCTCTTTGTAAACCAGACACAACGTTCAGCACTAGAAAAATTAGGGTGATGATAAAATTTGCCACCTCCTGGACTGCTGCTGAGAGGAAAGTTGCAAAGAGACACAGTTTGTTCCCGTGAGCACCCTGTGTCTTGTATAGTATTTAGTGCAGTTCAGCTTCACATAATTTCTTTGATAGCTTTGGTCCAAAGACTTTGCAATTAACGTTGTTGCTCACACACCGTGCTGCCTTCTGGCTCCTATTTTTGTTTTTTACAAAGACTCATCCCTGTGAGACTGAACTCAGAGTTAAATTATTGTCAGTGGGACACACGCTCTCAAAGCTGAAGAGAATGATGAGATGGTGGAGTTTATTATAGAACTGGTTTAGACTATTTTCTGTGAAAAAATTGTGTATTATTGTCGTTATAGTTGAAGATTTATTCTCTGTTGGTCAAGTTCAAGACCCTTATTTTTAGTGGTAGTGGTTTTTTAAGGTGAGATAAATGCCATGCACGGCAGCTATATTTTAATTTCTAAAAGAATAAATGCTAGGGCTTACATTTATCTAGAACGGGGTAGTCAACCTTTTTATACCTACCGCCCACTAATGCATCTTTCTAGATGGTAAAATTTCCTTACCACCCACCAGTGCTTGATGGAAGGAGGATTTAGCTGGTGCCCTAGAACCCCCTACCGTCCACCTAGAATCCTGAAATGCCCACTAGTGGGTGGTAGGGACCAGGTTGACAACCCCTGATCTAGAACATCTGCCCTCTGATCCCAAGCAGTGACTGGGTGTCTTGCTGCATTTGTTCATTGTGGAGGGAAAGTTCCAGTACACATAACCGAGACACCGATATCTCTTAGCTAAACAAATGAGGTAATAAGAGTCCCTCTCCTTAAAAAAAGAAAACAAAATCAGCTTTGCAAGTAAGTCTACAGAATTGACGTGCCTATGAAATGTTTAGATGCTTGCCTATCTACCCATACTGGTTGTTGTTGTTGTTTTTATATCGTCCTTCATCTGAGGATCACAGGGTGGTTACAATATAAAAACAAAAAAACACATAACATGGTAGCAAACCAAAACACCACCACACACTGTTTTATCACTTATTTATTAAATTTCTATGTAACACTAGTCATTTATGTATGTAGATGGACTGAAAAACACCTCTCTTCCCTTAGGAAAAGCTTCCCAACCTGGTTGCTGGGAGTGTTTCTGGTTGCTGGGAGGGTTCCTCTTTCTAATCTGTTTACAACTCTGTTTAAAATGGTTCTGCTGCACCCTGCCACGTTAGGGTGGGAACCATGATGTGAGAGCAAAAGGATTTATTCTTGATAAGGGCCGGTCTCCAGAACAGCACTATGTTGTTTGTTTGAAGTCACTTTTTCTGCCTGTAGCCACTTGAAATATTATGTTCCTGTGTTCCTGAGCCCACCCTATTAGGGTTCCTTTCATCTCACCTAGCATTTTGTGTGCTTTATATCCTTGTGAATTGGGATATTAAATTTGGCACCATAATCACTGGGCGGTTTTAAGAAGTATGGACCTAAATTTATTATTTGTATTCCTATTCTTTTTCCTTGTGTCTACTATTTTCCAACAGAGACCCTTTCCTACCAATGCATACTTTAATAATTTCAGGGGGAAATTAATCTAGTAATAAGGGTTTATCCTGGCTTTCCCCCCCCAAGACCCATTTACCTGTGCCCAGGTGGGATTAATCAAATCCTGCTTTTTCAGAATGAAAAATCTATGCAAACTTGGCACTTCTCCTTCAATGCTGAATATTGCAAAGTGCTGAGTGAGTGATGAAATTCCATAGGTTCTTTTTTCTCTACTCATAGTGGCAGACTTGGGAAGGGAATATTTGCATGTTGGTAACATGAATGAGAGAGTATTCTAAAGATGCAATAATTAAATAACAGCTTGGGAAATCCAATTCTTCTCTGGGACAAGGGTCTTTTAATCTGTTTTCTCGCCTGACTCATCACATAGCCCTGTAAATGTAATACCAGACCAAGAGCCAATAACTGACCGGCTGAATCTTGCAGATTCGTGGTAGAGATGAGCTATGAGCCAAGGACCCTTTACTTTTCATATCCTAAGTTATGGTGACTATGTACCCAAAATGAGGCTTCTGAGACACATGAAGGGAATATCATCACCAGAAATAAGAAGGGGATAAAAGAAACTTCAGGAAGGAGAACCTTAACAGGGATGAGGACCCGAAACAGCTAAGTCTGAACTGAGAATGCTCAGTGGTCACAGAATGTCATGGGAGAGGGAGAGAGGAAAAGAGGGAGAAATGGAATGAAATCCCCTGAAAAGCATATGCTAGGCTGGCTGGAACCCTGAACTGGTGTGCCCGCGCATGCAACATTTTGTTACAGGCAGGAATGGGGAGTCTGTGGTCCTCCAGTTGTTGTTGGAGAACAACCCCCATCACTGACCTATTGACCATGCTGAATAGGGCTGATGGGAGTTGGATTTCAATAGCATCTTGAAGGCCACAAGGTTCCCATCCCGCTTGTTAGCGAGTACAGTGGTACCTCGGGTTAAGTATTTAATTCGTTCCGGAGGTCTGTTCTTAACCTGAAACTGTTCTTAACCTGAAGCACCACTTTAGCTAATGGGGCCTCCTACTGCCGGAGCACGATTTCTGTTCTTATCCTGAAGCAAAGTTCTTAACCTGAAGCACTATTTCTGGGTTAGCGGAGTCTGTGACCTGAAGTGTCTGTAACCTGAAGCACATGTAAACTGAGGTACCACTGTATATCAGAAGAAAATGATGTGATTCTAATCCGCAAGCACACTGTCCCACTGCCCTCTTCCCAAAGCCCATTAGTTCGCCTGCCCTTAACATGTAATTTCTTTCTTGATTGCAGGTTGCCAGTCAACGGTGACTATCATGTGACGGGCAAGTCAGCCAGCTGAGGCAACTTTTCAGTTTGTGGAATGCTTTCCCTACCCCTGATGCCTGACATTTGCATCTGAAGCCAAGGAATTCAGAACTGCACATGACCCACCTCCTTCCTAGGACTCTTCTGAGCAAGTGGAGAAGTGAAGGAGGAAGGCAGCAGCAGCACTCAGAGGAGCAATGGGACTTGAAGGCCATGGTCACTTGAGATAAATGGCAGATCACTGGGCATCTAGTCTTGTAGCTGCTTGCTTAAACTTTATCCCTCTCTGCAGCCCACATTTCTTCTCTGTGAGCTGCCACTGGCTCTTCCGGTGGTGGCGTTGGAGACACCGAAGGCAGCTTGGTTGGTGCCAAGCTTGAGGAAGGGATAAGCCACGCACCTCACCATGATTCATCTGTGGAAAGTAGTGAGGCATGTGCGACAGCTGGAGCTCCACAGATTGATCCTGCTGCTCATTGCTTTCAGCCTGATTTCCATGTGCTTCCTGGCTTACTACGTCACCAACAGCCCCAAAATAAAGGAACCCCCTCCGTTGCCCTTCAGCGATTGTAGCAACCAGCACAGGGTTCTTATTCAACCCCAGGCAAGCTGGAGGCTTATGAAATCAGTGGACAACTCACGCACGGACCCTGTGGTGCTCGTCTTTGTGGAAAGCATCTATTCCCAACTGGGTCAGGAGATTGTGGCTATCTTGGAATCTAGCCGGTTTAAATACAGGACAGAGATTGCCCCTGGAAAGGGAGACATGCCCACTCTGACAGACAAAGACCATGGCCGCTATGCTCTTATTATCTATGAGAATATCCTTAAATATGTGAACCTGGATACCTGGAACAGGGACCTCTTGGACAAATACTGTGTGGAATATGGAGTGGGGATCATTGGCTTCTTCAAAGCAAATGAGAACAGCTTGCTCAGTGCTCAACTCAAGGGCTTTCCCCTTTTCCTACATTCCAATCTAGGGTTGCGAGACTATCACATCAATCCCAGTGCCCCACTCCTGTACGTAACTCAGGCTAATGAAGTGGAGCCAGGCCCCCTGCCCGGTGATGACTGGACAGTGTTCCAGTCAAATCACACCACCTACGAACCTGTGTTGATGGCCAGCACCAAATCTTCAGAGTCAATCCCGCATCTGACCACCCACAGAGCTCTGCATGCTACCGTGGTGCAGGACCTTGGTCTACATGATGGCATCCAGCGGGTCCTTTTTGGTAATAACCTCAACTTCTGGCTTCACAAGCTGATCTTTGTTGACGCTATTGCTTACCTGACTGGCAAGCGTCTATGTCTGACCCTTGATCGCTACATCCTTGTGGACATCGATGATATCTTTGTGGGCAAAGAGGGCACACGCATGAAGGTGTCGGATGTAGAGGTAAAGTTGGGCATTTTCTGCATTTTCATGCCGATGGCAGCCAGTGGTCTGGATTAGGGGCGGGGGAACACATACTGTCATGAAATGTAAATAAGGGTTAAGATCTACTAGCCATTACGGTGTGGAAAAGGGCAAGCAACTTCCTTTTGTGGTGACCATCGTGGCTTGAGCTCCACATTTGGTTGGGTCCTAAGAGATGGCAAGAATGTAAACCTTGTTTTTTTCTGCATGCGCTCTCTCTCTCTCTCTCTCTCACTCACACACACACACACACACACACGAAAGACTTAAGCCACTGCTTCATGCCTGGGCTTCAGACCTTCTGAAATCTATAGCAGACTTGCTAGGGGCTAAGTTTCATTGAACCCAGTAGGACTTAATTCCATATACAGAATTGGGCTAAGAGAAGCCCTCCTATTTCTCAGTATGATGGGTGGTGACAGAAACAGAGGCTCAGTTTGAGCCTCTTCCAGCATAATATGAGGGCTGATGCCAGAGATGCCGGACCACACGGCTTCTGCTTGATATCTGCTTGCACAACAACTCTCAACTTGAGGGTCCTGTGAAACAGTTACTGCCAGCTCTCTTCAGTATAGTTGGTGGAATGGTATGGAAGTGTCCGGTTTGCAGGTGTGAGTGTAGTTGTACTGACAACTTTCCTTGAAAAAGCATTTATAAAGTATTAGGAATCCTGGTCTGCAGCTTTTGTGTTCCCCTTTGTCTCAATTGGCCCTGATGACCTTACACTAGGACCTCTTCTTCATGATATCATTTTTCCAAAACAGAGACTGTGGCCTGGTTTGCACATCACATTAAGCTGTAGTTAAAAACAAACTATGGTTTTATGTAAGTGTGAAGCATTCTGCAGAGAAGTTCTTGCTGTGCTCCTCTCCCACTCCTGCTGCCATGCCCTTGGGGGAGGACAAGCTAAAGTCTGGCATATTGTGATCTTCAACAAGCAGTAACAAGGGTTTGTGCTTTGCTTACCACTCATGATTTGCTATGGGGTAACAAACAGCTAACCCAAATTCACATGACACACCAAACTCTGGCTTGCTTCCCAGCAGCAGAGTAGGCGAGTAGTAGAGTGAGAATTTTGAGCAGCGTTCAGTAGCAGACTGTGTGTTCATATTAAATCATTGCTTGTGATTAACTATGGTTTAATTTGATGTGCAACTAGGCCAACCCCATATACAAGGGCAACACATATTTGATTGCCAGATCTCAGATATATACATGCACTCCCCTGAGGATTTGGGTGAGGGCAGGGGTCAGTTTCTGTTCACCCCAGGTGCTAGGGAAGGTGGAAGCAGTGAGAAAGACTTAACATAGCTCCTGCCAAAGGGATTGGTGGAGACTACAGATAACCTAACCTAATCTAAATCTCTGTGTAGGGAAAAATGATTGTGTGAAGCAGGCCTAAGAGGAACACTGTAAGAAAGGCAGAAATTCATAATAACTTGTCCCTTTGTGAGAGTGGTCAGTGCATGACTCTAGAACCATACTTCAGACTCTGAAAATCCTATCTATAATCCTGTGTTTATCAGTAGAACTTAAACCCAAATCACCAGGGCAATCCTTCCCAAAGCCGAGAGAGCAACACCCCTGTTTATTTCTGGAAATTGCTCACCCTCCTTGCATTACTCATTTTATTTATTTTGTGCTGTATTTATATGGCTTCCATTCTGCAAACTAGCTGAGATTGGATTGGATTCCCAGCCAGGGACCAGACCCAGAGCTTCACAGATGCAATTATATCAGACATCTTCGGCCCTCTATTTGCCCCAGAAGGAAGATATAAGGTTTCTCAAGTGACTGCAAAAAACAAACAAACACAATCTCAGACCAGATCATTCTAAAATATATTTTGTTGGGAGGTTTAGTAGAGTGAAATGGAGCAATAATCTGAGATCAGTGAAACAGAATTTCAGGCAAAGCAGATAAAGCTCAGATTTATCCATTTAAAAGAGGCTCTGTGGGTGCAGAGCTGGAAAGGTTAATGAGTTTTCATTTAAAAAAAAAAAAGAAATAATTTCATGGGTTTGCTATTGAGTTCTCAGAGGGAGAAGGAAGTGGAGGGGAATTTCCCAGTGAAAAAATAGCTGGTGTGTTTTCCTGACAAGTTATATAAAAGGGATTCAGGTTAGTCTAACCAAGTGCCTAATCAAGTTTAAATATGATAGATCCTGCTGCCTTGCCTCCTAAAAGGATTCAGATTGTGTCTTGGTGATGAAAATTGTTTTGGGAAAAGCATCTTTCTGTAGTGTTGCATATTGGACAGCAGCTTAAATCAGCAGTGCAAACTATGTAAAAAGACTTAGCATGCATGCTTAATTTGCTTCTATGAATTAGTTTTGCAGAATTTTGCAATCTCTTTTTAAGGCTCTCTTAGTCAGTAATTGGGGAAGGGTTATTGTGGCTTAGAAAGCTGCAAGACGACAGATGTATGGAACATGGGAGGAACTGGGCTTGTTCTGAGTGAGATCCTGCCGCTGGAGCTCCTCCTGAGCAGCGCCTGGGGAACTTTCAAGTAGCAAATGGTCATATCTGCCACAAAGAACCCTGCCTCCCAAATTGAAAGTTGCCTGTCTTTTAAGGGAAATAATATGTTTCCAAGATTTGCTGTTACTACCAAATTCTGTTTCTAGAAAATGCATGTTTTACACATCATGTGGAATAATGGATGTGTTAATGGAGCTGCATAGCCAACGAACCATGCACTTTTTCCTTAAAAGCCACAAACTTATTTGTCTTTTAATTGGTTTCTGGATTTTAACTATGTTTTTATCTACAGTTGTCATTGTGCACTGTTTGCAGAGCTTTTTCACCAAGTGGTTTGTAAATCTTTGTACTATGTGTGTGCTAATACATAAATCATCCAGTCTAGATTTTTCTAGCATGTGACATTGCACATGTATGTGTTTGCATGGCTGATTGAGAATGGTATAACAAGCAGTGGCTTGGATAATTATCCTGCACTTTTATAAAATAATGCCCACAAATAATGACAAAGTGTTCTGTCCTGTGAGTGCACAGAATAATGCAGTAACATGCAATTTCTCAGGCACAAGGCAGGCCAATATTTGATGAGCAGCCAGGTAACGACAGGACCTTTGGCTTTGCAGCGGACTATGCAAGCAGTGCTGAAAGTGGTGTGAGGACTAGTATTTTCCCCTTCTCATGTTCACACCAAAGTTGAATAGCAGTAGGAACCTGTCTGCTCAGTAATCCTTCCTCCTTTACTGTAAGAGCAGGAAGTGTTAAGTTGTGGGCGAACATATCAGATGACACAGTGATTCTTCAAACAGCTCTTGTTTATTTCAGAGGCCAGAACAGAACTGAACTGAAAAGCTCAGTCAGCCTGCTTATATAGAGCTCCAGAACAGTGTAACTGTTGCAACTTTCTAAAACTATCCAATCACTGAACGTCACTTTTGATCCTTCATTTGCATACAAACTATCCAATCACTGAACATCACTTTCGATCCTTCATTTGCATAACTATATACAGTATCCCCCTGCTGGCCCAGGGTGAGAACTTCAGTACATAACAGGAAGCACTGGATATTATGTCCTGGTCAAATTTATTCCCATTTTTATAGGTAGTTAAAAGAAACAATTCAACCAGACCTAATGATGAGCTGAGAAGATGTGACTATTAAGAGGGCATAACGGTTCCCCCACACACAAACACACTTGAACTGGAAAGAACAAAATACTCATTCAAAATATTTATATATATGAAAAACAAAGTGGCATGCATTTTTAATCTTTTCATAGGCAAAGTTGTTTTGTAAGAGAATGTAGTAAGCAACGATATTTAAGTAATCTGGCTGCAGAAAGCACATGGCACTGTGTTTATGCTACTGTTGCTATATCTTGTACAATTCAGATATTTTGTAAGGGGGTTAAAACACTGGAGTGGTTAAAAGGACCAGGTAAACCTCAGTTTTGGGGAAGGTACAATGGGAAAAATAAAATGTTAATAGGTGCAGACTTCTGTTCAGTATTGTAGAATGTTGGAGAAGAGGTGGAATGGCCGACAGATAGAAGATTGTATACATATGAATATTTCCCGCTTCCTTTTCTGTCTTTGTTAATGATTATGCATTGTGAATCTTCTTGGTACTTTAAGATTACAACTGATTTTTTTTTAGGTCAACACTGAGCCTACAGAGGGTGCTTATGGTTTGGGGAATCATTAAAAACACCAGGATGAAAACATCAGAATGGGGGCTAGTTGGTACTAGCTGCCAACAATACAGTTGCAGCTGCCACAAGGAACAGGGTTGTTTAGGATTTATCAGCTGGCAGATATGTTGTCATAGTAACCCAAAGCAAGGCTTTAAATCTCCCTCAGTGCACAAAAGGGTAAGCCTCTTAGCATCATCTCTTTCTCACTCATCTTCACACCAAACTTTCCTAGCGATTGGAGACTGCTCAATAATGGTAAACTCAGGTGGCCAGTGCTGACAGGACTGTAGCCAAAATGGGGCCACTGAGAATCAATTGCTTAGTACAAAAAAAGAAAGAATAAAACCATGTTGGGGTAATCCACACCCACCCACCCCAAAAAACAGCCCAAACAGGACGGAGCATGCTCAGTAGCAACAGACTTGAAAACGACAAATTAGAAAAGTAAAAGGAATACTGGTGGGATAGAGAGGAGAGTGAAATATCTTGCTTGGAGGGAATGGCTGACTGAAACCCTGAACAGGAACATTTCTTTTAGGGCAGAAGATAGGCTTCAAAATTTTGTTCTATTTGTCCTGGTGTGGAAACAGGCAGGTTTGCAACTACTATAGTTGCAGATCACCAAGAAAGACCCTTAGAAATGAGATGATGTCACTTCCAGCAAGGCCTGGGCTTCCACCTTTATTTGTCTACACACTTGCCGTCTTTGCTTAGCCCTACAAGTGGCACACCTGGCATTTTCTTCCAGATTTTGGTAAGGGCAGTTTTTCTTCTATCAAAATACTGGAGACTATAAACGTGCCCTGTATTAAATAATTACAATAGATTCTTTACTTGCATGTGTGAATGTATGTGGCATTATATAGGGGAGAAATGTGTGGTCTCTGTCTCCTCAGAATCACATGAAATTAAGAAGAAAGCACATTGTGCAGGATAAGACAATGGTCCTCAAACTGTGGTCTGCAGGCTTCATTCAGCTGGTTCATGGAATGATTGTAGACAAGGACAAAAGGGGGGGCAGTCTCACTCTACAACATCCCTGAGCATCCCAGCCTCAACCCTTCTACTCCCAATCTTCTCACTTGAGCATGAAAGTCTGAAAGAAGCTTCTCAGCATGTTCAGCTAAACATTCTTAGAAGCCTCCACACAACTGGGAAACCTGATAACTCACAACTTGAGATTGCCAGAGGGCATTCCGCCAAACATCTGAACTTTGTACTAAGTGTGTGAAGTCTAGGAGTGGAGGGGGCAGGACCAGTGTGTTGTGGGGTGGGCATTAAGGTAGTGGCACATTAATCCCAGGCCCCCAACACGCTTTTTGCCCTTGCATGTTCAGGCTACATATCCAAAGGGGAGGACTTTTGACGAAGTGGAGCTTGTCGAGAGCAGGGCAACTACGATCCGAGAGGGAAGCTAGACTAGCATTCACTCAGTCAAAATGATATCAGGTAAATGTAAAGTACCCTTTAAAAGGAACAAGTTTAAATTTTCAAGATTACGCAATATAAAAATGTGTTGTTCGGCAATCTGTTGTTATGGCGATACATTTAGTAGGCCAACCAACATATTGCACAATAGTGCACAAGCTCTCAAGTTCTCCAGAACTCTTGATTAGACTAGATGGCTTAAAAGTCTTCCAAGAAATGACAAAAGGTTGCTGTACTTCTTTTTCATTTTGGCTGAAGAGCAGTACAAAATTATTTAAGTCAATAAAATTAAGTTTCTCTTAAGCCATGTCCGTGTTCTGCACTAGTAAAAGGTAAAGGTACCCCTGCCCATATGGGCCAGTCTTGACAGACTCTAGGGTTGTGCGCCCATCTCACATCTATAGGCCGGGGGCCAGCGCTGTCCGCAGACACTTCCGGGTCACGTGGCCAGCGTGACAAAGCTGCATCTGGCGAGCCAGTGCAGCACACAGAAACGCCGTTTACCTTCCTGCCAGAGCGGTCCCTATTTATCTACTTGCACCCGAGGGTGCTTTCAAACTGCTAGGTTGGCAGGCGCTGGGACCGAGCAGCGGGAGCGCACCCCGCCGCGGGGATTCGAACCGCCGACCTTTCGATCGGCAAGCCCTAGGCGCTGAGGCTTTTACCCACAGCACCACCCTCGTCCCTATGTTCTGCACTATCAACTTGTAAATTTTGTATTTTATATTTACAAAATTTACAAGTTGATGTTCTGCACTATCAACTTGTAAATTTTGTAAATATAAAATAAAACAATTATCAGGTATCGTTATGAGGGGATTATAGCTTAGACACACTAGAAAACCTTGTAAATGGTCCAAGCATTCTAATTTTGTTATTTTTCTGTAGTGAACTGCCCACAGCTCTTTATATGAAGGGCGGTATACAATTATTATTATTATTATTATTATTATTATTATTATTATTTATTCAAGTGGTGGTGAGGGCTGTGGGGAAGTATAAATCTCCCAAGCATAGGCGAACCCATATCTCCAGCATGGACCCTCCTCCAAGTAGCAGAATGTGACAAACACTATTTCAGGGAGCAATCGTTTCTGTTGGAGCTCAGTCTGAATCCGCTTGGCTTTGGTCTTATTCATAAAATTCTTCATATACATTCAGAGGTATCTTGTTCTTCCTCTTCAAAGGAAGAGGCCCCAGATTTCTCCCCCCGCCCCGGCGTTTTCAGGAAACTATTTAATTTTGAAAAGTACAGTTCTTGTGTTGCTTTCATACTGTTAAACCTTTGTCTTATAGTGTGGTCTGTTGACTAGATACAAATAAATGAATCTAAATCTCAGCTACTCACTATGTTGTTGGTATTTTACCCAGAGGCAACTATAAATGTAATTTAGCATGTGCCAATTTGTGTGATGGACAGTGCAATGCTCCTGCTCTCAGATGCCAGTATTTCAAGATATATTGCAGTTCCTTATGCAGGGAATATAGCAGATTCATTGTATTCTTTTTGGAGCCTGCTAAAAACATTCCTGTTTAGACAAACCTACCCAGTTCCTTAGACATAATTTTATTAGAAGTAATTTTGATATGCTTTAGTATTTTAACTTGTGCATGTTTTAAAGTAGGACTGCAATTCTTCTTGATTTTACTGCTTTATTGTTTGTAAACCACTTTGAGGGCTGTTGTTGTTTGCAATCAAGCAATATATAACTTTTATGAAATAATAATAATAATATCCAGGGAGGCAGGGACTGTCCAGTAATACAGCCTTCTTTAGGCTAATCTTCTGAACATGATAAATGAATATGACTGGCTGTCGAATATGACTAACTCCTGAAATAATACTTGGTTAATAACTCTGTGTGTAAAATTATTGTGAGGGTACTTAAAGCTTCCAAAATGTGCATAGCAACCAGCTGGAAGAAGGCAATTGCTCCATCAGCTTATTTGTTTCATTTCATTTCATTTCATTTCATTTTAATCCCACTTTTCTATCAAAAAAGGCTCCCAGAGTGACTTATGAATCTCAGTAATAACCACATAAAAAACACATTACATAAGGGAAAGTGTTGGGGAAGAATGTGATAAAAAGCAAACTGTGGCACTGTTTCTTAGCTAAAGAAAATATATTTGGTGCATATGTGACCACAATCCAAATTTTACAATGTTAACCACTTCTGAATTGTATGGAATTTTTTGACAATTGACAATCACAATTAAAATAGTGATTAATAGGCAACAGGTGCATATCTCTGTTGAAATATGGGACTTTTATTTGCAGGATAAAGCCATAAAGAAGGCATAGAGGATATGCTTTGGTAGTTAAATTGGCCTGCTTTATTTTTGACTTTGCAGAAGATTAAAGGTAGACAATCATGAGTTACTATGTAAATAACAATAGCAGCTTAATCATCACATTCAACTCTTGTTCCCTAGACAACATTTTAAAAACTGAGGCGGAAACCTATGGTCCAGCGGTCCAACCTAAACATTTTGTGGATGAGTTGATCTAGCTTAGGGTTTGCCATATCTGAAGAAATCTGTGCACTATCTTCTCCTCAAAAACAGAGAACCCGAGAGCAAGGCCAGGGACAGGGCTGGTGTGTGGTGGGTGCTGTGCTCTCCTGGACACGCTTGCCAAAGACAAGGGTCAGCCTTTAAGAAACCAATGTTTGGGGCTGCTTGTGCATTGCTGCCAACATGTAGGCTTTGTATGGAAGTGCCCTTCTTGTTGAAAAATCTGATTAAGAATCTGTTTTGAAGTTTCTGTCTCCTTCTCCCCCCCCCTCCTTTTCTTATTTTTCAGGCTCTACTGAACACTCAGAACAAGTTGAGGACTTTGGTTCCCAATTTTACTTTCAACCTGGGATTTTCTGGGAAATTCTACCACACTGGTAAGCTGCCTTTGTTCTTTTCACCTGTATTGTACATTTATTAGTGAGATGCCATCCACACACTCAGCAGTTGTGTAAAGTCTGATCAGGATCCTGGTATCAGATAAAAGAAGGTTTGTTAACCCTCTGGGCCTCACTGCAGTTTTTTTGTCCAGGATAGATAAATATCTGGCAGGGTTTTGGCTTACAGGGACATGTAACCTCTACAAAGGTAGGGGCCTATTTGAATTCTTTGATTTGGGGAACTACTGGATCCAAGTGGTGTTCTGACAGCTCTTGGGTGCTATCAGTACAATGGAGAGAATGGGGGAGCTTTTTATGCCAGGGAAGATAGCAGGTTAAGAAGCAGGGGGCTCATTTGGATTAGCACCACAGTGTGGGGCAAAGAGTTAATGCCCCCCAGCTACGCCACAGCAGGTCCCTGGTGTGGATGGGAACCTGGTGCCTGCTGTTTCCTTTTAAAAGCCATTCATGCAAATGAAATGTTGTCTTCTCTGGTTTGGCTGTTTAGTGTCTGTGATGACTGACAGTTGAGCACCCCTTCCTTCCTTCCCCCTTCTTTCTAGGTACCGATGAGGAAGATGAAGGGGACGACATGCTGCTAAAGCATAGGAAGGAGTTCTGGTGGTTCCCGCACATGTGGAGTCACATGCAGCCACATCTCTTTCACAACGTCACTGTGCTAGCCGAGCAAATGAAACTCAACAAGCAGTTTGCTTTGGTAAGGGGCAAATTAAACTGGGGATGTTCCAGTCCGTGAGAAGTTTGACCCCGCTGACCCAAAAATTGCCATTTCAACAATACTCTGCCAAGTTTCCTTTCATTTTTTCCATGCCTTGTTGCCTAGAGGCAATGTTTTACTCTTCACAGGCAATTGACTGTTTACAAACCTAGTATAAATGTGTTGTGTCATATACCCCAGACCCAAGTTCCGATTTACTAACTCACTCACTTACTTTTCGTTTTGAGATTTCTGCCTTCCTTCCATTCAGCAAACTGCTAGCAGTACAGGCAATAGAGGGTTCTTACCATTTGTGTTCTTCTTCCAGGAGCATGGGATCCCCACAGACCTGGGCTATGCAGTAGCCCCCCACCACTCAGGAGTTTACCCTGTCCATGCACAGCTCTATGAGGCATGGAAAGCTGTCTGGAGCATCCAGGTGACTAGCACAGAGGAATATCCGCACCTTCGGCCTGCCCGGTACCGGCGGGGCTTCATCCATAATGGAATCATGGTGAGACAATGACGCCCCTATTGATTATCTGGAGGAGAAACATGGCCACTAGCTTATTGGGTACTCATCCCTGCATTTTGAATGCTAATCTTCCCTGAAACTCTCAAACACAAAAGCAAAGGGAGCACAAGAAAGAGTCCCGCTGGATTTTGCCAAGGTCCATGCAGTCCAGAGTCCTGTTCTCACAGTGACCAATGATGCCTCTAGGAGGCTTGCAAGCAGGGCATCAATACAACAGTACTCTCCACTTGTGATCCTCATCAGCTGGAATCCTGAGGCATATTGCCTCCAACAATGGAGACAGAACATAGCCACTGTGGTTGGTAGCCACTGATAGACTTGCCCTTCAAAAATCAGTCAGTTCTTTGTAGCAATCACTCAGACCAGTGTGGGATTCCCAGCATGTAGGATTCGAGACAGAAGAACGTCCAAGTGGAGCCATGTAACTGCTCCAACAGTTGTGTCACTATTGGGCAGCTGAGCAGGACAGGCTGGATTGATTCCCCCCTTTAACTTTACATTATATATTAATAAAGAACTCAGTTCCCTTGAGCGCCAGTCCTCACGTAGCCAAAAGAGTTGACTCTTGTGCATTTCAGCATGCTTAGGAGAACCATGAGGTTTGCGGAAATGCAAGAAAAGGTTTACGAAAATTTCTTGTGGGGAAGGAAACCTCAGAACAGCCTCACGAGGTCTAAATATGCTGAGTAGCCACAGAACACCAAGTGGTGTGTTTTTTCTTTCTTTCTTTTTGGAGTGGGACTGAAAATGGCAGTTAGGAATGATAGCAGAATAGCAAATATGATGTTGACACCATCTAACCCCAGTAGAATTGCCTTCTCCTTTGGCTGCATGTTAAAATTCACAGGGATAATCCATGGCCATCGCTAATTTTTCCTCTCCCTCTGGCTCTCCCAGGTGTTGCCTCGACAGACTTGTGGTCTGTTCACTCACACCATATTTTATAATGAGTATCCTGGTGGCTCCAAGGAACTGGACAAAAGCATTCGCGGTGGTGAACTCTTTCTGACAGTGCTCCTGAACCCAGTAAGTACTGCAGCATTGGGGGGGGGCAGTGTTTGTGATTACCTGTGTGCTTTATGTGGTGAAGGATGGGGAAAAGTAGTTGGAAATACAGTCTGCACAGATGCTAAACACAGGCAGCAGTCCTGAGGCCTAATTCTCACCAGGCAGTCTCGCCAACAATGAATTTTGCTTTTTTCTACCCTACATCAGTGGTGGTCAGGTTTTTATTTTTTTCTTAAGGGCACAGAAAAAGAAAAGAGCTGAGGTGTGCGTATTTGGCAAAAGTTGGGCAAAAAAGTGAAGGGAAGCATTTGTGAGAAAAATTGGCCGAAGAGTTTTGCCACCCAGGAACCTACTGAAAATGCTTCAGGGAGGACATAAATATGACAGAGGTTCTTCCTAGGGATAAACCTTCTCAGGGGCAGCCTACATTCTTAGACTCAAAGCCTGGAGGGGAAACAGGGTTGCAATCGCTTGTTTTGTCCCTGCCCTCCAAGTGTTCAGTCTTTAGATCTGTCTGCGAGAAACTGGTCTGAACCTTCTGCTCTATGTGCACGGGGGTTAATGGTGAAGGCAGGGAGGGCGCAGCAGGTGCCTAGAGATTAGAGATGAGGCCAGCAAGCATGATTCCTCCATGCCCCCCCCCCATGCAGTGACTGAGTGGCAGACCTGGGTGTCTCAAATTTCAGCAGCGCCCTGTGCAGCGCTAAAATTTGGCACCCTCTGCCTGTCGCGCTCTGTTCTCCATCATGGTTGTGGTGCCCCCTGCAGCTCAGTGCCAGTCATGCTACCCTAAAACCACCTCTGGTGCATGAACCGGATACTTCCCCATGTCAGCTGCAATTGTATCCATTCATTATGCATTAATTAGACTTAAGCATGTTGGTTATCCCACACTTTCCCTCCTTTCCTATTTCAGATGTGGGCACTGCATACGTATATGGGAAAGATCTTTATTCTAATGCACAGCTCTTTGGGTATGTTGAAATTAGCATACTAGCAGTTTTCTGTGCTTTTATCTCCCACTCAAATGTCAGGGAAGTTCGTGGGTATCAAATTGACATGTCTTAGAATAGTGGCAAATATTCCAATAACGATTATTTCTAAGTTAAGCTTTCTATTTGTTTAAATATAACACTCAAACCACATTGTGGTTTTCATATTGATTCTTTTCTAGATGAATGTTTCATCTCAAATACTTTACAGCATGTAAAATTAACACAGGGTACATTTGGGGGGGGGGGTGAAATAAACTTGCTGTATCAGATCCCAATCAATTTAGAAAACTTCCCAGAACATTTTAAAGAAAACTTTCTGATTCAATTTTTCCAGAGTGCTGAGCACTCTGTGGCTTGGCAGGATGTTTTAGATGAGATTCCTGCGTTGCAGTAGGTTAGACTAGATGACTCTCACGGTCCCATCCAACCACACAATTTTATGATTCTATAATGTCATCGCTGAAAGAGGATTGCTGATGTTCCCAGCTAACTACACTTGGCGAGAGGACAGAATGTATTAGTCTCCAATACCCCCTCCCAGCCTGATGTTTCTGTAAAAACAAGTCAGTGAGCAATTTACTTTACACCAAATACCGAAAAGCATGTCCTGTGTCCCCTCAACTCATCCTACTCCCTAGTTGTTGGCCTTGGTTTGCTCTCTCCTTTCATCATCAATCTGCTCCGTGAACCAATTGCTTTGCTTGCCAGTTGACTTTAAACTCTCACTCCTTCCTCTTTAACTGATAAAGATGTCCCACCTAAAATAAAGAGCGCCAAACAGCCTCTCCTCACTGATCCATAACAGATGTTTGAATCCCTGTGAGTGCAAGAGTTGGAGTGTGTGTGCGTATGTATGTTTAACTCTGCAGTATAAACACAGGATGTTTGATCGCCTGACCAGCCAGCAAACCATGATGTCAGCAAATGAATGCAGCTTTCTGCTCCCAGAAAAGGCAGTCACTGCATATCTTTGCTTGCATTTCCCTGAAGCTATAGAGTTGCACACCTCCCACTTGACCCCTCCAGTTCCTTCTGCACCAGGCGTATTGTATTTTCAGCTCGCTGTTTTAATTTCTGATTGCTACCCTTTCACACTTGGGTTTTTTAACATCTTCAGGGAAAATAATTGAGTTCAGTTATAAGGAATAGTCGTGGCTGCTTAGATGAGGTGGGGGCAGAATCTTGGGGAATAAGATCAGACTTGCCTGTTGGTAATTAGTCTGAATGGTTGTCGGGTGTCGTTGTCAGATGATAGGTGGACAACAGTTGCCACTCTAAGTCACTAGTTTGGGAAGGTATGGAACGGGAGCACTGGTGGGACCGCAGTAGTTACATTGTGGCTTTTAGACAGTCAAAACAAGCTTGGTTCAAACTCTATATATTAAGAGAGAAAGAATTATTTGTCGTTATTATTTAATTAATTAATATACTGCTTATATGCCAAACACCATTCAAAAGTAGTTAACAAGGCTAGTCTGGATAGCGGCTGCAATTCAGCTGAATGGCTCATATTCCAAGGAGCCTAAGTTGTTTGCCAAAGCTTCTTCATCCAAAATTCCTGTCTCTGTGGAATGGTGCATGATTACGTAGCTAGGGTTAGAGACAAAAAGAGGGGAATTTAGCTTACACTGAATTTAAAGTCCCTTAGCGATGACATGCACAAGAGAAGGGCACAGCCAGCATAGTTCTTGTAGCTGGTGGCACAATAGATACAATACTCCATGTTGCACAACTGGTCGCCCAACAAACTTCTGCTAGCGCAACTATAGTGTTGAGATTTCATGTTGTGCAACCATTATTCTTGCCCTTACGCTAATGCAACAGCCCTTGCTGGCGATCAGAGATCATTGAATCTGGGCCCATATTTTTCCCCCATATGGCACTAGGTGCTAATGAGCTCAGCAGTTCGTGCATGAATAAAAATACAGCATTGCCAAGAGGCCCCAAGACCAGTGGTTGTGGATTGGTCACCCCAGGGAGTCCTTTAAAACAGTTTCAGATGTTGGATTATAGGTTCCGTCATCCTTGACCATTGAACATGCTGCCTGGGGCTCATGTGAGTTGTAGTCAATTCAAAGGCCACCAAGTTTCCCCATTCCCTGGCCTAGAGTAATCCAGATCTTGAAATCACTCAGGCTCACTTCTGAGAGGCAGCGGTGTTAATGTGAAGACCAATCTCCTGTCCCGAGCCCAGAGATTTAGAAAATCAACTCCCCTCCCAAACGTGTTGGTGAACGTGATAAAGCAACAAACTTGGGAGATCTCTCCCTCTAGGTGTAAGGCATTTAGCCAGAGCTACTAGAATCCCTGAGGCCCCTCCATGAGAAGCTGGTGTATTCCCCCTCCAGCCTCATAATATTTTAGTAATCCTTTCTCTCCTGGAAGCTAATTATCAGTAATTTAGCACTTGGATGGAAATACGGCCATTGCGAGTTGGGTGCTCTTCTTTTGATGGTTTGCATGGAGCCTCCAGGTCAGCCTCTCGATGCACTGTGTGCTCTTGGGTGTCAAAATCACCCCAGCCCTGAAAGGTCAGAGCTGGAAAGGAAGCATCTGGCAGCAGACCATGCCCCACAGTCACACCACAAGTGCAGGAAGGCTTCTGCTGCTAGTTCCCAAAACTTGTTTGGAATTCTGTATTAAGATGGTCACATTTGACAGGAAAACTGGAGACCAGGGGGAAGGACGTATTGGAGTTCTCCTTGTGATGATGTACTTGATCTGGTTAATGCCAGACAAGGCCTGCCTGCCAGAAAATCAGTCACTCTGTAATCAAACTGAATACATGACCTTGTTAATTCTCCTTCCTCTCCCCTATCCAATTTCCTCACTTGTTAAATGTTCTTTTACCTAGGGGCCAGCTTCTCTGGGAAGCGTTACAGATGAGGTATCTGTTCTTCCCGCACCAGACTTCTTAATTAAAGAGTTAACAGGTGTTGTTATCTGGTGACTGTCACTTAGGCACAGATTGTTGCAGACACCTGGTTTCTTTGGCCAGGTGAGAGGTTGTGTGTTTAAAAGGAAGGTTCTTTTGTCTTCATTCCACCGCATATCTGCTTAGGAGCCACATTAGTTTGCAGAGACTGAGTCTGATCATGAGCACCTGGTATCACTAAAGTCATTTTTGGAATCCAATCTGGCTAAAAAATAAAAAAGAATTATGACTGACCGTACAAAACAGATGTTTCAAGGCCCAAAAAAGCAACCCACTCCCCAAGTTTGGTGGCACCCAGGGTCTTTGTGGGAGCCAATGTCGGCTGCAGCAAAGTCCCTGCCTTTATGGCCATGTAAGATTAGTCATGTCCTCAGACAGGCTTCTTCTTTGAGTTTAGCTGCCACCTGGTTTGTCCATTGAGGGAGCTTGCTGAACCATTAATTGTCCCTGGGAAGTGATACTGTGTTGCATGTAAAAGGACATTTGCAGGATTCCTGAGGAAAGCAAGAATCCAGATTGCATGCAATCTTTAAATGTGGACGCTTTGTAGCGCTGCCCAACTGAATGCAACTCTTTGGAGACAGTGATTTCAAATGAAACTTTTTAATCCATCTGGATAGATTGCATCATTATTGTATTGTGGATTTTATTGTAGTTGGCCACCTGGGCATTCATTTATTTATTTTTATAGAGAGGCAGGTTATAAGTGAAGCAAATGAATGATAATTAAAGAACCAAACTACAGGTGAGTATCCAGAAAACCTGCCCAAGGGACCTGAATAGTGTCAGCATTGGAACTATGGATTTGGAGCAATGGGTTGTTTTTGTTTTTCACCCGAGAGCAACTGCTGAGAGTATGTAAGATGCTCATTGGCCAATGCTGCCCCTGCAGAACAAGAGTGGAAAGCAGGTAGAATTTTCCAAGTGATATCAACCTTTTGACACTAACAAATGCCCCCATTTCCTTCTTTGTTTGTAGATCAGCATCTTCATGACCCACTTGTCCAATTATGGAAACGATCGCCTTGGGCTCTACACTTTCGAAAGCCTCGTCAAATTTGTGCAGTGCTGGACCAATCTCCGTCTTCAGACTCTGCCGCCCATCCAGCTGGCCAAAAAGTATTTTGAAATATTTTCGCAGGAAAAGAACCCTCTGTGGCAGGTGCGATTCCAGGACAATTTCCCTTCAACCAGCCTGCAGCTGAAGTTTTTCTCAGAGCTTTAATGCAAGTTTAATATAAATAAAGGGCTTCTGAGCAGAGTGGTTGCTACAGAAGAGAGAAGTCTGTATTTCTCCTATTGGGTCTTAAGACCTTAAGTGGGGAATACGCAAAGCATGAACTAGTGGTGGTTCTGGGATCTAAAATGCTGTATGGTTTTTCTGAACAGAATCGGATACCTTTGTCAGAATTTTAGTTTTTTAAACTTCCAGGCCTCCCCAGTTATGGTGAAAATGCACTGTTAAATAGTTCAACCGATTGACTAGAATCCTCCTTGCAGTTGTGATTTTATTTTCCCTCTTTCCTCGGGCATGTCTTTGTTGGCTTGCTGATGCTCCCGCCCAGTTAACTCCTTCAGGAGACTGCCACAATACCTTTGACCAACAAATGACCATCATTTCATCCAGAATAGAGCACTGATGCCAGCATATGCTCTACGACATATGCCAGCCAAGCTCTTAATGTACTGTAGACCAGAGTGATTGTGCCTGGGGTAAACACGAATGCACTTTTATCAGGCCTTATATCAGTAATTATTCCCCACATTATCTCATGCATGGTTTTTTAATTGATGTAGAACCCTTGTGATGACAAGCGGCATAAAGACATCTGGTCCAAAGAGAAGACGTGTGACCGGCTCCCCAAGTTTCTCATCGTCGGTCCTCAGAAAACTGGTAATATAACCCACTGGCTGCCGTGGTCTTTTTTTGCCCTGTTAATATATGTGTGACGTGGTCTTTTTCTTTTTGTGTTGGAACATGATGGGGGAACCTATGGTCTTCCAGGTGTTCTTAGACTCTAATTCCCATGAGTCCTGGGCAGCATAGCCAGTAGTCAGGCATGATGGGAGTTGTAGTTCAACAGCAGTTCGAGAGACGCAGGTTCTCTGTCACTGCCTTAAAACTTAGCGGGGAGCTGATTTAGGTCTTCTGGGAAATGTCAGGTGGTGGGGGGGAAGCAATTCCAAGTTGTCAATTGCCAAAATTGTCATCTCGAATTTCTCGGGGTTGCCTGTTCCACCCAATTAATATTAAATTCTAGAACTAGCGAGCTGAGATAAGATGTAGAACAAAAACGAGTACGCCTTTGAGTGTAGGAAAGGTATAGTGGTGCCCTCTACAGGCTTGATTGTGTCAGGTTTTAAAGGATGTTCTTACTGACCTATGCAACTGAGCTGCATGATAATGTTTCAGTATCAAACTTTATTTTGGTCATAGACCAGCATAAGATAAAACATATGGACGAAGTGAACACATAAGACTTAAAACTGGTAAGGGATAAAAACTAGTAATTAAAAGGTGATTATATCATACTTTTCCTGCCAAGCTAGCTAGCAGTTCGAAAATACGTCAAAGTGCAAGTAGATAAATAGGAACCGCTCTGGTGGGAAGGTAAACGGCGTTTCCGTGCGCTGCTCTGGTTTGCCAGAAGTGGCTTATCATGCTGGCCACATGACCCAGAAGCTGTACGCCGGCTCCCTCGGCCAGTAAAGCGAGATGAGCGCCGCAACCCGAGAGTCGGTCAGGACTGGACCTAATGATCAGGCGTCCCTTTACCCTTTATCTTTTATATCATACTTTACTTAAAAAGATAGAAACAAGGACAGACAGTTAAAAGCGACTATAAGGGAGGGAGCATGAAGGAGCACAGGTCTTGCATTTGGGGCCTAGTTTGTGGCTTCATATGCTTCAGATCTTTCCACTTTATCAATTATATTGCAATTGGCTTCAGAAAGAAGCAAAGCTCGCTCCCTGCCTAGTCCAATGGGAATTGCCAGAGTGGCTGAGGGTAGTGGTTATATTTGGGGCTTTCCTTACCAGGTTGAGCAATATGAGCAACAGCTTTAGCCCAGGGCAAACAATTCTGTGTATCATGAAGAGCTGTGGGTAGCAGTCGTGCTAGTACCAGCTTATGTTTCAGCCCTTTTTGCTCCCAGACAAATCCCTCACAAGTTTTCTTTCCACTGTCTTGTTTCAGGTACGACAGCTGTGCATTTCTTCCTATCCATGCACCCAGCTGTTACCAGCAACTTTCCAAGCCCCTCCACCTATGAAGAGATCCAGTTCTTTAATGGACTCAACTATCACAAAGGAATTGACTGGTATGCGTGTTGACTCGTGTGCTCACTGATTCGCCTTTACTCTGTCCCACATACTTTCAGTGGGATTTTGATTCAGTCGGATTAGGCATTCTGACCCTCATCAGAAACCTTTCAGTGGGATTAAAAATCATAATTTGTGCAGGTTTCAGTCAACTTAGTTGCCGTTGGCATGATTTGCTTTGCCTCCTAATGCTGTGTATGTTAACCTGCATTAATTTTTGAGTTCAGACAACCTTTAAATAGAGATTTGAAGTAAATGGTATGGTAACATTGGTGAACAGTGGCCTATTTGGCTGGTCTTACAGCTGCCTTTGTTGCAGCTCAGTTAAATCAAACTGTAGTTGCCACGGCCTTCAGCACAATGGGCAGTGCTTGTCTGGTCATGAGGCAGTCCCTGGCTTCAGCCTCAGTTTGAGTCTACCATGATGGTTCAGGACTTGATTATTCTGATTGACATAACAAATACATAAGATTACTGCATGAAGGAGGGCAGAGGGAATTCATCCTCTTAACTTGTTCCTGCCATGTGCCATACTTGTGTCATATTGAGACTGATGCCCATGCAACACTACCAATCACTGGGACTGGGGTTGAGAGTGTGAGTTGTGTTAGCAGAATACTGTCCTTGTCTTCATTCTCTTTCATTCATGTCTGAAACTATCATTTCCTTTGTGTTCCCCTGTGGCAGGGCAAAATGCTAGGAGCTACTAGCCTTTCCCCTATGTTCCCATTGTGTCACGCCCATCGCCATTATTACGCATGCCTTGTTCTCATGCTCTCCCGGTTTTCTTCACATGACAGGTACATGGAGTTCTTTCCCATCCCCTCCAATGCCAGCACAGATTTCATGTTTGAGAAAAGTGCCAATTACTTTGACACCGAAGTAGTACCCAGGCGGAGTGCCGCTCTCCTTCCACGGGCCAAAATAATTGCCATCCTGATCAACCCAGCTGACAGAGCATACTCCTGGTATCAGGTAATTCCTTAAGAACTCCTCCTGGCATCACAGCAGGAGTATGTGCAGGACCCAGCTGCTGGGGCCAGCGGGATGTGATGGTGCATGTAGTATATAGATACGCTGCCTCGTACACTAGAAAGATCAGTGCGCTGCTAATTCACTCATCTCTCTCCCTCCCCCCCTCCCCCGTTACCTGCTTGTAGCACCAGCGTGCTCACAACGACCCTGTGGCACTCAACTACACTTTCTACCAGATCATTTCTGCTGGGCCCCAAGCCCCTCAGGAGTTGCACAACCTGCAGAACCGCTGTCTGAATCCTGGATTGTATTCCACTCATCTGGAGAGGTGGTTGATGTATTATCCTTCTGGACAGGTACAGCAGCCTTTGGGTGTGTTTATAATCACATTGTTGTGCAATGCAGGTGGTATTTCGAAGGGGAACTTTTATATGCTTTTGATAAACCTTTATATGTTTGCTTTTGTTCACTCTTAAGGAGTATCTTCTTAGCATTCACCTGCACAACAGGTAAACCTGGATCTTGTAGCTGTGTTGGTCTCACAAAAATGAGATTACAGGGTTTTAATAAAAAGCATATTTGAGTCAACTCAGTTGTTTAAAACTTACAAGGTAGAACTTCAGGCATTAGAATTCATAGTGGAAGGAAACTAAAACAATCTACTGTGCCTTTTGGCTTTCTATGTTAGCCACCAAGGATGCTCCAGGTACTTGCCTGAATTTATATGGGCTAAAAGTGAAGCGGGAGCACAAACACAAACTCTGAATGCAATATTCCCCAGTACACTGGCTCCCCTCAGGTATTTGTGTATCGATGGTGAAGGTTTAAAAGGTGGGTGTTAAGTAAGTTCCACTGAACATGCTTGGAAGACTCCACAGCACTGGGGACCCTGCCTTTAGCATTTCTGAGCCCATGGAGGCTTCTAAAGCAATTTCAGTGGAAAGTGTGTAAAGGCCTCCTTTTGACCTTTGCATTCAATGCATGAAGGCCGGGCAGGGCTTGCACATTCACCTCTATCAGCTACACACTTTTAACCCTCATGACTTCAGGCAAATGCCTGAAAATGCAAGATCTATATGTTGGTTGCTGCAATCGTAGTAAATGTATGTTAAAGAAATTCCACTCACTTATGCCACGCCTTCCAGGAATAGAAAATGAGCAGGAGAATTGTCTGCTAATTGTATGTGACTTAGGTAACTTAGTTAAGGGGTGGGGAGCCTTAACATGATTAGATTTATTCTGAAACCTTCATTGTTTCTCCTTCAATTCAGGTTCTGGTTGTGGATGGGCAGGAACTCAGACAAAGCCCCGCATCTGTCATGGAGAACATCCAAAGGTTTCTGGGGGTTACACCACTGTTCAACTATACCCAAGCACTCAAGTAAGGATTGCATGCCTGCCTTTGCTTGTGTAAATACATTGTAAATGTTTTGAGGCCCCATACTTCTTCAGCAGCTTCCTTCTCTATGATCTGGACTGCTGGCAGTGTTTCCATTTCCATTTACTGCTGCTGCATTTTTGCTTTGCGAGTTGTACTTTCTTGTATGCCACCTTGAAGACCACTGTGCATCACGCAGGACTGGTATGAGGGGCAGAGCACGATGGCAGCTTCACCCAGCGGTATATCGCAGGTATATCCTGAGCCTCTCTGCTACCAGCGGGACTCAAGAACAGTGGCAGTTTTCACCCACCCATGATTTACTGCTATCGCACTCTGCCCCTCATGCCGCAGAGGGAGGAGCAAGCTGCATCAACAAGCCAATACAGCTTGTTCCTCCCTCAGCTTCTTTAAACTGCTCCGCTGAGGCATGGGCGGCCGTGCTGTCTTCAGCAGAATAGTTTAAAGAAAGCCTCTGGCTTGAGCAAGCCCCGATGTGTGGCTCACAAGCCAGAGAGGCTTTGGGGGTGGGAGGTGGGAACAAACTGCATCATCAGAGGTACCAGGGCGAAACCGCCTCAGCGAGAGCGGTGGCAGTTTTCCTCTGGCTGGGCCTAATGCAGCGTGTTCCTTCCTCCATTTCAACATTATGGCGTATCGACAGATCACTATGTTTGGCTGGTGATACATTGCAGTGTTGAAAACCTGGCATTGCCCAGCCTTAGTGTAGTCCCTGGGAATCTACCCTTCTGACACCAGAGACAGAGACCTAATGCCAGGGCTTCCCCTCGCCAACTCCTCCGATATCAGTAGGGCCAAAAAGAGTTTGCCCCAGGAAGCGCATCTTGGATTTGAAAGTCCTCCTGTCCCACAATAGGCTCCCAAACCAGAGAGGTATTTAGTCATGTTCCTGAGCATGAGTACCGTATTTTTTGCCCCACAGGACGCTCCGTCCCATAGGACGCACCTAGTTTTTTTGGGGGGAAATAAAGGGGGGGAAATTCCCTTTATTTCCCCCCCAAAAGCAGGTGGGGGAAACAGAACCAGGTCGAGTAACAGCGGGATGGCGGCGCTGCGCCTCCCTGCTGTCCCCCGAGCTTGTGGGGCTGGCCGATGTCTGCCACGCGCGAGGGGCGCTCTGCATCAGGGCGCTCCCCCCTGCGGGGCCGGCAGGCTGCTATCCGCAGCGTGGGGAGCCTTGCCGGGAACTCCTGCAAGGCTCCCCACGCTGCGGATGTCTGCCTGGCGCGGGGGGCGCTCTGCTTCAGGGCGCCCCTCGCACCGGGCAGCAGGCTGCTATCCGCAGCGTGGGGAGCCCTGCCGGACCTCCCGTAGGGCTTCCTAGGCTGCGGATGTGTGCCTGGAGAGCGTGAGGGGTTGGTGCGCACCAACCCATCTCGCTCTCCAAGCTTCAGCAAAAGCCTGCATTCGCCCCATAGGACGCACCCAGATTTCCCCTTCATTTTTGGAGGGGAAGAAGTGCGTCCTATAGGGTGATAAATACGGTAAATCTTTCCCTCCCAATGTTTTCCATGCTAAAAAATTTTAAAGCTGAAAGAAAGGACGCAGAATAAAAATGTTCCTTTGCCCTTGCTTGCCTGCCTGCTGCTGGCTCAAGTCTAGTAGGGCTCTGGATAAGGCATTTGTGTTCTCTGCCACCATACACACAGCCTTAGATTGCACTGTAAATACCCACCAAAGCCCTAAAACTTAAAGCTCTGAATCATAGCTATTGACCTCTCCCTGCCACCAGAGTTGGATTTGGCTGGATGTCGGTGATAAATCAGACCCCCTATGAAGCTCAAGACAACAGTTTAACTTAACCTCTTGCCACAGTTCACATATAATTATTATTATTATTAGGATTCCGCAATTACAAACCTGCACCATATACTAATGCAAATCATGCTACTTTTTGTAAGCCGGTTACTCTTAAGCCATGGATAGAAATGCATTTGCAAACTAGTTCTGAGGGAATCTGGTTTGCATTAGTGCATTTGTAACAAAACCATGGTAAATACCAGGGAAGAGGAACGTTGTACCAGTGTGGTACACATATCAAGTGTGGCTACCAATTTGGAACCTATGATTTTGTAAGGAGCCAGCATTAGGTCTGCACCAGATCACCAAACTATTCTGGCAAATTTTGAAACACGAGTGCTCATGCACTTGTGAAAAAGGCATTGCAGCAAATAAACATTAATCTTTGTTTTACTTTTTTGTGGAAACTGCTTTCAGCCCCTTTCCTTTAGAAAGCAAGTAAAATATTGGAAAGCCATTATTAGCCTAGCCCTTCAGATTGCTCCAGCTCAGAACCCATGTGTGCAGGTATATAAAGCAGGCATCCTTTTTCAGGTTTGATGAAGCAAAAGGATTTTGGTGTCAAGTTCTGGAAGGAGGGAAGACCAAGTGCCTGGGGAAAAGTAAAGGAAGAAAATATCCAGACATGGATTCCCCAGTGAGTAGCCAAGTGGGATTCATCTCAGTAATGTAAATTGGGAGGGATGGTTGTGTGTGAGCGGTCCTTCATTAACTCTGCTCTCCCTTTGGAACTGTTGCAGTCCCGCATGTTCCTGGCAGACTTCTATCGCGAGCACAACATTGAACTATCCAAGTTGATGAACAAGTTTGGACAGCCCCTTCCTACATGGCTCCGAGAGGAGCTGCAAAATTCTAGCTGGAGCTGAAGTCCAGGGTGCTGGCATCAGTGCTGCCCAACATCTGGATGTGGGAGCCACTGGGGAAAAACACACACTGCTGCCATCTCTTCTCTATGAAAGGAAACTGGAGGCAGGAGCAGGAAGTGTGCTAGCCTGATTATAGACCATGCACTTTCACCTATTGATGGTTTGTTACATTGGAGAGATACCCAGAGAACAAAATGGCACAAGCCACACTGTGCGGTCATGGCCCTCTATCTAAAAAATTTAGGGTGGCTGACACAGGAATGCTTCTGTGCTATAATTCCCCTGTGCCAGAAAGCCCAGAGTAGACTCCACAGAAAAACAAAAGCATGCAAACTGTGTAGGCTACTGGGACATTCCCTATTTATGTCCAAAACACTCAGGATGCTAGCAAGTGAATGTCTTAATATTGTACCTTATGTGGTTGTTAGGGTGATGTTGCTAATAATGGACAGCAAGTTTCATTTATCTGACTGCAGCCTTAGTTATTTCATTAACCCTATTCTAGTGGAAAGGGAAGGAGGGCAGGGAAATGGTCAACAAGGCAGCAGAAACTTGCATTAAGTTCTCATGGGAGAGAGATTACTATTTCCCCCCTCGTGTCAGGTAAAAAGGGGGGGGGATACGATGGTGCCACATTCATTCATAAACTATAAAGAAACAGTGTTCACTTGTAACTAATCAGAACAGTCTTAACTTTCAGCTGGGGTGGAAAGGGGATTCAGCAATCTCAAATAGGCTATCCGTTTTCATCTTAACAAGGCTGAATGAGATGGACTACAAATCTGTGTTGTCAGTTCAAATCACTCATTTTGCCTCAAATTCTGCAGGTCGTGGGTCTCCAGCCAACTCTTTAATCTCAGCATTTCCTCATTACAACCACTATGTGAGTGGAGAGCTACAGCAGTCCTGCCCATCCCTCCTAACATGCCTTATGTCCAGCAGCTGCTCGCAACAAGTGCCAGGTTCACTGAGGGATATATATATAGCAGCTGATTGGGGCAGGAAGAGCCCTCGGGTAACTCAGCGTGCCCACTCCAAGAGGGGGAACGCGATTTCAGCCAAGCTTATACATGGAGCCTTAGTTATTCTGTATTTTTACTTGTCAGTTTACCATTGTTTGTAAATATATAATATGGATTATATAATATTTCATCCAATGTGTCACCATGCAGAGGGAAATGTTGTGCTATCAAAAATGGAACCAACAAACCTAAAACCCTGTGGCTGAAGAGAGAAGCAAGTGCTGTGCTTCCTGCACTGGATTCATGTATGTCATTCACATTGAATGATAAGGATAAATTCTTGGCTCTTGCAGCTGAGCACAATGTCTAAATAAAGGTTAGACGTAGCATTTGGAGTCAATAAATGTACTTACTTTATTTCTCTGTGACTAGTGTCCGGTTGTACCACACACCTCCCCAACAGCCAGCTATGAACATACAAGGAAACAAAGCAGTTGCTTCATTCAACACTGCATGGCAGAGATTGCCCTGGACCCCCACAATGGCTAAAAGGGCCCATGGCTGTTTTACCTCTACTGTGCATGTGCCAAAAAAACATACTAGGCTTTTCACACAATAGGTGGCCACATAACCTGCTCTGCACCCCCTGCTACTTCAACTAGCTCAATTTTCTCTCTCCCTAAATGGAAGGGGCTATTCTGACACTTCAAACTGAGCTTCTGCAAATGAATAAAAGCGGAACTCACCAACAACATTTCCCTCCTCTTAGAATGGCAATGGCGCCCACGTGAGAGGTTCTGGCTGAAAAAAAGCCTTGATTAAAGCCACCTTCTGTGGCAGTTAGATATCACTTCTCTCAAGACAGCTAATTAGGATTGTGAGGATTTGATCACATCAAGTTCAGATAACGAGTTTCCTCAGGAAACAGTCGTTACAATGGCAAGATGTTGATACCGACATCAAGTTATATCTCCAAAGTTTATATCTATTAATTGAGAGCCTATGCTAGCCGCCGATAACATACACATATGCTCATTTGTAACTGGAAAAAAGTTAAACTGCACAAACCGAGAAGTGTCGCTGCACTTGTACTTAGAGCAGTACTACTGAGAAAGGCTGCACAATTCCAAAAAGGGTCCAGTCTATAATCACAAAGAAACACGGCACTTCATAGAAGGAAGCAAAATAAGGGACTTAATCTAATAGACAGTAGGGGCCACCAAAAAACAGTTGAGACTATGACATTAATAACCCATCATGAATAATGTGCTCAAACAAAAGAGGAAAAGCTGAAATCTTTTATGCATGCCCTTGCCTTACCTGCCCCATATTTAGCTTTTATAATAATCACAGGCACAAAAACACTTAGACAGGTGGGTGCATATTAAAACCGGGCAGGGCACTTGCTATGGAAAGTGATAGATGCAACTTCTGTCAAACCACTCACAGTAACCAACTTAAATTGAAACATGCCAAGAAAGTCTGACATTTCATTTCGAGAGAGAAAACTTTGAAAAATTAAGAGGATTAATGGAAAAGGCTGAAAGGGAGACAAAAGAGCTACACTGGCAGGAATCTGCCTAAAACCACATAACAGGACTGCAAACAGAATTCATAGCACAGGTGTCGAAAAATACAAACCCATTCAATGGGCCGGTTAACAAACAAAGGCCAAGGAAACTATAAAAAGGCAAGGCAGCTTTCAAGGGTAGACGTCTTGCTTATTGGAAGCACCAACTCTGCCAAAACAAATATTTGAAAAAATCTTTAGCAGATACCAACACCAGGACCTTAGAGGGCAGAAACCCAGAGCAGAACCACCATTTTGGGGGTGGGGGGTGGAAAGCACCATGTCAAACACAAGTGACAAAAACCTAGGGCTTCTGGATAAACCATAAGTCAGTGAATCCAGCTAGCATACACAGTATCTTCTAGAAGTGTTGCTGTTACAAAAATACAACTATTTCTCATAACCTATCAGTAAAAACAGCCTCCTTTATAGTGTAAGACTAGGAAGTATGCAACACCACACCAGGGGGGTTTTTTGGGCGGGTGATAATACTTACTATCTTCTCCTTGCCTTACAGGGCCAGTAGCCGAACTTCTTTACTTGAAAAATTAGTAGATAACAGTATCAAAGCTACTAATAGTGAAAGGAAGAATCAGAACTACCAGAGAGGGAAGCTGTCAGTAAACCACCTAGAATTTTGTGAGCATGCCTGTGTTAGAAATAGGATGCTTAAGGGAGAGAATCCTTGGTCTGATCCAATAGGGCTCTCTTGGGATTTTGATTTTACTATTTTTGTTAGTAATATTATTTGCTGTATTCATCACTTTATACAAAAAATGCCCCCAAACAACTTAAGGTAAATTGCAAATAGGTAAAGAACCATCAAAACAGGAAAGGAAAGGACAATGTCAGGAATAATCCATCTATGTTAGGAGCAAGAGAGCCCAAACTCCTTTCTTCACATCCCAACCTGCCTCAGATGTCCTGCCTTTCTCTAACCAGGTTAGCTCATTGCCTTATGTCTTACAGTCTTAAGTACTGTGTGTTAGCATGGTAAGCAGAATCGCAATGAAACTCTGGTGTATGTCAAAGACCATTCGTGTTACAAGGTAACAACCTCCTGTTGCAGGCAGTCTTAAGTTCCGTGTTTTATCGCATCCTCAGCGTGATTAACAGAAGGATGGAGAAGAGAATCAGTCTAAGAAAATGAGTGTTTTAATCAGGAAACTGAAACAAGGAATAAGAAATTGATTACAGGAGAGCTAACATCCCAGCCAAAGTAACATGACTGTACAACTCAGAACCACCATGGTTGGAACATCCTACAAAGCCTGATGACAGAAACTCTTTGGGGCCACAGTCTAAGCAGCAAAGAAACTGCAGTAGCCAGCTCAATACTGTTCTGGGGCCTTTTGCCCATCCAAACACGTAGGCAGTGCTGGCTGACGGAGCTCTTTCCGCTTCAACCTGAGCTCCTCTGGGTAGTTGCTGCAGGCGGAATGGTGACGGAGGAGCCCAGGATGCGCAAAAAGAAAACTCTTGCCTCTCCTGGCCCTATGATGAATGAAATTTTTAGAACCTTATAGAAAGTAGTATACATATTTATAAATGCTAAAATAAATATTATAAAGGACAGGCTCCACCCTACGCCCTTAACATGCAAGCACGCAGGTGCACGCACTCACACACACACACAAACCCTCATTTAGAAAACTGCACAGGAAGGGGGCTGAAAGCATTGGCCAAGTATCAGCCAGCCACACAACTCTCCTTCTCCCCCCCCCACCCCTGCAACTCTCACACAGAAAACACTCTCATACACACCCACGTACTTCCTTGCCCTTGCAAAACTACTTTCTTGACTCCACCTGCTGGGGAGAAGAAAACAAGGGAAGTGGAGCACAGTCACAGTTGCACGAAGAGGAATGCCTTGGTATAAATACATCAAATCAGTGGTTTCCAACAGCTAAAAAAAAAAAAAAGATCCGGTATGGAAGGGTGCCATGAACAGAACTCTAGCTAAAAGAAGCCACCCCCAAGCCGTCACGGTGAAAAGGTGGTCATTTCCAAAGAGACCCTTTGCCACAAATCCTTAGTCTGCTTGCTGCGCTTCAGGTTCTGAAGGATGTCATTGAATTGCATCATGCCCATAGGGGTCAGGCAGAAGGCGCTTCTGGCGCTGCGAATGGCATTCACAAAGTCATCGTAGTCTGCCGGTGTGAGGTGGATCAGCCGGTGGTGGATGTACTTTAGGGGACACAAGGGGGAAATGATGTTCAGATACAGCCTCCAAGGTAATAATGCATTTTCCATGTTCTACCTGATCACACTCTTCCCCTTTTGCTGCTGTGGTGGCAGAAACGCCTTACATAATAGGTAGGTTGCGGAGGAAGGGAGAGGCTGGCCCAAGATGCCTCAACAACGGTGACTCAAGAGTCAAGGTTCAGCTTTTAAGCTTTGCCCTACACTGGCTCTTATTTATTCTCCCAAAGGAGGGATGACAAGCAGACTTTGAGGCCCAGGATCAACACAACAAATCAAAAGGCCGTCTAGGCAGTCAAGCAATACTGTAATAAAGACTTAATTCTCAGTTTTCTCAACACATACACTAAATGAGAAATGAAGAATCTCATTCTGCCAGCCTTTAAGGGGAATTAGGAGGTTATTCACCTACTATTAACCTACAAGTGCTTTGACTTAACAGCCTTCACGTTATCCATGCAGGCATTTAGATGATGGTGTGGCTATACTTTCTGGAGCAGCAAGGAGCACCTAGGTGAAGCAAGCTTGACCCAATGGAAAGGAAGGGGCATACGTACCTGTATGTATGCCTGCTGGCACCTCTGTACCAACTGGTGGAAGGCTGGTGTGCGCAGGTGATTGTGGACATGGGCAGGATTGAGCCTCTGCAGGGATTCCATGATGATCTCTTGCAACACAAAAGGGCTCAGGACCCCCTTGGCTGCACCAAGACAGAATTGATGCACATAGTTGACACCTGCAGAGAAATAAAGGTGGATGCAGTGGAGTAGGAAGAACAGGCAAAGCGTACTGAAAACCCAAGAGGACAACTACTTCTCCTTAGCAAGGGACAGAGCACAGCATCTACAAATTAGCTGCAATGAGCCAGAGCACACATCAGACAAGGGAGAATCTGCCAGCCTTACTTTTCACTTACCAGCAATTAAAACAAAGTATCGAGGAATCTAGCTAATATAAGAGTAATCCACAAACACTGCTTTTCTTTTTATAGAACTTAGCAAATTTCTTAATTACACTTGGACTAATGCATGGGCCTTATCCACACACCCAAAGGTGTTTTTTTGCTTCCCCACCCCTATGTATTTTTATGTTCTACTGCTCCTCCACGTCTCTCACTCTGATATCATGATGCCAAGAGTTGTTTTGTTTTCTTAAAAAAACACCCCAGTCTGGCAATTTTTCTATTTTTAAAATAGAATTATTCATAGTTCCTGAAGTTACCTGCTGTGATGCCATAATGTTTTTATTGCCCATCAAAAATCCCCCCATTTTTTTAAAAAAAGAGGGGGGTTACTTGTAGCCACTTTTATGGGGGTCCCATACCACAGGCCACACCTACTATGGTATGGAACCCCCATACAACTGACCACGGGTCAATGCAGTCCTTGGCCCAAAAAAGGTTAGCCATCCCTGCAGTGCCTAAAAAAACCCTTTAAGCTGTTCAGTTTTGGTTTCTTTTACATCTCCATGCGATAGTCTTCTGTTATGGATTCGAAGCTACAATGTTTACTGTGGTCTCTCTTTGCGAATTAATTTTATTTCCCACATTTTATTCAGTTCTAGAATCAATGCCACTGCTACAGTATGGGCAATGAGATGAAGATACACGAAAAGCAGAAGAGCTTGGTGGAAAATGTTGCCTTGGGACTAAGTGAACCTTTACTCACAGAAAAACAAGTGTTTTTCTGCCTTGGGACTTACCTAATTTGGCAGCTAATCCCAGGAGCCATTTCACATCTTCTGTGTAGGGTGGGCTGCGTGAGAAGTTGTTGGGGTGGTCATTGTGAGCTCTGCGGCCAAGCATCTCCAGTGCTAACATTCCTGCAGGGAAGCGCAAATTCAAAATTTCAGACAACCAAGTTAAGCCCCACAAGACTTAAGAGGGGCAGTGCCCACCCATTCGCAACCATTTCATAGAAATGAGCTAGGAGATGGCAATTATGCCAAATGGTGTCTCTGCTTATCTTTGCAAGGTGGTAAAAAGGTTGACAACATTTGTAATCCCTGTGGATTTGGGAGAAGACGAAGCGACAGCTTGCAGAACGATCTGGAGCTGAGAAGCAGCGGGGGGGGGGGGAGCAGAAATGTACATCTTCCTCTGCTCTTTCAAAAGCAGCTTAAAAAAAACAAACAAATAGAAAGCCAGCAGGACTTTTCATTTTCATTTTTCATTTTGTTTAAACACAGACATCAACATTCACCATTCAGTTATGCCCTCAGTTCCTATGCAAAACAACACTCTCTGAACAGGTCTGTGTTAGGCTTCCCCCTCTGCTCCTGTACTCTTTCATATCTGTGACAACAGCCAAAACAGGGAGACAATATTTCCAAGGGGACTCCAGTGACACAAACCCCTCCTCTACATCATTCTGTCATAGGATGGATAAGGACACCAACCACAATATGGAGAGCAACTCAGGACAGTCTGGATTCTCCTTATATAAGTTTTGAAAATGCCCAGGTTTCCACTGGCAATCGATTTCAACTGAGAATCCAACTGCAGGTAAATACAAACCTAGGCCAGAGTAGTATAGGGATACACTGTGACCAGGGCAAGCCAGACCATTTCAGGCTGACCCCAAATTCTGGACATCTTACAAGCCCACCTCTCTGGGGGATACTTCCTAGACTAGTACATTTTATCACAGTGTTAAATGGTAAAGGATAACAACTTACTCCATCCCAGATATATCTTATGCCCCAAGGATTTGGATGTCAGCCCAAAGCCAGGACTGGAAGACATGCCTTCACCTTCCCTTCAAAGCAAAAGGCAGAGAGCAACACGCTCTACCCCAGCTGGACTCCCTTTCAAATTCCCAATTTAGGAGATTATGTGCTAGAGATAGAAAGCAAACTGTGCACTGCTTGTGAGCCTTGACAAGCGGAGGCTTTGAACGGCATTGAGGGAACACATGATGGATCTTCACCCTTGCTCCCTTTCCATTTCATTGTGTGCCTCCTCCTTCACACCCCAAGAACCCTACAGGTGTCTGTATAGTCTACTTAGGAGGGAAACTTGGTTAAGGTTGAAGAATAATCAAGATAGCCCAGAAGGCTGTGTTAACATAGTAAAATTAAGAAATAAGTGACCGAGTCCCCCAATTAACATTCTTTGTTCCATATATATATATATGCAGTGATCAATTCCTTTTCCTGTAATTACTATGATTTTATTAGACTGCAGTAGGCGGAGATGAAAAAGGAAGTATCGTTGGTTGGTTCATTTGTGTTTAAACTTTTATTTTTGCAAAAAGAGACAGCTTTACAAAAATCACTGAAACATGCAAACTCTTCGCATCCATTCACCTTCTAGTAGCCACTAGGAACTTTATTCCTCCTCCAATCCCCATTTTATATGACAGTGTACATTTTATTTTGTTCAGTGTCCCAAAATAACACCACATAGGCTGTTTTGGATCTCCACCCTCAGAACACAGTTGGAATTATGTTACATCCATTCTATAGGCATTCCAAAAGGGGCTAACTTTGATTTCTAGGAATCTGCAAGATAATCCATTTTGTAATTAATCCAGGACATTACAGTTAAACACCACTATCAGCCCTGAAAACCAAAGTTCTCAATAGCCCTGCAACACCAGCAGGGTGTGAACCATTCAATATGACCAAGTCACTCATAACCAATGCAGTCAAGGATGGGCATCTGGTATCAAGACCTTAGAGATTGGAGGACTCATCACAAAGCAGAGGTTAAGGGGAGTTCCATCTCCCTCCTTGGAACAGTAATCAAGGCTTATCTTACACATGTCTTCTGCTCAAAACAGGTCATATTGAACAAGGTGGCTCACATGGTTGAGTCTTACAAGCCTGTCATTTCTAGCCCAGTTACCTCACACCATGACCATGGGCTTTGCTCCATTGACATCTGCAATAGTTTCTCCTCCCATTTCATGGGAGACCCAGTGCCAGTCCTGCAATGCAGCAGAGTGGGGCATTTGGTCTCCACTTCGGGCAGCAAAGTATCTTCAGCCAACAGTGGTGAGTCAGCCTGATCAAAGTTTGGTTTCTCGAGAATCAAGAACCTCTTCAAGACAGTAGCTCAACTGTGCTTGTCTGACACAGCAAGGTACCAGAATGCTTATGAATGAGGTGCCAAAATTCAGATAAAGGCTGTACATGTGGTGCCCACAGAGCACAGGTCCATGAAAGACTCCCAACTGCACAAAACATGCCTGTTGAAAGCAGTCAGAAGGGCTTGTTCTGCTTTACCCCCAGAAACACTGGATAGCCCTTGGCTTTTTGTCACAGTCAGTGTCTCAACATTGGCCATACTAATCATGAGGGACACAAAGGAGGCAGATAATTATCACTATATTGAAGCAGAGAAGCTGCCGGCATCCTTGAGACTGATGTACCTGAGGAAGATCCTGAATGCACCCAACAGCTATACTTTGCTTGGGCCCATCAATACTTGAGACTCAGTTTTTTCTACCCAGGTGTAATGCCAAGCTGTCCAATTACCGTATTTTTCGCTCTATAACACGCAGATTTTTTCTCCTAAAAAGGAAGGGGAAATGTCTGTGCGTGTTATGCAGCGAATGTGTGGTCGCTGGAGCCGAAAAATAAGGCAAAAATCAAACCGCGCTTCAGGGAGAAGGGAGCTCCGTGAGACAGGAAGCTGTTGCTTTCCTGCATTCTGCCTCAGGGTCTTACTGCCCGCCCTCTCTGTTTCGTTGCTGTGTTTGCTCAAATGGAACAAAGAGCAGGGAAAGCCCCTCCCCTCCAGGCAAGTAGAGGGGGAAGCAGAGCGTCCGTCCCTCTAATTCCTCTCCCTGCTCCGGAGGGAACAATGTTTGTGAAGGGAAGAGAGATTACAGGTTCGGCTTAAAATTCTGATTTGACTTCCTGCTTTTTGTTTTTGGAGACACACAGCATTCAAATATGCTTTCTTCCATTTAAAAGGATGAAATCCTTAAACAGTGGCTGGCTTGTGTGGGTGGGTGGGGGGGAACTATTGCCTTCCTTTCCTCACGTTATAGCCCTCTCCTGCATTCTTAGCCTTCTGTGTTTTTCCTTCCCTCCCCACTTAAAATGTGGTTACAAAGCATGGATCCACATGGATCCTCAGGATCTTTGCATTGGGTCACCCCAAATTCACCATCAGAGCACACAGCATGTCCATGGCTACAGCCTGCCCCCCCAAAATCACACACCCATTGTTGCCTGGGGCTGCAATGGTGCAAAAACGTGGTTAAAAAGTATGGGTACACATGGATCCTCAGGAACTTTGCATTGGGTCAGCCAAAATTCACCATCAGAGCACATAGCATGTCCATGGCTACAGCCTGCCCCCCCCCAAAAAAAATCACGCACCCACTGTTGCCTGGGGCTGCAATGGTGCAAAAACGTGGTTACAAAGCATGGATCCACAGGGATTCTCAGGATTTTTGCATTGGGTCACCCCAAATTCACCATCAGATCACATAGCATGTCCATGGCTACAGCCTGCCCCCCAAAAATCACGCACCCACTGTTGCCTGGGGCTGCAATGGTGCAAAAACATGGTTACAAAGCATGGATTCACATGGATCCTCAGGATCTTTGCATCGGGTCAGCCCAAATTCACCATCAGATCACATGTCTGTGGCCACAGCATGAAGCACAAAAATGATACGTCCACTGTTTCATTCAGAATATTTTTTCCCTTGTTTTCCTCCTCTAAAAACGATGTGCGTGTTATGGTCAGGTGCGTGTTATAGAGCGAAAAATACGGTATATGACCAGATTCCTGAGCCTGATTGCCAAGAGCATGGAGTGGGGTTGCAGGGATCTTTAAGCCACTGGTTTCTACCATCCTCTCCTTGGCTCCTGGTATTGAGGTAGCTTGATATTCCTAATGTGATCCTCAGAGGCCCCGGCACTTAGACCTGATGATGCTGAAGCTGGCTTCGTCCATGCCCAGTTTTCTACTGAACTCAAGCTCCCTGCCCTGCAATTATTTTACTTGGAAGGCAAGAGGAAGCAACTCAGGGCTCAAGTACTCTGAGCTCCAGAGGACACTAACCTCAAGGAGAACCTGAGTAATTATAAAAGTGTGACATGTTTTCTACAACATGGTCTAGTTGTGCATTACGTGCCAGAGACTCAACATACATAGGTAAAAGGGACTATCTCAGCTACCAAGCATCCATCCTCATACTCCATATCTCTCTGAATCAATTTGAAGTCTCACTCCACACTAGATTCATAACATGCATCTTCCCCTGCCCCCGGCCTGGCAAAAAAAATCCCCTCCTTATGTATGTATCTACTCACCAAGACCATTTTAACATTCACCCCAATCCTATGAACCTCTCAGTATTGTAGAAGTCTTTCCTCAACAGACTATTTCTGCCTCAGGACTGCTGACAGCTGGTGCACTGATTGACACACTTCTTCTCACTGTGATTCCATCCCCCAAACCCACTTACATTCCCCTCAAAAGATTCATGCATTGCAAGCTTCTGTGATCAGCCTAAACCAAACAACAGTCTAAAACCACTTCATCATGTGAGAATTAGCACACCTTTCCAATTGACCTTGGCACAAGAGTCAATTTTCACATACGGTAGCCCTGTCCTGAATTGCAGGTGAGAGGGTTGCAAGAGCCACAATTAACTGTCCTTACCAACTCGGTAGGCAGAGTGGAGGTGATGCACGCCTTGATTGCCTGCAGGCTGGCTGTGTTGCTCATCCTCAGAAGGAAAGCCGCCTGTGACAAGGGAGCTGGGCTGAGAAGATAGACTCGTCAAGGAAGTCCCTTGAATCGCTGGGAATGTAGACCCTGCATGAACACTTCCTACTGGAGAAAACAAACAACAGTATAAAGGGGGGGGGGGGAATATTGGCATCAAACAGCTATAGCACTTCAGCCAACTACGTCTTGCCCCAAACTGTATTATATACAGTACATGTCCTAGAAATTCTAAAGAAGGCTCACTTGTTTGCCTTCTCTGTGAGCAGGCTTTTTAATGTAGTTCCCAAGAGCCAAACCTTATTACAATATTGTGTCCCTTTGCAGACAAGGGGAAGCCAGCAAGTAATGTATCAGGACAGTCTTTACACCAACAGCAGAATAATTGGGGAAGATGAAATAAGCGACACCAACTGTTTGGGACCCTGGGACACAATTGGATTTTTATGGGAGTACTCTGCAGGCACTGCTCCCTCTGTTTCTCCCCACCCCACCAGACAGAAAACGTGCACACTTGGACACACACGTAATGTCACTTTTCCAACGAGTCCTTCTAAGCAAAAGTTAGATCCGGCAGAACTGAAATAGATCGCCTTTAATTTGCATGATTTTACACAGGGCCCCTGAACAATCACTATCGAATTAAAGCTTATACTGGTAGACTACACAGTCAAAAATCTCAGAGCCAGTGCTTGCTATTAACACAAAAACATTGATCCTCATGGATCTAGCATAGGTTGACGACAAATCACACAGGTGACCTATGATTTCAAGGTGGGTATGGAAAATTATGAGGGTCCATAAAGATCCATCCCTTAGATTCATATTTTTATGCCATGGCAGCTTTAGAAAGTACCACAAGTGATTTTTATAGTTCAGTCGAGGTGATTTGATGAAGGGAGGCCCCCCCTTAAAAAATTCTGTGATTTCAATAGGATATTATTATTATTATTATTATTATTATTATTATTATTATTATTATTATTATTTACTGCATTCACCTTGGCTACACATTTGCCTTCCCTCCCTGGCACTCCATTCTCTTGCTCCTGACTCCTGTGATGCCTCACTTCTTCCCTGCAGGCTACTCACATTTTCTTCTGCCCAGTCTCTCAGACTAATACCCTTTCCCTCCTACCCTCTCAGTCACTCTGCTTGCCAATCAGCTGCTGATCCAAGCCTTGGAAAATATAGAACTGAAAGAGAACCACTCTCCCAACTTCTTCCTACAACTCCATGCACTTTGAGGGGGGGGGGGAAGCTAGCAGTCAGAAGACAGTAAGTGGGTGAAGGGGACACAGAGTCCACACCAAGAGACTTTCTTACAGGGGTCATTGCACCCACAGGCCAACCACCCCTTTCCTTAGATGTGCAATTTCATGACACAATCTTTGGAAACCTAGTAATAGCTATACCATGTTTGGTAGACCAACATCCCACCTGCTCCAGACCACTGCAGGTCAATTTTAAGAAAGTCCTGCTTAAAGCTGTTTACTCCCAAGCCTGAGAAGTTTTAAGGATTATTCATGGAGGGCTCTTTCTCATTTGTAGCCTAAGGATTCTACCTAATAGTCACTGAAGTTTTCATAATTTCCGAAGGGGATAAAGCGATTGTGCTGGCAGTATGTTTTCATTTTAAACATTGTATATATGGTTTAAAGAATAAATGAAACCCTTAACAAATTTTAAAAATGTTGTATGCACCCAGAGATTGCATTGTAGAGGCGCAGAGACCAGTTGTCCCGCCCCCCTTAAGAGTGCAAGGAAACCTAACAGAAAAAGTCACTTGTGTTCATCTTGCCATCTTCCTTCCTCATATGCTTCAGAACAATATGAAGGTTTATGACATCATGACTAGGGATTCCACTGAGGCCGATTTCCTCTTGCACATAAGTCAGACACCTACACGTCTCAGGGTTCACAGTAGCACAAAAAAGCACCCCTATTCCTGTGTCACAGTAGGCGAGCTCCATAAGCCTCAGCAAAACTAGAACCACCATTCAGCTAGGACGCTACACAAGACACAGCAAGACTGAAATACTCACTTGCTACATTGGAAGACAGAGACAGCCCGGTCTCAGCATGGTATGGATGCACAGCAATCTGGGTCATGGATGGAACAGGCACTCCCGGGAAGGACACTGCTGTAGCTGCCAAAGACGGGGTAGTGACCGAGTATGGGTACTGTGCTCCAATGAACGCTGGGTGGACACCCTGCAAAGGAAGAGGACAGGGTAACCCTGCCTTGCGCCCAAAACACAAGGCAGGGTTTTTCAGGAGGGGCCTCCAAGCAACCCAACTATCTAGTACCGAGAACTCCATTTCCAACCCAACTCCTGAAAGCCTAGAACCCACACCATGCTCATTGGGCCATTCTAAGCAAAGGGGGAGAAATGTGACGGGAGACAAAATAGCCACTATGCCTATCTTAGGCATTCTTCCCACCCCCATAAACTGGCATGAGAAAATGTGAGATTTATCAGTAAATACTAAAAATTTGTAAATTAGTACAAATTTAATAATTCTGACACAAACAGGGAGAGCAACAATGAGATATATATCCACCAAAAATGCATCTTTATACCAAGATTCAGACTTTTGGTCCCTCTAACCCATTACTGCCCCTAACTAGAAGTGACTCTAAGGGCTTGGACAGGGGCTTTTTCCAGCTTCCATTTGCATGCACAGGGTCCCAAGTTTCGTCCTTGGCACATCCTAGTGCTGTGCTTTCACCCTTTTCGTTATGGTCCCACACTGAAACCAGCAAAACTAAATAATCTGGCTTGCCATCCTTCTATTCACCTAAGCCACAACGCTAGGGAGGACAGAAAAAGACGTTCCCCCCGAGATGCTTACCCTACAAAAGATAACTTACTTGGGGATAAGCTGAGCCAGGAACAGGAAAGACCGCCGGGCGTGGCATGTGCTGGATAGGGTGCCCGATATACTGAGGATTGCAAGGGATGTGGGTCTGGAGTGTTGTATAAGGGTGCAGACCCTGGGTGTGCGCATGCGCCATTGCTGGCCCCGCCATGGTGTGCTGCTGGTAGATTGTCGACCCCACCGAAATTACGGGCACCACCGTTGCTGCTGCTGTCACCGCAGCCGCGACAGTCACTGTGGTGGGTTCTGACGTCACTCTGGTATCTGCCAGTCCACGCACCGCTTCGCAGGATGCCCGGGCTCCACTTGCACTGCAGCCTGTGGCTCCCTCTCTCTGAGCAAGAGTTCCACCAACAGTTTGTTCGTACAACCAGTACCACTGGTGAGCAACTTCAAACAGGACTTCAGGGTAAACACCGCCTCCTTTGGCTGCCTCCTCTACTGCCAAACATGCCTTCTCCAGCATTAGATTATCCTGTAATATTAGGAAAGGTACTGCTGATTTAAGGTGTTTTATACTGCCCTTTGCAATTTACAATTAAAGTGTAATTGCAATCAAGCTAATAGCTCTGAACCAAACAGTCAACCTTATAGAATTCTACCTAAAGAGCTTGGTAAAATAAAATAAAGAAGGCTCTGCATGGGACAAAAACGGCATTAAGACAGGCGTCAGCCAACCCTGTCTGGAAAGAGCATTCCACAAGTGTGATGCCACATCACAGGGCTTTTTCGGCTGTGGCTCCGATCTGGTGGAACACTCTGTCACAAGAGACTAGGGCCCTGCGGGACTTGACATCTTTTCGCAGGGCCTGCAAGACAGAGCTGTTCCACCAGGCCTTTGGCCAGGGCACAGCCTGACTCCCTCCTGCGGCAATCTTCACAGAGCTCTGGCCCAATGGTTGCCATTGGTCTGAGTTGAATTAATTTTATAATGAATGATTTTAGAGTGTTGTGTTGTACTGTTGTACTGTTTTATTGTTGTTAACCGCCCTGAGCCCGGCTTCGGCTGGGGAGGGCGGGATATAAATAATTTATTTATTTTTTATTATTATTATTATTATTATTATTATTATTATTATTATTATTATCATCATCAAGAAGGGTCCCTTCTTTGATAGCCACCCACATCTCTCCAGATGGCATCTGCAGGAGCATGGGTGTCTGCAAGGAGGAGTCGTATTTCTTGGATCTCCAGCTTTTATTTAAAAACAAAACCCTCCAGCACTTGCAGAACCCAAGTTATAAGGCAGAATGTGCATGAACTCTCCTGTGGGAAACTAACTTGCTCCTGCCTTTCAGTGTTTTTAGCCAATGAAAGCAATGAGTGTCATAGCTGTCTGATATTTAAGAAAGCAGACCTAACCAAGCAGACAAATAGAAGGGTAGAATGACATGTCCCATATATGTCTATATAGAAAGATCTGGTTCCTTTTTAAGTCTTTCCTGCTGGCCTTCAGGTATCTGGGATTTCACCGTAACTGTGAGTTGGTAAAAGGTAAGCAGGAGCAAAAAATAACAGCAAAGATGGAGGTTCATTTTTTTCCTCTCTAATCTTATTTCAAAGAAACAAAAAACAAAAAACAGTGATTTCACCCCTGAGTTTGTAAACATTTTTTTTAAAAAAAAATCCCCGCCGGTGTCTATGCAGATAAAATCTATCATTATTATACCCATGTGGCTAAGAGTGTGTTATTTATTTATTTGATTTAGTACAAAACATCACTAGATGGCTGACATACCAGCCCTGCAAGGTAACCCAATTATACCCATCTTGTTGGCATGTGAGTGTGTGAATGACAACCTTAAAGTGTAACCTAGTGTTTTATCCTAGAATGGGGTTTTTTTTTGGGGGGGGGGGGACAAAATGTGGTGTGTGAAGTTGATTGTGGAAGCAGTGCAATTAATGGCTGAAGTGGGTGCAGAGAGCCAATTGAAAGGACTGAGGTTTTTAGGTGTGAGTGGCAGTGTATGTCATCTGGGTGCCAAGTCAATAAGTCAATGAACAGCATGAAAAGCAACAGAGGGGTAAGATCTGTTCTGCTAATTTCTAAGAGGCCAGGTCTCTCCAGGTCTCATCACCATTCAGTCAGCAGATCTACCAGAAATGGAAAACTAGCTTCCTGATGCTAGTTATTTATATATGTATATCAATGTATTAGGAATATGCACTTTTCACCCTCCCCGAGAAAAATCCCTGCAGATGCCTATGCACAGGAGGCTGTTACAATAGCTAGGTGCATATGGCTGCATTATAAAGCAGAAAGACCTATATTGAAGTGTAAGGTCCATATTTCATTAACGGACAAATTCTAATACAGAAAATATTGGATGAGTGTATGGAGAAAATATAAGGGCACCCATTTAAAAAATGTAGTGGATCAAAATAAATTTATTTTACTTTGGAATACCACAAAATAGCTTATAGTAAAGGTAAAGGTAAAGGTACCCCTGCCCGAACGGGCCAGTCTTGACAGACTCTGGGGTTTGTGCGCCCATCTCACATCTATTGGCCGGGGGCCAGCGCTGTCCGGGGACACTTCCGGGTCACGTGGCCAGCGTGACAACGCTGCTCTGGCGAGCCAGAGCCGCACACGGAACGCCGTTTACCTTCCCGCTGGTAAGCGGTACCTATTTATCTACTTGCCCCCGGGGGTGCTTTCGAACTGCTAGGTGGGCAGGCGCTGGGACCGAGCAGCGGGAGCGCACCCCGCCGCGGGGATTCGAACCGCCGACCTTTCGATCGGCAAGCCCTAGGCGTTGAGGCTTTAGCCCACAGCGCCACCCGCGTCCCTGGAAGTTATTTAAGTTGTTCCTTTGGAGCTTTTGGAGATAAACTCCTGACTTTAAAAATCTAAAACATTTATCTCTCTAGCATTTTGGGGGTCCAGTTTTTTTATATAATTTTTTTAAAGACCTCAGACAACACTAAATGCAAACACTAAAAGACTGCAACACTAAATGCAAAAAGAAGGAACAGACAAACCCAATTGCACCTGACAGCATCAACAGAGACCTCTGAACTGCTCACCTGCTCCTTGCACTGGACCAGGGCTCTCTGGATCTCGTTTGGGTTCAAGGCGTGGGCGTGTGGCAAGCAGCTCAATGCCAGCTCAGCGGCTGCTCGCACCATGTTGGAATCCCTAGCTCTGGAAGCCCTGTCAGCCAGGGACGCTACCTCCGGAGGGGTCAGGTGCCCATCCCAGCACTCCACCAGGATGTTCAAGGCTGCACTGCCAATCTCCATGGCTTGCCCTAGAAACCAGAGAAAAGAGGATGCACAACAAAGTATTCAGGTGCCTACCAGACTCAATACACGTATTTTGGCATAGGCTTTCATGGATGAGAGTGCAATATCCTGAATTGGCAGGTACACACATGGAGGTGGGGGTTGTAAGCACTACGGCTAGAGAGAAATGCAATGCAATAAACGCAGGCTGCAACAAATAAATTAAAGCTTAGATGTATATTAAGGTCACTACAGCAAGCACTCATAAAGCAGTGCTGGTAATATAAATATCCTGGCACTGGTAAGCTAACCAAAAGAGCAATAAACTCCTTATATAAAGGAGCCTCAATAGTCTGTAGGTGACTTCTGTTCTCCGGTTGTCAGGAGTCTGCCTCTGCAAAAAGAAAAACCCATTTGCAGTAGTGCAAGTGGTTCTACCTGAGCTCCCTTCTATGTTAGTTTTCCCCATCTATGATGCTTACCTTTATGCTACTAGTGGAAAAGCAAGCACTCTGCTAGATTTGAGTTTTGTAAGCTCTGTAAACAGAGTGAAACACAGATCTTAACACTATTAATAGGGGCAAATATTTATTTATGATGTGCAAAGTAAGTTACAATCTTTACCTTGTTTGCCTTTGCAGCTTCCCAGGTTCCCAACTTCATCAAATTTCCAATTTTGCAACTGGGAAACTGAAAATGCGACTTGCCCAGACCATTGCTGGGATCTGAACTCAAAGGTCTCCCAAGTCTCCCAAGTACTCAGCCAAACATCTACCTACTGAACCCTGGACTCTGAATGTGGTGCTCCATAGGCGCAATGGCACCAGTGATCACCTCTCCAAACACCCATGAAACCTCTTCCCCCACTGCTCCCCTTCACCAGGAGTTGTCTTTTTCCTCCTGTTTGCAGTGATCTGAAGAGATCTGAGAGAGGAAGTGGGTGAAGCATTGCTCCTTTCTACTTCCTCTTAGAAATTCTCTTGCTCGCGAGGCTGATCTTGCCACCCAAGCAAAAAGCAGAGCAACACTGGAGGGAAGACAGGAAAGCATTTTGAAAGGAAAAAGGAAACGGCAAGATACTGGGCTGCTTCCCAGAGGCCACAGCAGACATTTTGTGACTGGCAAAGCTCTCCATGTCAGCAATTTTGTGGTGGCACCTACAACCATTTGTGGAAACTCCATATGTATCTCTGGGCACAGAAAGGTTGGAAGCTCCTGTGCTGGACCATCAAGGCTTCTAAACTCATATTTCATATTTCATTCTTACCTAGTTAAAGCCACATATGGATTTCTCTTGAGTGCTTATAACAAGTACAAAGATTGTAAGCTATTTTACACTTGGACACGCTAGGGATCATGCTCCTATGTACAAAGACCCCCTTTCGAAATGCCGACAAGGGGAACAAAAGCAGGGAAGAGGAAGGGTGAAGGCAACACAATATAGTGATGTAAGAGAAACCTGTATCCTTGTGAGATTAAGCACTTTCTATATATATAAAAAAGTCAAGACAAAGTTAAACCTAAAAGAAAGTTGATGCATCCAAATTCAGGAAAGCCAGAATTAAATTGCCTTTTACTCCTGAGTTTCTTGGGAAGGCTCTGGGCAAGCTGCATGTCTCTCCCTGGCTACTCTCCAAGTAGCGCTTGGAAAATTCATGTTAGTGTCAAAAAGCAAATGACACCGAAGACATTTGCTAAAGGGCCACAGATGCAACTCTTTTGAACAGGGGTGGGGAACCTCCAGCTCACTGGCCAAATTAGGTCTCGCATATAGATCCCAATTTGCCGCACAAGGCCATTTCCCCCAAAAACCCATGTTCACCTGCACCACACCTGACAGCATCAGTGATGTCAGTTGTGGGGAAGTTAGAGACACAACTGCAAACTGACTGGCTTAAAGTGCAGTCCTGATTGTTCCTTGGCAAGCAAGGCTTGGTGTCAATCAACAGCAATCAACTGAGGCAACCTGATCCCTTCTGGCGCCATGATTCTATGGTCAAGCATTACCCAGAGGCTTCCCAATCTGTAAACTCGGCTATATAGACTGTGCTAGCAAATTTAGCCATGAGTTCTTAAAAGGTAGTAGCTAAGTAAGGTCACCCTCTGAGGAAGGATTCCTAAAAACCAAACCTGGTTGGAGCACCCTGGTTCCTACCTGTAATCCAAGAGACGTGGGAGGAATAGGTTCGAGACAGCCAGTTGGGAGAGACAAAGTTGTGCAACCCCAGTGCATAGAGACCAATCTCGAAGGCGCAGAGGTGGAGGTTGCGATGAGGACCCTGGTGGCCGCCACTAGAGGATGGGTGGGTGAAAATGGAAGTACTGCTGTTTCCACCCGCCTTGATGAGAACTGTCTTGGCCAGCTCAAAATAGAAATGCGCAGCTGCTTCCGAGGGCTGATTTGGGACATGAGGAGCATGGCTCTCTGGACGCCTGCCCTTATACCTGAAAGGAACAAAGTGAAATATGTATGAAGTGAACTTAAGACTAAACTTGCACGCCCACCATAGAAAGGAAGCTCAGGTAAGGCATCATATTGTGGGTTTTCCAAAAGATAAAATGTTCAGGCTTTGCAGACTCTCCAGAGAAGAAACTCTGCAAGAACTGGGCCGCTACTGATAATACTTCACTATTTGCTCTTGTCATATGACCCCAGTGATCAAAGGAGCACTCGTTTAATTTATAATTTCAAAATGAGTGTGGCCAAAAAAGTAATAGTAAGTTCACTTGCTGAATTTCTAGGTCTAATTCTGCCGGGCTCTCCCATTGAAACTCCCAACTTATTATTATATTACCCTTCATCCAAAGATCACAGGGCAGTTCAGAACATAAAAATACAAAATGAGAGCACAAAATATATAATAAAACAAAAATGAAATGAAAACAGTAGCCCCCATCCCTCAAACACATTTAAAAGGCCATAGAATGTTAATCAGCCAAACGCCTGGTTGAAGAGGAATGTTTTCACCAGGAACCTAAAGATAGGTAACAAAGGCCCCTGGAGATCCCATCTCCCTTCACCCACCCCAAGAAAATATTGGACGGGACCAAACCTCCCAAAGTTGGTGGGCATTGCTGCCCCCAAAAAAACTTTTTTATTCACCTTGGTCCCCCTGCACACAAAGATTATGATTGCAGGGTCTGGGTGAAAAGCCTCCTTGTGATATATTTCTAATGAAGATAGCCTTTTATTTTATTTTATTAAATATACTGCCCTTCATCCAACAATCTCATCCTTGGGAGGTCCAAATGCCGAAAAGATGCACAACTTTGGAAAACAGACAGCAGCTCTTACCTGCCGACCTCCACCGTCTTTGCACGTGCTCCCCCACTAGCTCTCCTGCTTCCACTGGAGGATGATGAGCCCAGGGAGTCGCTGGAAGAGCTACTGATGCTATCACTGTCCTGCCCTCTGCCCCAGGAAGTGGCTGCCCATCCTCCCCGCAGAGGCCGCCTGCTGAGGGTTGGAGAACTGTCCGAGGTGGTTTCTGGAGCGCTGCTGTCAATGCTGGCCATTCCTGCAACGCCACAGTCAAAGGGCACAGCAGCAGGTGAGAAGGTCGGCAGCATACAAAACCACAGTTTTACAACAGGGAACGTTCTTCTCCCCCACCCCACCCCACCCCAAAAAACAAGCTGAAACATTTCAAGTAAGTCAGAACCTAGAGATGTAAGCTGACCAGAAAAGCTAGAGAGCTGATATACCAAAATCTCAGACTAATTCAAACTCATATGAGCCATGAACCTACTAGGTGAGGGATACTATCTTACTTTGCAGGTGTGTTGGGGATTACTGAAAATGTGGTGGAAGTGAGTATCTTTTCAGTGAGCCAGAACAAATCTTTAAAGCTTAAACAGCCTGGGCCATGTTAAGAACTGTTCTCTGCCTTTTGTCAGCTGAGATAATCTTCAGAGGCCCTTCGCCATCCCACCTTCAGAAATTAGGCAGGTGCCTACGTTAAGAGAGGATTTTTTTTTAAAGTTGTACTTGGGCTCTGCAACTCTCCCTAAACACTCATTCACCCAAAACACTCATTCACCTTTAGGCAACAGGTGAAGACTGACTTATTCTCATAGGCCTTGAACAGTATATAGGTTCTTTTTACTGGTTTTAGCTTGTTCTTGGTTTGCTGCCCGCTTGCTGCTATATCTTTTGTAATTTCTACTGTTATTTGTATTTGATGTCCACCGTTTTTATATGGGTTTGCTTTCAAGTTGCCGTGGGGACACGTTACTTAAATCCACTTAATATTTAAATCTCCTAATATTTAAAAATCTGTAAGAAGAATACACAAAAGCAACACTAAAACTATGAAGCAGTATAATTAAAAAAAACAGTAAAGCAGCATGTTGGGTCAGGAAAAGCATGGATAAAAAGAAATGTCTTCACAAGGTGTCTGAAACAACTAATGGATGATGCTTCATGTATGGCTGAGGGAAGGGAATTCCACAGTGAGGGGGCAATAGCAGAAAATGCCCATTTTCAGGCCACAAGTAAAATTTCCTCAGATTATCTAAGTGAACTTATAGCAGCATTCTGAATTGGTCCTGCTTCACTCTGCCCTTCCTTGAATTTGGAGCAACAGATCATTGCCTTGGCTTATTGCAATATATCAGGGATGTCCAATCTACTGGTCGATCCCTTGCCCTCCATTGTTGGAGAACGGAAGACAGAGTTTACAAACCGAGGCTATTTTTCCCTCTGCAATCCTTCTTTGACCCCAAAATGATGTAAAAACATTTCGCACCCCCTCCCAAGGCTAAGCAAATTATGCCTCCCGAACCCCCTAAAATGGGGCTCTTCCCCTCCCCCAAAAAAGCTTTGACCTGAACCCCAATAAAAAGCTTTGACCTGAACCCCAATAAAATGGGGGTAGATCACTGCCAGTTTTTAATTCTGTGAGTAGATCGCAGTCTCTTGGAAGCTGGCCACCCCTTCAATATATGAAGCGACACTCATGGTTTATTTCTCCCAAACAAACCATGATCAGTAAGAGAAGAACAAACTTTGGCTTGTCATCATGGTTTGTTTAGAGAGAAACAAACCAAAAGTGCTGGTTTACAGTCAAAGTAAGCCAGTGTTTATGCGTTGGCTGAATGATGCAAACATCTGTCAAATCCAGCATTACGTTTCAAGCAGCGGTCAGCCAGATGCCTCTGGTTACAAGGAGGAAATAAAAAGCAACAGGCATCTGCTGCTTTATTCTCACCAAAAAGTGAGGTATTCAGGTGGGGGAGTAGGGCTTAACAAAGCCTATGTAGTTAAATGGAATCTTCTCTTTCAAAAGCGAGTCTATGCCTGAATACCATTTGTACTGTGTGCAGTTCTGGGTGCCACATTTTAAGAAGAGTCTAGGCAAACTGCAACTGGTGCAGGGGAAGGCAGCAAGAATGGTGAGCAGCATGGAAAACAGGTTCTATGAGGAAAGGTTGAAAAACTGGGTGCGCTTAGCCTGGAGAAGCCTGAGTGGGGACCATGATAGCACTCTCCAACTACACAGGAGAGGGCTATGACTAGATCTACTGGACTTAAGCGAGAGGAAGGTAGATGATGAAAAACTTCTTGATAGTTCAAGCAGTTCAAGAACAGAACCAGTTGCTGGGAAGGGGGTGGGAGAGAGCTATAATTCCCTGAGAGTCTTTAAGCAAAGGCGAGGATGCTCTAGCTCAGGATTTACTGTATCGAGGAGAGAGTTGGCCTAAAGGGCCACTTTCAACTCTTATGTTCAGGTATATCCTGCCTCTGAATCTGCAGTTTCCATTTAAACATCATGTCTAATATTCTTAGGGAAAGTCTCTCACAAAGGCTTTGTTTAACCCCCTCTTAAAAGCTATCTAAACCAGAGGCCATCTTTTAGCTCTATTCTGCATTATATAATGTATACTTGATTTTGGCAGTCCTAAACTTACTTAAAATCATCTTCAAGGAATATGCCCAAGTTCTAGTGTTGAAAGAAGTCTACCTTCCACTTCCAGCCACTCATCATTTTATAAAACACTGTCACATCCCAACTACTTTCCCATCCCACCTAAAAGACCGCCAACTTGTATCCTTTCTACATAGTAAAGAGTAGTAATGTGGTTGCCTCTAACTTTCAGTTACCTATTTTTGTTTTGATGGGGTGACCAGAACTGTACACAGTATTCTGTATGTAGCCATGCCACATATTTATACTGGCATTATGCTTGCTGTCCTTCACTGTTGGGAGGGGAGAAAAAAAAAAGAGAGAGAGAAGCTAAATGTTTTCTGTTTCTACAGCGTAAGTCAAGATAAAAAGAAATGTCGTCCTCTTGGTAAGAAAAATATGATTTGACAGATCTGGAAGATGTGGTTAGTGCATGCCAATAGCAGCTTGAAAAAAATTAACTTCTTAGGTTAAATATTTTTAAAAAATTGTTTTAAAAGAATTTAACAATGGGAGAATCCACTATTTTCCACCCAATTAAAAAGAAAGAAAGAAAATAGCTTAATTAATTATGAGTCCTGTCCACCACTGTATACACACACCACTAATTACTTTGCAAATGTAACAGTCTTAATCCAAGCCTGCACATCTTGCAACCCAGCAAGCCAAATGCGGCCTTACATAGTGACCCACTGGGGGCTCATTAAAACTCACTTGGGAGTACAATAAGCACTTGATATACTATGATACAAGTATGGAAGCCAGGTCACAAATTATACAGGCACATCTTCTTCTATATGAATTCAGAGTGGAGGAACTGAACCAGAGAGCTAAAAGAATAACGATAATCCTGAAACAGAATCTAAGCATTTATTTGTTTGATTACCTCCTTTAAACAATCTGAACTGCTTTAGGTAAGCCTAGTAACCATTAAAAGCTGGTTAGAAACCCCAGCCCATGAAGCTATGGGGGTAACTAATGAGAGGGCTAGGCCAACTTCACTTTGGCAGCAGTGAATTCCTCAGTGAGTGTGCTGATCCACCAGGGAAGATTTGTGCTTCAGTAAGAAATACTGGAGGTGACAGTAGATTAAGATATTAACAGACAAGCAGACAGACAAGTCATATTAATTCAATTCAAAATGAATGTGCAACAAAGAGCAAACAATTTAACATGCATGAAAGTGATTCCAGAAATGTAAAACATGCAGGATGAGACAGCAGAAAGTTATGTGCCCCCTGCTCAAAGTTACCTGTGTGCTTCTTTTTTTGTCTGACTGGGGAACCCCAGCACCTCCCATTGTAGCCACCTCTATTTCCAAGGGCTAGTCGGCTAGGAACTTTCCCTTCTTGCTTTAAGACACTGGGTTCCATTGGTGGGTCACAAGGAGATCTCTGAGGGTTATCTGGGAAAACACAAGAAGTGGCAAGTTAAAACAGCAGCAACAGGAAGAGGAGGATTTCATAGGCAGGTGTAACTTTGGCAGACAGGAGACAGTAGTGGATAATCACAGGCTTCAGTACTGTTGCCCTCTCTTTCCCACATGGAAAAGAAAAACAGAAATTGTGAGCGCACACTGCAATTAGAATCAGATTCCGTGAAGGCAAGGAAGATGTCATTCATTTTTTATTCTGCATCACACTTGCATAATAGCAGAAGAACTTGACAACCTATGAGACTAGAACAAATATACAGGCAAATGAAAAAAAAATCTGACAGCAACCCATTTCTTTCGTTTCTCCTTCCACTGGTAATTAGAAGACAGCTGTGATCCTGTGGAACAGTAAGTCATACCTTGGGAGCTCTTTTCCAAAAAGGGTTCCGAAGTGTTGCTCTGGACAGCAGTGGTTACCCCAGCTTGTTGCGTAACGGGTGTTCCTGGGAGGTGCTGAATGGGCGCAGCTGATTGGGTAGCATGTTTGGAAGGAGATTTCTGATTGGCTACTGTGGGCTTGCTGGACGAGTAGAATGAACTTAGAGTCTGAGGCTTGTGCGTTTGGCTCTCCCTGTCCAACAGCTTATCCAAGATCTTTAAACAGAGAGTGGAACAACATGAAAGTTAGCATCTAAACAAAGGAAATGTCAGGAGAGTGGGAATGGGGAATTAGACATGAACAGGGGAGTTCTCCGAAGACTGCAGAGGGGGGAATTAAAGTTTATTACAATCAAGAGAAGCAGAAAGAAGCAAGAAGAAAGATCCTTTTGGCAGGAAGAAGACGGAAGCGGTTTGCCATACTGCTGAATAGCCCAACCTCTTTCGTTTATGAATTTTGCAAACATATTCATACCCACTACCAGGAATAAACATCTAAAAATCAGGAATAAACATCTAAAATCCTTTTAGGAAATCAGTTTGATCCACTATCGTCAGGTGCCATTGAGAAACAACTACGATTGGCACAGGACCCAGCATAGATATGGCCTCTTGGGAGAAATTGTGGAAAATAACAATAAACTTCTCAGCATGCTATACTCTTTAAAGAGAACCTACAAAAGATGATATATAGGTGGTACCTCACCCCTAGTAAACTTGTAAAAATGTATTAAAAGGGAACCAATTTATGTTGGAAATGTGAGGAGATTGAAAGGACATTTATACACATGTGGTGGGGTTGCACGAAAGCCAAAAAGTAATGGGAGATGATATACTCAGAATTAAAAAAGATGTTAAGGGTCTCATTTCCCAAGTAACCAGAGATGTTCTTATTGAGTATAGTAAAGGGGGAAATACCCAAGAAAGTACATAGTCTTTTCCTCTACGCAATAACAGTGGCCAAAATAATTTATGCCCAAAGGTGGAAGGACAAAAATAGTCCCCCAAAAATAGACTGGCAGAATAAGCTAATAGAATACGTGGAGACAGCAATGCTGACTGCCAAGGTAAGAAATCAAGGTGAGTCGAATATAAAAGAACAGTGCGAATACTTTGGCAAGTATTTAAAGAAATATAACAATCAGATAAGCTTCCAAGTGGGGTTAGATATATGAGCAGCAGTTAAAATAAGTAGAAGAAGGGTGGTAATAAAGAAGATGAAGATTAAAAAGGACCAAATAAGACCCCACGGAAGTCAAAGAGTAAGATAAACAATGGCAATTGTATAACTGATGTATTAAGATATGTAAAATGCATAAATAAAATTTATGCAGAGAGAGAGAAACTATTACAATGTATGATGAAAAAAATGCACTATGCTCAGATACCATTAAACAGCCTAAGGTCTGAGTATCTCCAAATGGGACGTACTTTTTTTAGCTTAGATTGGTCATCCTTGTAAGTGATCATCAGGGCAAGAGCGAGGTCTCCCTTCTCCCTTCGGGTGCCTTCACACAACAGAGGGTGCTCTGCTTCACTCACTGTCGTCTTCATGCCTGGAAGGCAGAGTACAGAATTCAAACATTTATCCTGCTTGTTTTACATAATCTCTCCATTTATTTAAGTTAAGTAATAAACCATAAATTACGCTTCCCCATAGCAACATCTGTTCCCTGTGAGGCATCAGGCTTCTCCTTATTACCATTACATATTAAGCTAAGAAGAAAAATTAAGTTATAGGTGACTTGGCAGGATGACCAAAGCTACATCTCTTCATCAGTGAGAGATGAGGCCTGGCATAAGAAAGAGAAGCTAAGCACTCACCAAGAGCAGCGACAGCTGCCTCAAAACCTAGCTCCTCGTCTCCAGGCATTTCATTATTCCAATTACGGCTTGGAGGTCTGGATCCTGTAGGAGAAACCACTGGGGAAAAGAAAGGTGGCAAATCAATAGCCAGCTCTATCATGCAAGGATTGCCTAGACTGGTAAAAATTTCACAGACTTATGAAGATAATAGTCTAAAGCATTGCTTTCTAATGTAAACTAACCTCTATCAAGACCTAGATCTTGGGATTTTGCTCAATTCTATTCTATAAAATAAATCTGTTTATTAAATTAACACAACCAAGTATTCTTAAAAGGCCACAAAAGCATCAGACACCTAATCTGCTGGCATCCATTTGTCTTGGGAGACAATGAAGGAGTTCACCTACACCTAATCACAGGTTTGATATTTGTGAAGACTAGAAAGGAAAAGGTGGGTGGGGGGAGTTACAAAGTAGAATGAATTAATTTGGCAAGGCTGCTAGTATAGTAAAGCTGGAAACAGGACTGCAGTCACCACAAGGAAGTGTTTATGTCCTTAAAATTCCATCCTGAAAACTACGGAATTTGTTCTTGGATCCGGTGGTTTACCTGGGCAAAACCTGCAGCAGAAGTTCAGTACTGACTGAAACTGGCCATGTTTTGAGAATATGGACATAGTCCCTGAACTTGCTATGTAACTGCAGGGTTCAAGGAAGCTTCCGGACATTGGATGGGGCAGGACAGCTATGTAGTCCATGAGATTAATCAAGAGCTCAGCTCAGGTAAGCTCTACAGCCCAACTGAAGGTTCCATTTATATGTGTCTGTTGTAAAAGGTCCAGCCCTTGCAACTGAGTTAAGTGCTTCCAGAGCTCTCATGCATGAGAGTTTGGGCAGTACTGGAGATCCACATTCATTATGTGCAGGATGATCTCACACATACAAGGGCTAAGTGGCTTCTATAAAGGCATGGGACTATGGAGTTTGTTCTGTAGAAGTCTGTCCTCAAGATTTAGGAAGAGAAGCAAGTCATCATACACCCTTTCCCAAAGATTTGGCATGAACAGATTCCTCTTCTTTAGACAAATCTGAAGGGCTTTACCTGGCGTGCATAAGACATCAAATATGAAGCTGGCCAGCATAAGAGGCAAGACAGGGCGGTAATCACACAGGGTTCCTTCCCTCAGCTCTTCAGCTCTTCCCCGAATAGTGTTCATCTCATTAGAGCCAAGTGGAATTTTCTTCAACAAGGCCACAATTTCAGACTCCTGATATGCCAGCTTTACCTGTGTGTGACACAAAAGCCAGGAATAAAACAAATCCACAGGGCCTCTCTACAGAGACACTGGATTAAAAAAGTAACACAAAAGTGCTTTAAATGATGCACAAAAAACATCACTGAGCCTCCATTTTCTCAGATCAAGCAACAGTGGCTAACAGTTAAAGGCTGCCTCTTACCCACGGGCTACCAGGAAACTCCCTGACCTTGGGTTTTCTGTAACGTCACATCAAAGTCCATCTAAGCACACACTTACCTCCAAAGCCTTGGTAGACGCTGGCGGCCTCTGCAGCTCCAGAGCAAACATGCCAATCTGGAAGGCTAGATTGTGGTATTCCTGCCGTTCGCTCAGCACAGTCAGCAGGAAAGCAGCTTTGGATAAGGTGTTTGTTGCCATCCATGTCTGTTTGCTGGTGGATACCTTGTTTTTCTTTCCCTGTGGGATAAACAGTTTAAACATAGGGAAACTGACAGACTAAGTTAGTTTCACTTTAAGTCCCACCAGAGTTTATGTGGAAAGTTAAGCATCATGACTTAAATGCTAACCCAGAAGCTTCATGGAAGAATCTGGTGGTGATATAGCCCAAGAAAGTTCTGCATTCCAATGCAGTGAAGGGTGCTATCCGTTACATTTTCTAGTGCTACCATTTTAATTTTGTTGTAGCTCACATTGTACCATACCTTATACAGCACAAATGGTCATCTAGTACTATCTAGTTGCTTTGCAGAAGCCCTACTAATTCCGCCTCAGCTAGATTGTTTGCTTATACAGTGGTACCTTGGTTTACAAACTTAATCCGTTCCAGAAATCTGTTCTTAAACCAAAGCGTTCTTCAACCAAGGCATGCTTTCCCATAGCAGCAGGGGACTCAATTTACAAATGGAACACACTCAACAGGAAGCAAAACCTGTTCTTATTCCAAGGCAAAGTTTACAAACCAAAACACCTACTTCCAGATTTGCAGCATTCTTAAAGTTGTTCATAAACTAAGCTTTTCTTAAACCAAGGTACCACTGTACAGCTCTTTAATAGCCTTTTCCTGAATAAACTGGGGGGTGGGGGTTAACAGACCTGTAATTTTGTGACTCAATTAATAAAAAGATCTGCACTACACTGTGCTGTTGAACTTTTCAAACCAAATTAAGAAGGCTGATTTTAATGAAAAGTTGCATATTTTTAATTAGGAGATTAGTAATTTCATGGTTAAGAACCCAACCTAGTGACTTGCTAATTGGTAATTTGTCAGATGGCCCTAGAAATGTATCTGGTCTCCTCGATTTCACAGGACATCTCCATTAAAAAAGCAGCTGAGGCATGAGTATGCATCCAATAGTTCCCACAATCAAAACGGATGCGGCTGATGAATTCATTCAGCTTTTCTGCAAGAGTTCATCTGCATAGAACAACAATTCCACTGTGTGAAGCATTAAAATTATTACTACTTGGTATATCTTGTGATTAGATACAAATGGGACTGGTTACAGAATTTGGGATCCTGAGAATTCAACACACTCTTTAATTAACACGGTTCTAGTCATTATGAAATCTCTATCATCAAAGAAAAATTCAGCAAGAGTGTACCTTAGGCAAACTATGTCAGTTTATATGAACTGAGTTACTTTCACAGATTATTTTTTTTTAAGAGCTGGGCAAAGAGGTCAAAGAAAATTGCCCTGGACTCCAGGCAATATTACATACAGTATTTGTCCACAGCAAAGCATAGCTCTGAAAGAGAAAGCACTTCTGTCCTGCTTTTATACTACACTTCCCCCATCCATTCAAACAGTCCCCATAGCAGCTCTGTACCTTGGTTGGGGGCTGTTCCACTTTGAGATCAGGAGGGTTGGCCAACAAGTCCTTGGCAAGCTCAACTGTGAGGCGACAGGCTTCATTGCTGTAACCATGTGCATAGAGAGCCTCCGCACAAGCAAACAGGATCTGTAAATGAAGGGTTGCAAACAGAACGGATCCAGTCCTTGCTTTTTCAGATCATCAATACAGAGTTTATTGTAAAAACTCAACAAACTGCCTCGGGGATGACTTTTCAGAATACAATTTAGGGCCCACGACTCAGCCTAGGAGTTATTTCTTTATTTTTTATTTCCATCACTGAGTTGCATTCTTATTGAGGGGGGCAATAAGGGAGGGAAATCTCTTGCAAATAACCAAGTACCAAAGACCTCAGGTATAAGTACTGTCACGGGCATAGAGGGTTGTTGTAGCATACTGGCCAAGACAATGAGCCAGAAAGTTTCTGCGTTAAATACCACCTCAGCAACTACCTCATTAGGTGGCTGCAACCATGTCACTACTCTAGCCTCACATTTGCAACTATGACAATGTATGCTGCTGATTTAGAAGATCACTGGCCTTCATAGCGCAGCACTGTCCACCGAATCTGCCTTGCAGCAGTTCTACGGTGTCAGCAGAAGTATTTCCTAGCCCTGCCACCTATGATCCACCTTTAAGGAAGATGCTAGGGACTGGAACAAGGACCTTCTTTCTGCATACAAAGTGTGTGCTCTACAGCTGGACAGGAGGCAGGGGGGGGTCTTCCCTATAACATTAACCTACCTTACAGAGCGGTTTGCAAGAAGCAACATATGCAAAGTTGCTCAAAAAATGCTACATAAATGCTACATGTCATTAAAATGTGAAACACGACTGAAACATATCCTGTTCTTTTCCAAGGCATACCATTACAATCAATTATTTGGAGGGACAGAAGAAACAATCCATAATCAACACACAAATCGTAAATTGTACAACATTTCCTCTTGGCTTTATAGATCTTATCCTTTGGCTGTAAGCAGGAGGTGAGCTTTGGCACTTCCCTGAACTTGTATACATTTGCAGGAGCCTAGACAGACAGATTTTTGTAGGTGACTTTACACACATGCTCCCCTTACCTCCATGCGGTTTTCCTGCTCCAAGGGCTTTATCCCAGCAAATATGTCTTGTTCTTCTTCTACCCCTCCCTCAGCCTTGTCATCCTCTTCCTTAGCAACCTCCTGGGGATTCAGATAGTACACCTGGTAGTCGTCTTCCTCCTCTTCTCCTCCTCCTCCAGCAGCACCATTCTCCCCCACTTCCTTGGGCTTCAAACTCACCCCACCAGTACTTTCATCAGGGCAAGGAATGTCATCGTCTCCACTACCCACTTCCCCCACTGGGTCCTTTGGGTTCTTCTTGCTGGATGGACTACTCCTGAGGGTGGGCTCAGTTGCCTCTGAGAAATACACCCCACCATCATCCTCAAAGGTATCCCTGTAACTTCTGCTCAACGGGCTGTCTGTGAAGCTGAATGTGTTGCTAGCCTCGGCGCCAAGGGCCAAACTGCTGTCATCTAAAGCCAACTCGGCCAAGTCCGGTTCCAGAGAGCTGTCCTCACTACTCATGCGACGCTTCCCGCTATGTTTGCTGGCCAAGGTCTTTCCCACTGGAAGCTTGCCGCCCTTGTTCACAGCTGTCTTGTATGCAGCTTTATCGCCTTCGGCTGAAAGTCTTCTAAGAACCCGCTGGGGACCTTCAGACACAACTTTCCGCTTCCCAATGAGTTCTTTGGGGCGCACAGCGGGCTCCTGAGAGGCAGGGCGTGACCGATCCCCTAGTTGCAAGCACGTCCCCGAAACATCCAGACCATGAGCTCTCCCCGCTTCACAGATGGTTTCTCCACACTGCGGTCGGCAGTTTCGCTGCTGGATGGCCTTTACCCAACAAAAGGAGTTCTTCTTGTCAGCATTGCTGTACGTGATGCCTGGAATTGGATAGGCCTCCTCCCAGTTGAAGTAGCAAGCTTCCACAGCTGGCTTGAACCCCTGGAACAGTTTCTCGAGGGATTTCTTGTGCTGTCCCCTTTTGACGTTGTCTATTACCTTCAACTGCCACTGCCTCAGCTGTGTGCATAAATCTCTCCGCCTAGCATCACAGGGGAGAAGGAACATGTAAGTGGCACAGAGGAGCTACAAAGCAAGATTTCCAGATTTATTATTTGCTCTCCATCGGAGATACAGTGGAACCTCGGTTTACGTACCGTCCTCCTTATGAATGCTTCGGGTAACGAGCTCTGCTAACCAGGAAGTGGATGCCCCTAGTTGCGAACTTTGCCCCAGGATGCGAGCGGAAGTCGCGCACCAGCAGCGGGAGGCCCCATTAGCAAAATTAAGAACAGTTTCGGCTTAAGAACAGACCTCCAGAACGAATTAAGTTCGTAACCGGAGGTACCACTGTACTAAATTCAGATCCTCCTTACAAACTTTCCTTTGTTACTTTTATCACTGAGCTGTGATGAGGAGTTACACAGCCAATTCAGATTTCTTAATACTCTTGACTGCATTTATATCAGACAGCATTAAGCCTCAGATGATCAAGAACATATAAAGCTGTCTTACGCATAGACAGACCATTTGACAACCTTGCTTAATAGTGTTTACTCTGCCTCAAAATAACTCTCCAAAGATTCAGACAGGGGCTTTTCCTACCCCTGCTACGTCAGATATTTTAATAAAGAAATGCTGGCAACGCATGTGCTCTCATTCCCACTGAAGTAACTCTGAGGGTTGTAAACAGTGTCTGCATCCATCCTCTGCTAATATGGTAGTCAGAGGTCTCCAAGCAAGCTTTTAACAAGTACCACAAATTGATCCCTCTTTCATGCTTTAATATAATCTTCTTTTCTTGGTAGCAAAACCCAACAGTATGATAAGCAAACACCATCCACCATTACTATGTATCAGAAGTATAGAGGGTTACGAAGCAATGCAAGGCCAAAGAAGCACAGGATACAATGGGAACGCAGTATGGGAGTTTTGATGGCAATCTTCCCTCCACCCTCTGCATGTTTTGGATCTGTAACTACTTCAAACCTAAATATTTCAAACGCAGAAGATATAGATCCATTAACGGGCTGGTTGTCAAGATGGCACATTTTACAGCTTCATTAAGGTCTGATCCCACTACCTACCGATGAGGGCTGATGGTCGGATCCAAGACAGCAAGCCTCCAGAGAACCACCATCTCATCGCACATGCTTGCACAAGCATGAGCAGCCACTTCTGACTGGCCGTTGCTACGGCCAGTGTGCCCACTTGCACTGCTATGGGATGCAGATGTCCTTACACTGTACCACCAGCCGGTTATCTGTAGAGAGAGGATGCAGACATGTCAAGACACATAATTCCACACTTAACAGACATCAAGGGAAGTACACATTTGCCTTACTAAAAAGTATCTGCCCTAAAAATAATACTGCACTGCTTTTCTGCAGGATGTTCACAGCTGGGTCAAGAAGTCTTGATACCTCAGTATCCCCCAAGGCTTACTACATTGTCATCACGCCCTTCCCCTCCCCAACGCACTGTGAATCAAATCACTTTTGTGGACTGTCCTCAGAATTCTTCACAAGTCATGGTATAAATGCCTTAAATAATATATATAATAGTACCTGTTCGTAGGTCAGGCACTGGTCTGTTAGAATTTCTAGCAGAGGGGCTGCATTGGTGTCCCGTCTCTTGAACATCTCCCGAACAATAGAAAGTAAGTTCCAGATGCCCTCCGGCTCCCTCCCCCTCAGAGGACGCAAGAGACAGGCCCATTCGGCGGCAGCTGGGGGCTCCGTGGACGAAAGGTACATAGAGTTCACATCACTGTGAAATTTGAGAAGATAGAGGTTAGGAGGAAAAGTCAAGGTAACACACAGAAGCAGAATAGCTGTTGCTGTAACTCTAAAGGTGGAAAAGTTATTTTATAGCCTTCATCATCTCCAGCCTTCAGCCCAATAATAAGAGACCTAGCACTATTACTCCCATTTTTGCAAATGAACGACAGAGATGTACACTAGAGGCCAGTCATCACATCCACAGCTTATACAAGAACTCATATCTACCAGGTCCAACACTCTCAATTTTGCAGCACCCATATTACAAGTTACATCATTTCACAGTAAAAAAAATCCAACTAAAAATAAAATATTGTTTGACACAGCTGTGTTGATGCTGATGAGTAAAAGGCAAACCTGAACAAGCTGGAGAAGGTTGTGTATTAGGCCAGTTACTTGAACTATGGCTGTAAATGGCTTTCTTGGGTGAAAAATTTGCCTACGTTACACAAAGAATCTTATCCATCAAAGATAACTGAAACATATTAATCTGTCAATCCTGCGCTTTAGTCATCTGACCACAAATGCTATTAGGTCTCATATGTCTCCAGTAAATCCATCAGTATGTCCTAGAACAACAAAATACTCCAACATGGCTAGACATTGCTGGAAAGGATCGTTAAGAGATGGGTAAGCTGCAGTGCTGGTAAGACTATATATATATATATATAATTATCCCTTCATTTAAGGACTCCTGATACATTTCCAGAGGGTTTGCTAGAACTCCTTTTGGAAACCATTGGAGTAAACTGAGTCCAATCTTTTATTTGACAAAAGATTGTGGTTTCAGTCCGCTGCATCAAAACACACAGAAGAGGAATTCACAGGTAAGCAATTTCTCAGTTCTTCCTACTATACTTGTCACCATTCAGCAGTCCAGACACGAGGGCTTAATAGAACTGAGCCCCAATTGCACAAGGGAGCGATATTTGCTGTTTGAACACAAGGTTGGTGAAAGCACGGAAGCAGCCTTCAATCAATGGTGGCCACTTCAGATGCAAAAACACTGCTGTCAGAGTGTCTAGAGTGTCTCTGCTGTGTGAGACAAAACAGTATACCTTCTTCCTGTATGAAAGTCAAGGAAGTAACGGCTCCTCTGAGCAAGTGTGCTACAATTCCAACAGGTGGTGATTCGTCCAAGGCCTTTAGAAGTTGGCTTTGTTCTTTGGGGGTCATTTCATCTCTCCCCTAAACCCAGTAATTGACAAAGGAGGTACACCATTTCTTGAAGGATCAACTTCCCCGTATGTACCCACTTGAGTGCCTTGAGCTGTGGAACTGACACGTTTACAACTAGCACATAATGTTTGTTCTACTCATGAATTGACCCTTCTGTGTCACAGCACCAACCCTCTGGAACTCCCAGCATATTAGTATTAGGCAGGCACCTTCGCTATATTGTTTTTGATGCCTGCTAAAATCTTTTAGGTTTAGGCAAGCCCACCCAGACATTGAATTTTATTCTGTATTATTTAATGGTTGATTTAACCTATATTTTCATTTTAAAAAATATGTCTTACTTGTTTTTAAAGTTTGATCTTATCACTTTTTTATTATGTATATTTTACATTGTTTCATGTAAGCCATTTAGATATTTTCGTTACTTAAGCCATATATACATATTATTAAACAAAAACAAGTAATTCTGTGCCAAAAGATTAAGGGCTTGTCCAACGTTTGGGCAACACCCCTTTTTCTCTCAAGATGTTTAAGGCGAAAGAGGTTTTTGCTCACAGTGGGAACTACAAGTGACTTTAAGGACACAGGAAGGGTGAAGCTACTTTCATGTAAAATGCAGAATCCCAAGTTACCTGTGAACGTAAGGGAACATGAATAGTAAAGTACTGTAATGGTAACAAGGAATATAATATTGAGAAATGAAGAAGGGGGAATGACTCTCAAGGGTTCAGAAATTTGCTTGATGAACCACTGGATGGCAGGATGCAAGGCCACTCTAAGAAACGTTTTACATGTGGAATGGGAGACACCTGTTGACTAACGATATGAGGGAGCTTAAAGCAGCCATCCAAGTACATAAAGAATGTTAGATTTAACCCCTAAATTAAGCCAACCTTGGAGGAAAAACTAGAACAGCGGAGAATGGAGCTGCCAAGAGACCAAGCCCCTTGTCCTGGCAAAATAATGTCCAAGAACCCAAAGAGTGAAATCCCTCCTCGCTGTAAGTAGGGTGTCCAACTCTATATAGCTGAGTAATCCAAGTCTACTTACCCTTTCTCTCTGCCTAGAAATGAAGAGGAGTGGTTTTGAATAACCAAGGCCACCACTGACTGAGCAGGACACACAGGCTACTAGCCTGATAGGAGAGGGCATCTCAGTCACCGGGGGGGGGGGGGGAGGGCGCAAAGAGATTCTCAGCCCATTCCATCCAGATACTGGCAAGAACTCTCACAAGCAGGGGAAAGACAAAAACCCATCAAGAACCTTTGCTTCATGAAAAGAAGTTTGATTTCTGTGTTGTGATGGGAATGCAAGAAGATCCCATAGGAGAGCAGTAAAATGTGAGGTCAAAGACATGAGCATGAAGGCTCTATTCCTCTGGATCCAAGTTCTGCCTGCATATTATCCTTTCCTCTGAGGTGAAGGGCCCAGAATGAGACACAGTCCTCTGCACAAGACAGGAGATGTGATTCACTTCTGTTTGTTCACGTACAACACGGTTGGCATGTTGTGTCTGTATGATGACATGGGCCCCTTGACGCTTGTGCTGAAAGTGGAGACAAGCCAGGAAGATTGCCGTTTGCTCATTAATGATGAAGCTGGCTTTATGAGCTACATCATTATCACGTGTGCCCAGACCATCAAGCTGGCATTAGCATCACTTTTCTAGATGTGGATCTGACAGCAAAAGAAGCAGTAGTTCTGTAGCAACCAGGGATGGCTTAAAGACTGGAGACACTGGAATTGTATAACCACCTACAGTCATAACGAATCCTTGATGTGACTGCATGATAAAGCTGCAGTGGTCATGACATCAGATCCATTCAAGCTACTAGTGTAGCTTGAAAGATGAGCCAGTATGCCCATCACTTGAAGGGCTAACAAATGTTCTGGAAAACTGCAGCTTGCATAGTCTCTATAATTACACCCAGACTCTCCATAATGAAAGAAGGGAAGAGATAACTCCGTAGGGAGGCTGTTACTAATGCCACATACCTCTGGTTCTTTCTACATCCAGATACTGATAAGAATGTTGCTAAAATAAGGATGAGCGTCAGCTCCCCAAAGTCCAAGGTCTGCAGTGCTTTCCACTAGTAACTTGGTGAAGGTTCTTGTACAGAAAGCTATAGCAAGGTCAGTGTGAAGCACTGAAAAGGAGGTTTCCTATGAAGCAAAGCAAATAATCTGCTATGCAAAATTCACTGGGATGCGATCTTTTGAGGTTTATGCATGTCAGGAACTCACCTGGGGCCACTGTCATTAAAATGGAGGCCAGAGTATCCAGCGAAACCTGACTTTTCGGTTTCAGGGTGGCCTTTCCCTCTCCATTTTTTCTTGAGCACATGAACAAGGAGAGAGCAGACACTTTTGACTCTTTGTAGGTAGGGCACAAGTTCAATAAACCAAGCCTTCAGCAGCTTCTGGATGATCTCTCACACAAACCTTCACTTTGCCATGGCTGTGGCACAGGAAAGACAAAAAAGATAGTTGTGATATCCCTGCCAGCACCAGCCAGGACTCGAGGTGAACCATCTCCTATACCCAACTGTCTGATGTAGCCAGATCCTACATGGGAACAAAATTTTGCACACAGCCCACTATCTGGGTATGGGAGGCCATCTGGACACTGAACTCATTGGAAATTTTAGTGAGTGTTGCAGGAGCATTTTCTGGATCCTTTTCAATTTTTCACTTGTACCCCCTGCTCAGTCACCTTCAAACTGATGTAAAGACAGACTTGGTAGTCAGTTATTCTCCCCACAGTAGGAACCAGAGCCACTGGTTGAAACTGTGGCTGCTGTGATCCTAGCTGCATATTGCAGCACATAAACAATGCCATCAAGCAGGGTAGGAGGTGCTGCTGTACAATTAACTACAAATTTCAATTACAATTAACTACATCTCCCTCTGGAATCAGACAGGAGTCACTGGTTACAGATGCTGTTGCCTCAAAATTAGGAAACATCTACTCCTTGGAATCTAATGAGAAAGGATGAATATATTCCAGTGCTTTGGTTGTGAGTGGTACCTTGTCCGTCCATGACCAATGTGTTGACTGAACATCTTCAAAATAAAGGACCAAGAGCATTGTCTCCTGGGTCTTAGGAGCCATGCCATGAACTTGAATTCTATCAGGGATCTATCATAGGAATCTGAAGCTGGAGCATTTCCAGGACCTTAGTCTAGATCATCAGGAATGCAGAAGCAGAAAACAGACACCAAGGTGTTTCCTTTCCATCTCCAAAGATTCAGAGAGCAAACTTGACTCAATATATTGGTGATCAGCATTCAAACCAACTAATTGGTGCCTCCTGCATTAAACTCCTCAGTAGGTCTCAGCCATGTCTATTCCTACGTTCTTTCTGATGACTCAGGACAAAAAGACAAAAATCATGAATGCCCTGAACTACTCACTGGAGCTAGAAATAAGATTCTCTACCATCCCTCTGTTAAATGGACGTGAAAGCAGTTATTTCTAAAAGGCAAAGGCAAGCATCCATCTTGTGAAGCCTTGTATTACCCATAGGCTCCCTATGGTAAGATGAAGATGGGCAGGTGAACTGCAGTCCTTGGTATCCCAGAGGCAATTACATTAATGCCTAGAGAAATGAAGAGAATTCCCCAAACATTTGAAGCCATTTGCAGAGCAGTAGTACACATCTGGAATGATGAACTGTTTCAGCTGGAGTTCTGTTTTCCTGACTCACTGGGGAGTGCCACGAGCTGATCTCCATCTTCAACCAGGACCTGTGCTGGAATTGGGAGCTTCAACAAGGGCTCAAGGCTTTCTCTTGATGTGGTTTTGTCCAAGAGTATTCAGAGGATACCGTCTCCATTGTAACAGTATATAGGAGGAGGAAAGAAAACTGGAGATCAAATTGCAAGCCCCCTGAGGGTTCTCTTCTACAGTGTAATGCTGGGGCGGAATAAAAGGCAAGCAAAGCACTGATTGATCACTTAGGAGCAAAGTTGCAAATAAGCCAGCTTCTTCACCATCCACCCACCCCCAAAAAAGATGGAGCCCTAGTGCAATGTAGAAGTAGCCACCAAACCAGTTTTAAGTAGAAACTTGAATGGCATGACACAAACTATTATTATTTATTATATTTATATGCTCCATAGATCTCAGGGCAGTTCACAACATAAAAATACTAGATAAAAAACACAAAATACATAATGATAACAAGAACAAATCAATATCCCCCTCCCCACCCACATTTAAGAGAGTTTGGATGTTAATCAGCCAAAGGCCTGGTTGAAGAGGAACATTTTTGCCTGGCACCAAAGGAAGTATAGGGCAATCTATCCATCCATTTAGCGGAAGACATGTACAGAATGCAGTGGCTAAGGTACTGATGGGAACTACTATCCAGGCAAATATTATGGTTGCACTGGTTGCGCATGTCCCGTGCAGATGACCACTGCACCTGAAGACCATCAGTCAGGTCGTGCATCTGCAGAAGTGACCAGAGGAGGAGCGCAGTAAGAAGAAACGCCATGGTACACTTGCATCAGCACAACTGGACGCTTTCATCTTCCCCAGCTGCAACAAAACTTGTCTCTCTTGTCTTGATCTCTAAAGCCACAGCAGGCACTGTAAATCTCCAACAGTTTGACTTCACCTCTGAAGGCAAATGCTTCCGCTGTCTCCTGAGACAGATGCCAACAACACTGACATATAAAGCCCTAAGCAGCATGGGCCCAAATATCCAAAGGAGCACCTCCTCACATATAGACCTGCCCATGTGTTAGGATCTGGTGGCAATTCTGCAGCCCTGTGAAGTTCAAGGGTAAGAGGTTCATGAGAAGACCTTCTCTGTGGTGGTCCACAGGTTGTGCCCCTTCTTATGAGGAGGATGAGTTCAGAGTATCACTTGTTCCACGGTGCTGCTGCTGGTTTTGCTTCCCAATATTGTCTATTTGATGGCTTAGTATTGTTATACAATATGTGGCCTGTTTGTTTTTTGTGGCCTGTTTGTTGTTTGTTTGGTGGCGGAGGATGAGTTCAGAGTATCACTTGTTCCACGGTGCTACTGCTGGTTTTGCTTGCCAATATTGTCTATTTGATGGCTTAGTATTGTTATACAATATGTGGCCTGTTTGTTTTTTTAAGCTGCACATAACTCACCTTGAAACTGCATTGTGAAGGCTGGGCTGTACATGTGTATATATAAATAAATATATAGAGATATAGGGAGAAGATACTTGATATACAGCTTGCTATAAGGAGAAGAGTTCTGTCCTTTTTCTATGCACTAAACTTTATTGTATGGAAGAGCGTTCAGACAAATATGCAGCCAGAAATGATGCATCAAATCTTGATGGAAAACAAAGCCCTAACCTAACCCACTTTGACATCAACTCCTTTGAAGGTGCACAATCGCTGCCAGTCAGGTGACAAATCACTTTTGAAGGAGTTCCTCTCAGCACTGATCAAATGATGGGAACTGTGAGCAGCCCCTTTGAAAGTGCACTTTCCGTGGGGAACTCCCATAACACAGCTGATTCCAGATCCACCTTTACCCTAGAATCACATATGATGTTGGGTATTGGGCAAATGGGTGTGGTTTGGGAGAAATGACCTTGCAGGGCTAATTTGGCTCAGAGGCCGGACGTTCTCCACCACTGCACTAGAAACTGGTCTCTGAAAAAAGTAGTCATTGTGTTCCATCAATAGCCGATGGTTTGCTGTCCTGACTAGACAAATTCTTGGTTAAACACACAGGGCAAAGTAATACAAATACTGACATTTATAACTTAGAAGCAACCACAAAATATAGATTCAGACCACCTTCAGAGAAATCATAACCAAAAGGTGTGCCCGCACAATTTAAATTTGTTAAAGTGCACAATTGTTAATATGTTAAAGTATAGACTATTAGCCATTTATGGCTGTTGGCCAGACGCTTGACAAACCATCTATTTTCACTGCCTGACTCAGTCTGCAAAAATGGGAGGGGTGTGTGTGTCAAGCACCTGACAGGCTATGATAGAAGGCATGAGGTTGTGTTTGGCTTGGTGAACCACCACAAGTTGTGAAGGAAAAAGGAAAAAGAGAATTTACCTAAAGACAACAGGAGATGGACCACAAAATTTGTGAAGGGTTTTCTTTATGTTGTCGCTTAATGTAGATTCATCCAAGTACCAGGTGCTTTGATCTGAGGCAGAGGGACCGGCAGTGGGATCTTAAGAAAAAAACATACATTTTTGCATGTGTTTCTGCAAGTGGTTTATCTTCCCCATTTACCCAGAGTGGCAGATGAAAGAGTACACCTGAGCTTCATTCCAAATATATTTATGAAAGCTCAAACAAAACTGTACTCTCATCCCAGTGGTACCACATGGTGGATTAAAAGCAACCCTAAGAAAATAATGTTTCATTTCTCACCACTCATAAGCCAACAGGTCAAAAGGATTCTCTGTTTATTCTTTCGACTGTGCTGCCCTCCCCCTTACCAATCACAGAGCACAATGCCCTAGCATTTCAAAAACAAAGTTTGCCTATTTGAAAGCTATTATTTATATTAACATACAGAATTCTGGTAGAGTTACCTGGGGCTCCACATACAGTATTGATAGCAGTGGACTGAGAAGACAGCAACTCATCCAGCAAGCGCTGAGCAGTGGGAAGGATCTGTGTGTGAGAAAGACATTTAACACTGACTCTCTCCCATGAGTTAGATCTTTTAAAAATTATCAAAAGGTGTGCTATCAAATCAATTTTCTCAGTAGTACTTCATCTATTTCCAAAACAATGCATACAAACCAGTTCACCAAAACACTTAAATATATCAATCTGTAGCTAGAGAATTACCGTGATAAATGTGTTTTGCATAATTTATGTATTTTATATTTTTACTAATTTCAGAAAATATTTCATGGTATAGTACTTTATTAAATGCATAATGCTGCTTGTTATGTAAGTCAGAAGCAAAGGCTGATAATTACTGGATGAAATAATTTATATTTCTAAGATGAAAAGAAGCTCCTTGTTTAGCTTGCATAAATATTCATAATTTAAGGAACAGTGCTTGGTTTTCAAACAAACTTCAACTGGTTCAGAACACAGTTGCTAGACTGAGATGTGGAGCAAGTACAATGGATCTTATCCTGGCAATACTCAAATAATTTTACAGACTACAAGCTTGCCTTTGGGCACAATTCAAATCTGCAGTTTTAATTGTTAAAGCTTAAACCCATTAGGGCTGGGGTATCTGAAGAACAGCATCATTCCATATGAACCAGTCTGATTTTTGCTCCCCCTAGTGAGGTCCAACTCTGCCCTTATCTTTTGAGGGTAGTGGTGGTGCTTCAACTATGGAATTCCCCTCTCCTTTATGTTCACCTTGCATCAAATATGCTAACATTTAAGTATGTTTCCGTTTTCCTGGGCATTTAGCAGTGTATGCAGTTTTTAGGCACTCTGATTTCAAACTGGTGTTTATTTGAAGCTAGTTGTTTTTAAAGTAGGCGCATTCAGAGCTTCCCCCCCCCCCAGCCACAACGCATCAGAACGCAGTTCCGACACCTCTCCCAACACCACAGCTCTGGCTCATGAAAAGACTCTCCCCAGAGCACAAAAAGGACATCCTCTATAGCAGTGGTGGCGAACCTGTGGCCTGGGTGCCAGAGGGGGCACTCAGAGCCCTCTCTGTGGCCACACGTGCCATCGCCCTTTGCAACTCCCCACAATCCTATGATTTAACGGCTAGCCCACTGGGCTGCACTTCTAAAGCCAGGCTGCAGGATGGAGCAAAATGTCACCGGGCTTACTGGCAGTTCTGCACAGAGGCGCTTTAAGACAGCGGAATGGAACTTTCACGTTTCAGGTGCAGCCCGTGGGCGGCAAACCAGCTACACATGAATGCGCAGCTTTACTCGGCGCACGTGCTTCCCCTAAGCTGTGCTGAGGTGCCTTCTTTCCAGGCTGCGACCGATGGCAGCGGAGCACTGAACCGCCGTGTGTCTCTGGGGTTCACACCGGGATTTCCTTTTTGCCTGCTTGGTCAGGCTGGGAAGCAATCTTTTGAGGGGAACTCTCTCCCATCGCCATGGGTAAGTGCAAGATCCTCCCTGCTAGGGGACACACAGCGGAGGGCAAAGGAGACTGTTTTGGGGTTTTTTCATAGGATTGTGGGGAGTTGGAAGGGAACCCGAGGGTCATCTAAGTCCAACCCCCCCTGCGATGGAGGGATCTCAGCTACAGCATCCATGGCAGATGGCCATTTGGCTTCTGCTTTGAAATCTCCCAAAGAAGAGTTTCTTCAAGGGAAATTATCAAAATGTCCATGTTGTCTGGGAGTAATTCCCTTTTTCATGATTTCCCAAACAAGGATATTGCAAACTTTTACCTTTCAATAAAAAGTTGTTTGTATCATTGAAAGCTCTGTTATTGTGTTTTTCTCATAAGACAAAATATGTTAATGTATGAGTTGTTGTTTTTTCTAAACTAAAACCTCAGTATTCAGGATAAATTGCTGTGTTGGCACTTTGTGATAAATAAGTGGGTTTCGGGTTGCAGTTTGGACACTCAGTCTCTAAAAGGTTTGCCATCACTGCTCTATGGGCTCTAGAGAGGGTCTTCTCATGAGCCAGAAGTGCACAGTGGGGCTTTAATGAGGCTCTTCAGCCTCCCAGGCTAACAGCTGTCCCACGGGAAGAAGCCTTCCTGTGCCTCAGCTCTGTAAGCCGCCCTGCCTCTCCTGTGCACGCAAGCAGAAGGGACAAGGCAGCTTGCAGAGCAGGTGTGCATGGAAGAAGCATCTGCTCTGCCCCTTCACAGAGCTGCCCTGTCCCTCTTGCTTGTGCGCCTTTTCTTTCCTGCATCATTTATTTCAGAAAAAAAGCACTAGCAGCATTCCAAATACGCTATGATCCAGCACAATCCTATGTGTATTTACTCAGAATATAGGGCCCAATGTTCAATGAAGCCTACTCCTCATGAAAGAGTGCATAGGATTGCAACAGAAATGTTGGTTTAACTTTACAGTATTGTGTTTCTGCCAGCCAAACATTTCAATTCAGAAGCCCTGCTCTGGGTACCTCTCCTTTCAAAAGTGAGCTAAATGGCAGCTGGAGGTAAGGCTTTCTCAATGGAGGTGCCTCAGTTGTAGCATACTCTTCATAGGAACATAGCAGCTGCCAGCTTCTTTAACTGTGAGTCAGATGTAATACATTTTTTTTTTATTCTCCCATGCATTGGCTGGATCATTTATTTTTTGCCATCACACCCTACAGTTTTCATTCTTATTTTTAACATCTTGTTTTATCAGACAGTAGCTATGTCTGGGTTTCTGTTGTTAGCTACCCTGAAAAGGTAGATACATTTTTTAAAAAAAACTTTTTGAAAGATAATTGCACACTACACTTGAACCCAGTCCTAGTTAGCACATGCCTTTCATGCTTCTATTTACTCAAAATCTGCATACCACATGTTCTGGTATAAACACACTAGCCAAAGGAAGCAGTTTTAAAAAAAATTGGGGAAAATGCTAGATGCACACAACTAACACAAGAAAAGACAGCAGGATTTTCTGCAAAAATGAGTAATAGCTCAACGTGTACCACACAGAAAAATAAAACCCATTAGGAAGGGCCCTGGGACCAAGACCGTAAAGCTACTGCAACACACTCTATACACGGTTGCCTTTTAAGAGCATTCAGAAACTTCAGCTAATGCACAATGCAGCAGTCCACTTCCTGACTGATATGTGGTGGAGGGATCATGAGAGCAGTATTCTGAAAACTCCACTAGCTGCCAGTTAAATTCCAAGTTCAATTGGAAGTGCTATTATTGACTTCTGTATTAACTCTAGACCTCATCTCTTAAGGTTCACCTCCCCTGTATGAGCCTGCCCATTAAAAATCACCTGATCTTCGTATAGCTATTCATGCTATTCCTTCTGGCAGAATTTACAATAAGGCTCTTCCCTACCCACAAAAGGACCCCACAGTTGAAATCCAAATTATATAATTTGACTAGCTGCTCTTTTTACCACAGCTGTGCTTTACAAGCATCAAAGTGATAGGGAGTGGTAGGGAGTATGAGAGCTTGCCATCACAGCAGACTACTCAGTGCATAAAAACAAATGTCTGGGGAATGGCTATGTCTGCACAGACACCTGTCTATGCAGAGGTAGCCACTAGAAGTGTAAGAATCACACCACTGAGCTAGGCTGCTTTTGAGAAGGTCCTTGTTCCCAAATGCTGATCATGAAAGCCTACTGCCTTAACATGGATTGCATCTTAGCTTTGCATATACTGTAAGCAAGGGGTGACACGGAAACAATATGGTGCAATTTGCTCCCTTCCACTAGGCAGATGACATTCAGTGTGGGCCAGGCCCCATGAAACAGGGTAGGATGCCCCATCACAAGAGGGCCCAATTCATGTATTATTTTTATCTATTTAATTTATATCCTGCCCTTCCTCCCAAAGGAGCCCAGGGCTGCAAACATAATTGTGATAAAACAAAATATTCTAAAAACAATTTCGGTACAGATTCATGCAATTCTTCAAGCTTTTTAATAAGAGAGAAGTCAAGTCTTGGACTCAGCCTGCTTTGGCATTCATGCAGAGAATCCAGCAGATATTAGGACATGGATGATGGAAAGGGAAAAGCATGAGATGTTTATTCTCCATGCTATTGAAGAAGAAGAAGAAGAAGAAGAAGAAGAAGAGTTTGGATTTGATATCCCGCCTTTCACTCCCCTTCAGGAGTCTCAAAGCGGCTAACATTCTCCTTTCCCTTCCTCCCCCACAACAAACACTCTGTGAGGTGAGTGGGGCTAAGAGACTTCACAGAAGTGTGACTGGCCCAAGGTCACCCAGCAGCTGCATGTGGAGGAGCGGAGACAAGAACCCGGTTTCCCAGATTATGTGACTACCGCTCTTAACCACTACACCACACTGGCTACACCACACTGCATGAAGCACAGCCTTATGGCTGTACTATTTACTTGCTGCTTTAATATGCTTCTGTTTTAAGTTGATAAACCACCAGGAATAGATGAAGGGAAGCATTAAAATGTTTTAAATATACAAGTACATAAATGGTATTTCAATTTATTCATGCCGTTACTTTTATTTAATAAAGTAGTTTGCTCTCATGGCAATGCCCATTCTTGGAAAAGAAGACCAGCTTCTTGAGGAAAGACGTTATCACAATACCATTTATGAACTAGATACAAAGAAAGGAAAAGCAGTATTGTAGTGAAAACAGCTATCTATGAACCCAAATACCACAGGTCAACCTGTACAACAGTATCTAAAAACATCTCTTGTTTTCAAGGCTACTAAACACACAATTTAGGAAGCAAGGGCTAAATAAAAGTGATCCATTTGTATGATTTGAGTACAACATGCTTTGGAGATCATACCTGCTGAGGAAGTTCACTGATGAGGTACTGTGCAAATTTCTGCAGCTGATCTCTCTGCAGTCGAGACAGGGATTCTGAGACAGGTGCTCGCAAGCACACTGCAGATGCCTAAGGTAGAAAAGGCAAAACACGGAGAGCCTTGCTTTTAAAGTCTTACTGCTAAACATCACCTCCCCACCCCAAGTTAAATAAAGCTGCAAATAGAAGACATTTCAGAAACAATCTAGCAAGTTTATCAGAACAAAGTGAAGTATTTCAGAAGGATATCGCTTAGAATAAGAACAATACGTATTGCAGATTCTGTTCAAAATATACACATTTGCTTTATTAGGGAACTAGGCAACAATTAGAACTGCCAATGACCAAACAGTAACCTTTGTTTACTCCACCTTACATGGTTATATTCATTTCACTACAACTTATGGCCTATTGCTTTATCATACAGGCTCTCTAAACTACTCAGGAAAATTTAGTTCTGCATCAAAATACATTCATCATAAAGAGCCTATTTCATGCATACATTTCCTTCTGAATTTAACATCTCAATTCTCCCACCCTGTCTACAATAAGCAGCAGCAGCAATAACCAATTTCTGACATGGAGGGGACTCCAGACCTCTTCAAGGGGGGACAGAAAACTCACTGATTATTCTCAAGCTTCCACATCATTATGTTGACTACCAACAGAATATGCTTGGAGGTGGACATTGGCAGTGCTTTTGCAGGGGGTTCATATACACTATTATCTCTCAAATTAAACTAAGTAAACTTATGGTTTGTCTATCGTCTACTTCATAAACTATGGCTAAGCAAACCATACATAATCATTGTTTCCTTTCAACCATCAACATTTAAATCCCGCATTTGATTCTAAGCATGTCAAGAACTCATCAGGGGGAGAGATTATGCTGAATTGTAGGACTAGATCCTCAATTTGTACAATGTACAGTATCTTGACCACATGTTGATAAATGTGCTTAAATATTTTTCTTTCCAGTGGGGGGTGGGGAATTGCCTCACTGAAAGAATTGGAATACATTTCATTCATTTATATTTGCAGAGTGCAAAACATACTGCTGGCATTGTACAAAAGCAGAATTGATTTGGTGGTGGTGGTGGTGGTTTTTAAGTACATCCATTTGATTTTTGCTTACAGAATTTTGATACACAGATTCAATTTTCCATTGGAGCAATTCAACACTATTAATGCATAGGGTTGCATTCAATGCTGTGTGAACTAGCATAACCACCTTCCTTACTACTGTCTATTGTAGACCACTGGACACATCAAAGTCCATTTGCATATTCTGGTAATCAATTTTGAAGCATCCAGCCATTTAGGCAAACATGTAGCACTGATCCTTTCAGCTTGTACAGCCAGTTGTTTCTTACAATATATATGTTAAACACTACTTAGTACAGATTAGTGAACATGGGCTAATGTCCTCCCTTCAAGTATGTTCCAGTCAAAGCAGCTCCACAGATGTTAGTATAAAGGACTGAAAAGAAAGGGGGGAACTTGCAGTTACTGAACACTTTAATTTTATGGCTATCAATAAATATTCCCTGTACTTGGTTATCTATGCAACAGAACAATAGTCATAATTCAAGGCCTACATTGTGTATCCGGAAAAGGCAGAGGGCTACAACATGGGCACACCATTTGGCCCCAGCTCCACAAGTGCAGCTGCATGAGGTGATCCTGCATCTGTCAAACATCACTGCCACATTGTATGCTCCTTTTGGTGGTACCATCTGGGGAGGTACCACTGTGGCACTCAGATGGAAACCTGTTGGGAGAACAGGCCAAAGGTTATTGTCTGACACCGAAGCATGGTGATATAGCATTCAGCATAATAATAAAAAATACATACAAAACTAACAGACCAATTATTTTAACTACACCTTTCCTTCTTCTTGCTCCAATCAAAATCTGGAATGTCTTATTTTGGCAACCGTAATTTATTTCAAAGATCAATCGTCACTTCAATTTAATGAGAATAGGCTTTCAACACAGGTATGTTCAGTAGCAAAGATTTGTGCCTGGACTACAAAAACCCCCATTAAACAGAGTTTAGATTCATTTCCTTTCTATTAACAACCATTAAATTGCACTTTAAAATTGTAAACACATTCATTCTCTCAATAGACCTGCTGCATTAACTGAGGCTAAGGCTTCCTAATAAACTCAGAGTCAACATGTGAACCTTTTGTCTTGCAGTGGATTATGCTGTCCAACCCATACCTAAAATTCCCAAGAAAAAAACATTGAGCCTCTTATTGCATGTCTTATAACTGTGGCATAAAGTTAATCATGAAGGTGGGGGAAAGTATAACATAACTAATGGAACACAACCAGATGTTGCTGGTGAGCACATATCATAAATGTTCCAGTCATGCTGCTCTCTGTTTTTGGGATTACTACAAAGCAAGCAAAAAAGTTCATAGATTCTAGAACTAATTTAGTAGTCCTAGCAAAAATCACCAGCTGAAACCTGCAGTGTTTCCAGGACTCCATCAAACTGAAACTGGGTCTGTTGAGCCACTTTTTTATATCTTTGTGGATCAGATCTGAATAAAGGAATCTTTATCTGGGTCCATCCCCCCAATCAGTCCTTCTGGATGAGAGCCCAATGGTACAGGCTGAGGCAGTGCATGCTGAGGCAGGACCTAACCATGTCATTCCAACTCAGAAACCTTTCTCTCCCAAACCTTCAAGGTAGGGTTTGTATCTGGGATAAGATTTCAGTTCTTCTCAGTACCAACATAAGGTAGATGTAAATACCTATCTGCAGTGGATCTTTAACAGCCCTCATTCGGAAGAGTTGCTCGCCTCTCTGGAACTCATCTGCACTGCCATTTGCCAAGCAGGAGTACAGCCTAGGAAAAACAAATCATTCTGTTGTTAAAATGTACTTCAGATGAGACAAAGAGCACTGCATTCTGGATCACTGGTCTTCATATTATAGGGAAGGACCCAGGACCATTTCCATTATGCAGCTGGGAACAATCTAATGGGCAGGATCCAACAAAGTAGTGCAAAGATTTCTGTTTGCTCAGTGGAAGTTCTCCTCCCTCTCCTCTCCCTGCGTGCACTGAATGCCCTCCCCAAATCTGCGCCAGATGAAACCCCCAGGACAGATTTTGGGGACATGTAGAAAAAGGAGAGGGAAGCCAGAAGTCCTTTCACTAACAAAACTACTTTTCTGGATGCAACACAATATCATTTTTTTATTAGCATACAACCTGATGAAGTGATCGTGAAAACATAAAAGCTTACTCCCTCTTTGTAACATTTTTAATTGATTCTAATCAACAGATATTACTCTCATACGTTTATAGATTTTCCCCTAATGGGCCAATATGGCTACTTGATATTCCCTATTTCACTGATGGTGCGTCGAAGATAAAGTTAACTTTAAGCAGAAAAGAAACACGAAGAGAATTCTGAATGGCATTACCTGATGTCCTCTTCATTTTCTGGGAAGCTCCAAAAGGCAATACGAAGCTGCAGTTGTTCGGGCACAGGTGGGTAGACTTTCTCAACCACTTCAAATGGAATGTGAAATGCCACCTGTTTTGCTGACAACTCCACCAGCGGGATCACCAGCCCATCTAATACAACAAAGAATATCAGGTGAGGTTAGCTGAAACATGCAAAAATGATCTCATCACAAGTTCGATGCCTTATGAGGAACGGCTAAGGGAGCTGGGCATGTTTAGCCTGGAGAAGAGGAGGTTAAAGGGTGATATGATAGCCATGTTCAAATATATAAAAGGATGTCACATAGAGGAGGGAGAAAGGTTGTTTTCTGCTGCTCCAGAGAAGCGGACACGGAGCAATGGATCCAAACTACAAGAAAGAAGATTCCACCTAAACATCAGGAAGAACTTCCTGACAGTAAGAGCTGTTCGACAGTGGAATTTGCTGCCAAGGAGTGTGGTGGAGTCTCCTACTTTGGAGGTCTTTAAGCAGAGGCTTGACAACCATATGTCAGGAGTGCTCTGATGGTGTTTCCTGCTTGGCAGGGGGTTGGACTCGATGGCCCTTGTGGTCTCTTCCAACTCTATGATTCTATGATTCTATGATTTTTTGTTAGGCACAAAGCAAAAATTTCCCGTTTAAAATATACATATTTAGATGGCCTATCTAGCTTCAGTATGGCAAGATACTGCCCCACACGGCTGACAACTAGATGGCACTGAAGGCCACCACCTCCTTTGTCTTTAAAAACAATCACAGAAAAGTTAAACAAGTAAAGTTTCTTACAGCACCACAACTAGGGAAGTACATTGCCTCACTTCACTCACCCATTCCAGAACTAGGCACCCATCTTCTGTCAGGAGTCAATGCAAAAATAGCATTCTCCCTCAAAGAACACAAGGTATTGAAAACTATTCAAAACAAGAGACAAACAGAGCCAAATAAACTGGCAAAGACACAACAAGCAGAAACGCTGAAGGTGAGGACACCACTATGTTCCGATAAGGGTCCAGAGTTCAAACTGCACTTCACTGAACAATGAGATTGGGAGAGGGGTGTGTACGAGAAAGAGATAAGGGTTTAACTTGCTTTCTCTATCTCTATCTCATTCCTGCCTCTGCTCACTTCCAGAGGACAGTGTGCTAACTCAACTCTACCCTTCAATGCAGCAACTGCTAACATTCACAAGGCCAAGTCCCCGCACCCAATTCCTGCATACAGAGTTGTTGGTTAAGCTCTTTTCTTGCAAGTGTTGTGTATGAGCCACTGCACTTCTAACTCTCTGGGAGCCTTTTCCATGTATTTATAAGAAATTATCTCTTTGGGAGGAGATAAGCATTCAGAAATGCTACATTGCAGGGCCTGCAAGACGGAGCTGTTCTGCCAGACCTTTGGCCAAGGCACAGTCTGACCCCCTCCTTCTGTAATCCTCATAGAACTCTAACCCAATGGTTGACATTAATTCAATTCTGAATTGATTCTAGAATGCATTTTAATTAATTGACTGTGCGATTTTATGTACATTCTGCTATTTTTACCTGTTGTTAGCCGTTCTGAGCCCGGCTTTGGCCGGGGAGGGCGGGATACAAATTAAATAAAAATTATTACTATTATTATTATTATTTAGATAGCATATACCATCCTCTGAATAGCATTGTGATGGATTGGAGAAGGGGGAGCTTGCCTTACCGGTAAACACATTTTTTGTATAATGGCCCCCACTTCTTCCCCAAAGAATTAGGATAGATTACTGCCAGGGAGAATGAAGCACCTCGTGCCACACACCCTAGTCTGTCTAAAGGTGTTTATGAGACCTATTTCTCAAGCTCCACCCCCCCATTCCAGTTCTAGGAAAAAAACTAAGAGGGAAGCTTTGATTTACTTTCCGAAAGCTAAAATTCCCACAAAACATTGTGAAATCTCTTCAGAACAAACAACAACACCTAAAGCTTAGCTGTACTATCTTAGTACCTGCATGAAAGGTTTTAATAAGAAATTCCAGAAAATTGCCTTTTTAAACAATGAATGCAAATGTTAACATATAACAAATTTTATTAGTGTATAACAGGAAAGGAAAAGAGAAGACAACACCCACACACCCAGAATTGCAAATAAAACCAAATCAAGTCAATCTAACCTAGCTAGTTATTTGTTGCTTGCTTGAACAGGCTTGGGTTTGACAGCCTGCACATTTTCTGTCTTCCTGGGAAATCTTATCAGGAATGCAAAAGCAGAAGGAAAAGCCTTACGTATCTAAAGGAGTCTGAGACCAGTAAAAACTGGTCTCCGTTCCTAAGATGGGTTGTCATTTGGCCCAATCATGTATTAGAAACTCCATTTCTAGTATCACCAGTCTCGTTAGCCAATCAAAAAATGGAAGGGACTTCCACCTTCCTAACGACTCTGCTTGAAGTACAAAAGGCTTGTTAGGATTGTAAGAGCCTCCTGGATCAGGAAAATGCTGAATCTAGTCCAGCGTCTTATTCTCACAGTGGCCAACCACGTGCCTATGGGGCAAGATTCAAGGAGGTCCTGATCACAAGAGCACTCTCTCCCCTCCTGATGTTTCTAGCAACTAGTATTATAGATTAAGAGCTGCCATTAAGTCTGGCCACCTGTTTAAGGGGAGAGGGTTGATTGTTTACCAACTGCTACAGGTGCAATCGAAGTCTCAGCTGAATTAGTAACTTTCGCACAATATGATAACTACTGAAAAAACATTTTGCCGAGTCACAAGGAAGGTTCTAACTGGAAGCTATCTAATTGGATAACATTAATTGGTATCAATGAATGGATGACACAATTGTGGATTGCCAAAGTTTCAAAGTTGAAATTAATGTTCTTAGTTTCCTATCCCAATAAAGTGTGAGAGAATACATATATAATGATTTGTAAATAGGAGGTAAAATAAATCAAATACATATATTGTAATAACATCTCAGACTGAAACTATTTAGTTTTGTTTACTAAATACAAAATGCACATGCTAACTATGCTCTATTTAAGGCACTGAACGTTTTTTAAGGAAGGTTTCCAACTCAAGGTTTTCTGAAAAACCAACATCACAGCATGCAACACTCACTATACTTTAAAAATAATGCTCATATTAGTGGAACTATCATTAGAGATTGATATAATAAAATCAAACTTTCAGACTTTTATAGGAACTGCTTTGCTGCTTCTAGAACTTTTTATTTAACGTGGCATTTATTTAACTTTACTCTTCAGCAAAAATACAAATTGCCCAAGCACATTTTTATACCCAGGAACAGTCCTTTTTCAACAGGTGAGCAAATACGCCAATGAAATCATTCTATCCCTTGATTCTAGTTAGTAAGTCATAATAAGGCATTTCAGAGAAGTACACATAGTAAGTTTAGCATGAGAAACTATACTCATTCACGGTTTCAGTGCATCTTTCAAAATGGTGCAATGATGTAATATGGGCTGGGATACAGCAGCAGTATCACAGGTTGGAAGGGCATTGCTACAATCTCATGGACATAAAATAGATCCATTTCCTTTTATTTATTTAGCAAATTTTTACACCACTTAATATAAATAAACAAAGTGGTTTACATAAAATGGTATAAACTATCACAATAATAAAAATACACTTTAAAATAATAGCCATAATAAAAATTATCTATCTACAGGCACATAATAAAAACTGCATGTTTGGATAGCTTGTCTAATAAAATGGGGTGGGGGATGGAGACATCCAACAGATGTGCTGGGACTGCACCCCAAAAAAACTAATTGCAATTTTTGCTTGGGGAGAACACAAGAAGATACAGTTTCTGTATCTTGCATCTACCGTTTTCAATCTCAAGTTACCTACCTGTCAATAAACTCTCACCGCTCCACCAAATAAGCTCCTAGGCCATATCACAGGGTGGGAAATCCTTCCCATCCAGAAAACTACCCTGAAAACTGGTGAAGTACAATTCCTAACCTCTTCTCTTGTCCATTGGCTGGAATTCTGGCAGAATGCACTAAATGGTTTATGAGCACATGCTGTATTTTCTCTGCCTATAACTACTTGGTCCATTCGACCTCTGTTCAGCCATTTATAATAGTTTTTCCAAGATTTAGGCAGAAGATACTAAAGTGGTGTGTCAGCAAAGAGGCCAAAGCCTGCCTTTATAAATTACTTGGTGTATTCTGCCTGAGGAGAGAGAAATCAGCATGGATGAGTTTCAGATAACAGAAAACAGCCTCACCTGCTACCAAAATAGTATCCCAACCTGAGATTTCAGGAACGACCTCCCCAGCTGCAGCTAATGATTCATTCAACCCTTTGTGCTAGTTATTGCCATTGCGGCCTGCCTTCTAGGTGAAGAGGTTACAATCTCTAAGACAAATCAGGGTCTTCACATATTTTAACCCAGAAGGGCTAAAATATAAACTGCTTCACTAGCATGTTCGTTAGCATGCAAATATATTTGCATTTAATATTAAATACATTTGTATGCCACCCCTAACAAAGCTGTTAGTTATTCCAGGTCTCATACAAATAAACATGATGTAGTGTATGGGTGGATTTCCACCCATTTCAAAGCATGTTTAATCCTCATTGTTCTCCACTGTTTTTATTTTTGCCACAACATTACCACCTCCTCTGTGAAAGGTTCACTTGTAGCATGGGTGAATAATCTTTTTGGGCAGATGGGCCAGTTCTTAATTTTTATCTCCCTCCAAGCCATGGGGCAATTTTGACCGTGGGTGGAGGCACCAACTTGACAATCATCTGATGTCATGGCCACTTCAGATGACCATCCCCTCACCCCTGCTTTATAACCTAACTTGCAGCACTGAACCCAAAGTGTGTCAACTGACTCTTTGTTTTGTTGTTGTCGTCATTACAACCTGGTAACTGTGATTGTCATATTTTCTCTCTGTTAAAGGTCATAAAGACTCTGCACTTTTAATAACTGCAAGGTTACAGTTTCAACAGGTGGAGCTTTTCATCACTGCACCTGTGTTCCAGGAAAGATCCTCCTTTTACAATTTTGTCATGCAGCTGTTAAAGGCACACTTTTCCATCCGCATAAGACTTACTTCTTAAAAACAGGTAGAAATAGACTTCCATTACTGTTCTCTATTCAGAACTTAAAAACAGGTAGAAATAGCCTTCCATTACTGTTCTCTATTCAGAACTTTTTTAAAAAAAGACTTCTGTTTTTATCAGTACTTGGAGACTACAATTAAGTGAAATTGGAGTTTTAAATTAGAATTTGAAGGCTACAATTCTAAAAATGTTTACCAGATAACTTGAAATCAGTATTTGGGAAGGGTGAGTTAAACCTCAGAGCCTAGGACTTGCTGATCAGAAGGTCGGCGCTTCGAATCCCCGTGACGGGGTGAGCTCCTGTTGCTCGGTCCCTGCTCCTGCCAACCTAGCAGTTCGAAAGCACGAAATGCAAGTAGATAAATAGGTACCGCTCCGGCGGGAAGGTAAATGGCGTTTCTGTGTGCTGCTCTGGTTCGCCAGAAGCGGCTTAGTCATGCTGGCCACATGACCTGGAAGCTGTACGCCGGTTCCCTTGGCCAATAAAGCGAGATGAGTGCCGCAACCCCAGAGTCAGTCACGACTGGACCTAATGGTCAGGGGTCCCTTTACCTTTAATGTATGAACAGAGCTTGCCATCTAAGTGTCAACCTTTCACCCTTAATTTATTTTCCAGTGGGACCACTGCTCCCTAGTACATGCCACTTTCTTACCCTCAAAGCCAGGCATAAGCAAACTTGGCCCTCCAGATGTTTTGGGACTACAACTCCCATCATTCCTAGCTAACAGGGACCAGTGATCAAGGACGATGGGAACTGTAGTCTCAAAACATCTGGAGGGCCGAGTTTGCCTATGCCTGCTCAAAGCCTCTCATACATCAAAGCAGCCCCTGATCCCACTCACAGCCAATCACTGGCATCTAAATCACTTTCTCCACTGCCACATGCTGCCACCATCCATTCCATATTCTTCATATCTGACAGTAAGTATGAGCAAAATACAAGTTTTGTAGTCTGCACTGCTCCATTTCAATGTTCCCCCTACACACCATGATACCTGCACAGCTTATATAAATGCGCATGAAACAACCGGTATTAGCCACAGTTTGGTCATCACCACAATAATGACAGATGATTCGACAGTGTGGGTAGAATATGTTCACACCTTTTGGCTAGATTTCATAGTCCACCACTAATTGTGGACTTGGGGAGAAAAGTAGACAGCTGTGCAAGATTATGGAAAGGCTTGGATTCTTGCTGCTTCCAAGTGTTTGCATATTCTGATAATATGACCCTTCCCCAAAGCCCTCTGCACAGGCCAGAGGACTTCATCTGTCCCACTTGGCACAAAGCAAGAGACCACTCTCTCTTCGGAGTTCTCTGCAATGCACAACTCAAGAGGAAGGGAAAGGGTGTCATGATCTCCTGAAACAGGCTGTAATCAGGATAAATTCACAAGTGTCAATAATAATCTGACAGTCACATTTGTGAAAATCTGCACATTGCAAACCCTGAATGGCTTGATAAGGTTGCCATTATTATTATAACTGATAGTCTTATTTTAAGATCACATATCATGCTTGCAGTTGCAACAGGTTCCCGGAAATTCAATTTTTCCAAACAAGAGACAAGGAGAAATTGTTTGCATTTTCATTTGACATGTTTAAAGTCCAGAGCTTATCTTTGCTGTGCTTATTTTTAAAACCATTTCAGTTCTTTCTTCAAGCAAAACTCTACGCAAAGATCTGCCTGCCCCAAATTCATAGCAAGTCCCAATTACACCCACCAGAAAGAGTCAGTTAACTCACTCTAGTATTTTACAAGTGGTTTATTAGCTAATTAACCAGATTCAATAACAAAGTACAGTACATGTTTTGGAGATATTTTACAAGTATTTCTTGATATAAGAACAAGGCTGTCATATAAGCAGAAAGCTGTAACACTGCCCTTCAAGAAATGAGAGAGGGAGTAAGAATTCCTGCCTGCAGATTCCATTGATACAAAGCACAATCATTCCTCTGTCAAATGTCTTTCAGATCTGCTAGTAGTGCAGGGAGTGCCACTCTATATGCTAAACCTCTCAACATTGTAGTCTTCATGGATTCATTCTACCTAAATTTATTTTAAAACATTTACACTGTTACTTACTAGGAGAAAGTTGAACTGTTTACATAAATACCAAGGTTCCTACCTTTCTAAATTCCAAACCTTGGCAGTATTAAGATTATTAACGCTTTTGCTGGTTCTGTAATGGAACAAAAGCAAACATATGTAGGATTTAGGATGAGAACCTGATAACCATCCACACAGCCTGGTCTGAATAATCTTAATTGGAATTGTAAGACTGATGCTGCCTGAAACAGCACCTGGTACAGGTAACACATCAAAACTACTGGGTTGTATTCAAACTGCACTAGTGGTCCGATCACACAACAGGAATTCTGTTTCTTCTCCTTCCAACCATTCATCCCCAAAATTTGTTTCAGAAGACCCATCACCCCTTCGAAGCTAATTTTAAAGATGTGGTGTAGCTGAAGAAGACAAAGAGAGAAAGCTCATTTTCATGAGCAGAAAGGCAGTAGTGGGTATGCCTCAGTCCCTTAAAAACCCTTAGACACTGTTATTCTCATTCTGAAGATAATGAATCAAAACTTTGATCTGGGCTTTGCTGAGGGCTAGCCAGACAAAATTTGTCTGGCTGAGATTTCAACTCAAGTCTCATTACCTGCCCAGCTTACAATACTGAATAGTATCAAAGAGCAAACAAGTATGGATGGGCTGGGGATTCAATTAGATGAACGTTACCTCCAAATCCCCCAAATTATATACATTTTCATGAAATCTTTATTTCAAGTTGTAACACTTATGTTATGCAGGAAGTATGAAGGGGATGTGTAAGTAAAGTACTTGCTCAAGTGTTAGTAAATAGACAAGGCAGACTAAAACAAAGTTACATGTAATTAAATTAGAAAAATCTTAATATAGAACCTCTCCATTTAGCCAAAAAGCCAAACACATAGTTAAGCCCAGAATAACCAGGAAGCATAACTTCCTTTTTCATTGTGCTGTAGACTAAATCTTCAGTGCTGTGGCCAATCTTTCTTTGCAAAGGAAATTGTGTCCTAGATCACTGACAACAGTATTCCATACTGATGCAATAAAGACAAAGAAGAAAACTGACATTGTGAATTCAGTTTTTCCATTTAAAGTAAACAGGCAGACTTGCCTCTGTAATGAGTTCAGCACCGAACAGTTTCAGTACATTCAGAACAGCTTTTTCATGTAATCCATCAGATACTCAATTCTTTGATCCTGAAAGTAGATTCTGTTACCATATTATGTGTTGCCACATTGCGCTTTTTCACAATCTAATATCACCGTTAGCATGAACAACCTTCTTCAAAATAACAAAATTAATTCTATGCAGTTTATGAAGTAATACTTTTTACACTGAAGTATTTGGGCAATAAGACCTGATACTGGATAAGAATATTTCTTTAATCAACTTCAAGACATCCTACTGACCTACTGTTTGTTGAAACTTCTACATTTTGCTACTCTGCATCATAAGGCACAAACATTTCTAGCAGATGGCAACTAGTGTCCATTCAAGTATTATAGCTCATTTCCATCTCACTTCATTCCTCATCCTTGTTTGTAACACTATAAAATGCAGTGCAAAAATCAAAGGAAGTTAAATGTAACTATGGACAAGTGACAGAATTCATTAAGATGAATTAAGCTTCACTGAAAAAGCTACAGAAGTCATTTCTGAATACTATAAGGGCTAAAGCATGTACCAATAACTACCTCTCCAAGACTTCAGAGTCAATGGTGAATTACAGGATTCTGGGAGGACCTTGTGTTTCTCCACTGGCATAACTGAAAAAAAGAACCCTAATAAGCCTATCTCATTTCTAAGGGATCACTTCACACTAGTGAACCAAACATGCAAATCTCCTGATTAATAGTAGACTGGGCAAAAAAAGTACAGCCATTCAAGAACTCCTTGCAAAATGAAGCTGAGGGGTTGGGGAGGTTTTTAAGCTCAAGGGTCATATTCCCCTGTAAGCAACTTTCTGGAGGCCACATGGTGGTGGTGGGCAAGGTCAGAGGCAAAATATGTGTGGGACCAGAGTTAAAAGAGGACAAACAAACAGATTCTGAGATTGGTGCAATAGGCTACACACAGGCATGCAAAATACAGGTTTCTACACAAACATAAGTCTGTTTTCACCCTCCATCAAGCAACACACAAGGATTATTACAGTTCAAGGACCCATGCCAACAAGGCAAAAGTACTTGAGGAGGATGTAGTCAGGCCTAGCGAGCAGTGAGACTTGGGTAGAAGTAACACGGCCTGGGAGAGTCTCGAGGCCCAGATGGAGAAGACTGGAGGGCCACATTTGACCCCTGGGTCTGAGGTTCTCCACCACTGATGTAGCTATACCAAGCATGTGTTTTAGAACATGTATCCAAGCTACTGCCATTATACTTTTATAGTTTAAAAAAACACAAGTGTTCACTAGTGTATTAGACTTGTACCAAGGAGAATTGGGTTCAACCCACCATGCAGCCACGTAGCTCACTGGTGACCTTGGGTCAGATGCTAAAGCTAACCCAGCCTAACCTATCCCAAGGAGCTGTTATGAAGACAGAAATGAATAGTCCCATTTATACCCATGTACTCCTTAGTTTAAAAAACAAAGTTTATTAGTAAATGCATTTCATTAACAATTTCCTGCTCCCCACTTCTCCAATCCCCATGGCTTTCAATGCTTTCTTTCTAGCTAGGAGGTGGAAATTTAACAATTTTACCTCGAACAATTCAATTTTCCACCAAATCCATGGAGGTTGTCACTTTAAGTGGAAAGAAAGGCCATGGCACCAGGCAAAATACCATTATTTCCAAAGAAGGGACAAACTCAAACATTTTCTAAAAGCAACACAAGTTACCTTCTGGTCTGTGATCACAAGCTCTGAGTGACAACAGGTTAATCACTGTTGATCATCCTGAGCAATGATCAGAGTTAATATATTAATGCACTATATGCACTACATTCTATAACTACTAGATATAGTACAAAGTTTTGCTGTATAGTATTGTCCACAACCTGCAACAAAGGTCTCCATCAAAATAATCTCAACTATCAAGTAAGCCTTGAGTAGTTTCATTGTGCAAAGAAAACATACTATTTTAACATTTTGATCTGGCAATCCTAACCATATTCCTGAACTTCCCCAAGTTACAAAGAATGTTTTCACAACTGGGTAACAGTGCTAGCTATAAATGCTAACAAGTGCTGGGGGGAGGGACACAGTTTGATATGACCTACTAAAAACTTCTTTGTTTCAGCAAGCCTAGCCAGACGTGTAATTTTATTATGAATACATTTTTTAGTTCCACTGATTTTACCTGTATTTTTCATAAATATTTCACAGTATTTTGTATTAAACTACTTACAGATATTTCTGTTTATTTTGTTTATCTGAAATATTTTTATTTTTATTTAACACATTACATATTACCCTTCATCCAACAGATTCCAAGGTGGTGAACAAGTATAATTAATGAATAATTTTAATGATTAATAAGACCTTATAATTTACAATTAACATTAACTCTAATATGAGGAAGCAGCTAAAAACATACACCAAGCCTAGGCATTACACAAATTAAAATACCTGAGTGAATTTAACCTGGCACACTCTTCAGGGAGCATACTACTTGTAAAATCAAGCTCAGTTCTGAGCAGATCCTTCATCACATGCAACCAAGAATAAAGATCAACTTTATAATACGGACTGGGCTTGTAAATATTTCTTTACACGCCATCAATTTCTCCTCACTGGTTTAAATGGCAACACAACACATTTCATATATGCATATGAAGTGCCTGTACGTCAAAATATGTTGTATGACAGGAGTTGGATTGCGACTGTCTGCCACAAAATGCATAGTATGTGTATTTGGTAGGGTATAATTTGTGTAGCAGCCTCAGATATCTGCTTTTAAAAAACTGAGTTACAATAGTTAAATCTGAGAGACCAAAAGACCAAAGTTGGATGATAGCAACAAGCTATTTGCAACTATTTGGTTCAGAAAATTATTCTACCATGAGTTGACACGACAGCAAAAGAGCACTTCTCTGAATGTAAAGTGTTGTTCAAATGTACCATCCATGAGCACACAGTTGGCTTCCCCTTTGGACAGACTTTACCTTCATAGAATCACGGAATCATTATTACTTTCACTGCATGACAATATTGCAAATTATAGCTCGATTTCAAGAACAGTTTATTATATCCCTGATTTGCATTCCTTGCATTTTGCCCTTACTCTGAGTAAAAGTACCATCAATGGTGAAATGTGGGGCCCAGTATGCAAAAACTAACATTCAAACAGGTTGGGAACCACCAACTTAACCTTTGACTGAGGAAGAACAACTATCACAGAGCAAGGCATAATCTCCTTAGCAAAAGATTAAGTATATAACTAGGTCAGTCTTGCTGCACTGTAACATGCCTATACATTCTTAGTAATCATTGCAATGCATTTCATTCAGGCAATAATATCCTAATTAGACTGTGAAAAAAACTAGTCCACACCATAGAAGCTGCAGGCAGCACTGACAGTCCTTATCAATGGCAGATTTTGGGTAGAAAAGAAAAATTTTAAGCAGCTCTAATTAGTGTGCATATGAGTGCAGCTAAAGTTCATGACTAATAAGCAACACTGGATCATACCCCTTACTTAATGCAAGTCTGAGTCTGCAGCTGATCCAAGTTACAACATTTTTGTTTTTCTATTTCAACACACACCTGTTTCTAATTGCCAACATACCTTGACTGGTTGCCTGCCTACAGGCACCTCATCGATCCTCAGTGTTTTTACCAAACCCTTTCTATACCCAGCCACTCACCTTTCATTTTGACAGTGGGGGAATTGGGTCCGGCAGATTGCTTCCGCCATCCTCTCCAATTCTGGCATAAGCTCTCGGCCTCAGAGATGAAGGAACAAAGGGAGTCTTCTTCAAAGCGGTCAGAATCTTCGAACGAAAACCTTTCCCCGTCCTCCCACTCTGCAAACATGAGTTCCATCACATCCAAAAAAACAGGGAAAGGGAAAAAGCAGGCCTTCTCTCTCAGAGAGGTGCAGCGACAGGACTCCAGGACAACCTGTATTAGTACTTCAAGTTCAATTTGCTCATTTGTCTCCGGAGGCTAGGTGGGTGGGGGAAGGAGCAACACCAGCAAAAAAAAACCCAAGCAACTACAACGACAGAAGAAACTAAATTTTTGACCGTATACACTCAACTTTAAAAAAACAAAACCCAAAAACACACCCACAGCTGCAACGTCTTCACAACTCCGCTTCCTCAAAAGAAAGAACCGGGAAAGTGCACCCGCAAACCGCTCCTTGGCTTGGCTGGCATGTGGACACCTGTATTTAGCAAAGACGCGGGAGAGGCTGAAATAAGCGAGGTTTTCAACCCCCCCAAAAAAGCAGGAAAAAGGGGAGGGATATAAAAAATAAAAACCCCACCCAGAGGAAACTGCATGCAAACAGGGGGCTCACCGAGGCCCGTCTATAAGCCACCAGCGTTTGGCAAGGGAACTTGGGGTGTCAGGCGAGTGCACATGTGCAAAACCATGCACCCCGAAGTTTTGACACCCCCCCCCAAAAAAAAACAACCCGCAAACGAGACGAGGCCCCTCGCAGGACGCCTCTCAGCTGGAGCGGCGGGGAGGGGAGAGAGGTGGGGGCAGGAAGGCTGTTGCTCCGCCAGAGAGTGTGACAGAAAGGGGTCGAGTAAGGAGAGGGGCAACTGTGGGGTTGAGAGACAGGAGATATGGGGGGGGCGGGGAGGCCCGGCAAAGAGGGAGGCTGCGGCGCCCCCCACCGCGGGCTTGAGGGGGAAGCGGACGGAGCTGCCTCAGGCGGCGGCGAGGGAAGCAGCTGAAGCGGCCCTCGGACGGGTTCGGGAGGGGGGGTTGTCTCGTCCGTCGTCCGGGCCCAGCGAATGGAATCCCTCTCACGGGGGCGCCATGGCGGCGGCGGGCCCCTCCTGGAGCGGGGCGAAGGCGGCGGCGGAGCGAAGGGAGGAAGAAGGGGCGGCTCCGCGAAGCGAAGTAAGGGGTAGGTAGGTTAACCCGGGCCTTGGCCTGGCGCGCCGACGCCTCCCTCTCAGCCGTCCGCTGGGCGAGCGCTAAAATGGCCCCCCTTGCTCGCACGCGCGCGCACGCGAGGCCACCCCCCCCCTCCCCGCACGGCCACGGGCGAGCGCGCGCGCCGCCCTCCCTCACAGCCACCACAGCGAAGCGGCCCTTTAGGCTCCTCCTCCTCCTCCTCCTCACTCCCTCCCGCCTCCTTATCGCCCAGCTGAACTTCGCTTCCGGTCGCGCCGCTTCCGGCTTCCTCCGCGACCGCCCGCAGAGATAGGGAGGAGGAAAAGACGATACCACGAACCCGCCATAGAGATGCGAATAGTAGAGACGCCCGTGAGTGTCGCCTTGTAAAAACGGAAGCTTCCGGGCTCCTTTAGGTATCCGCGCAGGGTTACCTGGGGTCACGGCTGCGGAACACGCGTTGGGCGCGCGTTCGGAGCGCTGTGGTTTTGCGTAGGGTCATGGATGATCTGTATTGCTGCATTGCAGGGGGTTGTTGTTGTTATCATTATTATTTATCATTTGCTAGAAGCTACTCAGAGTGTCTGGGGCGACCCTGTCAGATAGGCAGCATATTAATAATAATAATAATAACAACAACAACAACAACAACAACTATTTCTATTATTCTATTTGTCTACTGCTCTTCATCCAAAGATCACAGGGCTGTCTGCAACATAAAATTACAAAACAAAATCACAGAATATGTAATAAAACAAAAACAACACCCCCCCTCAAGCAAACACACAAGGGAATGTTAATCATCCCAAAGCCTCGTTGAAGAGAGATGATTTTGCCTGGTGCCTAAAGATATGTAAGGAAGGGCCAGAGGGTTGGACTAGATGACCCCAGGGTGCCTTCCAACTTTGGATTCTACGATTCTATGTCAGCTGTGGGAATTGCAGCTCTGTGTGTGAGGATCATAGAATTGTAGAGTTGGATGGGACCACAGGGGTCATCTAATCCAAACCCCCACCCCCCAAAATGCAGGAATCTTTTGACCAAGAACGTGCTTTGAATGTGCTTCAGCTCTCATTGAACTCACTGAATGTTGGACTTGCTTCTGAGCAGGCAGGCATGGATTGTACTGTACTGCCAGACCCTGCCAGGTGGTGGAAGTGAGGAGCAGCCTATAGAAAACATTGGAGAAATCCAGAACTTCAGTGTAGCCTGAGCCAGCCCACAGATGAGGCAGGAAGAAGCAGCTGCCTCAGATAGCAGAAACACAAGAGGAGGCGTCCCACCTGCCCTACCAGTGGCAGAGACCACTTTGCCACTGGTCTCCACCCACCCCTGCAGGCATAGGGATCCAGCGCCAAAGCTCTCCAGAATGTCCCCCTCTGGCCAGGTTCCATTGGGTGCACTTGTGGAGTTTGCAACCCACCATGCCCAGCAGCAAGGCTTTGCAGTGGCTATTTGTTGAAGGGAAGCTCTTGCAGAGCTTCAAACTCCCCAGCTACATTGTGTGGGGTGGCAGCAGGATGTATTGCCTCGGGCGGAAAAATGTTTTGGGCCACCCTTGAGCACAGCTGGGATAAGGCAGCTGTCTGGGCTCCTCTTCCACAACAAAAGGTAGCAGCTAATACTAATTTGAAACTTCTTTCATTTTTAGGTGAATATTTTTGGAAGGGAATTTTATTTTTAGTTTTGACTTATTTTTACACTTTCTGCCTGACTACTGCTCCATGTGGCTAACAGGCAGCAAAGCAAAACAAACAGGTGGATCCTGTGTTTTCCCTCCAGGAGAAAGCAAAAACACTCTGAATACTGGGGTCCACACTGACTGCTTGAAAGTGTAATGTGTTAGGCAAAGAAGAAGGAATTAAAGTACCTGACAAAGCCCTGCAATCTGTTTACTTGCTCATTAGGTGGCATGGGAAGTTAAGCAGTCCCTATCCCTTTAGGGACTAGGAAAGGGACATTGGTCGTGCTGTGGGTTAAACCATAGAGCCTAGGACTTGCCGATCAGAAGGTTGGCGGTTTGAATCCCCGCAATGGGGTGAGCTCCTGTTGTTTGGTCCCTGTTCCTGCCAAGCTAGTAGTTCGAAAGCATGTCAAAGTCCAAGTAGACAAATAGGTACTTCTCCGGTGGAAAGGTAAACGGCATTTCCGTGTGCTGCTCTGATTTGCCAGAAGCGGTTTAGTCATGCTGGCCACATGACCTGGAAGCTGTCTGCGGACAAATGCTGGCTCCCTCGGCCAATAAAGCGAGATGAGCGCCGCAACCCCAGAGTCGGTCACGACTGGACCTAATGGTCAGGGGTCCCTTTACCTATCCCTTTAGGTAAGGGTGTACTCTTATGACAGAACCTCCATCAATCTGTATCCTTTACCAAAATGGCCACTGCATCTTGGGGCTTTCCCAAATAAGGTTATTGGATGGTCCAGATGTCACTGGAAGCATCAGTAGTTTTGTCAGGTTTGTGGCAGCAAGTCCAGTGTAGAGTTGTTCAAGTGAGATCATCAATGGTTTGACAATTATGTAAATATTGTTAAAGATCTGGGGGGATATCCTCCTAAAAATGAATAAATACAAGGATTTTTATTAATTGGGATATGGATTAAAACACAAACTGCAGAGCTTGCTAGACAGAGGATTCCTGGGCTGGTTATGCAAACTAACCTGGCAGAGCTATGCTATCAAGAAAACAAGAGAGGGTCATTAACAATATAAGGGAACTCCTTCCCCCTTGCCCCAGATATGACCAGAGACTGGGGATTGGGGAGGTTGCCAGGGTAACTGCTCTGGGGGAGAGCAAAGGGTTTTCTGGGAAGGAGGAGGAAGACAAAGCTGAGATCCATCTTTGGGGGAGGCTGGCTGCAGGCAGGCTGTAAATAGGTGTAAATAGGTGAATTACGGTAAGATGTCGTAGAAAGGCAATACAGTGGTACCTCGGGTTACAGATGCTTCAGGTTACAGATGCTTCAGGTTACAGACTCTGCTAACCCAAAAATAGTACCTCTGGTTAAGAACTTTACCTCAGGATGAGAACAGAAATCGCATGTCAGTGGTGCAGCGGCAGCTGGAGGCCGCATTAGCTAAAGTGGTACCTCAGGTTAAGAACAGTTTCAGGTTAAGAACGGACCTCCAGAACAAATTAAGTTCTTAACCCGAGGTACCACCGTATTCAGCAGCCCATTGTGCTGTGATCTGAAGACAGCTCATGTAGTCACTAACACCACAACTACCGGTATATTGGTACAAAAGTCAGATGGGGTCCCAGGCCCCCACACAGGGTCTGTGTCCCTTTGGAGAATAGAAGAAGATGCAGTGGAGACCGTCATGGCTTTAAGAAATATGGTTTATTTTTCTTCAAACAATGTTGGATGCTTTCCTTACAGCCTTCTATTGGATCCAAGCAGGATTCCCAAACAGAGTAGATAACAGAGATTCAGTAACTAGACCTTTAGTTCTTCGGTATTCAGAATTTTATCTCTCCCCCCCCCCCCCCCCGTGAATAGATTGTCTGAAAAGCACATTCTAGGCTGTGAGGAAGAGATGATAGTAATTAACACTGGCAGCTGTAATTACACCTCATGCTAATAACACAGAACAGACAATTTGATAATTACTGTGCCTTGTCTTTTATAGTGCTGCAGGAGGGATAGTGTGTTGACTTTAATTGAATAAAAGGGGACGGTTTGTGGATGATGTAAGCAAACAGTGCTATGTTGTTTTGCACTAGCTAAAATTTTAATCAAAAGATACATTGCTGTACCATTAATCAACATATGTGCTAGTTTCTGAAAACTGGTCATGCTATCAACGGATTCCCAGTGATGAGAGTGAGAGAAGTAGTCTTCTTCCCACTTGAGAGGTGCTTTGCATATGAGACTTGAGAGCAACTTTATTTTCATTTCCTTTTATAAATCCAATGATAAAAATAAAAATCTCACATTTATTAGAATATAAGAGCGGAAGTTCAGATTAAAAGGATGGGTGTGGCCATCTAACACACATCTGAAAGCCTTTCCCTTGATTAGGCAAGACAGCCACATGTTCTAGTTTGGAAAGCTCTGAAGTTAATAAATACCAATAAGGGTCCCAGTTTAACTAGGACTATACACCAGGCTTCCTTGACCGTGGCCCTCCAGATGTTTTTGAGACTACAATTCCCATCATCCCTGACCACTGGTCCTGCTAGCTAGGGATCATGGGAGTTGTAGACCAAAAACATCTGGAGGGCCGTGGAAGCCTGCTATACACCATAGACATCTTACCATGATTTTATAAAGCTGTTAATTCTGAGTTGTGGTGAAAAATTCCGTGACAATGCTGACCAGGGTGGATTTCCTTTGAATGAGAAAGAACTGCAGACATACACTCTTCTTCTTCTTTGTAATATTTAGTTTATTTACAAATATACAAGTAAACCTAAGTGGAGTCAAAAACCCACGCCAACAAGGCAGCAAATGTACTTCCCCATATCTGTTCTGCAGAGAGCTACCCCTTGGAGCCAACTCAAATCTTTCTCTTTGTTTCTTCCAAAACTGCCACCTCCACCACTCCCTCTCTCCCAGGCTCAGGGGAAACTCAGTCAAACACAGAGTCCCAACTATCTCCTAATCATTTCTAATTAATGGCACAAATTTGTATCTGAAACTTGAACCACGATGGGTTCCTGACAAATAAAAATGCACAATAAAACAACCAATAAAATAAATAATAATAACAAAACAGCAGAACGGTAAAACCATATATTAAAACCAGAGCAAGGTAAAATCCAAATTATTTTCTTAAAACAGTATCTTAAAAGGGAAGAGCACAGAAAGAAGAAACACCATAGTACACGTGCATCAGCACAACTGGACGCCTTCATCTGCCCCAGCTGCAACAAAATGTGTCTCTCCCGTATCAGTCTCTACAGCCACAGCAGGCACTGTAATTCTCCAACGGTTTTGATGTCATCCCCAAAGGTATACTCCTCCATTGTCTCCCAAGACGCCAACAATACAAACAGATCTTTAAAGGCCCTGGACATATAAAAAGTTGGCACCACACAAGCCTGGAGTGGGGGTATTTCAAAGATGAATGCTGCTGTAGGAAGGCTCTTTCTCTGCTCATCACCTGCCTTGTTTCTGATGTCGGGCTCAGGAGGGCTACTGAGGAAGATCTCAACATTCAGGCAGTTTCAAGAGCTCATATCACCTGACCACTCTGGGCTATGAACCAACAGCCTGCCTCACAAAGCAATAGTTAGCCAGCAATGTAACACACAACACACAAACGCAAACAAACATCTGTGGTAATTTGCATAACTGTTCATCTAATGTGTTTTAAAAAAACATGTAGGAAGACACAGGTTAAAGTTTCCAGGTAGTATATATTTCAGAACTCTGCATCTTATGGTGCTGACCAGCAGGAGCGTACATATGTTATGAAAGAAACGGGGGGAATAAAATGAATATGCCACATTTCGTTTCATTCATTTCAGTTAAAATGGCACAAACACTTTAAAGTACTATGTTTTCGGCTGTCTCAAGGTTTTGTTTCTCTGTCCAGCCACACTAGCTTGGTGCATTTGTTCATGATCACAAATCACAAACTTCTGCCTGTCTTCCAAAGCTACAAGATATTTCAAATGCTACCCTCCAAAACTGTTCTCTTGATATATGTAACATCTGGGATGTTATAGTGTTAAGGAGGTATGTAGACAAATGTTAAACAGGGAGGGGGAGGAGAAGTCAGACATATCTTCCCAGTCAGCATCCTAAAACTTTCTCACTGACCTGAGGGGGGAAACTGAAAATATAGAAAGGAGGAGTGTGGGAGAGAAGCAGAAGTTCTATGGAAAAAATAATTCCGCTGACCACCCGGGAGAGCAATGTGAGATTAAAAGCACAATAGCTCATTTCAGACATCATGCCAAATCATGGTTTTCATTAAACATATTCCAATGTTTGCAACTTCCAAGCATACAAAAGGCAAGTCACTGCAAGCTCCTTATCCATTTTTGTTTTCTCAGAGCAATCCGTTCCTACATTCCCTACTCTTCCTGTGGCTCAGCAGCCTCTAAACTAGAAGTTGCTAACCTGTGATCCTACAGTTGTAGACTCCAGTAGCCATCTGCTCCAGCCAGCATGGCCAGTGGTCAGGGATGATGGGAGTCCAACAACATCTGGAGGGCCAGAGGTTAGCCATTTCTGCTCTAGATGAGTCTAGAGACAGAGTGGTGTCTATAAAATCAAGCATCACACCAACCCAAGATTAGCATAAACCATGGATTGCAATCCCACTTCCAGCAACAGTTTCTAATTCTGGGTTGTCAGCTAATTACAAACCATGATTTGGCATGATATCTGAATTGAGTCAATGTCACCCTTTACTGTATATCTGCCTAAAAAGAGAGATTAAGAGGGTGAGTGGAAACCAAAGAAAGCAGGTAGCTGAAACCATGCAGGTGATCTGGTGTGAACAGCACAGAGTAATCCGGGGTAGCAAGAGTAGAAGTTTGTGTGAATGGACACTCCATAAGAAATATTCCATTTAGCAGCACCATGGAATATGACCAAGCCCATGCTCCCCTGAGCCCTGAAGAAGTGTGGCAGCTCTTTTGGAAAAAGTGGCATTGCCACCACTTGTTCTTTCAATAAACAGGACTTTGTATGAATACATCAGCCACAAGGATGTTAAATTTTCATTCACCTTCTCCTATCAATAGCGTAAAATATTTTCTCGCTGCCCGCTTGCAAACGAACCTTGTTTAGGTACCATCAAAAAACAGACACCCAACCAGAGACAAAATGAAGACATTCTTCTAAGCCACTGCCCAAATACTGCTGAGTAAAACAACACAAATCCACCTTTGGATTGAACGGTCTTATATCAGTTTGGTCACCTTCTTGATCCAGGGCACAAATTTGCTGACTTTTGTGTAAACACCAGGAGAGTCTTTTCGCCCACACCCATATCCCCAGGAAGTGATCCCTAGAATTACCCAGTGTCCACCTGACCTTTGACACATTAGCGGACCCCCACTATCCCCCTGGCAGCTGTCCACCCGGTTATCTTCAGAAATGTTTCCAGCGCACAGCATACGGTTAGTGAACTTCTTTCCATAACGGGATTTGCACACTCTTCTTGGGAGTAGGGGCACCGAGCCCTGGAGTAATGTCCTTGAGTATGACCTCCCTGAAACAATAATAGGTTATATATCTAGTGTAGCTCAGATAACCAAAAATCCTACCCACCAAACACAACTATTGTTCTCCGGCACAATTTTGATTAGGTTAACATAGAAAAAAAATATCCTTCCCTAGGCCAGGATGGTATTTTAATGCAATGTGAAGTGGATTTTGATGTGATCTTCCTATACAGTCGTATCTTGGATCCCAGACAGCTTGCAACTTGAACATTTTGGCTCCAAATGCTACAAACCCAGAAGTGAGCGTTCTAGTTGGCAAACATTCTTTGGAAGCAGAACGTCCAACAGGGCTTCCTCAGCTTCTGACTGAGTGCAGGAAGCTCCTGCAGCCAATCACAAGCCGTGCCTTGGTTGCCGAATGTTTTCAGAAGTTGAACGGACTTCCGGAACGGATTCTGTTTGACAACCAAGGTATGACTGTAATGTGTTTTTATGAGGCAGGGGAGCTGGTTTAAATAAAAAGTTGGCAAAATGCTGGATGTGTTTACAAGACAGGATACGCAAAGGTTAGCTGTAACTAGCATCATGTGTCTAAAGGTAAAGGTAAAGGGACCCCTGACCATTAGGTCCAGTCATGACCGACTCTGGGGTTGCAGTGCTCATCTCGCTTTATTGGCCGAGGGAACCAGCGTGCAGCTTCCAGGTCATGTGGCCAGCATGACTAAGCCGCTTCTGGCGAATCAGAGCAGCGCACAGAAATGCCGTTTGCCTTCCCACCGAAGCAGTACCTATTTATCTACTTGCACTTTGACGTGCTTTTGAACTGCTAGGTAGGCAGGAGCAGGGACCGAGCAACGGGAGCTCACCCCGTCGCAGGAATTCGAACTGACGACCTTCTGATCGGCAAGTCTTAGACTCTGTGGTTTAACCCACAGCGCCACCCGCGTCCCTATCATGTGTCTAGGCATACATTAATTCTGCAAAGTGAACTGCCCTAATCCTTGTAGAGCAGAGTAGTCTTGCAGTGGTTGCTGGAGCACTGCTTTCCACATGCTGCTGATCATAGGAAAAGAATTAGGGTGATCTGGGGACATGCAGACTGAGATCTGGGAATAATCCATGTGTATTATGTGATCATCTGCAGAGTTCTATAACGCCAGGGTAGCTGGCAGCCTATTCAGTAGTGCCTATCTGGGATTATCCCTCTTAAACCTTGCAACTATGAAAACAGAAACCTGCATAAATTTGTGGGTACATTTCCTGTGCACGGCCTTTCCTGTGCCCATTCTTCCTTCATACACTCCAACATCTTCCCAAGCACTTAGCAAATCTACTCAGTATTTACACATGTAGTTCACATACTGCTATGATACAGAGACACCGTAGTCATACGCTCAGTCTAATCAGCACATTTGATGGCATTGCCTGTCCCTCTATTTCCCAACAGTGGCAAATGGGTGCATCCGTTCCCAGGTCTTATGCGTTGGCAGTTTTTAAAGCTTCCAACAACTGGAATGTTTGCAAATATATCAATAAATGCCCTATCAGATGAGCAGGGAGGGTATTTAAATTAATTGCCAGAGTTCTCAGCCAACAGCTAGTGCGGACTGTGTTTACCCAAGTCTTTTTCTTTAGCAGAATTTAAAATGAATTTGGCAAAAAGACTGTTTTTCCTGCAAATCAGCTTGTTTTGTGCTTTAATTTGATGCTGAATTTGTCTCTGTATAGTGAGCGCCCTAAAAGATTATCCAAAGCTGGGTAGAACAGACACCCCAAATATTACTATCTCTTTCCATGTGAAAAATCCTGACACAATCTACAACTTACCTGTATCTCCCCAGCCAGATATGACGCAGGCCTGTCTATCTATAGAAGACTTCTCCTTCCTCTCAGGAAGGCAGACAGGAAGGACATGGTGGCTGAAGGAAAGACAGTTGCCGCTTTTGCCCCGAATTCTGACTAAAGCAATGTCATTGTCGTTGCTGCTAGACTGGTAGTTCCTATGAAGGACAATCTTCTCCACCGGCAGCTCTCTCTCGAACTCGTCCCTCACACCAGTGTGGTGGTCTCCCACACGCAGCAGGTAGCGCCGTACATCTACTCCAAACCTGGCCATGAGAGAATGATCAGTCAGTCCATTACTCATCCATAGAGATGACTCACCTTTGTCTCCTTTCCTTGTTCAGCGTTGGAATTTAGATTGCAGTCTCCCTGGGCACAGACCCAGCTTTTTTGTTCATGATATTCTGCAAGGCATCATGTTAACTGATGGCACTAATGTGAATACACAAGATCACCATCTCAAGACTGCCCCTCTCTTGTGTTCACAAAAGGTGGCCAATTGTGGGCTCTCTTTACTTAGGTGGGTATTTTAGGTGAGGGCCATAGGTTGACGGTTTTGAGTTGGGGACAGAATGGCAATCGTGCTTTGCACTTCTGCACTTTAAGGACTCTTTTACTTGCAAACAGCCTGTTACCTTTTGAAGCAATGTGCTGCCGTCAGCACCCAGCAGTTGCTGATAAGAGTTGCTCCACACAGCAGACGAGCATCTCTGTGAAACCCCTTTAGACGTAGCGAGACCTGCCAAGGCCAGCCTCCTCTGAAAGAGAAATGGGAGGCAACGTGAAAAATACAGAGGTAGACGAAATAAGAAGAGAAGGAAGGGTTATGTGAAGGATGCTCCATGCTTCATTGATTTGCGTTTTTTCTTAAAGAAACTCTGTTAGCTAGTGGCACAACCTTCTAGAGTAAAGTGAGCGTCACCAGCATAAATATCATGACCGAAATGAGCTCATTGGTGTTTGGTGCTGTACAAGTACAGACAGCAAGAGGTCATCGCTAAGGGTATTCAACTGAAGGCTCGTGAAAAAGGCAATAAGAGGATGCAAAGAGAATGCACCTGCTTAGGTCCTGCCATAGCACTGGCAGAGGGGACTGGGGGCAGGTCATCCAACAGGACAGCCAAGGCAGTTTCAGTACCAAATCTGGATCAAAATGGGTCTAGATAAAGGAATCTAAGAATGCCTAGAGGTATGCAAGCACCTTGCCCCCAAATCCAACCTGATGACACTTGGAAAAATAATCAGAGTTCAGAGACCATTGCTTCCAGAGTGGTTTCAAATTGCGTCCTTTCATAACAAGCCATTTAACGCCTACTGGGCTCAGTAAGCCATCCCGCTTCTTCCCAGTCTTATGGGCCAAGAGGTGCACAGAGCAAGTAAATAGGCAATATATCGCATTCCTACAAGCAACTTTTCTGTTATAACCTTAGTCCTCAGTAATGAAATTCATTCAATAAATTACGGCTGGAGTCTGTCCAAAGCATCCAAATCATGATGGATGCCAGCATATATATTTTTAATTCTCAAAACACACAGCAAAAACAATGTGCCAATTATGGCTTCTTAAAACCAGCCTCTGGGCCTAGATAAAGAAAGCCCCAAACCACTCAGAGTAACTCCACTGGGTGGCACTTCATAACTGCAAAACTGGCAGAAAGGGGTTTATGTTTTTCTCATCACCATCGTTGACACAGTACAGGCTCAAATGCAAGATCTCACTTGTATTTTTTAAATTTGGCTTGAGTTTCCCATCACTTGCATTTGAACCATCTTCCCGTCATTGTCCCAAGCTCCCTAGTATAACATTACTGAATAGACTCTGCTCTGTGGGAAAGGACACGAAGGAGCAATTACCTAGACTGACAAAGCATTTTCCTGCCTAAGTCAACTTATTTCTGAGAAGAGAGTACCATTCAGTTCCAAAGAAGTATATACATGATACTATTTCTTACTAGGGCTTGCCGATCAGAAGGTTGGCGGTTCGAATCCCCGCGACGGGGTGAGCTCCGATTGCTTGGTTCCAGCTCCTGCCAACCTAGCAGTTTGAAAGCACGTCAAAGTGCAAGTAATTAAATAGGTACCACTCTGGCGGGAAGGTAAATGGTGTTTCTGTGTGCTGCTCTGGTTCGCCAGAAGTGGCTTAGTTATGCTGGACACATGACCCAGAAGCTGTATGCCAGCTCCCTCGGCCAGTAAAGCGAGATGAGCGCAGCAACCTCAGAGTCGTCCGCGGCTGGACCTAAAGGTCAGGGGTCCCTTAACCTTTAAATTCCACTGAATTCAGTTCCATTTACTCTCTAGTAAGGGTGCTTAGAACTGCAGCTGGGCAGTGTAGTCGTATGGTATTGCTACACCAGTGGCTGCAAACAATGGCACAACATTGGCATAACGTAGCCACAATCTTAAGCGACAAAGTAGACAACAAGATAAAACCTGCTTTAAAGGAGAGTCAACATAGAAACACTGGCAGACATTCCCTCGGTGTCCTTGGCAATTCTGATGCCACCCACCGACCACTGCGTTGTGCATCCCTGCTGTCACATTAGCCATGCATGAAAGGAGCCGATCAATGCACAGCAATGTCCAAACGACCCGATGACATCACCCTACACACCATGCATACAAAGCACAATGCGTCAGCAGCCACAAACACAACCCCAGTACAGACAGCTGTGGCACAGCAAGCAGGAGCCCAGATAGACACATCTGAGGCAGATGGAACTCAGGACGGACAAATACTCCCAATCAGAACATTTCCTGGCACTTACATATGTCAGAATGCCTGTGAGCATGCATAGATCTTTTAACCAATCAAGGCACAAGTGTTTTGGTGAGGAAGGGGTTTAACCCTAGGTGAAAAGGAGAGGGTGTCTGTATTGCCCCAGGCAGGGAGGCAATGGGTGATTCTTCTTTTTACTGGTTAGTTATTTGTTAGTTCAGCACTGGAGCTTTTGATTGATGCAAGAACTCAGTGGAAGGTGTGTAGGGAAACTGTTGTTGTCTGTTTAGTTTTTTCGGCAAAGGATGAATGCAGGCATTACGTTCCTGGATAGCGCGTGTATACATGAAATTGCTTATAGTGAGGAACAGCAGCTAAAAAGCCGAACTCTGCCAAAAATCCGCCCAACTACAATCGCTCCCTCCAAACCTCTTTTCTCAAACCCCAACTCTTCACAGGCCTTGAAGATCGGTGCAAAAGCTCCTGGGATTGCAGCAGCAAAGACTCCTAGGACCACTAGCTGTTTTCCTGCTCATGCCATTTTTGCAGTTTTCCTGTTCTTTTCGGGCCGTTTTTGCTTCTTTTGCTCCTTTTGTGCCTTTTTGCAGTTTAAATCACTTACACATTATTTCAAAAACTTATGTCATGTGGTACGGCTTAATTACTAAATACAGTGGTACCTCGGGTTAAGTACTTAATTCGTTCCAGAGGTCCGTACTTAACCTGAAACTGTTCTTAACCTGAAGCACCACTTTAGCTAATGGGGCCTCTTGCTGCTGTTGCGCCGCCGGAGCACAATTTCTATTCTCATCCTGAAGCAAAGTTCTTAACCTGAAGCACTATTTCTGGGTTAGCGGAGTATGTAACCTGAAGCGTATGTAACCCAAGGTACCACTGTAAAATGTATATGGAGTAAATATTGTCTGGAAACCATACTTGGGCTCTCTTACATAGAAGCTCTTTCCATGTCCACAGATGTGCTGAGAACAATAAGTAGCCCAGCAGCTGACTTGTACTTCACGTTTGGTGGTACAGTCCTCCAATGCACCTGAAGCAGCAGAGGCTAGCTCAGGGAGTACACAGTGCAGGGTCAGGTGACATGGTCCTCTACAAAGTGCCACCTGAGGCGGCCACCTTACTCTGCCCAATGGTAAAGCCGGCCCTGCATATGTCCCATCCTGAAGACAGCAGAGGTGAGCAATACAAAAGGGCGTCTGCCCAACAATCAAGACAGAGCTGGATCAACTACAGGCTCCATTGGAGTGAGCAAGAATAGAATTCCAAATGAGTCCTGCCTAGTTAACTGCATTTTCACCAGCAATTGCAAAAGACCAAAACAGAGCACAATCCCTGCTCTTAAATTTGCCCGTGTATTGCTTGACTATCAGGAATCTCACCCTTTGACCAAATGATTAGAAGGGATTAGAAATAATCCTAAACACTACTTGGGAGCAGTGTTAATCTTTCGCTCTGGGTAATTCATGCAAACCTCATGAGGAACTATGAAATACACCCAAATTAATCCATTTTTCTATCATGCAACCGAACAACTGGGCTAGGAATATACCAGCTCAGACCGTTGATCCATATAGCACAGTATTGCATTCTCCATCTAGCAACATCCTTATTATTATTATTACAAGTTGCAAGTGAGGTACCTGAGAGATTTGTTTCCACCAATTATCCTTTTTTTGCGATGGTGAAGCAAGCGCCGTCCACACATGCCGAATATTGAACCTGCCAATAAAGCCAAAGTGATTTAAACACATAGCCTCACATCATAGCCCTTCAACACAATCTGCCGCTACTCCGTTAATGAACATTTTGCCCTTGTATAAAGATTTTGAAAAGATAATACCACTTTAATTAAAAGACAACTTTTCCCTTCTCTTGCACAACTATCTTGCATGAAAATTTCAATAGATTAAAACCAGGGGAAATGCTTACAAGCCATCATGAATGTTAATGCTCAATACTGAAAACTAAAAATGAAAACAAAAAGAGTCTGGCGAAGCATTTCCCCACCCGTAAAAGCAAAGCACCGGAGAAAATAATTGTTTCGGACAAAATAAAACATGCATGTTGCGCACACTTTTTGCAAATTCGATCTAAAAATCAGTTGCAGGCATAAAGGTCATGGAAACTTACGGTGTTGAGATACTTGATGTTGTAGTTGGAGGCGGTATCAGCCTTAAGTTGACAACAACCCTTAAAACTCCTTAAAACACTAACAAATGTATCATGGCATAATCTTCCTTTTAAGGACATACTTTTAATAGCAAATGTTGATGGCGGTGGTGACAATGCTAGGTCGCAGCACCACGGTCAGCAGAGGGAAGTACCATGGTTGGGAGGAGTGGGAAGCCTTATTCTGGGGCCTTACCAAGAAGTCAACAAGCTATTACCAGTGGTAGGTTCTGAAACAAGAGTGTCAGGGAGCATTAGGACTGATCTGTCCATTGGGTAATTCGCACACTGCAAAACAATTAAGTGGGATTGAGGAAGGGTGGGGTTTTGGGAATCTAACGTAGGGGCCTGCTTTGGAGGCAGGGACTGGGGGCCTGAATAAAAGACAAGAGTGTGGATGTCACAAATAACCCTGTTCATCGGGGTTAACTTGGTGCATATTGCCTCGTGTGTGTGTGTGTGTGTGTGTGTGTGTGTGTGTTTTAGGGGGTGGGATCAGGGCCAAGGGTCACTGAGAGTTTGTTGGGGTGTTTTTTCACCCTTTCTTCCCATTTTGTTTGTCAGGGTGGGGGGAATAGCTCCCACAACTTGCTATTTGCTTTTGGAGTTGCCATTTGCTGTAATGCAAAGCTGCTCTTTGTCTAATGAAAGCCATGATTCTCTAGAAGCTAAACTTCATGCTAAAGTCTACACACAACTATTGAAAATGCCACGGAGAGAGAAGGGTACGGTTAATATGCCACACACCTGCATTTGTGTTTGCCTGGTTCTCCTCCTCCTCCTCTATGTAGTCACAGATCACTCCGGCATCTTTCCAACAGCTGTGAATGTTGCTCTTGCGGGTGACGCACTCCCCCAGGGTGTGCTCAGTGCCACTGCACTCCACCTTGTCTAGATGAATGGGTGCGTGTCCTTCAGCAAGGTAAGCCATGGACTTCGCTTTTGCAGTACCACTGCAAGGAGGGAATCAGTTGAATGGAGCACCATGGAAAAAAAGCTTCTGTGCTTAGAAAAGCCCCTCCGAAAATCAATCGCCATCAGATTATGGACTCCCTTGTCCCCTAAGAATCCAGGTCACAGTATGTCACCCACTGGTAGGAAGCAAACCGCACCAAACCAAAACTCAAGGAAGGACTCCTCGGAGCAGGGAGATCATAAGCAATGCATGCCAAACTCAAATACTTCAACACGCTGAGGTACCATTAAGATCAGGCCATTTCAAGGACATGGACAGCTAATTAAACAATCTATGTCCTTTTGAACTGGGGAGGGGAGTATTATTTGGTTGGTTACTATGTTGTGTAAAAAGGTAAAGGGATCCCTGACCATTAGGTCCAGTCGTGACCAACTCTGGGGTTGCAGCGCTCATCTCGCTTTATTGGTCGAGGGAGTCGGCGTACAGCTTCCAGGTCATGTGGCCAGCATGACTAAGCTGCTTCTGGCGAATCAGAGCAGCACACGGAAACGCCATTTACCTTCCCGCCGGAGTGGTACCTATTTATCTACTTGCACTTTGACATGCTTTCAAACTGCTAGGTGGGCAGGAGCAGGGCCCGAGCAACGGGAGCTCACCCCGTCGAGGGGATTCGACCCACCAACCTTCTGATCGGCAACTCCTAGGCTCTGTGGTTTAACCCACAGCACCACTTGTGTCCCACTTTGTTGTGTATGTTTGTGTAAATTGCTGCAAATTGTGTAAATTGCTGTAAATAGCCCTGTGATCCTTGGATGAAGGGCAGGATATAAATTTAATTTAAAAATAAACAAAATAACCAGTGGCCCTACAAATGTTGTTGGATCCAGCTCGCCTAAGCCCCAATTGACAGAGCCAATGACTAAGGGACGACTGGAGTTTCAGCCCAACAACACTGGGAGAGCTGCAGGTTCCCCATGCCTGCATTGATCAATCCTCACATAGCCTGAGAAGAATCAGCACAAAGAAGCTGCAAGAAAGAGCGCTTCAGCAATACAGACAGACAAACAGCACAGAATCCACAAACTGCGTTTGCGGATTAAACCCAAGCTGTTTCCACTGCAAAATGGAGAGAGCTGGAAAAGACCCCTTGAGGAATGAGGGAACAGAGCTCACTTGAAAGTCCCAAGAGGCAAAAGAGGGGTATGAATAAGCACCTGTGGATTGGGGGGGGGCATAGCAGGCTTCACCCTTCTAAAAGCTTCATCAGGCAAAACTAGCCGTTGACCATGGACTTTGAATATTCTACCCTCCAACCTTAAACAATACATTGTGAATCAATTACCTGTAACCCAGCTGCTTGCAAACTACAGCTGCATCTCTATCTGTCCAGCCATGGTCACAGACACTGCCCCACTGTCCATTCAATAAAACCTCGACACGCCCCTCTTTGGTGCCGTTCCCATCCACCAGCCGCACAGGGATCCCTGCATGTTAAAAAGGGCACTGTTTAGAACACACTAAAGAAAGAAGACAACAACTGAATAGTGCAATATAGTAGAGCTGTTGTTGTTTATTATAATTTATTGAACTTATTAGTCCCTTTTTAAGTAAAAGTAACTTGAAGTGACTTACAAAAGGCAACACATACATTGAAACCAACATAAAATGAAGAGTTCATCCACACTTCTGCTTGTCCCATTTCTAGAAAGGCCATGGGTCCAAGCGGTTTTCCCCTGCTCCTTTTCCAGGGAAAACCTGATCTTTAGCTTTAGATCAGAGTAAGTGGCAGGACTAACACATCCCACCCAGAGTTAGTATGGAGGCAAGCTCTTCTTGTAAATAAGATCGGCTTAATTAAAAAGGGGGAGGGGAGAGAGATACAGACAGAAAGGAAGAACTTGTTTGGGAACCAAGAAGCTCCATTTGTTGTGGAACTTAAATAACCTGGCCTGAAATCAAGGAAGTGAAATAGATAAAATGAAGGAGAATGAAACAATACACAGGTCACATCCATGCCATTCATTTAAAGCACACGGCTTCCTCAAAGAATCCTGGGAACTGTAATTTGTTAAGGGTGCTGGGAGTTGTAGCTCTATGAGGAATAAACTATAGTGTCAAGTATTCTTGGCATGAAGTGGTGTAAGAGCACTTTAAATGTATGGTGTGGATGTGATCACACTTGATTAGAAAAGGCTAACTGACATCCATTCCTCTGAAGTATAGTTGTACCTTGGAAGTTGAACGGAAATCGTTCCGGAAGTCCGTTGGACTTCCAAAATGTTCAGAAACCAAAGCACAGCTTCAGATTCAATCAGAAGCCACGTCAGACGTTCTGCTTCCAAAGAACATTCACAAAACGGAACACTCACTTCCACGTTTGCAGCATTTGGGCCAAAATGTCCAAGTACCAAGGTGTTCGGGTTCCAAGGTATGACTGTACAAATTCACTCCTCAGCTCATTTGTCTGATGGGATTAAAGGTAAAGGTAAAGGGACCCCTGACCATTAGGTCCAGTCGTGACCGACTCTGGGGTTGCAGCGCTCATCACACTTTATTGGCCGAGGGAGCCAGCGTACAGCTTCCGGGTCATGTGGCCAGCATGACTAAGCCACTTCTGGCGAACCAGAGCAGCGCACAGAAACGCCGTTTACCTTCCCGCCAGAGCGGTACCTATTTATCTACTTGCACTTTGACGTGCTTTTGAACTGCTAGGTTGGCAGGAGCTGGGACCGAGCAACGGGAGCTTACCCCGTCGCAGGGATTCGAACCACCGACCTTCTGATTGGCAAGTCCTAGGCTCTGTGGTTTAACCCACAGCGCCAACTACAGCTAAAGGGAAACTAACAGCAAGAACAGGTCCAGGTACACTCTCTAGGAGCCAAACAAGATGCGACGCTTTCACTTGTCCTGTTCACATGTGGGATGGAGTGGGTGGGTGTGCACCTAATTCTTAACATCGAAATGAGGATGTGAAAGAAACAAACCAAGTCTTGCCACCCGCCATTTTACCTCCCTCATGTTCTCTCACTTTCCTCGCAGACCAGCTGCGGTTAGAGCCAGGATCCAAGAAAATTACCTCTACCAATGGAGAAGAGGCTTCAGTGTCCCTCGCATGTGTATCCCTTTTAATGTAAAAATTAAATCCTGCCCCTCTGATGTGTGAACAAGGCAGGTGCTCACGCAAACATACTGCTATCATGTCCACTTGGCCTGAAGTAAATGGATAAAAGAAGGCCAACTACTTTGAGCTCTACAATCCAAGTGGATTTCCCAGCGAGGGAATGTGCTGCACAAAGTTGCGTCAGCCCCAAGCTCTCACTGCCCTGGAGACTCCATAGCTAGTTACCTGTAGCCTCTTCGGTGATCCTGTTGCTATCGAGGGAGCAGTGGACACCCACGTCCTCTTCGTGTGAGCAGTCGTGCTGCCCCCAGTTGCTGTGCGGGCAGTCAAAGAGCGACAGCTCACTGCCTGTGCAAGCCACATCATCCAGTAAGATGAAGCCTTGTCCAGAAGCAAATTCCCCCTCTGCTGCCAGCTGTGCAGGACCACTGGAGGAAGCAAGCAAAGATGTTGATAGCAGATCTTTTCCTCAAGGGATTCCTGTGCAGAGCATCCATCTTAACCAGCAAGGGCTCAATATCCCTTTGAACCCACCAATGCAAAGGAAGGTCCTGTAGATATACTTTCTTACGGGGCCCTGCAGATACATGTGCATATATGTGCATATGTGTATTCAGAAAGCACTGGAAATCCTGGAAGGCCTGCTCTCTGCCTTGCAGGCCTTTTCCTGCCTGGTCTGGGAGGGCAGGGCCAGGACTGACTCCAGCTACAAAAGCTGAGGCTGCTGAATAGACCCTTGGGCTGTGGCGTTGTTTGGAGGGTTTGTTGTGGGTACGGGTTGCTGTTGGTTTTTGTACCTTTATTATAGATCTTGTTGTGATTTATTGTGGTGTATTTTTATGTTTTATTTATTTATTGTTTATGACTACTTTTTGTGTTGCAGTTACATTTTTTTTCATGTTGTAAACTACCTTGAGCATGGCTTGAACTGTGCAAAGGCGACATACAATTATGTATGTATGTACGAAAGGGAGGGTGTAGGAATAAATAATTCCCTTGTTTCTCATTTAACTCTAACAAAACAGTGCTTTTTACAAGGACTAAGGGCAGGATCCTTTGGTATTTTTAGCTTTCCCTTCTCTCATTTTTCTCTGTTTCACCCTCACAGCTAAAATCTGGATTCTATGCCCTGTATGTATACCAACTTGCCTTGTTTGCTTATGTCATTCTGGGTATGTTCATGGTATTATAACAATAGCAAAAAACCTAATATTAATCATACATAGGATTGTGCATATTTTGTAAAAAATAATAATTGTGAGCTATTGTTTCTTTTGGAGATTTAACATATTTAAACATTTGTATAAAACAGAAAATCTGCACCATTTCCACACTCTTCAAGATCTTCCCTTCTTACTGAGGGCAACCCACAAAAGTAGCATCAGGAGTTGTGTGTTGCTCTCCAATTGTGAAGTCAGTTTTTATATGCAAGGTTTTGTCTTGATTGAGATACCACAACTAGTCATAGTTGAGGAAGATTAACTATGGTTTGGTCCAGTGACTAAGATGACAAACCCTGACATCTTGCCAGCCAGCAAGCCAGAATCAGAAACTGTGGTTTGAAGTGAGTTTGCACACCATGGGCTCTGCTAACAAATTTGTCATAATTGACCTACACAGCTGGCTAATCTAAAACCCCTTTGAAAAACAAAACAAAACAAAACAAAACAAAACAAAACAAAACAAAACAACACACACAATATTATTTAGACTTGCATTTACCTGAAGCCAAGCTGTCTGCAAGCCACCTGGGCATTAATACCTGTCCAGCCGTCATCACACACGCATCCCCAGCTTCCATTGTGGTATACCTCCACCCTTCCTTCATTTGGTTTGTGGCCTCCTGCCAGTCGAATAGTACCTTCTGCTAGCATGAGAGAGAGAAGGATAGGCAAGTGATTAAGCAGGAAGATTCCTTCCCTCCCATCCTATGATCCTGAATACTACACACAGTCCAAGAGGTGAACACTCCCAATTATCTTCCAGAAGTGTCTCTGGGCAATAAATCTTTCGAGAGCGACAGCTTAGATGCCTTATAGCAGGCACCCTCAAACTTGGCCCTCTAGCTGTTTTGGGACTACAATTCCCATCATCCCTGATCACTGGTCCTGTTAGCTAGGGATGATGGGAGTTGTAGTCCCAAAACAGCTGGAGGTCCGAATTTGGGGATGCCTACCCTATAGCCTTCTGCTGTAGGGCAAAGCCAGGAGGTCCCGATTACTCCAAACCATGACAATGACTTTATATTAAAACACAGCAGCTACAATGTCAAGCCCAAGTCAAACACTTTTAAATGCTGTTTATTTTAATGAGACCAAGTTAAGCTTGTGTTTCATGCATGCACTTAAACGAATGAAAATTAAATGCACAAATATAATATGATAATAAATAAGTTGGAAAACACCAGCAATGTGCTGCCTCAGATAGTTTTGGGGGTTTTTTTGCATTTGAAGAGAAAAGTCAGCACTGAAATCAAATCTCAGAATCTCCACTTTATTCCTTTTCATATTATCATGTTTCTAACCTCCCTAGTTGCACAAGAGAGGCTGGAAGAATATGTCTTTTTTAATTTATTATCTAAACCTATGAAGACTGTGGGGCAGTTTACAATGTAGCATAATAACAGACAAAAACAATGCCCCCCCCCCACATATTATTTCATTCATGTTTTCCCTAAAGGCTTCAGCCAGAAACTGGCAAGGAGATAACAAGCCTGCATTCATTACATCATCCAAGTCCTCCCCAACTTCAATCTTCTTATAGCAGCTTTCCATTACTCCCCCTCTGCGTTTAGCACAGAAGCTCCTGTGTATATACTGCTATAAGGAATCATGGAATAGTGAAGGGAGCAGACTGCAGCATTTAGGGATAGGAAACCCGTGCCTGAGCTGAACCACTTTAGACTGCAGGTGGGAGCTTATCTAAACGAAGTCATCACCCTACAAAATAAACAGATTACTGCATATAGAAAACAGGGAGGAGGCTAGGCTAGTCTCCTTTGTTTACTAGTTTTAGACTCACAGAGAATCTGGGAGTCCCCACCAGCACTCAGAAGTTGTACAATGCAGCCAATTATTTGCCATCTCAATGAGATAAAGGGTTCATGAGGGTCTGACTCCAACAAGCCGCATGTTCTCTGCAGAAGTGTCAGAGGCATCCATACCTGCAAAGGGGTCACAGATTACCCCTGCATCTTCAATGTGGTCACAGTTGTGTTCTTCCCAGCTACTTTTCTTGCACTGGTCCAATGAAAGCTCATTGCCTGAACACTCCACTTCATCCAGCAGGATTGGGCCCAAGCCCTGTCCAAATTGAGCCCAAGACACGGCCTTTGGGGATCCGCTTGGAGGGAGACAAACATTGCACACCGTGAGGACCCACAGAGTTACTTCACCATCACACAAGAAATGTGATCCAGTATGGCAGCTTTGCGTTCATAAATGTCCCCACATAAAGTAGAGGCATTGACAGATTACCTGAAGCCCAGCTGTCTGCAAATCACCTCAGCATCTTTGTCATCCCACTGGTCATCACAAATGGTGCCCCAAAGGCCACCATGATAGACTTCCACTCGACCCTCAAAGCTCTTTTTGCCCCCCACCAGACGAAGCGGAGATCCTACACCTGCTCTTCAGGAAGGGAGAGACAAAAAGAAAGAAAGAAAGAAAGAAAGAAAGAAAGAAAGAAAGAAAGAACATGGAAAGTAAAATAAAAACTGACTCCTCGTAGCAAAGGACAACAGTCATTTAGCAAGAACAGTAAACCCTTTTGTTTTTATTTTTTTTGTTCAACGAAACCTCGTTGCTTCAGGGGTTATACTCCTAATGTTTCTACTGCTGTAACAAAAGAGAAAGGGGGCAAACCCATAATCAGAGAAAACAATAATATTCCTCAAGAAACTAAAGGATCTATAGGGATCAAGTGTACATGGTTTCAAATACCAGCAATGGGAGTGCACAGCATCAGCCTACTGTTGGTTCTAGTACAGTGGTACCTCGGGTTACGTACCGTCCTCAGGTAATGAGCTCCACTAACCCAGAAATAGATGCTCCTGGTAGCGAACTTTGCCCCGGGATGCAGGCGGAAGTCATGCGAAAGCAGCGCGGTGGCAGCGGGAGGCCCCGTTAGCGAAAGCACGCCTCAGGTTAAGAACGGTTTCCAGTTAAGAACGGACCTCCAGAATGAATTAAGTTCATAACCTGAGGTACCATTGTATATGGAGTCTGCAGGTTTTCATAATGCTTCAAAATCTTCTTTGACCAGAGACAACAATTAGGCAATGAAATACGCAAGTTGTGTTCACGTGTGCATCCTGGGCAAAAATACCTGTGTTGTGCCTTTTTCAGCACCGTTAAGAATGATGGTTTGTTGCTTGCCACTTTGCTAAAAGGGCTGGAATGGTCTTTTGGGTGTGCTTATACTTTTAGTAAACAAAATTAAATTAATTCTCTGGCTTACCTTGCGGTGGGGCACATTTGGCCACGGCATTTCCGTGCTTGCAGGTTCTGAACATCTCTTGGTAGCTACATTGCAACAACATCTTCTCATCCCCACGGCAGTTTGCGGACTGCAGGTGGAAGGGTATTGGACCCAAACCAGAATAACTCTCCCTTTGGGCTGTGCCAATTTCGCTAAGCCGGAAAGTAGAGCATGCAATTAGTCCAATGGAGATTAAAAGTCATAGTAATAATAACAACAAAATACCATAACACTGTTCTGGTCCTCTTTGATGTGGTAAAAACCAGGAGGCATATCACATGACTGAATATTCCTCCACTAAAAAGAAACCAGTTTTGCACCTAGAAGCTGGGTGTCAGTGGGAAAGGGTTCTACCCTAGCCTTCTTCTTTATATGCTTGGATTCTGTGGATATACCGTATATTTTTATTGGCAAGATAAAATAAGTAAAAAACAGTTGTGCATGGAAGGGGGGTTGCTGATTTGGGTGCTGGTGCTACAGTGGTGTGTATGTACAAATTAAGTCCCATTTTAGATACAACATTTTCTTCTTGCATGCTATAAGCAATCCAGTTTTTACTTCATTGTTGACTTAAAAATAAGTTGCAAATGCTCCCATATGGAACTGAACTGCATTGCTACAGAAGAGGTGAGATATGTATAGGCAAGAGAGTTTCAGAGGATCATTCAGTTGCTCCAGCCCAATTGGGAAAACTGCTACAAGTTTTATGAACCTCTCTTTATTTAAATGAAGACTACCTAAGCCCACCTATGGAGGAAATGTTAATCCACTCTAGGGAGGCAGAAGCTCTCTCTCTCTCTATTTGTCCAGTTGTGATTGGTTTGCCATACTTGCCCTATTCATCGGTGGCCCCTTTATCCTTGAAGGTCAGGTTTTCCTCACATTGGGGTTGTGGGAAATTAATATATTTAGACTGCCTTTGTCTCTTTGTCTGTTTAGGAATGAGTAAAATGTATGTTTTCAATAATATTGTTATGAGTTTTTGGGGGGTGGGGCAGGGAGGAAGTAGACTGTATGCAGAAACCCTTCTAGACTCTGGATCCAGCAAGTGTTAAAATATCAGCCAGGCTAGCTTCCTGTTTGAGATGATCACATGGGTGATGGGCCATTAAGGGAAACAAAGGGAAGGGGTTCAGTGTGGGATGGCAAATGGATGGGGTTCCTCCCGCAACTCATGGTTAGTTAAAAGGATGAAGACATAGTTAGAGCTGAGTTGCAGTGTTGCATAGCTGTCAACTTACAGATTTGAAAATAAGGGACCAGCAGCCTTGAAAATAAGGGATCAGCAGCCAAAATAAGGGATTTTAGTCAACCAGCAGCCAAACGAAGCCTCAAGTGGTGGTTCCCATAGTGCAGCAAACCGGCAAAGGGGATGCAGCAAGGAAAACCACCGTCACCACTTCACTGGAAAGTGCTGAGCAAAGGCAAGTCCCCAGGCAAGGCAGCCGATTTGATCGGCACAAGGCATGCAAGCTCCACCCCCCCAGTCGTTCTTAGTCTCCTTATTGGGTGAGCAACACAGCCAAGCAACACAGTTGGAGTTGGCCGGCAGGGAGGGAGGGAGAGGAGCTGCTTCCTTTGAAACCCGGGAAATTTAAGGGACATCATCAATAAGGGACAGCAGCGGGACATGGCGCTGGGATAAGGGACTGTCCTGCCAAATAAGGGATGCTTGACAGCTATGGTGATGTGACCTAGAAGAAAAGCAACAAACTGGAAAGAGAGTCAGAGCAATGTTTTAGAGCAATGGTTGGTTTCTGTCTGAGTCCAAGGGAGAAACAAGACCTTTTGGGGGTGTTAATGCCGTTAACCGCTCCATCACAGGCTCAGGGATGTGCAAATGAACCATATATCATAAAGAAACCACAGTCTCCACTGTGCCTGATTCCAAAAGGAAACACGAACCGTGGGTGAACGCCTGGAACCCCTGGAATCTCACACTGCTCGGAGTTTGGGGTTGCACGCAAGAATATCAAGGGAATTATGGTCTCCAGCATCTAGCATAAGAAAGAGGTGCTGCTTCCCCACAATGAGACATCCCTACCTGAGTCCCAGCTGTCTGCAGACCACACTGGCATCCCAGTCTGTCCAGTCATCCCCACAGATAGTGCCCCACAGCCCATTGAAGTACAGCTCCACCCTGCCATTCTGAATCAGTCGCACGGCACCTGTATCAAAACAGAGAGAAGCCAAACAGTACTGCACCAAATCTTTGAAAAGGCCGAGCAATGTTTAAGGGCAATCTGCCCACATCAAAACACACACGCAACTAAGCAAGTCAAGCAAAGACCCTGAATAGTTCTTTCAGTTTGGGGCTCCATCTTCAGAGCCCCTCTAACCATGAAAACAGGTTCCTAGAGAAAGACACCCAGAGTTGCAGCAGAAACAATGGAGGCAGTTCCTAGATTCTTAGGAATCAAAGTATTATCACCTTGGCAAAAGCCGAGACCACCCTCCTCCACTTTTTCCTGTTGCTTCAACCTTATCCTTTCTTCCTTTGCAGCCATTGACTTTCAGATCTTTTGAGTTCTTAAATGGGAGGCGAGCAGTTCCTTCCACCTTGCAAGCACTCCTAGCACATAATGTTTGCAGCCGTCTCTTTGGAAGAGTCAATGGGGCGACACTCTTGGTACTCACCTTGGCTGCAGTCACAGTTGGCCCAGCCTACGGCTCCAGAGGCAAGCTGGTAGAAGCACCAAGGCGTGGCACCACCTTCCGGATTCCTGCAGTAGTTGTGATTCCCTAAGCCCCGGTTTGGATACTGATGAACGTAATCAGGAAAGTCCAACCAGTTTAAGCACGCCGACCCAGACAATGTCACAGACAGCGAACCGTTGTAATATCCTAAGGGCTCCATCTCACATGCACCAGATACTGGAAGCAGAAGAGAAAAAGAAAAACTTGGCTTAAGTTGCCTCTGGGAACAACTTACCGTATTTTTCGCTTCATAAGACGCACTTTTTCCCTCCTAAAAAGTAAGGGGAAATGTCTGTGCGTGGTTCCTGGAGCCGAATTGCCCAGGGGCGAAAAGCAGATCATGCCTTTTTCAAAAAAAAGAGGGAAGGGGGTGTTGAAACAAAACTGCTGAGCAGCTGATCGGCAAGCAATCGGGAGGGATAAGGGACTCTAGATATAAAGGAGGCTGCCTGGGAGGGGGAGAGGTAAAAGCACATGGATCCTCAGGATTTTTGCACTGGGTCCCCCCCAAATTCACCATCAGATCACATAGCATGTCCATGGCTATAGCCTGCATAAATATATCACACACCCACTGTTTCGTGGGACCACAATGGCGCAAAAACATGGTTACAAAGCACGGATCCACATGGATTCTCAGGGTTTTTGCACTGACTCACCATCAAATCACATATCATGTCTGTAGCCACAGAATGAACCACAAAAATCATACTGTTTAATTCATAATCCCCCCCCCCCCCGTTTTCCTCCTCTAGAAACTAGGTGCGTCTTATGGAGCGAAAAATACGGTAGGCAGAAGTGCCAGAGGCAAGTTATTATCTTTCGGTTTGCTCCTCATCTGCAGGTAGAGATGAGCCGAAAACACCCATTCTTTCTGTGGCCTGGAAAATTCGGTGCCATTTTAGCCATTTGCGGGGTAGAGGGGAGGCACCTCGTTGGCCAGTGTGAGAACAGGAAGCTGGACTAGATGGGCCTTTGGCCTGATCCAGCACTCTCTTCTTATATTCTTTGGCAGTGCTGGATTATTCAGTTGGCAGACTCAGCATGGACTCAGGGCACCAGCAAAGCAGAGGCACCAAAAAAGAGAATGCTTTTGAAATAATTTGACATTATATTGTCAAAGTAGTCATCTAGAAAAATTTGAAATGAGCTACTTTAGTTTTTGCATACATGTGCCATTTCAAAAAATAAAAGTTTATTTGACTGTTTAGTATTGATTTTATTGTGAATGGCACATGGGGAGGCACCATAAACTTTTAAGTGTTTAGAAGATTGAGAAATTGAGGAGGCTCGTTTAATCAAAGACTTGTAGGATTGGAAGGGAGCCAATCAAGTTCACCCCCCTAGGAATCACAGGTAAAGAATCCCTGGCAGGTGGCCATCCAACCTTTGCTTAGAAACCTCCAAGGAAGAAGAGTCCACCACCTTTCAAGGGAGTCTGTTCCACTGTTGGACAGCTCTTCCCGTCAGAAAGGTCCCCCTAATGTTTAGTTGGAATCTGTTTTTTTGTAATTTGAATTCATTGGTTTGGGTCCTACCCTCTGGAGCAGCCAGAAAGAAGCTTGCTCCCTCTACCATGTGGCAGCCCTTCAGATATTTGTAGATGGCTATCATATCACGTTTCAGCCTTCTCTTCTGCAGGCTAAACGTACTCAACTCCCACAACTGTTTCCTCATAAGGCCTATATCAGGGGTCTGCAACCCGTGGCTCCGGAGCTGCATGTGGCTCTTTTACACCTTTGCCGCGGCTCCGGGGTGGATACTAGCGAGGGGAGGAGGCGCATTGTGCGCCCCGACACTCCCCACTGTGGCGGGCGCTGTACTGGCTGTGACGCCGCATGGGGGCGGTGCGTGCGTTAGTCACGGACCGTCCCGACATCACCTTCCCGCCTGCTGTCAGATCGCGGCTCCGGAGATATATTTGTTTTAAATGTCGCAATGGTTTTGCGGCTCCCAGTTTTTTTTCCCCTTCGAAAACGGGTCCAAGTGGCTCTTTTTGTCTTAAAGGTTGCAGACCCCTGGCCTATATAAACTATATAAACAAGACACAATTGGGAGGGGGGAATTCCAGAGGTAAATATTTTCTTCCATTGTATGGAAATTTGACAACAGGATAGCGAAAATGAATTTCACATGCCCCAATGGTAGCCAGGAGACTGATAACTGACGAACTGGAAGAATAGAGATACGATTCCCCTTAATCCAGGGGTCTGCAACCCGCGGCTCTGGAGCCGCATGTGGCTCTTTTACACCTTTGCCGCGGCTCCGGGGCAGAAACTAGCAAGCGGAGGAGGTGCATTGTGCACCCCAACACTCCCCACTGTGGCGGGCGCTGTACTGGCTGTGATATCGCATGGGGGCGGTGCGTGCGTTAGTCACGCACTGTCCCGACGTCACCTTCCCGCCTGCTGTCAGATCGGAGGGCAGTGGCGCGCATGCTTTAAATGTCGCAATGGTTTTGCGGCTCCCAGTTTTTTTCCCTTCGGAAACGGGTCCAAGTGGCTCTTTTTGTCTTAAAGGTTGCAGACCCCTGCCTTAATCAATGGCTTGACAACATTGGCAGCATATGAACTTATGGACACAGACTTTCTTTGGATAAAAACAATGAGTTTTGGAATGAGTTTTCACAGAATGTATTAGGTTACTGACAATTATGTGGGCATTAGGATAATAAGAATATACACATCTGTATACAGTGGTACCTCAGGTTACATATGCTTCAGGTTATATATGCTTCAGGTTACAGACTCCGCTAACCCAGAAATAGTGCTTCAGGTTAAGAACTTTGCTTCAGGATGAGAACAGAACTCATGCTCCGGCGGCGCGGCGGCAGCAGGAGGCCCCATTAGCTAAAGTGTTGCTTCAGGTTAAGAACAGCTTCAGGTTTAGTATGGACCTCCGGAACGAATTAAGTACTTAACCTGAGGTACCACTGTATTAATGAACGGTAATGTAACAGTGTTTTTTCTCTTTTTTTCCCCTCACTCACTTCTTTTCTCTCTCTCTCTCTTTTTTACTCTATCTTTTTATAAACAAAATTATTCAAATATATATATAACCTGTTCCTCATAAGTCTTGATTTCCAGACCCATTGTCATCATGGTTGCCCTTCTCTGCCCACATGATGGCAGCAGTTTCTCTTGCTCCCCTTTTGTTTTTTGGAAGTGGCATTCTTCTGTGAGCCCTCTCACCATCGCCACTTCGAAGTGCCTCACTATGTTATGATCATGACATAGCATCATCCAAGAAGCATTGCTAGGGCCTGGGAATGGCAGCCCACTCTGGACAGTAGCATGGTCCAAGCATTGTTCCAGAGGCATGTTTTTTTTTTGGGGGGGGGACAGTGGGCCCCCGCGCCAGAGCCCGAATAATGCCTCTAGAACGACATTACATCATGTTGTAGAATCATTCCAATTGAGGCTTTGTGGGGAACAGGGAAGCAGCCTGTTCAGAAGAGGTGGGCAATGGGGTAGGGTGGGGAAAACAGCTGCTGTCGCTTTCTCCCCAGTAAACTCCTCACCATCGCTCCCAACTATGTTTATTCATGTTCTCCATCTCTTTAAATCCACCCACTTATCTACCCTTTTTCATAGTAGAGGTTCCATTTGGAACTTTCAGGTCAGTGTTCTCTGTTGAGTCTGTGCCCACTATTCTGTGGGTAGGTTGAAAAAAAAAAGGAAAACTGGTCCAAGCTTTGCACCATGAAAAGCTAAACTGTCTGGCCTGCATAAATTTTGCAAATGTATGCATATTTTATATAACGTTTGCATAATGCAAGGCACCGGTGCCTTGCCTACTGGAACTCTTGTTAAGCCTTCCGCTCTGGTTTGTGGCTGTATTGGAGAAGCCCAAGGCTGAGAACTTCTTCTCTTCCTGCCTGGGAGCAGAAGTAGTTCTGCTCATTAGGTAACGCTGCCACAGCTCACCTGACCTTGAGATAGGAGTGGATTCTCGGGGCTATGGAGGATTAGTATTTGAGGGAGCACGCACCTCTTCCCTGTTCTGTTCTCCCATCCTGAAGTTTCTCCACAGAGTTCAAGGAAGGAAGAATCTTTTAAATCTCATGGTACACACACACTCTCTCTATCCAGCAAGCCAGTCTCCCCCTCACACACATACATTTCCCTTTTTTATTAACCAGCGAACACCCTCAACATGCTGTAGGCCTGGCTGAGATGTTTCCATTTAATTCCCCCCACCCTTATTTGAATTTACAAACTAATATATTTTGTCCCTTTAGAATCCATCCCCTTGGTGTTGCTTTGCTTCCAAACTCATCAGCATGGGACCACACAGATTTGGTTGCAGAAAGAACGTTGATAATGACAAAGACGAAATTAGAGGGGATAACAATACCTAAATTAATTTTCTGCTGTATTCTTACCTGTGTTCTGCAAATTATTCTGACTGGGCTGGGATCCCAAGAAAGCCTGCAAGGGGGAATGGGGGGGGGCGGGAGGGAGGGAGGAATAGCAAACGTGCAGAGATGATTATCCCATAAAATAAACATAGATTTTTGTCCCTAATGCTGTGAAGCCCATTAAGAGCACAGTGGAAACACGCGTGCATTCGCAGGGTCGCCTGCCTCCCTCCTTGCTGTCATCCATTTGCACTTTCATCCATTTGCACTTCTGCCTAGGAGCAACTAGATGAATAATTGCTGGGCTGCAGGGGCTTTGCTCCTGGGCTGCTGAAAGGCTGCTCATCCATACTTGGAGTTTATGTAAGTGCTCTGGGAGCAGGGAGAAGGGGCGGAGAGAGGCTGCAGGTGGCAGCTGAAAGAGTAATCGTTGTACCTACCACAGAGTAATGAATGGTCCACATTGGTACTTGTTTCAGTAATTTAGGAAAGTTTTTCTCTCCATTGTTTTTAGAGAAAACAGGTCACCAAAGAGGGCACCTCCCTGTTGCCCTGACCTCCCTGCACTGACCCGGCAGAATACTAAATGCTTCTACGAAGCTCTCCCTTCCACTAAATCAAGAAGGACCTGCTAGAATCATTCTCAGAAGCACAGAATGTAACCCTCCCTCTCCAGCCCAATATTGTGTTGTGCCTGGGCTGGTATGCAAAGCAGCAGAAAGGAAATCCAATTCAAAAAGGCCTGAATTTTAGCTGCACTCCTGATTATACCTTTGAAGACATGGCTTGAGCTTTTTTGCACCTGACATCAAATGACATTAAGCATGGGGATGGTAGACTTGATTCTCCCAAAATGGCCTGGTGGGCTGAAGGTTCCCTGCACATGTTCTAGTGAATCTGGAGAGACCCTTAAGTATAATCATTCAGGAAAATCACACAAACAAAATTTTAATGGAACATCCCTTAAAGGAAAAAATATGTGACCATAAATTAGGGACTGCCCCCAGTAAATGGCAACAATTTGAAGCACATCTCAGTTAAGCTGCTTCTCTTGGCTGTTGGCTGGAAAACGAATAAAGTCCAAGCACAGGGCAGAGGAATGGATGGGCTGGGTATACTGTTCTGAAGCCCAGAGTCCTGTCCCACAATATAAGCCCACTGCCTTGAGGGAAACAGTGAGGATAAACTGTAGAACATGCTTCAGGATATTTATGCAAACTTATCTTGTGAGATTTGCTGGAGCCTCTCAGAGGCAGTGTTAGAACAGCCTGCACATCGGTTCTTCCTCTATCTGACCACGAGTGGAAGCTCACAGGGCATGTTGGGTCCAGGCTCACAGAACCATGGAGAGCTCCCAGTGAGCAACTTGCTCTAAGGAGGGCTAGGATTCAACTGATCTTCTATCTTGTTCCTGGGATGAGACCCTTCTGCAAGGAGTGGAAGGCCTTAAAGGGGCATTCCTCTGGCCCAGAACCTAGCAATTCTCTGTTAGTTTTCTCCCAACTTGTGAACCGCACTGATGGGCAGGCATGAGGGTGCCTGGGTCCCTTGGTGTGGAGGGGGCTGGCTTCTTGAGAAGCTGCAGCCTCAGTGCTTAGGGAAGTTTTTAATGTTTGATGTTTTATTGTATTTTAAATATTTTGTTGGAAGCCACCCAGAGTGGCTGGGGAAACCCAGCCAGATGGCCGGGGTATAAATAATAAATTACTATTACTGTTATCATCATCATCATCATCATCATCATCTCTGGAAGAAGCAATTCAGGGGTCACTCACTTGAGAGGTCCGTAGCTAACAGACTCAGGCAGGGTGTTCGTAGGGTAGACAGATGCAAAAGAGGACAATATTCAGACGCCTTTGAGATTGACAAAATACACTTGCAAAATTCCCTCATTTGTACAGCTCTAAAGAGTACTGGAGTTCATGTCCTCTTTATCATCTTTGGCTCTGGTGCTGCTGGTCCAGCTCATATGGCTGGTCAGCTCATTGTTGGATTCCAACCTGCTGCTCGGGGCAGAAGTCATTATAATTCTGAACAATGATATGCTGGGCATAGCTGCTGAGCAGGTTAAGTCCATTCCCCTGACCTATGAGAATGAACCCAAATCTGTGTCTGTTTGAGCAGCCCACTGCCCTGGGGATGGGCAGGACGGTTTCTGATTCTTCAGGTGGGGAAATGATCTATGCTGCTGGGGAATTGCTGTGAGACCAGCGATAATCTGGCTAACTGGGTAAGGAGGAGACATGTATCTGATTCAAGAAGACTTTGAGAGAGCGCAATGGCATCCCATTTGAAGAAGAGAGATAACCATATCATTTTACTTCTGTCTTTTCTTCATTACCAAGGTTGATTGATTCAGCATTTATTTGACACTGAAGAACAAACCAAAGGTGTCAAGCTCTCTCTGTCCCACACACAACCCTGAAAGGACACCCTTCACAGTTTTGAAAGCCACTGTTGCTTGAAATTGCACTGCTTGTTTCAAGTCTTTGTTCCATATGAATTTCCAGTATCATCTCCATATGTTCGATTTAATGGCTGCTGATGCAACTCAGTAGCTTGCAAAGCTTTAAAATGTTCTATGACTACCATCTACTGGACAAAGAACTGTTCACAGTTCCAGACTCTATATACTTAACACACACAAACACAAAACCACCTGTCCCAATTTTCCCTGTTTCATAAAGTACCATTTCCATTTCATTTGTACATAAGCAGCAGCAAAGAGAAAAGGATCTCTCCGAACTGAATGAATGGACAACATGGAAAATGAGAACCAAGGTATGTTAACTTTTCAGTGTTCAAAATTCCAACTTCACATATATACTGATGTGGTCTGAAATGGTGGTATCTATTGAGGGAAAATAACTTGGGCTCATTGACAGTTCAATTAAAATGTCAAACCGAGATGAGCATCCCTGCTTATGAGCTTCACAGAAAGAAAGGGGAAAGGTATGCATGCCTCCCTGAATTCAACTCCCAAACCCAAGTAAAAGTGCATAGAGTTGAGCTGCAGCATTCAAACGATGAAACTATGGGTCACTATCAATGTCGTCTACTTAGGAAGGTCCTCTGATGATAGAAATGCTCAAAATAATCCACCTCAATGGTCAGCCTCTTGAATTATCCAGTGGACTAAAATCAAAGTTTTCCAAAACACCAGATTGGCTTTGTAGAAGTAACAGCATATTTCATGGCGTTGTTATTTTTTAATTGCCTCAAGCATAAACTCGGTTTTAAATACTGTTTTGTTTTACTGGAGTTTGGCTGTCTTGCTAGCATTAATAGGTCTGTTGCTATGATTTCCCTTTATAAACCCAGCGACACAACCAAAGTGATCCTTAATGGACTAGAATCTCACTCCAGCCTTTGGAATGTGACATCCATCAGAACAGGGGGAGGAAGGGAGATGAGACAGTATGTGGCGGAAGAGATGTGTGAGTTAGCTCATTGTTCTTCTTTGCAATTTGAAGCAGGATTACTAGTTGTGCTGCCTTGTTTTTGAAGTCCACTAGTTTCCAATAGGCTCTGTTTGTATATATGTTTGCTATGAAGCTCCAGGGCTCTCTCTAGCCCAAAGAAAACTAGTCCCTGTAAAGATTCTCGCACCTTCAGGAAAGAATGAGTGCTTAAAATAATACTTCTCTCCATGGAAATGTTACTTTTAAGATGTAGACCTCTATGAGTCTTAATTTTTCAAAGCTCTTCATAACGGAAACTATTGTATTCCTCATAGTATAGGTAGGCAAACCAAAGGCAACTGGGAATCTGCTGCAAAGGAACAAATGAGACAGCCAGCAGATTTGCATTCACTGTATGTACTGGCAAGTCAGACAGCATGGGATGGGCTTGATTAAGGGAGCTCCACCCTAGCTCAGCATGAATGAAGATGCTACAACTCACAACTGTTGGGGAGCAACACCCTCCTTTGCTATCTGACACACACACACCCATTTTAAAAATACTGACAGAGGAGTTAGATACCTTTAACCATTCTAGCACCCACCTAACACTTTCAGTTTCTGAGTCCAGACCACACACCCATTTATCATGAAACAATCAACCAGCACTGGAAGAGCAAGTCTCTAATGCAGCATTTGGAAGATGGGAAAGACATGCAGTCTACAACCCCCCCCCCCAGTATATTTAAGGATTCCCTTCAATTTGGCTATATTCTCATGACGAGGAAGGAAATAATGAACACAACTCTTCCCCGACCGCAGCAGTTGCCACCCCTTTCGCAAACCTGCCTGCGCAGCCCAGATTGCATTTTCACAGCCACATTTCCATCACAACGTTAAGCAGCCAAGAGACTTAATTCTAAGTAGATGAGATCTCCTACCTTCACAGAGCCAAGACAGGGGAGCAAATGCAGCAGCGGGAACACTTGGAGCAGCACCATCCTTCCACAAACAGGGAGCTGGTTCTTCATGTTTCACATTTTCCCTCTACTGCTGAGCTGATCATCTGGCCTCCTGCTCCTCCTCTGCACCCCCCCTTCAGTTTCACAGAGGCTAGGAGGCTCCTGTCATCTCTGTGCAAGGAAGAGAGCAAAGGGGTGGGGAAGATGGAACAACACCAGCCTGGGGTGCTTGCTTTCCTCTGCCTCACCTTCCTCTTTCTCCCTTTTCTTTTCCTTCTCCAAAGCAAGGGAATACCATGTGATCCAGAAGTTCTGAACCAGCTTTGCAAATAACAAGGGGCAAGTGTAGACGAGCAGAAAGCAGCCCTTAGGTTTCCAGGCTGGTTTCTCTCTCTCTCTCTCTCTCCTACCTCCCCCTCTCCTTGGCTTTCTCCCAATCCATTCCCTCCCCTTTTTCTTGCTGTCAAAGCTCTTTCTTTGGCACAGTTTATACACATCCCTTTCTGGTTCCAGCCTCCTCCCTTCCAACCTGGATCAATCCACCAGGGGTCTCCTTCTCTCCTCCTGGAAACATCCTTTTTATTTTCTTACCATTATTGTGGCTGTGGACACCACTGTACCTTAAAAACACAACACATTCAAAGCAAATTCCTGCTGCCAAACAGTCCTGGGAACAGTAGTTTGTTCAGGGTGCTGAGAATGGTATCTCTGTTAGGGGTAAAGTACAATTCCCAAGGTAGCTGCAAGGTGCTAACTCAGAGCTATCCACTGGAAGAACAACAGTATAATTCAAGTGGAGCAAAATCCTCTGCTTGAAATTGAAAGTGATTCGAAGGAATCTGGACTTTATCCTTTCAGCTTAATCAACTACTTGAAGTTGCCCTGGACTATATTCTTCTCAGCTTCCCACCCTCCCACCCTGCCTAGGAAAAGCTTCACACAGAGAGCATTCCTAGACTAAAGGCTCCAGACTGTGTAGGATGCTACCGATAGATTGGTGCATTAGAAGCTGATCTGTATTTCCTTCAGTTGACAGGTCTCTCCCTTGAACTAAGGCTTGGAGGTGGTTCCTTGTGGCAGGAAGAATGGCTTGGTTGCTGCTGATGCCCTCCTCTGTGGCTCACGTTGTGTGGTAGCAGACTGACATCGGCCATTGACCCAGATACTCCCAGGCTTTTTCTCCCACTGATCGGCACAGGATTCTCTCCTTCTCAGGTGACCTATTGGAAGGAACAGCAGGAACATAAGACGCTGCCATATACTGAGTCCATGTAGCTCAGTACTGTCTACACCAGGGTTTCCCAAACTTGGGTCTTCAGCTGTTTTGGGACTACAGTTCCCATCATCTGTGACCACTGGTCCTGCTAGCTAGGAATGATGGGAGTTGTAGTCCAAAAAAAGTTTGGGAAACCCTGGTCTATACTGACCATCAGTGGTGTTCCAGGGTTTTAGATGGGGGTCTCTCCCACTTCTACCTGGAGGTGCTGGGGACTGAACATGAGACCTTCTGTATGCCAAGTAGATTTTCTCCCACTGAGCTCCAATCCTTTCCCAAGGTGGCATATGATTTGCACTGAAACAGACCTGATTGCAGGCAGCATAGTTTTTATTTAAATACTATCAGTGGTGAATAAACCCTTCTTCTCAATTACCATTGTGGTCTAAGTGTCACCCAGCAGAACTGTTCCAGGTGCTCAGCAACTTGTGGTTCGGAGACTGAAACATCTATTGCCCATTGTGACGAACCTGCAACTTCTGCAGCTCCCAGATCACACGGTCCCTTTACCAGTTTTTAAATCTTGCATGCTGGAGAACTAAGTTTGATTCATACCCACACTGGCTGGTGAAAAGCCAGCTGGGAGAGGCTTGGCATTCAGTTGACTGAAACTATTAATGCCTTGCTGAGGGAGGGAAGAGCACCAGACAAGCTTAAATCCAGAGTTATTTGGCCTTTCTTCAAAAGCTCTACCTCCTAACTAGCTAGTCAGGATTCAGACTTTCGCGCTGTCTATTCACCTAGTTCTTTCTTTCCACTTGTAGGTAATAATAATAATAATAATAATAATAATAATAATAATAATAATTTATTTATACCCCGCCCATCTGGCTGGGCCTCCCCAGCCACTCTGGGCGGCTTCCATAAAAACCAAAAATACAATAAAATACCACACGTTAAAAACTTCCCTGAACAGGGCTGCCTTAAGATGTCTTCTGAATGTCAGGTAGTTGTTTATCGCTTTGACATCTGCTGGAAGGGCGTTCCACAGGGCGGGCGCCACTACCAAGAAGGCCCTCTGCCTGGTTCCCTGTAGCTTTGCTTCTCGCAATGAGGGAACCGCCAGAAGGCCCTCGGCGCTGGACCTCAGCGTCCGGGCAGACTGATGGGGGTGGAGACGCTCCTTCAGGTATACTGGACCAAGGCCGTTTAGGGCTTTAAAGGTCAGCACCAACACTTTGAATTGTGCTCGGAAACGTACTGGGAGCCAGGTGAGGTTACTGAATGGTTGCTCTCCAGCTCAAAACGTCTCTGGATACTACCCACTGTCTAATGAGATGCCACTCTGGTTTTCAGCCTCACTGTGGCACTGACTAGGTTCATGGCTTCCAGTCCTTGCCTTGGGATTAATAGGAATGATTGTACCCTGACATGTTCTTCCAAGCCCATGTTCCCAGCACGTTCACACTCCTGTATCAGTGCTGTCTACGTTGGCTTGGTCATGTCCACAGAACGAAAGACGGCAGGGTCCCCAAGGGCGTGTTCTATTGAGAGCTGGCTTCAGGCACCAGGCCCATTTGCAGACCAACTCTGTTTTACAAAGATGTCTGCAAACATGACATGAAGGCTGGTTACATCAACCCTGCCATGTGGGAATCCCTTGCAGAGGACCACAGTGCCTGGAGACAGATAGGTCTTGAATCCACAGCAGGGACCAGAGGAGGAACGACTGTTGGGAGGAGCACAGAGAGAAGAAACGCCATGGGGCATCTGCAACAGCACAACTGGACGCCTTCATCTGCCCAAGCTGCAACAAAACATATCTCTCCCGTATCCCATATCAGTCTGTACAGCCACAGCAGGCGCTGCAACCTCCCAACAGTTTGACTTCACCTTCAGAAACACACTCCTCCATTGCCTCCCGAGACAGACAGATCTCAACTCAACTCAACTCAACTCAACCTTACTGATTCTGGTAGGTCTTTCTGCAGCTTCTGATACTGTTGATCATGACATGCTGGTGCGTCAGTTATATCATTTGGTGAGCACACTTGAGATTGCTTGAGTGTTCTGCTAATATTTGGCAAGAATACTCTTCTAACCTTCACTTTTCTGTACCATGCGTTCAAACAGGCAGGACACATGAGGAGGAATCTTTGATGGCTGCTCCACAGTTGATGAACTGAACTCCTTTTCTAAAAGTCTGTCAGCCTTCCATCATATGTCCTCTGGAAGCATTGTAATAATATATTGTGCCGCCTAGTTTTTAACAGCTAGGGGAGAACAGATAGAGGAACATTTAAATTTCTATGTATCAGAGACATCACCTTGCCAACAAAGGTCCGTATAGTTAAAGCTATGGTTTTTCCAGTAGTGATGTATGGAAGTGAGAGCTGTACCATAAAGAAGGCTGATCGCCGAAGAATTGATGCTTTTGAATTATGGTACTGGAGGAGACTCTTGAGAGTCCCATGGAGACTCTTGAGAGTCCCATGGACTGCAAGAAGATCAAACTTATCCATTCTGAAGGAAATCAGTCCTGAGTGCTCACTGGAAAGACAGATTGTGAAGCTGAGACTCCAATACTTTGGCCACCTCATGAGAAGAGAAGACTCCCTGGAAAAGACCTTGATGTTGGGAAAGATGGAGGGCACAAGGAGAAGGGGACGACAGAGGACGAGATGGTTGGACAGTGTTCTAGAAGCTACCAGCATGAGTTTGACCAAACTGCGGGAGGCAGTGGAAGACAGGAGTGACTGGCGTGCTCTGGTCCACAAAGAGTCGGACACGACTAAACAAATGTATTAAATTTGGCTATGCTGTTTAGTATATTTCCCCCTCCCTTAAACTACTGTTAAGCATGACAGCAATTGATAGAAATACATCTTGAGTCCTCTTTGATTTGATGGAAGACTGTATTCCAACACAATGGTAGAAGAAAAAATATAAAGAATAAATGAAAATGGCAAGGACAGATACATTTTCCTGCCTATTCTCTTCACCCCACCTCAACTAACCTTTTTAAAAACAAAAAACCTGTGTGATTCATTTCATTTTGTTCCATGAAAACATCAAGTTCTCCTTTAAACAAGCAAGAACTTTTTGGTTGAATTGACACAGCTCTCAAATGTGCACACATCCTCCCAATGGCACCTCTCATTTTTTGATTCCCAGTACCCTGCACTTCTCTGCCAGTGCCTTCTTTCTGCCACTGCTACCAAGGTCTAATGCAGTTGTGTCAAATGATGAATTAATTGCAGGAGCTGCTGCTAAGAGAAGGGAGTGGTTTCTCTTGGGTGTTTTCTACTGCAGTGTGTCTGGCCAAGGAATTGCAATCATTTAATTAGCAGCAGGCTCTGCTTGCCTTCAGAAGTGAGACACGGCAAGGGGGGTGGGGCATGGATTTGTACAGAAATAACCTTGGCAAGTCCTCACGGACTGTATTTAGTATGGCTCACAAAGGAAGAAGGGGATTTCAGTACTGGGTTGATATACTCCTTTATCATGAACACATGAGGAAGCTCTGGTTACGGGAAGCAAATAAAAAAATGGGATGGTTACGTACCTGTTCCCTACAGCTTGTTTGTCCTGTCAGCATTACCCAAATCTGTTCCACCCATTACCAGGCTGACTCAATAGTTGATGGGCAGGGAATCCTGTTCTAAGCCACATTTGCATGTTGATGCATTTTAAATATTGCCTACCTTTAGCATAGGGAGTGTAGCAAGGGTGGAGAATGTGTGCCATCCCCCAGATGGTGTGGGACTACAACTCCCATCGACCCCAGTCAGCATAGCACAAATCCAGCCACATCTGGAGGGCCACCCCTAGAATATAAAGGTAAAGGTAAAGGTACCCCTGCCCGAACGGGCCAGTCTTGACAGACTCTGGGGTTTGTGCGCCCATCTCACTCAAGAGGCCGGGGGCCAGCGCTGTCCGGAGACACTTCCGGGTCATGTGGCCAGCGTGACAAAGCTGCATCTGGCGAGCCAGCGCAGCACACGGAACGCCGTTTACCTTCCCGCTGGTAAGCGGTACCTATTTATCTACTTGCACCCGGGGGTGCTTTCGAACTGCTAGGTTGGCAGGCGCTGGGACCGAGCAGCGGGAGCGCACCCCGCCGCGGGGATTCGAACCGCCGACCTTTCGATCGGCAAGCCCTAGGCGCTGAGGCTTTTACCCACAGCGCCACCCGCGTCCCAGAATATACCATGGTGCAAACAGAAATCAGTCTTGCTCTGTTGCTAAGAAGGACCCAGATGTCATTGTCTGAACAGAGCCAGAGCCAGATACGAAGTGAACCAACCCGGACCCTGCAATCCTCATCGGAGGTGCTTTTTCGCATGCCCCCTCCATGAGAGGAAGGTGGCAACATGAGAAGTGGCCTTTTTTGCAGCGGCTCCCTGCTTTCTGAAATGCTTTCCCCAGGGAGGCTCACCTAGCACCCTCATTATATATGTGGCCTTTTACAAGCGGGTGTGATAATTTTTAATGCATTCCCCCTCTAGGCTTTAATGTATTTAGGTGTGTGTGTGTGTGTGGTTTTAAGTCGCTTTGGGTTGCCCTGAGCAGGATAAAGCAACTAACAAATTAAATAAATAAATAAAACCCTTCAAGGTTACCCCAAGTCAGTTGATTCCTATTTATTGTGCCTATAGGGTGCCATTTTGGCTACACTTTTGAAAGCAAATAAATCTTGAATCAGAAATAGCATGGCGGGGAGTCGGGGGGAGGAGAGAGATGAGATATATAAGACGTGAGAGAGCCCTGTCAACCAATTAATGGAAATTTTCTACTAGATCTGACAGGATTGTAGGAGAGTGGTGAAATTTTGCAAGATTTTGTAAACCAGATGTTATCTTTAGAAAAGTCTGAGGTTCTCAGACTGGACCTTCTTCAGTGTACAATCAGTGGTGAGATGTACCAGGGATCTGGTTTACATGGTTAGAAGACCTTTTGGCTGATTGTAGGAGTCACTTTTGAGACCAAGAAAGGTGTGCCATGGCTTAATAAACTGAAATAGTTTTATGAAACATGGGAAGTAGTTAACAGTAGTTAAGTTGATTGCCTTTCAGACACTGGCAGCTAAGTTTCAAAGTGTAACTCGGGTCGGGAAACCCAGAACAATGTATTCCTATTAACTCTGTATGTACTCCAGTTTTGTGTCTTTGTGCTTAATAGTGTTCCCCTGTTTGAACTTGGGTAGAAGAATCCTAAGGTCTGTGGTGAAGGAATCACTTCCTTCTAAGCCCTGCCAATCATATGGGTGACTGTGGGAAGGTGTGGGAACAGCTTTTCCGAGTTTTTCTCCCATTTGTTGTTTTAATTTTTTCCCATCCCACTGACAGCTCCCGGGCTGGTATAGGATTGTTGTTGCTTTTGCCTCTTTTGGATGTGTGTCAGTAGAAGGAAGGGGCCTCCTCTGATCTGCTGCCAACATACCAGTCTCTGCAGCCATTTCATGTGCATCTGTTGGCAGACCTGTTTCTACACCCACAGAGAGAGGTCCTCAACATCCTACGGTCCTCAGTCACTCTCCCAGGGAGCAAAGTTCTGCTCCCTTAACCATTTACTGTCATGTATAGTTGACTATTACTATTATTGCATATATGATAAGATTGTAAATTTTAAAATATTTTAAGGAGGGAGAGCCTCAAAATAAGGCCCAAATAATTTACAATGCAATATGCCCAACACGTGTTCCTCAGGAGCACAAAGACCAGTAATAAAAAGGACAAAAATAAAAATACTGAACGTTAAAATAACCTTGCATATTCCACCAACCACAGAAACAAATGGAGTATATCAGGGATGTTTGACAGGTCAATCGTAATCTACTGGTAGATCCCCTGGAGGTTTTGGTAGATCGCTGGCTCCCTTTCCTCAGCATTGGTAAATTAGAACCCTGTCCCACCCCCTCGTCTCATTGTTGCACAATCTGCAAAACGGAAGACGAAGTTTACTCAGTCAGGCTGTTTGCTTTCCCAGATCTGTTGGTGAGTGGCTGTTCCTTTTCCTCCCCATAATAGTCTCTTGGGAGTTGGCCACCCCTGGGGTATATCATCCACACTATTGAAAATAGGAAATATCCAGAAGAGAGAAGAATTCCAAATATAATCTAGTCTAAATTCTTTGGTTAAAATAAAAACGTTAAACAAAAGAATGCCTTAATAAAAAAAGTAACTGTTTATCAGAACGTAAGTCACTTGCAAGGTCAGATAACTGACTTTAGCATTCTGCAGATTTAGTTTCAAATAAAGGAAAGGTCTATGGAACATGACAAAGAACAAATGTAGCAGTTAGCAAAAACTGAAGTTGTATACTCACAAGTCTTTCATCACCACCGCCTAAAATGCAATTAGATTCTTTTTATCTAACTAAAAAACCCCCACAATCTCTCAAAGTAATCTTTGTTGTTATTAGTCAGTGACCCTTCAGAAGGCAGCATGCTGAAAAGTGTTGGGCGTAATACAGCATAAAATTGTTTCACTTCAAGCATATTTTGAGGCTTTACCTTCCCTTTAGTCCCCAGCAAACACAGCACCCTTAAATGCAATACTTTTAGTAACCGAAGTTAAAAGTTTTATGAGAAAAAGTAGAGAAGTGTTAAATTAGGGAGCAGGGAGAGGTTTTTGCCCCTCACAAGTGAATGGAATCCAGGAACGGATTCTAAGAACTGCCAAATTCTATGGACCAAATGAAGAGAACTCAATCCATTCTCACTCCCCTTAAAGCACTCCTGCTTCTCAACTTTTTCCTATCCACCACTGAAAATCAGGGTCAGGGTTAGACTGGGAAGTTCCCATAAGGAAGTTCCCTAGTTGTGAGGCCAATGTTCTGGTGGTGGCACACAGATGGCACTATGAAAAAGACTCTGAGCTTTATCTTTGTGTGATCCTACAATAATTTAACACTCACAATACTTCCCACCACCACCACCACTCATGTCATACTGGGAACTCTTGGCTGCAAGGGTCACGCTTATGGGATGCTGCTGTTTAGCAGTTTGGAGGCCAAAGTTCAAAAAGAAAGTTTGCTCTATAACAGCAGACAAGATTTCACAAAAGATTTTATTTCACTGACGACTCAAATTTGATGCTATTGAAGAACATTTCAAGCAAAAGTTTATCTGGTCAAATAACTGCTGTAGCTTCTCTTGGTATCCAAGGAAACTTTAGGTCTTCATCTTATCTCGACAGAAGTTTTATTCCAAAAAACAGTATGAAATGCAGGAAAACATTTCCCGTCCATTTCAAAGGGAATGACCAACCAGCGGTGAGTTTCTTCAAATTCCAGTCCTGGTGTTCACAGATACTTGGGGAAGCAATTCTCTTTAATAATTGTATGTGATATTTGGAAACCTTTTCAGTAATTTGTTGATTTGTTTTGAACCAAGTTTCCCCGACTGGCCCAGAGATTCTTGTCGAAGATTTTGCTTGCGTTCTGCCTGAAAAGAACAGAAACAATTTCCTATATTTATTAAACTGACGCACAAATCCCAGCAATATTCCCAATGTTGCAAGCATCAACCTCTGGACAATTAGAGAGAGCTGCATTCAGAAGCCAGTGGTAACTCAAGTTATTTGAAACAGTGAAATGATAAATATTACAGTCAAGGAAGAGGAGCTGGACTTTTACTATCAATTCCTAGGAATAGGAGGACAATATATCCTTAAGACGTTATTAGAATGTACTTGGTCACATTTTGCGTCTAGTCAGTTTCCTGTTGATATGAGTGGCTTGTACAGCAACAAGGGAGGATCATATTTTTCTAAGAATAAGTGTAACTCACAAAACAGAAGCCTTGGCAAAGTAACTATAGAGTATGTGTATTATATCAAAACACTTCTGATTTGAAGCAATTCGATTGACTGTAGTCCTTGAACCCTAGGAAAAACACTGGCAGGTACACTTTCTATTTTGTGGTCCATGGTTCCCGGGCATCCTCTTCCTTCTTGAAGCTTGTTTCCATTGGCACATGCTCTCACGGTTACTTGCAATTTATGGTTTAATGACACAGTGGGGTGCACTCAAAAGTCACCCCTGCACAATGGGAATGATTATTACATGCAAGATGGAAACAGAACTTAATCTGTCTCATTACACGTTTTAACAAGGTTGAGATACAGGTCCACTGTTATAAGCCTGCAGCCAAATATTCCACAAAGTAAAAAATGCCCTTGTGTAGGTGGTGGCCTACTTTTGAAAACTGCATCATTGCTTCATAGCAAAGGCAGTAATTAGAGTCCTTTACAGTGGTACCTCTGGTTAAGAATTTAATTAGTTCCGGAGGTCCGTTCTCAACCTGAAACTGTTCTTAACCTGAGGTGCCACTTTTGCTAATGGGGCCTCCCACTGCACCACCATCATACAGTTTCTGTTCTCATCCTGAAGCAAAGTTCTTAACCTGAGGTACTACTTCTGGGTTAGCGGAGTCTGTAACCCGAAGCGTTTGTAACCCGAAGTGTTTGTAACCCGAGGTATCACTGTACTCCCTGATTAATTTAAGGGAAGGCATATCTTGCCCTGATGTACAGCTATAACCACATTTAAAAACAACTTGTCTTGAATTTATTTTTTAAAAAATGACTGTGACTCAGGTGTTGTAGAAAAAAATCAAGAACTGGTCAATTTCCTGAATATTGTTTACATGAATTTATATTGGTATAGCAGTGATAGTTTTAAGTCTCTCAATCTCTCTCTATTTTACAGTCATACAAAATGGCACAATCCCATGCTTATCAACTCAGGAATATGCCCAAACAAATTGAAAAGTACTAACCCCAGGAACTGTGTACAGGATTCTAAATTTACATGCTTAGCCAGTATTTTACTGGTTGGATTGGTTGAGAAGTCAAATACTTGATCAATCTCATTTTCAGGCATGGAGTGCACAGCAGAAGCACCCCAGATATCATAAAGTTATAAACTGGGGGAACTGGGGGGGGGGGACACTGATATTTGTTTATAAAAAGAACTCTCATGGGATTTTTACATTTCTATAGCTTACCTGAAACATGAATTCCTTGCTGTTGTCCATTAACACACAAGGCCATATTCCTCTGCTATACAGTGGAGGTTTCTCTCCTTCCAAATTGGATTGTACATAGTACATCTTGTTTAACCCTGATTATACCCTGATTTTCCTCATTAAAAGCTAACAAAACCAGGCCATCACTAAAATTTAAAATATGTTATTACAAAAAAAATAAACCATTGAGAACAACAGTAAAAATATAATGCAGCCACAGTAATAATTATGCCAAATCCCAATGGGTGGACAGGCTTGTAGGCATTTGTTTCAAAATGGGAGTCACATGTATGCAGCCCTGTTAACAATCTGGCAGCCCTTTGAAGGGAACAGGACTGTGTTTGGTGCAGACTGCACCAGCTATTTGCAATTTCTAGAACCGATTTTTCCTGAAACTCAAAACTGCCCACGATAAGAACCAAAGAAATATAAAACAGAAAAAAGTTGCTAATAAAAACAGCTGCTCTTTTTCAGGTATTTTTTATGTTTGGTTGTTTCTGTTTCAATTATATATTTTCTTATTGTTTTAGACATTTTTGCAATGAACTACTCTGAAACTTGTGTTTAAAAAGCAGGATGAGAACTTTAAAAATAATAATAAACAGATATGAAACCACAGATGCCATAGGAAATAGATGTTTCAACAATTGCAGAAGCAATTCCATCTGCCACACACTGGTATTTTAAAAATATGCAGCCACACAATAGCATATCACCTGATGTAACCAACGCCTTAACCACATTAGTTTTGTAGCGATTTCATTAGTTTCAATGACACCTGGTATGTGATGGACCTATAATCTCCATGCATGGGTCCTAATGGCAAGTTCACATATTCAATCTACTCGCATCATTAACCAGCACACCATATCTTTTTAAAGCTGTATTATCTGGGTTGCACCTTCGCATTATACTGTCTTGGGCAAATATGCTTACCATTTGCTAAACCACCACTGTTGCCGGTTTCACACATTCAGGTTAACATTCAGCAGTAAGCAATTACAATGTAATGACCTGCCTCTCAGGATAATACAAACACAATGATGGAGATTTGTAATAATAATAATAATAATAATAATAATAATAATAATAATAATAATTATTATTATTATTATTATTTATTATTTGTACACTGCCCATCTGGCTGGGTTTCCCCAGCCACTCTGGGCGGCTTCCATAGAAACCAAAAATACACTAAAATATCACAGATTAAAAACTTCCCTGAACAGGGCTGCCTTAAGATGTCTTCTAAATGTCAGGTAGTTATTTATCGCTTTGACACCTGATGGGAGAGCGTTCCACAGGGCGGGCGCCACCACTGATAAGGCCCTCTGCCTGGTTCCCTGTACCTTTGCTTCTCGCAATGAGGGAACCGCCAGAAGGCCCTTGGTGGTATTACATGCTCAAATTATGTATGGAAACTAATTTCCTGCAGCTTGATTAGAGGATAAATTGGGACATAATTACTTCTGCCTTTGCAGCGCAGTTGAAGAATGTCTGGATCTCTTGGGCGCAAGTTACATCACTGAACTCATTCTGCTTCCAACAGGCCATCATTAATGACATCTCTGTGATGCATGTTGCCTCTGGAAAAGAAAGGAAACTGCCATTACTCAGGAGCATTTTATAACAGTGACAACTCTATTGCATGAATACCATATGAAACACTGAAGACGGTAAAAGTAAGCAGATTCTTCACACTGTTTTCTATTGTATCCTTAATCCAAGAAAACACATGCCTCCATTGGAATTGGGAATTTCACTTCTAGTTACTATTTGAATACTGTACAGTCAAACCTCGGATACCGAACACCTCTGTTTTGGAACATTTTGGCTCCCAAACGCCAAAAACCCAGAAGTAAACTTTTCAAAAGTTTTTCGGAAGCTGAGCGTCCAACGCAGCTTCCGCTGAGTGCAGGAAGCTCCTAAAACCAACTAGAAGTTGCTCCTCAGTTGTCGAACATTTCAGAAGCCAAATGGGCTTCCGGAACGGATTATATTCAACAACCGAGGTTTGACTGTACTTTTCATATGTAAGGAAGCCACAAGGATGAGGGCAATGGTTTTATCAGTCTGCCTGCCTCTTCTCAAAGCTTCATATGTTGTCAGCGGCTCAATTCAGACATCGTGCTAGATCACGGGTAAGGAAGTTTGAGGAAAGTTTGGTGTGATATTTTGACTGGACAAAAATATGGTTAGCTAATGAGCCAGCAACCAGAATTTAAAAACATTGTTCACAAATCTAATATTTGTGCCAACTATGGTTTGGCATAACCTCTGAATTAATAAACCATAGTTATGACTGTTGTTCCACCAAAGACACTGCAACTAAAATAAGATGGGTGACCAAAGAGAGAAAATAGACAAGCATCTAAACCTCAGTTTACCTATCATTTGCTTGGAAGCCCATACTATGATTTGGGTTTTAGTGTATGGTTAGTGGAAACCATGGTCTGGCATAACAACTGAACTAAGCCACCATAGTTGCACTGTTCTTTTCTGCACAGGAAACCACAAAGGAAAGGCAAATTCTGAGTTCAAAATGAATTTAATTTTAATGTAAGCATGCTTAGGTTTCATAACGTAACTCAATTAATGTATTCTGTTTAGATAAGGACTCGGTGTTTGCACTTCTCGTGAATTTTGAATTTCTTTTTCCAGAAGGAACTGTGTGAAGGAAAATGCACGTATAAATGGTGAACAGCAGGGGAGGGAATACAACACAAGGACATTTGAGATGAACAAGTTACAAACTCTAGAACACTTAACAGCAGAAGTTTTGGCAAAAACTATTTTAAACCAAGGCCATATGAAATCTTTGAAAGGCTAACAAAATGTAATATAACATAAGTTTTTAAGGATTAGGTTTCACTTTTTGTAATTAAAAGGCAAGATTCTTAGAAGCCTGTACCAGTTCTTGGATTGTCTATGAAATTTTATGCAGACTGAATTGAAGAAAATACAGTCCTGATCACAAAGTAACAACCCTTTTTTCCCTGCCAACTAGAAAGAATATTTCCTACATACAACACATGGTTTTCTCCCTTACTTTACTTTTATAAATACTGAGGGAACAATTAGCATGTTTTACAGTGTTCCAGTTGTGGAATTTATTCCCTCTGGCCATTTGCCACAGACAAAGTCTGGTAGCCTTCAGGGCACTATGAAGCAAAATGATTCGACCAAACGTTCATATTCAGCTGAATGTAGGCAAACACACACACACACACACCACCCCATAAATTTGCATGCATGTGTGACAATGACCAAGGAGGCGATAAAAGTATTCCTGCAAATTAGCAGCCAGTTTCAGTTAACGACATATGAGCATCAAACATGTTTTCAGTGTGAATGAAGAACTTTAAGCTGCAGTCTTATGAAACTTACTTGGGAATAACTCCCATAGAATTCAGTGCAGCTTGAGTATACATACATAGATACATAGGATAGCAAAGGCTCTGTTTATAAAAGAAGCAATTTGCCTCAGGTTGCATATGTAGAACTTAACACACCAAGAGTTCTGTTTTCAAAAGCGCAGCAATGATAACGCCAATCCAAATAAAGCATGCACACAGCATAGAAGCATGTTAGAAAAAACATTAATCACGGTGATCACTTCCTCCTTGCCTGCGAAACATCCCCTCCCAAATAGCTGATTTGTACAATTCCTGCATTTCTATCAGTTTAGGGATGTTAACAACATCCCTCACCTGTGGACGAGGTTGCATCTGACAGCTGCCCTCACATGTGCTCTGCACATACAGATGTATTCTTTCTGTGGGGACCCTGGACCAATCAGCACTCCTCCAAAAAAAATCCAGGGTGTTCATTTGAAACTCCCTTTTTACATGCATCAATCCAACAGCAGGTATGAGGAATGGTTGATATATGAAAAAATGTATTTATGCATGTGGTTCCTCACCCAGCTAGGGACAGACCTTAGCTGATTCATGACGAGTGTCTTTGTTTAAATATTGGTGTGTATATCTGTGTGCAAGCTGCAGCGTGGTTCTGCTGTGGAAACTATCAAAAACATGTCCTTGCAACACTGATTGTTTCACGTCAGGTCCACATTAGCGTTCTGGTTAACAGCCAGGTGCACTGACCCATTGCACCACAGACTTACATAGCAAAAGTATTCACAAACAACAAATAAAACTTCAAAAAGTACACAACCAAACCAAACAATTTCCACATAATCATAAGACCAAAAATAAAGATACCAGAAATTAATATCAATAACAGCAACAACTTCACAGCCCACCCCCCAAAAAACCCTAACCAATACCCCAGCGCAAGTGTCACCTTCAGGGACGTTATTATTTCATTTATTATGTTATACAATTCATGGGGTTTTTTAATATTGCAAAACTACCCTGTGATTCTCAGGTAAAGGGAAATTTTATAAATAATATAAAACAAGTGTTTCATTTGAGAGAGAGGGAGGCTTTTCCTCTGTCTGCTTTCTCCATGGCCCGAGCAGTTTTATAAACTTTCCTCATGTTGCCCTTCTGTTGCTTGCTTTTTCTCTAAGCTGAGACGCCCCAGAAGCTGCAACCTTTTCCTTCACATAGTGTGGGTGTGGTTTGCAGTGCTTTGAGATTCACTTTAGCTAAAAGTGTCACAGAAATACAGTGAATCAAATCAAATCAGCGTATGGGTGCTGGTGTGAAGTTTAGCACCAGTCACATTGCTACTCCTAGCGGCACAACAATAAAACTGTTAGCACATTTGCAAAGCTAAGCAGGGTCTGGTATGGTTTCAAATTGGACCAGGAATCGCATGCAGCGCCAGATTTATGTAGGCAGTTTCCCCTCACAGGATGTCAAGCTAGATGACCCTCAGGGTCCCTACTGCTCTACAAATAAAGGATATAATTCTATGAAATATTATCCCTCCCTCCTAGGGGAAAAGGGGCTTCACAATCCTAATACCAGCTCATTTGGCACTGCAGAGAGTGAGCCTCTTCAATCTCAGGTTTGTATATTTGAGTCTTACTTTGGGCAAAAGATTTCTGCATTGCAAGGGGGTTGAACTATATGACCCATGATGTCCCTCCCAACTCTACAATTACACGATATGATTCTATGAAATAGTCTCCTTCCCTCCTTCCCAGAGCAGCAAGGGCTTCACAAACCTAACAACCCCTAGCTCTGTCTTTAGAACATACGTTTGTGCGATACATCCGAGAACAGTGGGATTGAAATGCAGCCCCCCCAAAATTGATATGACAAAGAAATAAATGTCAGTACTGCAAAGTCGGTAGAGCCTAAGGCTCTTAATCTCAAGGGTTGTGGGTTCAAGCCCCAGGTTGGGGCAAAAGTTCCAGATGACCTATGGGAACCCTTCCAACTCCCTACGACTCTAGGCTTCATATCCAGAGCAGCAGATACCTTGGAATTAACGGACATTGTTGAACCAGGTTGGTGTAGCCACAGCGGTCTGCTGCGCATGGAGTGGAGCGGGGTGCAGTCTGAGTTGGGAGTCTATGGTTGCCACCTATGTTCTGGCAAAATACAGGGCAGGGCTGGGTGAGAAGTGACTTCAGAGCAATCCATTACAATCTATTGCAGCCTAATAGGATGGCCCCTTTGACATTTGTCTCTCTCACACACACTCATGAATTTGCAAATCTGTCTGCGCTTGGCTACCCAGAGCTCAAATACGTGACATTTCTTTTTCTTTTTCTTAAATTTTATTTATGCTTTTCAGGTTTATACATTTCACTAATTTTCCAATCGTTTTAACATTTCAAAACTTGACTTCCTTCCCCCTCTTTCTGCGATTCCTTGAATTTATTTGTAATATCTCCTGCATATCCAAATTAACTTAATTTGCTCATTTATTCATCTACTTTAAATATACAGTGGTATTTCGGGTTACATACGCTTCAGGTTACAGACTCTGCTAATCCAGAAATAGTGCTTCAGGTTAAGCACTTTGCTTCAGGATGAGAACAGAAATTGTGCTCCAGCGGCGCGGCAGCAGCAGGAGGCCCCATTAGCTAAAGTGGTGCTTCAGGTTAAGAACAGTTTCAGGTTAAGTATGGACCTCCGGAACGAATTCAGTACTTAACCTGAGGTATACTGTATACTCTTATACAACTGCAGGTTATTACAATAATCCTCTTTACAATTTATCTGGTAAATATTCAATGAAATACATGACCTTTCACACACCCTTTCAAACACGTGTTTGTAAACCGTGTCCAGGGGTCCTTTACCTTTTTTTACCTATTCGGAGTGGGTCCCTAACTTAGCAGAAAGAGAGAGAAGACCTGAAATACAGGACAAAACTGTAGTATCAATACAGGCCGTAGGATTTTACATTGGAATAGGAGACGCGAGAGGGGACAACCCTAGCTCGGACTGTGGAGGAAACCCACCTCCGAGGCCCAGGCGCCGGTTGGAGACCTGGTTGGCCAGCACCAGGGGCTGGTAAGGCCTCACCCGGGGCTGCTTGCCCCGCAGCTTCTTCAGCTCGGCTAGCCGAGCCACCCAAGCCGCGTAACCCGACGAAGGAGCCGCCGCCGCCATCTTTGCGCTTTTGCGACAGCCAAGGGCCGGCCGGAAAGCAGCCCTCGCCGCGTGACTGTCGCGCGAGGCTGTAGAGATAGGAAAAGTAGAGAGTCGTGATCTCGCTCACGGGGGTGGGGGAAACGGGGGACTCTCGGGTTACTTTCCGCTTTCGCTCTCTCGCTCTCTGAGATGGAACATGAGAACTCGCGCTAGAAATACAGAAAGACAGCGGGGTAAGGTAACTTACCTCGGGACTTAAGTCTTGTGGGGGAAATGCGATCCGTTATATATATATATATATATATATATATATATATATATATATGCAGGTTTTGGTGTCTTCGGGTGTCTTCCCGTGTAAGAGTCGGGGTGTCTGTGCGACGTTTCGACGAGGTCTCACTCGTCATCTTCAGGCTGGTGCTTTCGGCTTCTTGTTACTGGAACAGAGCAGAGTCTGGTGTTTGAGTTCCTATAAATACTGTTGAGGGGTGTGGTGTATAGCCTCCAACGTTCTGGGTAGAGAGGAAGTTCCTAGATTAGTGTGCCTTTTCTTCTTTTGTTCCTTAATTACTTGAGGGATATCTTGGGTGATTTCATGAGTGATATTCTGAATATCACTGGGTGGGTCATTAATTACTTGAGGGATATCTTGGGTGATTTCATGAGTGATATTCTGAATATCACTGGGTGGGCCATTAAGTGTAGATTAGATTGCTAAAGCTCTCGTGTCTTGACCTCTTGAGCTTGTGAAGAGTTTTTCTGAGAAGATGGCTGTGCTGCATTTAGTTGTGCTCTGGCTTGGCTTCGTGTATAGGGGCGAGCTATGGTTTTGTGCCTTGTGCCAGCCAGATCTGTGTAGGGATTGCAGGGGGGTGCAGCATCCGGAGGTGCCACTATAGTTTGGTTGCTGGATGGAGTCTGTAATATGTCTGTGGAGAGGGTCTGGGTTTGGGTCTGGTGTGGTTGATTGGTGACGGCGTTCTGTGTGCCTCTGGTTCTGGTGTCGGTTTTTGTGGGGAGGGCTAATTTCCAGATGTCTGGCAGGCGGGACGTGTCGTCACGCTTGTTCATGTTGTGAGGGTGTTTCTCTATCTCGATGGCTTCCATGATTATTCTCTTGTGGTGATGTTCCATGTTAAAGAGCAATTTGGAATCTGCAAAATTAATTTCGTGTCCTGTTTCTTTCATGTGTTGGAAAAGAGAGGAAGTTTTTTCTTCTTTTTTGACGGCATTCTTGTGTTCTGCGATACGTGCATTTATTCGTCTGTTTGTTTGTCCAATGTACGTGGCTGGGCAGACTTTGCAGGGTATTTCATAGACCCCTTGGTTTTCCAGCTGGATTTTGTCTTTTGGGTTTCTGAGGATATTGGCTATTTTTTGGTTGGTGCAGAAGGCTGTTTTGATATTGTGTTTATGGAGGATTTTGCTGATTTTGTCTGTAGTGCCCTTGATATAAGGAAGGAGGGCCATGCCATTGTTTTCTTCTGTGTCTTGGTTTTTGGGGGGTGTTTCTTTTTGGATTAGCTTCGTAACCCTGTTTTTCTGGTATCCATTGGCGATTAACACATTTGAGAGATTCTGTAACTCAGTTGTCAAGTGGTCTTTGTCAGCCAGGCGTTTGGTTCTGGAGATGAGAGTCTTGGCTACGGAGTTTATTTGTGCAGGGTGGTGGTGTGATTGTGCATGTAAGTAACGGTTGGTGTGTGTTTTTTTCCGGTAGATAGTGTGTCCTAGGGAGCCATCAGGTTTTTTGTAGATTAGGACGTCAAGAAAGGGGAGTTGGTTGTTGTCTTCTATTTCCATAGTGAATTGTATTTTGGGGTGTAGGCTGTTGAGATGTGTGAGGAAGCTATCTAGTTTTTCTTTTCCGTGTGGCCAAATTACAAAGGTGTCGTCAATATATCTGAGCCAAAGTTTGGGTTTGTGTTCTGACTTGTCTAAAGCATTGGTTTCAAAGTGTTCCATGTACAGATTTGCGATGACCGGTGAGAGGGGTGATCCCATGGGTGCTCCTTCTATCTGTTTGTATCTCTTCACTCAAGTGCCCATTAATGAAGCCTTGACAGCCATTCAAAACAAATACAACCCCCCCAAATACATCCTGGACCTGACCAACCACTGCCTAACCAACACGTACTTCATCCACAATGGACAAAGATACAAACAGATAGAAGGAGCACCCATGGGATCACCCCTCTCACCGGTCATCGCAAATCTGTACATGGAACACTTTGAAACCAATGCTTTAGACAAGTCAGAACACAAACCCAAACTTTGGCTCAGATATATTGACGACACCTTTGTAATTTGGCCACACGGAAAAGAAAAACTAGATAGCTTCCTCACACATCTCAACAGCCTACACCCCAAAATACAATTCACTATGGAAATAGAAGACAACAACCAACTCCCCTTTCTTGACGTCCTAATCTACAAAAAACCTGATGGCTCCCTAGGACACACTATCTACCGGAAAAAAACACACACCAACCGTTACTTACATGCACAATCACACCACCACCCTGCACAAATAAACTCCGTAGCCAAGACTCTCATCTCCAGAACCAAACGCCTGGCTGACAAAGACCACTTGACAACTGAGTTACAGAATCTCTCAAATGTGTTAATCGCCAATGGATACCAGAAAAACAGGGTTACGAAGCTAATCCAAAAAGAAACACCCCCCAAAAACCAAGACACAGAAGAAAACAATGGCATGGCCCTCCTTCCTTATATCAAGGGCACTACAGACAAAATCAGCAAAATCCTCCATAAACACAATATCAAAACAGCCTTCTGCACCAACCAAAAAATAGCCAATATCCTCAGAAACCCAAAAGACAAAATCCAGCTGGAAAACCAAGGGGTCTATGAAATACCCTGCAAAGTCTGCCCAGCCACGTACATTGGACAAACAAACAGACGAATAAATGCACGTATCGCAGAACACAAGAATGCCGTCAAAAAAGAAGAAAAAACTTCCTCTCTTTTCCAACACATGAAAGAAACAGGACACGAAATTAATTTTGCAGATTCCAAATTGCTCTTTAACATGGAACATCACCACAAGAGAATAATCATGGAAGCCATCGAGATAGAGAAACACCCTCACAACATGAACAAGCGTGACGACACGTCCCGCCTGCCAGACATCTGGAAATTAGCCCTCCCCACAAAAACCGACACCAGAACCAGAGGCACACAGAACGCCGTCACCAATCAACCACACCAGACCCAAACCCAGACCCTCTCCACAGACATATTACAGACTCCATCCAGCAACCAAACTATAGTGGCACCTCCGGATGCTGCACCCCCCTGCAATCCCTACACAGATCTGGCTGGCACAAGGCACAAAACCATAGCTCGCCCCTATACACGAAGCCAAGCCAGAGCACAACTAAATGCAGCACAGCCATCTTCTCAGAAAAACTCTTCACAAGCTCAAGAGGTCAAGACACGAGAGCTTTAGCAATCTAATCTACACTTAATGGCCCACCCAGTGATATTCAGAATATCACTCATGAAATCACCCAAGATATCCCTCAAGTAATTAATGACCCACCCAGTGATATTCAGAATATCACTCATGAAATCACCCAAGATATCCCTCAAGTAATTAAGGAACAAAAGAAGAAAAGGCACACTAATCTAGGAACTTCCTCTCTACCCAGAACGTTGGAGGCTATACACCACACCCCTCAACAGTATTTATAGGAACTCAAACACCAGACTCTGCTCTGTTCCAGTAACAAGAAGCCGAAAGCACCAGCCTGAAGATGACGAGTGAGACCTCGTCGAAACGTCGCACAGACACCCCGACTCTTACACGGGAAGACACCCGAAGACACCAAAACCTGCATTCCTATACCCGTGAAAATCTACGAAAGCAAATATATATATATAATATATACACACACACACACCCATATACATATATAATATTTTAATATTATATATATTAATTATATATAAAATTAAAAATACTGTGGTTGTGGTGGGAATAACTTTAATTTTAAATATTAAATAAAATATTAAAAATAAAATTAAAAATAGTATATATACAATTAATATATATATATACTATTTTTAATTTTATTTTTAATATTTAATATTAAAATATTGTTTTTTATTTTATATCTCTGTATATGTTTGCATGTGCATGTATCATTTGAAAGCATTTTTAAAAGATGAAATCCCAGTATGTCAGTATGGTCACCCATCATTCCGTCTCTTTTCCCTCACTGTTCAAGTTGTGAGTGTCGTTAGCTCGGCCAGTAAGAGCTTGAGACTCTTCATCTCAGGGTTGCGGGTTCCAGCCCCACGTTGGGTCAAAAGATTCTTGCATTGCAGAGGGTTGGACTAGATGACCGTCGTCGTATTCCACTCCGATAGCCTCCCAAGCTCTCAATGACAATGCAATGCATTGGACATCCTATTTGGACTCCCAATTATCTGCAAGCATACAGGTAGCTCAAGGACAAAAGGAGAGACTGCGGGATCAGGCCAGTGGCCACTATGCAAGTGCAAATCCTATGTAAGTGCAAATCAAAAGCGCACTAATTCCTGTTCCCCATCAGACCAGTCCCAACATTTCCCCTTTGTTATTCTCCCTTAGCCCGCTTGCAGATTAACCTGTCATTTTTAGGTAAGAAAGCAACTTCTGGCATGATAGGATAGGGATCGATGGTATGTGCAGCTCTGAAATGCCCATTTCTCCTAAGCTATGCCTATAGTGCTTGGAACTACAAAAGCAAGAAGAGTGACATGCTTAGCATGCCTGCTGTAGTCAGAATAAATATCTGCAGACCCACCCTTTTCTCTGCAGTGTCCTTGTGCCTCATGGTGCAAGATATGAGATAGTGTCTGGGTCAAGCCGTAAGTATGCCGTTTATTACGGCATGGTCTGTCTTGGCTCAGCAATTGCATCACTAAAAGGATTTCCTGTCTGATGAATTCTGTCTGATCAGTGGAGGTCTTTGCACAGCTTCAGGAAACGCCCCCCCCCCGCCCCATTTGATTAATCTACTTCCGCAAGCGGTGCCTGGGGTCCAATTAGACTCAGTTATTCCCGCCAAAGGAACTTGCTGAAATTAAAAGGATAGCCAGTCAATTAAAGGAGTGGCTGTTGAGAGGGAACAGCAAGGGAGTTCTCAAATACAGTGTGGGAGGGGACTGGCCAGTACATAAGCTGTGAGACTGAAAGGGATGCCCATTGGAATCAGGTAGCTAACAGGGACCTAGAAAGCAGTGGGTCATTTGTTCAGTAGTTGTCACTTCTAAGTCCGCTTACAGCTGCTCTTTGTCAAAGAAAAACACTGGGCATGTAATTTGCAACGAGAAAACGTAATTCGAAAATGAAATCAAGGACATTAAAGCCATGCAATTTCAATAAGCATGTTGCCACTTACACTACACATCAGTCAGCGATGCTACTCATAATGCACGCACTCTGCGCACTGGCTTCACCGGTGAGACTGTCCTTCAGGCCGCAAGAGGAGAAATGAAAAATGAATTGTCTGGCTCCCTGTGACCTGCTTGGAGCAGAGAGGCTGGAAGTGGAGAATGAGCGGCTACTTCACTGTCCGGTAAAGAACAAGGTATAGAAAGCAACCTGCTCTTTTATGCTGGAAGAACAAGCACAACTACTCTCTTGCCTGGGGTGGCAGATTGCCTTACTCATCTAAAAGATTTCCCTATACACTTCAGGTTACAGACTCCGCTAACCCAGAAATAGTGCCGGCGGCGTGGCAGCAGCAGGAGGTCCCATTAGCTAAAGTGGTGCTTCAGGTTAAGAACAGTTTCAGGTTAAGTACGGACCTCCGGAACGAATTAAGTACTTAACCTGAGGTACCACTGTAACTGCTAGAGAATAGGAAGAGAATTTTAGGAGAATTCAACTACTGCTGGTGCTGATAAAATCTAAACACATCCTGTCATCCACTGTTCAAAATCGAATTCATTCTCACAAATAGTTCTCACTCACATGTTTCTTAGCAGCATTTCTACATCAGAACCGAAACGTTCAAGGTGGCTCACAAAGCAGATTAGTGTTTGGGTAATCCTCATGGGGGAAAGGTGTATAGATTGAGCCTTCACAGGGAGAAATATCGCACCCTGTGTTAATAATAATAATAATAATAATAATAATAATAATAATTTATTTATACCCCGCCCATCTGGCTGGGTTTCCCCAGCCACTCTGGGCAGCTTCCAACTGAATATTAAAAACAGTACAGCTTCAAACATTAAAAACTTCCCTAAAGAGGGCTGCCTTCAGATGACTTTTAAAAGTAAAATAGTTGTTTATTGCTTTGACATCTGCTGGGAGGGCGTTCCACAGGGCAGGTGCCACTACTGAGAAGGCCCTCTGCCTGGTTCCCTGTAACCTTACTTCTCGCAATGAGGGAACCGCCAGAAGGCCCTCGGTGCTGGATCTCAGTGTCCGGGCAGAACGATGGGGGTGGAGACGCTCCTTCAGGTATACTGGACCGAGGCAATTTAGGGCTTTAAAGGTCAGCACCAACACTTTGAATTGTGCTCGGAAATGTACTGGGAGCCAATGCAGATCTCTCAGAACCGGTGTTATGTGGTCCCAGCGGCCACTCCCAGTCACCAGTCTAGCTGCCGCATTCTGGATTAATTGCAGTTTCCAGGTCACCTTCAAAGGTAGCCCCACGTAGAGCGCGTTGCAGTAGTCCAAGCGGGAGATAACTAGAGCATGCACCACTCTGGCAAGACAGTCCGCGGGCAGGTAGGGTCTTAGCCTGCGTACCAGGTGGAGCTGGTAGACAGCTGCCCTGGACACAGAATTAACCTGTGCCTCCATGGACAGCTGTGAGTCCAAAATGACTCCCAGGCTGCACACCTGTTCCTTTAGGGGCACAGTTACCCCATTAAAACACAGCATTACAACATTACAACTTTTAGAAACTCATATATGTACATTACGTACACCCAGTTCTCTTGGGAAAAGTATAATTGAGCCAAAATTGAGGTGAGGTGCCCCAAAATAATCACAATGCAATACTTTCCCTTTCCTTAGTACCCTTCCACTCTGTTGTCACCACATCAACTGGACCAACCCAGAACAGACCTATTGAAATGAATGGACCTAACTTAGTAATATTCATTTATTTCAATGGGCCTGAGTAAAACTTAATTGAATACCAGCCACGGCCTGCAAGCATACCAACAAATGCTTTTTTTGTTCTTTGTTTCCATAGTGCATCATAATAATTGTTTTCATAACAAAAATGCATTTTTACAACTTCTTTTATTTTGTAGGCAAAGCAAGTGAATGTAAAATGTTTTTTTCTTCTACACCTTTTACTATAATTCCAGGCAGCCTGGAGAGCAGAGAGTGAGAAGTATTACTCCAATCCTGAGGGTGAAACCCACTGTTCTAAGATTATGTTAGTCAGGATTTCTTCCTGAACAAGAGATCGATGCAACTTCAAATACATTTTTAGGCCAGCTATACTGATAGCTTAACAAGGTGGAATCTGTCATTCTCCGGGAACAAATGAGCAGCCGTTCTCATAAGCGTAATGCTGGCAAAATAAAGTTTATAAATTCACATTAAGCTACAGATACTTATTATTTAAACCCAACACAATATCTCCCTTTATTACAGTGGCCTGCTTCCAGGTTAGAAACATAAAGGACCTTTTTGAAAGCTAAAATCTGTGCAAATACCAGTCCTGTGCCAGAGCTAAGTCTTCTGAAGCAACAATGGTTTTATTAGAGTAGTTCCCATTGCTTCAATCCCTTTATAAACCATTCTCTCCTCACCTCAATCTGCCACCCTAATTTGTTGATTCTTGAGCTTTTTCATGCCCCCCCATTCATTATTACCATCTAAATAGTAATGGTAAAGGGACCCCTGACCATTAGGTCCAGTTGTGACCGACTCTGGGGTTGCGGTGCTCATCTTGCTTTATTGGCCGAGGGAGCCGGCGTACAACTTCTGGGTCATGTGGCCAGCATGACTAAGCCACTTCTGGCGAACCAGAGCAGCGCACGGAAACACCGTTTACTTTCCCGCTGGAGCGGTACCTATTTATCTACTTGCACTTTGCAGTGCTTTCAAACTGCTAGGTTGGCAGTAGCAGGGACCGAGCAACGGGAGCTCACCCCGTCGCGGGGATTCGAACCGCCGACCTTCTGATCGGCAAGTCCTAGGCTCTGTTGTTTAACCCACAGCGCCACCCGCATCCCACCATCTAAATACAGAAGACCAAAATATTTGCCTTTAAAGAGAAGCATAAATAGCTTGTAGAATTGTATGTGTGCAACATTTTTGCATGCTACCTGCTACAAACTTTAGATTCGTAGATCTCTGCTTAAAACAGGCCAACTGTTTCTATGGCACATTCGAGGGTTATGGAAACTGAGCTTATGTTCCGTGCATAGCTACCCAACCTTTATAACTATCCTGAGACTCTGCAATGTGGTTGCATACCCATCTCTCATCAACATCGAGCATGGCCAATAGTCTGGGATTGTGGCAACAGAAGTCCAACAGATGGAGAATAAAATGTTAGCCAACTCTGCTTTATGGCTTCCACACAAGTTTCCACCCTGTAGTCTCTTTTTAGCCATGCATCTTCTCTTGAACTACCTGGGGACAGGGAAAAGCAAGCGAACCGTACTGGATCTCAAGTAACACGATAAAAGAATAAAGATTACAGACCCTCCCCTATTTTCCAGGGACAGTCCCAGATTTACAGAAGCCGTGCCAGTTTCTGATTCGATCCCGGAATGTCCCACTTTTCCTATTTCCATTGGAGAAATGTTGGAGGGCATGGAGTTATCCGACTTCCGAACCATCAGCCCTGTATAGGGAAGATTTTTAATGTTTTATTATGTTTCTTTCATATCCGATCTGAAGAGAAACCTGAGTATTTAAAAAATAATAATGTTGGAAGCTGCCCAGATAAAATTGTTATTGTGGAATAGGCAGTGGCGTAGCGTGGGTTGTCAGCACCCGGGGCAAGGCAAGTAATTTGCGCCCCCTAACCCGTGGATTTGCGCCCCCTAACCCTAACCCCCAGATGTTGCGCCCGGTGCGGCCGGCCCCCCCTGCACCCCCCACGCTATGCCACTGGGAATAGGACATCTTTGTTTTCATCAGAGAAACGTTGGAGGGTATGAGATTATGGCTTGTATCTAATGCATCCCATCAGTGTAAATCAGGGGTCAGCAAACTTTTTCAACAGGGGGCCAGTCCACTGTCCCTCAGACCTTGTGGGGGGGGCAGACTATATTTTTTGGGGGGGGAAGATAAATGAACAAATTCCTATGCCCCACAAATAACCCAGAGATGCATTTTAAATAAAAGCACACATTCTATTCATGTAAAAACACGCTGATTCCCGGACCATTCATGGGCTGGATTTAGAAGGTGATTGGGCCTTAGTTTGCCTACCCATGGTGTAAATATTCCTGCTTGTGCATGGCGACTCCCTTCCTTTCTTCCCTTGCATGAACTCTGTGCCCTCCCCACATCTCTTCCGGAGGGTTGCGTGAGGCCCCCCAAGAACAGATCAGGGGGAGAGAAGTCCTGTTGTGTAGGCTTAAATCCTTACACAGGCAGATGCCTACTTAGTGCTGCATTTAATACAAGCAACAGTTTGTATGCCTCTTATTGAATGGTTGACTTTGTACGCAGAATGAGCTTGTTGGTAAAGAACAGACCTTATCAGAACTAGTGTTGTGACAGCTCTTGACACACATAAAACTGGACTTGAAGATATTAGCAGAATTAAGGCGGCCACATGGCAAATTGTGCAAAAAGAAATGCACCTTTGTGAACAGGAATAAAATGTTTCCCAGGAGGAAAACACACTTTAGAAATAAATTCTTTTCAGTTATCATTGTTCCTAACTCCATTCAATTTCCCATAGCAAGGAAATGCGTCATTGTCAGCCTAATGAAACAATCACTGTAGGAATTGTAGTCCCTACAAAGTATGGGAAGTGTAGTCCCTACAAATTATGGGAAGATGCAGTATCATAAAGTGCACTGTTCAAAACATTAAACTGTATTTTAGTCCATAGAGATGTAGTTATTTGTATACTGTTTAACTGATAGGCGATGTGAATTTATGTTATAATGTCAACTATTTGTTGTATAAAATGAAATACATAAAAATAACAAAAAGACTCTACCGATTAATGTTCAATATTTATGAGTGCAACCATTTATGACTCTTAATGTTAAGCCCTGCTGACCACGCTCAATGTAATTTAAGAAACACACGTTTTCTGAAATGACTTTACAGCAGCAGAAATGCTACTTTTTTTTGCTCGAGAGCTGAGGTTTGCTCCATATAAAGCAGTAGCAAATGAAACAATGCCAAAATCTTATCTGAATTGGTCTTTCCTTGATGCCATTAAAAAATGTAGTTTCCAGAGTGAGAATACCATATTAATATTATTTTTAGCTTGTCCCAGAACAACAGCTCTGGCACTGGTAAATCTTTGCATACTCTACTTGCTATTCATAACACTAAAATAGCCTTGAATTTGTGTATTTAATCGCAAAATCTCCCCTGGTGTGGTTCATTCAGTACTGTGACTGGGAAGGCTTCATCCTGATCAAAGCTCTGCCAGTAATCCTACAGCCACACTTACCTTTCCCTGTTAATATTGAGAAGCATCCAGTTTGGTTTAACTCTCTGCTGCCACCAGCTGTTCAGCATTTCATCAGGTCTATGTGCCTCTTTTTAAAAACAAAACAAAATTGAATATCCATGCCCGCAAATTTTTAAAAAAGGAAGTAAGCAATCTGTTCGGTATATCTGATTTGGCAGGGGGTTGACAGTAGAGGGGAAAATATTTTAAAAGGTAAACAGATATTACAACACATAAAAAGTTAAGACATAATAAACTCCAGGATGTCTTTTGGCGTTTTATAGCTAGAGATGTGGTTTTGTAGTTAAGGTTTGCATGAACAACTTGTGGTTTCAAGCATTATTTCTTTAAGTGTAAAGCTTTAATCGTTTCTGCAGTGGTCCTGGGTTGCTTACTGTTGGAAATAGGACAATTAATTCAGCCAACATCTCAATAGTTTAAGAAATTACTTTTGTTGTGCCTGCAAGTTATTTTTCTGCAGTCATGGAAACCTGCTTGAAAACAAGTTACCGTATGTATTCAGCCAGGCATTTTTCTAAGAAGCAAGATCCCATGCTACAAACACTATACAGTGGTACCTCGGGTTACATACGCTTCAGGTTACAGACGCTTCAGGTTACAGACTCCGCTAACCCAGAAATAGTACCTCAGGTTAAGAACTTTGCTTCAGGATGAGAACAGAAATTGTGTGGTGGCGGCGCGGCGGCAGCAGGAGGCCCCATTAGCTAAAGTGGTGCTTCAGGTTAAGAATGGACCTCCGGAACGAATTAAGTACTTAACCTGAGGTACCACTGTATGACAAACAGGAACTTGGTTTCTTTACAAGCAAAATGGCAAGGAATTGAAAGGCCTCAACAGGTAGAAACATCAGAGCATCTTAAAAGTGTTTTGGGCATTTGTTTATGGGCTATTATTTGTAATAACCAAGGGGGTGCCATGCATGTGTGACATCACATGTGCAACACACAACATCGTATGACCGTCACAAATGCTGTGTGACCCAGGGCAACATCCAGACAGGCCGCATGGCATCTTCAAAGGCTGTAGAGATAGGAGGGAGGGAAGGAGTGGGCAGGTGAGGAAGGGCTCCGCCTCTTCTGCCCCCTGGAGATTGGGGGGACTCAGCCACATCCCAACAGACTTTTTGGGGGGGCTGAAGATGCCTCATCCCTATAGAGGCGGCACCTATGCCTTATATCCCCATCACTGACGGCTGAGATGACTTCTGTGGCAAGTAGCATGTACTATCAGCCAGTATTGGCTGCTAAGAAGCCAAACGACCCATTTCCAAGGTCTTCTTGTTAAGCCTTTTAATAAAAATTTCAGAAGCAAATTTCCTGAAAGACCAACTACCCTTGTATATGCCTTTAACATCACTTAAATATGGGGGAACTACTCATGGGACGGCACCATACATAAAATCACAGGGCAGTGATACGGATTTCTCCCTGCCATATAAGAATCATGGAACAAACCACCAGCTGTTTCAGATGTCTTCTGACAATTTATATTTTTGTCAGGCTGACACCTGTAAGACTGGACTGTGCTGTACGTGCCTGACAATTCTGAATTCCTATTTTAACTACTTTTACGTGTTTTTATATTGCTGTTTTACAGGTTTGAGGGAAGAAAATTTGCACCAAACTACCCAGATCCTCAAATACTGAGGTTGCAATTCTAGCCCCACGTATCTGGGACTCTGCAAATAAGCCTCATTTAATTCAACGGGGTTTATTAGTGTATATGGTTAGGCTTGCATTGTAAATTGCTGTGAATGAGCAGTTTTAAAAATATGGTTGGCGGGCGGAGGAAGGAATTGGTGAAATGAGGGAGGTGGAGGTGGTTGTTGCTTTTCAACCACGGGAAGTTCTCTTCAAATACATTGCTAGCTTGCACAATCAGAGTCTGCCCTTCTTGGCAAAGCAGGAGATCTGCTCCTTGACACCCACCAACACACAGGCAGGCAGGAACAAGGATGATGACAACCTCCACTCACACAAAAATGTCTAGCAACTTTAGTTTAATAGCCAGAGGCAGGCAAGCAACACAAAAAATTCAAGGTTCCCCCCACCCCTTATTTTTTATGTATGCATGAGACCATAAAGGTAAAAGATAAAGGGACCCCTGACCATTAGGTCCAGTCGTGGCCAACTCTGGGGTTTCGGCGCTCATCTCGCTTTATTGGCCGAGGGAGCCGGCGTACAGCTTCCGGGTCATGTGGCCAGCATGACTAAACCACTTCTGGCAAAACCAGAGCAGTGCATGGAAACGCTGTTTACCTTCCCGCCGGAGCGGTACCTATTTATCTAATTGCACTTTGTGCTTTCGAACTGCTAGGTTGGCAGGAGCACGGACCGAGCAACGGGAGCTCACCCCATTGTGGGGATTCGAACCGCCGACCTTCAGATCAGCAAGGCCTAGGTTCTGTGGTTTAACCTACAGCGCCACCCATGTCCCACAGCATGAGACCATACCCAGTATTTATTTCCTAAGCAGCTTTGTGAATGAGCAGGAATTTGAAGCTAGGTCTCCCCAGCTGTAGTCCTATACTAACCCTTATACTGCAGTCTTACTCACTGTTTGAGGGCGTAGGTGGGAGTGAATCAATGGGAATATTTTTGCCGTAAATGAAATACTGCTTCTCAACATAAAATGTTGTAGCAACCTGCTACCTTTTAAGCCATACCTTCCTTCCTTGCTATGTTGCATCCTTGGGAGCGAGTTCCATTGGATCTAGAATGTCCTTATTCTGAGCAGACCTACACAGGATCATATGTAACTTCTTCCTCTTACTCTCAAACACAGGCAGCTCCCCCAATGCAACTAACCTTGAGGCTGAAGCAGGCTTGTTGAGATGATGCTTGAAGACTTAACTTTTAAGGCACACCAGCAGCAGAACTAAATAGTGAAGAAAAGCAAGTAGCAAAAAAGGCAACTGGATAATGATTGCGGTTGTGGACAGAAAACCAGGATGAATTGCTAACTCTCCAAACAAACAAATCAGGAATGGATTCCACTGTAGAAGTATTTTGATGCTCCTGTGATTGCTTCTGGACTTGGAAACAATGGGAGCAACAGCCGACATGCAACAATTATTAACAGTAGCGGCAGCAATATCAGTGATTTAAGAGAAATAAACCTCATTTCTATTTGAGCAACTACATAAGAATTATAAATGGGCTACGAAGAAAGTGCAAGATCTTCTGCCATGATTGAGATCAATCTATATTCATGAAAATAGGAAGCTATGGGGGAGCATCTTTTCAAGATGGTGTTTTCATTTTATGAGAAGGCCATGTATGCTAATATGTTTCACTGCATTCCTAGCAGGAAGTGAAGGTCATAGTATTGAAAGCTGAAATGTGTTTAATCCAGAAAGCAAAACATTATAAGCACCTTACGGAATTCTTTCAGATATCGTTGCAAATAACAGTTTTATTTGCCATGACGGAACTTGATTGAGTCACCTGCACACCAGCTCTCTCCCATCCCCAAAATACAGGGCTTGGAAAAAAATAATCAGTATTTATTTACTAACAATGACATAAAATACATCTTCATATATTTTTATTTCTTTACAAATTAAAAGATGCATTGAAAAAAGTGAAGAAAGATTTATGATCGTATATTTTCTTTTATATTAATTCTAGAAATTAGTATTCTGGAAGTCCGGTTGTGGAGTCTTGGGGAGCAAATCTCTTCACTGGTTTAAAAGATTTCTAATTTTTTTGGTTGGAGACAGTATGTATGTTTGGCAGGAGGAAGGGGGGGGGGGGTTAGCCACACTTGCAAATGTGTTTAAGACTGCTGAGAAACTCACTGAGGTGTGGCCAGTTAACAGTTTTTCGGATACTCCCCTTCACTGTGTGATGAAAGGGAAGACAAACTAGCTGCAGTAGAAGGAAAAATATTTACAAACACACACGCATACACACACTATAGTTCAAGGGACTAGAAACCACACTCCTGGATTATTTAATCTGTCATGTATATAAGGTTTCAACTTCAATTTTCAATGGCAGATGGAATAAATGCTTTACTTATATTCAGTCTTAATCCATCATTTGTCTAAGCGATCTACCTCCCTGCTTTTCCTTTTTTCACGTTTCGGTGCTGCCGGTTCCCCAAGTACATTCTGGGCACTGCAAGAATTCCTAAGTGTAGCATTAGAAACAAAAGGTTAGTGTCTTTTTAAAAACGAATGAGCCCTTTGACTCCTAGAGTCTCAAACTCACCATCTTTCTGTCTAATACAAAGCAGAATACTTTCTGCTCAGCCTTGGAGGGGTCAACCATAAGTCTGCTTGATTTGTTGTAACAAGACCACAAGCAGGCATGCCACAGATATCCTACACCGATGGACTAGTAAGAACTGCCCAGATGTAGCCATTTAAGTACTGCATGACCAAAATTATTCAGAGCTACTAAAGGTTTGAATTTCAGAATACATTAGTGGCATGATTTGAAGCTTACGTTATGAATATGAGCAACTCCTTCTGAATTGGTGATACAGGACCTCTCAGTGCTTCTTGGATACAATTCAAACATAGACTGTCTCTCCAAGCAAACTCCTGTGTTGCGTATAAACACAACTTTTTCAAAGTGATAAGAAAGGGAAAGCACGGCTATCTTCCTTTGAAAAGGATATTCCAGACAAAACCCTACCGCGTGAATGGAAAGAGGCAACAGACCACCAAAGCAAGAGGACACTGGCAGAAAAAGAAAGAAAGAAAGAAAGAAAGAAAGAAAGAAAGAAAGAAAGAAAGAAAGAAAGAAAGAAGATGCTGTTTTTCTCAAGGGGTGGTGGAGGCGACACCTGTTTATACCAACCCCGAATAATTTCACTTTCCCCAAAACAGCACCTGCTCATTATCACTCACTTATTCCAAGGCATATCCACACAGCAAAGCAACTACAGTGAAGGCATGCCTAGCCTGCTATTTTCCCTAACAGCTCAGGTGTTTCCTAGAAGATGCCACTGTATAACTTGCTTACAGTATATTGCTCTCTCCACTTATAAGCGAAGGTGTAAAAAGCCCCAGCTTGGCTGCTTTATCAATCTCCTACTCTTTGGTTGAACAGGGCCTGCCACCTTCCACTCCCCCCCAAGCCCGCCCCCCCCCAAACTGGCTCCTTTTCATACAGTGTATCACATGCACAAACTTAACACCCACTGTGTGGTTCTGAAGAGCAATCACCTTTTCACCTGATGCTTAATCTTGTATAGTGAAACTCAAATAACATTTGTTATAACAGAACTGGGGGGCTGGGCGGCAGGAGGTACAGATACCTGCCAAGCACAAGAAGAGGGGCACAGGTCCAAGGCCTGGAATCAAATAACATTCCCACACCCACCCCTATAGCTGATGTTTCGTCTGTCCATGCCTCACTTCTTCAAAGGGTTTTGGGAGATGCTGAAACTGTTTATGCACAGTGAATTAAAAATTATGGAATTGTACAGCTTTCTGTATTGTCCTTCTCGAAGGAGCTGGGCCCATTCATCAGGCGGTTAGTGAACATAGAAGTGTCAGTGCTGGAATCCAGCGCATCTCCAGCTCTAGCTCAGCAACTGGCGGATCTCCTTGTGCATGTGACAGAGGAAGTCCACATATGAAGCACCCCCATTCATGCTCTTATCTTCCACCAAAAAGTGTTTGAACAGCATATCCAGTTTGTCTTCCTGCTTGACAACCATGAGCTACAAAGCAAAAGGAAAATGTTAGTAAGATGTTAGAGAGTGGTGCCTTTGGTGCAAAGTATTGATGGAACCTTGGAAGTTCTAGCATTGGCTAGCTATGGTCTGTACAACGAAATACGTTTCCAACACAATATAATAAAGCCCCGTTCTAATCTGCATAGGGAAAACACTGTTAGAACCCACTGTGAGGTTCTAGAAACTGCAAGTACTATGGTATTGTGTTATTTACGCCGCCCCCCCTTTATTCAAACATAAGTTTCATATACATTATTTGATGCGCAGAGATTACAGAAGGCAACGATTAAAAATACCCCAATCACAAGCAAGCATCAATTACCTTCATATAGCGTGATCTTTGAGACTGGAACATATCAATGACAGACCGTACTCTCTTCGAAAAGGGATTGTCCAAAACTGGCAGCACGCACTGCAACACAGAGTTAAAATATATCACAGATGATCTAGAACCACTTCAAAACATCCATTCGCACGTGGGCCAGCGGAGTTATTTACTAGTCACAAATATGTCATAATCAATAGAGGTACTAAACAGCTAGCTTGGATCTCCTCAAAACTAGCAAGAAGGAACATTCCCAGTTCAGCACACACACACACAAAATGATGAATGCATCACAAAAACCACCTTGACCCACATGTAGAAGAGCTACCCAATCTTGCCGAAACTCCTTTCACAGCACTGCTCACTCTTACCCATGATTTGGGAAATGCCACAGCTCAGTGGCAAAGCACCTGCACTACACGTAAAGGTACCCCTGCCCGTACGGGCCAGTCTTGCCAGACTCTAGGGTTGTGCGCCCATCTCACTCAAGAGGCCGGGGGCCAGCGCTGTCCGAAGACACTTCCGGGTCACGTGGCCAGCGTGACATCGCTGCTCTGGCGAACCAGAGCTGCACACGAAAACGCCGTTTACCTTCCCGCTTGTAAGCGGTCCCTATTTATCTACTTGCACCCGGGGGTGCTTTCGAACTGCTAGGTTGGCAGGCGCTGGGACCGAACGACGGGAGCGCACCCCACCGCAGGGATTCGAACCGCCGACCTTTCGATCGGCAAGCCCTAGGCGCTGAGGCTTTTACCCACAGCGCCACCTGCGTCCCTACACGTAGGGACTACACGTAGAGGCTCCCAAATTCAACCCCTGGCATCTCAAGGTAGGGCTGGGAATGCCCGCAGTCTGAATCCTGGAGAACTACAGCTGGTCAGTGTCAACAATACTGAGCTACATGGACCAATGGTTTAGGTGTGGAATTGTAAGTAACTGATCTGTTCCATCTACTGTGTTAAGGAGCCAGAAGACAAATCAGAGAGTTGGGACCCTTACACAGGGCTGGTCCCATTATTCAGAATCTTGCCAGATCTTTTTTTTGGGGGGGAATCCTGCAAGCAGAAAGTTAGGCAGCACCCTAAGAATGAGGAGAAATCTTCTTGTTGCCCAGCATGACCCCACTTACCATATTGCTGCTGATTTGGCCAAAAGATGCCACTCCAAAGAGGTTCTGGATCAGCCCTTGCTGAACATTCGCTCCTACCCACAAAAAGATGTTCAGCCCATTTTCTAGCAGATATATGTCACCCTTGGAAAGCCGCTCTTCAGAGTTTCTGATTGCTGGTGGTAAGGAGTCACTGTTGGGATCTATCTTGGTCTGTAGATATAGAACTGGAGTCACTGCGCTGCAGGACATTTGCAAGTTCACAACATTACTAAACAGGATGGACAGTTTTGCAAATGACCACTGAATCACACAGACTGGGAGAGAATGTGGCAATCGTTGCAAAACTCTCAGAATCCCATCTTTTGTTTAAAAAGACATGTTCAGGAGGAGGGTTGTAATTCAGCAGTACAGTACATGCTGTCTGAAATCTTGGGCATCTGCTGTCCGTGACTGGACCAAGCTGATTTGCTTCATGTATTACGTTTATATCCCACCCCATTACATGGGACCTTGGGGGCAAGTCACAACCATTTCAAACACAGTAACAACAAAACTGACCACACTTCACAAAATGTATCAGGTAGTATGGCAATGTAACTCAGTGCACAACGAGCTCCCATGCGCATAATGGCCCACTCAGAAAGCGTGGTGGAAGAGGTGAACCACACGCATCTACAACAGAATGAGGAGGAAATAAAGATCTACACTGGGAACAAGGGAATCAAACCAACCTTACCCACCAGTTGAATCAAAAGTTGTCACAGGAGGAAAAGGGGCCTGATTTGAATCATGCTAAGCAGTTGCAGAGCTCAGGAGACCCAGCATACGCCATTTCCTCTCTAGGGGTAGGAGGAGACCAGCAGTGCCTAGGGAAATCCCTAGAGTGGCTGGGGAAATTCTTACGAACACTCTGTAAAAAGTTCTTTTGTGAATACAACGACCTGGGCCAGGGGCTGGACAGAGAGAGATTATTAAACGCACCCTTGCTGGTTCAAGCCTCTGTTTGTATTCTTATTAATCAGAGTTCAATCCTTCCTTTACTTTGGGAACGCCTCAATGGGTGGGAAAGAATATTCCATAGCTGGGGTGCTATTGCTGAGAAGTTCTCTGGTGAGCCACAGATCTCCTAATCTCATGCAACAATGGCACTGCCAGAACAGCCTTCCCAGCTAACTTCAAACCTGGCTAAAATGATATGGGGAAGAGGTGCTGCCCCTTCAGACACCTGCCCTAAGATGTTAGTAACCTTTATATTGGCAGACCTGGTTGAGAATACGACCCAATTTCCCTGTATCAAGGGGATGCAAACAGGGCTCAACAATTCTTGGCTGGTGTTGGTACACAACCAAAAGTTGTGATCTCCAGGATGCTGACCTTCCCCTTATCAGTGGACTTGCACTGCCTTCCTTACATCCCGCGGAAGTTCCAGGTTTACAGCTGGAAAGTGTGGCAGAGGGATATTGTGTGGTATCGCACAGGAATCACGGCTCCTTGTTCAGACACTTGTGCCCAATTTCCCAAGGCTACTAACAGGCTGAGCTCAAGGGTAGCACTGTGCATGGAGTCTCCTGATACTCTTGCAGTACCAGGGAGAACAATACTTTTTATTTTCTTATATTGCAGGCAGCATGTCTTGACATAAACACAACTGTATGTGTCAGAGCTCCAACAGAAGAAATGTTACAATTTTCTAAGTTACAAGTACTCTCAACTTAGACAAAGCAGCCTCACCCAAACATCTTAATTCCCCCTTATTTCATGAGTTGTATGTTTAAGCAATTACAAGTTTTCTATGTGCAGAAATGCTTACCAGTGGCAGCAGTCTGGGGTAAAAGAAAACATTTGTATCTGCCACATCCATGGAGGTGATTAGCTGGCGGATGTAGGATCGGTCATCAGTGGTGACTTCTGCCCCAGGCTGAAGCACATCACTTTTCAAAACACAGTTCAGATACACAGGGAGCAGCTTCATGCATTCAGGAAGAATCAGCTGAAAGTGGTAAGAGACGAAATTTGAGAAAATCACTCGTTAGGGAAAGGGGTGGCAGAGAGAAAGAGAACTTACGAGCATTTTAACTTTGTAAAAATTGAAGAGAATCATTGCTAACATTGGCATAGATGCAAAACAGGTATGTCCAGTTTAATCCAGGGGTAAAATCCTAAAATAAGGGATCCTCAACAACTTCAATCCTAAAAAAACCCTCAACTAATATGGTTGACCCTTATGGCCCTTCACTTCATCAAATTTGGCCCTCTTTGAAAAAAGTTTGGACACCACTGATGTAAAAGAAACAAAACCGTCAGTCTTTAACAAAGATCAGGGCAACTACTTCAGGAGATTCTTTAATTTCTACTGCTGTATTTCAGACTAAAACTGCAACCTATCGTAAATATCAGAAGAGACCTGAAAACAACTTCCTTGAACACTGCTTAGTACATACTGCATATTCTGTAGCATGTGGCTTGCTTATAGGCAGGGGCCTTTGAAGTAAACTGCCGTAAAAGCAATTGCTTCTACAACCACTTGCAGCTCAAGGCATATTATGGTCTGGATTGTGTATGTTGATCGGAGATAGTGAATGGATTTGCCCCTGTGTTGGGGTTTACATGGCCTTTCAGGTTCTTTTCACCTGCAATACTATGGTGAAGTATCTTCACTATCACTGTGCTATAGTAAGATTAAAGTTATTGCAAGAAAATAACTCAGGTTCATTTCTCAGTTTCATAAAGTTCATGAAATGCAGGAAGGCTGAAGCCACTACCCTATTTCACAAAGCAGCTATCTGGAACGCAGTTCTAAGGAGTGAGCTAGAAGGTTCCTTTCCATGTTAGCATCATTATTAAGCAGACCACTTCCGGCTGCTCTCCCAGCCTCCCAATTCAGGATTAGTACCCCAGAACCAAGAAGTTACCTGTCCGGCAGAAGAAGGGCTAGCACAGTTTTTCCGGTAGCATGCCAGTATCTGCGCACACTGATTGATCAGCGTATCTCTCACTGTCTTGACTGGATTGTTCAGAACTCCACGATATGCTTTAGGAAAAGAACAACATCTTGCTTAGAAAGTCCTATGCAAGCTGATGTAAAAAAGATTTAAATAAGTCGCCTGGAAAACCACCAACAAGGTATCTTGCTCTGCTGTGGTAATATGAGGCTGCTTTGGACTGAGTCAGTCCATGGCTCCACCTAGTTAAGTGCTGTCCACTGGCTGGAAGTGTCTCCCCAAAGCCTAAGACAGACCCCTTCCCAGCTCTGCTATCAAGAGAGCTTTTAACTGGGGGTGTCAGGGACTGGACCTGGGGGCAAATTACATGCTTCCCCACTATAGATCCTCGTGTTAGAGAAATGGGGGGGGGGAGAGAGAGAGTAATTTTAATTGCTTTGTCTTGATAAAGAGAGATCAGTTGTTACTAAACACACTTTCACCATGGACATCAGTGATTTAAGCACTTATTGCTTAGCAGTTCTATTATTCTTTTATTTATTTACACCCCACCTTCCCCCCTGACAGGACTTAAGGTGGCTTACAGATAAAAAAAATTAGCCTCTCCTGAGAACATAAAGAAGGACCTGCTGGATCCGACCAGTGGTCCAGCATCTTGTTCTATGGGAAGCCCACAAGCAGGACCCAAGTAAAAGAACATTTTCTCCTCTTGTGCTTTCCAGCAACTGGAATTCAGAAGCAGACTTCTGGGCACACGTATATTAAGTTCTATACCCCAGAATCTGTTTATTTGTATAGTAATGTAGCCAACCTGCACATTCTAAATGGAGCATTCTTAAACAGGAAAATTAACTTTATAGATATGATGACATTTTAAAAGATGAAGATCTTCCTGCAAAGGATGTTTCTCCCTGTCCAAATATGAAAGATATGGGTGATAGTGGGAGCCATGGATGTTGTGTTTCTCGGATCAGGCTCTTTTACTTGATATCTGATTACTTCATTAAGCCCTCTTGCTTTCAATAAAAATTATGGCCGATACATTCCATGCGTTTATTTTGGCAGCCTCTCTTAAAGGCGAGTCCATGGTTTCAGGCCACACAATGATGTAATGTAGTGCTAAATCACACGCATGCTGGCAAACCGAGGGGATAAATTTGTCATAGGCTAAGATAGCTGGGAGAAAACATAAGCAATGTTTTTTTCTATCATCAGCCATGGTCTTAAGACACTGTGAGAACAGGCTTAGTCAAAGCAGGTTAGTCTATTGCCAAGTCTTGGTTAGGATGCTCTTATATGTAGATCTAGCACCCACTGTGCAAACTGTCTTTCACTACATAAAAAAATTGTCCAGTAGCACCTTAGAGACCAACTAAGTTTGTTCTTGGTATAAGCTTTCATGTGCATGCATACTTCTTCAGATACACTGAAACAGAAGTCAGCAGACCCTTATATATAGTTGGAGGGTGGGGTGGGGTGTTTCTCAGGAGGGTAGTAGGAGATGGGTGATTGACTCAATGAGTATGGTAAACCTGCTGATGACTGTTAACGATGGCAATTAGTCCTACAGGAAAAAGCAAGGGATAGTATGCAGATGATTAGCATATGTAATAAGACAGGAATCCAATATCTCTATTAAGACCAGGCCTCTCCATAGTTTTCATATCTGGTCTTAATAGAAATATTGGATTCCTTGCTTTTTCCAGTGTATCTGAAGAAGAATATTTTGACTTTGTCTTTAACTACATTCGCTTGGAAGGCAGCACACACCCATTTACATTAAACTATATTCACAGTACAAGAAGAATGTTCCCTCCCAAAGCTTCTTGTGAATAGCTGTCTTCTCCAGGAAACTGTTACAGTTTTCTTACCAAATTTGGCCAAGAAGTTGATAAGTGTGTCCGTCTCACAGTTCCTATAAAGATCAGCCAGCTGAGTGCAGCAGTTCAAGGAGAGGTTGTGAATACGCAGTCGCCTCTGTCCTGCACAGCTTGTATACAATATAGCACACTACATGAGAGAGAAATTACAAGCAGAACCATTAGCATGCAAAAGAAAGTTCGGTACCACTACGTGGGCTTCCAACAAATCTGACACAACTGCTGTGCTTAAATGGCTGAAGGCCTAAACAGCACTGAATATTTTGGGGCTAAACAAGAATTGGAATAAGGGAGGGAAAACACGACCCATTATCGCCCATCTCACATGCATCACCTGAAGAAGTGCTCCACTTTCTTCACTAAGCTTATCATCATGTTTGAACTCCACGGTGATTGTTTTGTCACAGTCTAGGCCGGCTAATTCCACATCTGTGGTGTTGCTCATGTAAAAAGCTCCAAAGAAATCTGTTGCGCGAATACCTGGGAGGCAAGAGAACATGTGGTAAGAAATCCTTTAGAGTCCATCATTCCAGAAAGCTACCACTGAGCAAAAGGGATTGATACTGGCAGTATAGGGCATCCTAACTTTCGCAGGTTCGAGCGCTAGACCCCTGCACACTCCTAAAATCCAGACAGCATCTTCATAAGTACGTACCAGTGCTTGTGCGGACCCTCATCACAGCATCAAAGCCCACTTCTTTCTGAACATCTCTGCGCAAATCGTTCAAGAAGCGTTCCTGATCCGTTTCCACCTAGCGTGCAGAGACAGACAGCAGGTGTCACACAAGAAGTATAGAAGTGCCCCAGGGATATTAAAAGTGCTACTAGCCATCAGTCCTAGGATCATCTTGCTAGACTCTCCAGGAACAAACCTTATCCCATTAAATTAACACACAAAATATGCAAGCACACCTGCAGTTTTAAAGAAACCCATTATCTGTAAGCTATACAACGATCCATTGGCTCCCCAGTTCATTTCTGGGCTCAATTTAAAGTGCTGGTTTTAACTTTAAAAGCCCTTAGGACCTTGGGACCAGGTTACATGAAAAATGGTCTTCTGTCATGCATATATACCTAAACCTGAAGCTTCCCTTAAGAGGTGCTGTTTTGTGCCCGTTGCTGCCCTCCTCACAAAAATGAGGCAAGGTGGGTGGCTACTACAGAGAGAGAACTGGTGCTGGCCATCCAGTCATGGGAGAAGCCTTCCAGAGAGGCTCACGTGGTGCCATCTTTATGGCATTTTGGCACAACGGGAAGGCTGCTTGTTTCAAACAAACTAAAAATTCTGGGCCGTCATTCTGTAAGCTATGCTTTATTTTGTACTATTAAGATGGAAATTAAACCCCTATTTAGTGTATGCTGATTGGAGGAATTCACCTGAAAGCCAAGACACTCTTCTGAAAGAGTATCACTGCAAGAAACCATTGCTCTTTCTGTACGTTTTTCATCTATCCGTGACAAAATGTCAATTGTACATTTCATCTTGTACAAATGATAAGTCAAATTGGACTACGGAGCCAATAGGTTTCAGAGAAATCATGAAGCAGGGCAGCGTCGCTAGTAAGTAACAACAAGAGAACTGATCTTCATGTAACTGGAAATGGCTTGCAGACTCCTAAAAAACCCAAACTGGTCCAATAAAAAAGTTAATCCAGCTTTTTATCTTCTCTCCTCTGAGATCAGCAGGGCAACTACTGTCTACTTAAATCATCTATATGGAGCAGGCATCAAATCAAAGATAGATCATACCTGGAAAAATGTGTACTTATAAAGGGAGCCACCTGTTTGATGAGGAACAACCCCCAAGGTAGCCACATCCAAATACTGATTTGGGAAAAGGAAGAGATCCACACAGCAGCCTTGTGCTACACATTCCTTGGCTAAGTTGTTATAGAAGTTTGTCTGAGGCTGAAAGAGAGTCTAGAGAGGCAAAAGGGAAAAAAGAGGAGCAGAGAGAAAAGAAATAAGATTAATAATTGACAATTTCTGATGCAGCAGGTTTACAGTCTGCTCTCTATTCCTGATCATGTGACAAAAAAGAAGCAAAACCAACCACAGGGCACAATACGTGATGTCTTGCAGTACATCGGGGACATTAAAACGTTCTACCTTCAGTGATGACAATGTTGGAAGACTCCACACAAGGCCAGCTTTGCAAGACTCCTGGTGAATTTTCAACCAGTTTTTAGCAAAGTTTCTTAATGTAAAATATTTTTACAGCATGCTTTGAGCTAAAGATTTACCAAGTGATTTACAACTTAGCAAATATAATAAATCACAATTTTGAAACCTAAAAAAACCTACCACCCACAATTTAAGAGCACAAAATATCACTAAAATCAGAACTAGATAAACAAGTAACTCAAGTAACCTGCAAAAGGAAGTAAGGTCCTCTACAGAGTTTTTTGATCCAGCGTCTCAGGTTTTCCAAGGCTTACACTACAGTGATACCTCGGTTTTCGAATGTAATCCGTTCCGGAAGACCATTCGAGTTCCAAAACATTGAAAACTGAAAACGAAAGCCTCAACACGGAAGTCGCGTGGCATGTTCGACTTCCAAGGCGCGTTTGAAAACCGAAGCATTTACCTCCAGGTTTACGGCATTCAAAAACCAAAATGTTTGTCAACGGAGACGTTCAAAAACCAAGATACCACTGTACTGATTATATACACACACACACACACACACACACCGTATTTTTCTCTCTATAACACTCACATTTTTTCTCTTAAAAAGTAAGGGGAAATGTCTGTGCGTGTTATTGAGCGAATGTGTGGTCCCTGGAGCCGACTGGCCCGAGTGCAGGGGCAAAAATCAGGCAAAACTCAGATTGCGCGCTGCAGAGAGGAGGCTGCTGCTTTCCTGCATTCTGCCTCAGGGTCTTATTGCCCACCCTCTTCTGTTTTCAGTTGCTTTGTTTAAAAAGTTGTAAAAGCTGTTTCCGGTTGCTGTGGTTACAAAGCACAGATCCGCATGGATTCTCAGGATTTTTGCATTGGCCTACCCCAAACTCACAGTCAAATCACATGTCTGTGGCCACAGCATGAAGCACCAAAATGATACATCCACTGTTTCATTCAGAAATTTTTTTAGTGTTTTCCTCCTCTAAAAACTATGTGCGTGTTATGGTCAGGTGCGTGTTATAGAGCAAAAAATACGGTATATAAAATAACTTTTTATTCAAAATTAAAACAAAACATATTATCCAGAAACATATCATCCTTATTTCTCCCCCCCCCTTTTTCCTCCCTCCCCCCACAGCACCAGACTGCTATATTCTAATACAGGTATCAGCACAAATTTACTGCGCCTCAGGTTGGTGTCTCCAGCACTGATCACGTGGCGGGCCGGAGGAGTGCGTGCCTATATGCATGCGCACATGCTATTTCCGGCCCACTTCCGGTTTGGAGGAGCACCGGAAATAGCTTGTGCGCATGTGCACAGGCCTCCTCCAACCCGGATGTGCACAGGAAATAACACTTGCGCATGCGCACAACCTATTTCCAGTGCTCCTCCAACCCGGAAGTGGGCAGCTGCACAGCAAAGCGCCGGTAAGAGCGGGCGGCAGCAGTGGGGGTTGCTGTGGGCCAGATAAACGAGTCCCTTGGGCCTTATTCGGCCCACTGGCCTTAGTTTGGGAACCCCTGTTCTAATAACTGCAGGTTATTCTTTGTTGTATGACTAATTACTGTCATTTCTAGGATGCTACAAGAGTAGAAAAGAGGAAAAGAGGAAAGTTTAGGTGGGGAACTACTGGAAGGAGCTTTAAAAAAAATTAATCCTCCCTGGCACGTCCTTTAAGAAACAAGCTACAGAAACCATTTTAGAATAAAACAGCACACTTTGCAAATAGCTTTGTTCTGAACTAGCAAGCTCAGCTCCTCTGCTCAGAATGGGAGCTAGCACATCTTCCTGTTTAAAAAAAGGAAGGCTCTCTCAACAACTCTCTTTCCAAGTGCTGTTCAGAGTACCTCAAGAGGCAGAGTGAATATTCATAGTTAAATGTTAAATTTGGTTCTAAGAATTCTGCTAAAATGTTGTACATATATAGGATTCTTTTTTCTTCTTGTCTGACAGCTGAAAAAAAGTGACAACACATGCTTTCATACTAACTACTGCCTCTCTTAGGAATCACCACATTTAAAAACAATCATTTCATTTTTTTGCTGCAAGTTACAGCAGGGGGGTTACAACTAATGAAGAGATCTATGCAGCTTTCTGAACCGGCATGTCCCTCAACGACCACGTTGCTGAGAATTTCAGGTGATTTCCAGGAGAGAAAATAAGGCATGGTGTGCTTGTGTGAAATGTGCATCCTGTAAACAGGAAAGTATAATGGAAGAAAAGCAGGCAGAGGAGTTAAGAAGGAAATATTTTTCCTTAAATGAACCCACTGGTGAAGAAAAGCCAAATGCAACCCACAGAACACAAGTCCCGCTACCTTTTCTTTATCAGTGTTTATCAGTTTCTTGTCATCTCTGTTCTTCAGCTTCCCCGGGGCCTCGGCAATAGGCAGTGATGTATGAAATATAAAGAGCTTGCCAGCACACTCTGCTGCCTGCAAATAAGCATACAAAAGCCATTAAGTAAGACACAAATATAACTGAGGGACTCTGGGTTCAGCGACTCTGGGTCTGCCTTCAGCAACCATGTTCTCCAAACATACGTTGTTGTAAGATACTGAGTGCTGTCTGCTATAAAAAGCAATTTGGTTCCCCTGCAAGTAGAACTAAGGCCTAAAATACTTGACATGGCCTGTCATCCAAGATAGTGCTCTGTGCATTCTCCTTACTCTCAATATGCTGCTATATGTATTCACATAAAGACTGCTATGATTTCATCTTGGAGCCCCAGATGTTTGGCAAGGGAACAAAGAAACTAGAGCAAATGCTAGTAGCCACAAGCTCATTACTGAAGCCCACCATATCTGCCCAGAAGCCTGACTGCTACCCCTGAAAGCAGAAGACCGAAGTTTTTCAATTACAAAATTTGGAAGGGAATAGTGGCCATATGAATGGGTGCGGGGGGGAGGGCACACTTGGCAGCCCTCAGCTTTAACAACCAGCTACACATATACGCTTGTCAGATTAACTTAGTAGGTTTGCCAAAACTTCAGCATACCATTCAAACAGCTTTGAAGTCTGAGACTGCAAGAACAAGCTTTCAAAAGGGAAAACATAGCACCAGGTTTCTGACTGCCTATCTACAGTTCCTATAAATGCGCTCTCCGATAACTTAACTCCTTGAAAAAGAAAAGCATCCACCAAGAACCCCGTGGAAGCTCAAATACAAACAGATGTATTATGTTAAAGGTTTTTGCGGACTAGAGCTCACTTGTGATGCATGAAGCGTTGGCAGATTTTTATATGTGCTTGCAAAATGGGTATGGGGGATGTAGGCATCAGGACCAAAAGGCCATGAAAATGCACAGTGCTGTGATACTTCTATGTCAGGCTCAAAAGCATGGAAAAATCGTTCTTATCTTTGGAGACATACAATCCACAAAAGCTTACTGAGAAGTCTCATGGCTGTGTTTGCTACCGCTGGTAATGAACAATTTTTAAACCATTCACTAGCAATGTATGGTAAGTGTGCAGTGATAGACCAAATTCTTGCTTTCAACGTGTTCCTGAAACCCAACTCCGTCTCTACTTTGCAAGATCCTCTGTGCTCACGGAACAGAACACCTCTTTGCTTTTCCCCGTTTTTACCAGTTAGACTATCCTATAAGTTGCAAGGCAAGCTGTAGTTAAAAAGCCACTTTTAATTGTAAATTAGTTACATTTCCATAAATGCTTCATACATTTATGACCTCTCAACGCTTCAGCAACTTTACGAGGTGCTGGGAAAGAGGTTCCAATACTACAATACAAAATGAAGAGATGTTAGAAGTCAGTTTAGAATGCTGAACAAACCTTCAGAGCCTCCATGCCAGCCTGAATTACTGGGGCAAACACAGTTTCTGTTTCTCTTGTATCAGCAAACATTTCTGGTATCTGATCCAGCAAGCTGCAAATCAAGGAAGTGCAAGTCAAGAGACATGTAAAATTCACTAGGTCAATTCCAGTCAGTGGAAACTGATACTTTGCAGATTAAAGATATGGCATGTTTGTTTGGCCATTTTAACAGCTTCTGGGAAAAGGTGCTTGCTTCCTTTCCCTGCATATGGAACAGCAGGTTTTGGGTCATGTACTCGCCTTCTTTTTCCAATTGCCTGACCTTTTTTCAGGGGAGGCTCCTTTTACAGGCAAAGTGGGACAAAGCCCTGCCAAGATTCTGAACCCCCTCCTCAAAGCCAAGGCCCTGTCACACAACAAAACACCAAGGCTGAGAGGAGAGGGAATTCCAGAGAGCAAGTGTGACAGCAGGGACCCATTCCGAACCAAGATGCCAAGCACATATTGTTGTCTGGCAGCCCAGGACTTCCAAACACACTCCTCAGGCTTGTGCTCTGGAGAGGTCACTTTTGGTGAAGCAAACACAGCAAACTGCTTAGATGTTCACTATTTATTTGCAAGGCAGAGGAGGAGGACCTCACAGGGAGTCACTGCCAAGGCTCTGCCCTTGTGACCTCCTGGACTCCACCCAGGAGCCCCACCTAGGTGCCACCAACATCCACTGTACTTTTTCTATATCTATAAAGGAACGCAGTGCAAGCTCCCACAACAGAGGGTAAACCAGCCCACCACAAGAGATGCTCCCCTTCTCTACCTCATCCTCAAAAACCACAATTATTTTTATGGGTTTTGGTACTTAATACATCATTTTCTTTAAGCTTATGTACGGGCAAAAGAACCTTAGAAATATAATAATAATAATAATAATAATAATAATAATAATAATAATAATTATTATTATTATTATTATTATTATTATTATTATTATTATTATTATTATTATTATTTATACCCCGCCCATCTGGCTGGGTTTCCCTAACCACTCTGGGCGGCTTCCAAAAGAATATTAAAATACTGTGATACATCAAACATTAAAAGCTTCCCTAAACAGGGCTGCCTTCAGATGTCTTCTAAAAGTGTGGTAGTTGTTGTTCTCTTTGACATCTGGTGGGAGGGCGTTCCACAGGGAGTGTTCCACGATAGCTACTGTATGTAACAGGACATACAAACCATTGATTGATCTGTACCAGCTCCTACTTACCTAGTGAAAACTGTGCGGGATTCATTAACATTCACCAGGAAACCATCGAGCAGAGGGACAAACATATCTGCTACATCTGACACAACCATCATTTGTGGCTGCCCCAGGGAGCTCTTCACATTATAGAAGTGCAGAACTTTGTTGTAGGTAACAAAGCCCACACGGATGGCTGATTCTTCCATGTTTCCTTCTCTGCTTTTCCCCCAAAAAGGAAAAAAAGGGGGAGAATAAATTAAATACGCCATGAAAACACACATGCAAAGTAAAGCAGTGTAAGCTCAAATAATAGTGGCACCATATAATTCTGCTCCAGATTCTACAAGCAGCATTCAACTGAAAATTCCTAGCAGATAAAGAAAATATACAAATAAATAAAACAAACCATACAATTGTCAAATGCTTCCACATTGTGAGTATTTTATTGAGAGGCAAATCACTAAGCATTTTCTAAATAAATAAATGGGCAACGCAGTAATGGTTCCACACAATGAGAATGTCTTGGGAAGCTTGCATGGTTACCTGGGCAGGTAGTCCAGGAGCGTCTTCAACTCTTCACAGATCAGCCTTACCAAGCCACTTCTTACTGCATTGTATGATACATCAATCATGAAAATATAAGCAGGGGGGTTGGGATACTTGTTATTCTGAGAAGAGAAGAAGAAAACACCACCACTAAGCATTTGTTATTAACATGTATTTCGCACACTGAACACAAAAACTGTATACAGTTCTATCTGCAACTTCCATTTTCCACTGTTGCCTTGATAACTATGCTTCTTATGCCAGTGATGGGGGGGGGGTCACATCATGATCCTTACCATCACCGCACTAGAACGAAGTGGGTAATTATAAAGAACCTGGTAGGATGTATGTCCTGAGTGAGAATTCCCAAATGCATATTACACATTCAGAGAGCAAAGTCGCTCTCTACAGATTTAAACCCTCTTCCCTTGAGAACTCAAAGGAAGAGAATGATCAATGCACCAGTAAAAGAAAAACATATGTGAGCATTCCTCAGCTCACACCTTGGACAGGATTTCCTAAGCTTATTAAATGCATGTAAAGTTTTTAAGAGCCTAGAGTCCAGCTCTTAGGTAAGCAGACAACTACTTTGTGTACTTTGCCTTCTAGTTTCAAAAATCTGACAGTGGTAACCTGGTGCAGTGCTGGTTTGTATTATGTTATTTGGGTCATCATCAAGAAAATACCTTTTTCTCCCTTGGCAGACTTAAGGACTTCAAGAACAAACTCATGAAAGTCTATTGTTCCTACCTTGAGCAATGGGGCAAAAGTGACGTTTACTTAAGACAACACTGTGCTTACAAGTCATCGTACCTTGCAGTAGTCAACAGTTGCCAAGAACTCATAGGACCCCAATGATAACTCAGGTCTGTCATAGTAGTCCACCCGCCTGCCCGTATGATCCAAGTGCTGAAAGTACTGAGATGGCACTAAGGAAAGGGGAAGGGGAAAAGAAAAGAGAAAGAGAGAGAAGCTCAAATACATCCACTTTCCTAGATGGGTAAATGAAGTTTACCGTGGTAAGGAAGGGCACTTCAGGTACCAAACCAGGAAGATTTTGACGGACAGTTGGGAAAACACCACCAGTAAGAAAGAAACCGCAACTATCAAAGGCCTCCGGGGTCCAGTTTATTGCGATCTGGCCAGCTATGGACCAATTTCATGCATGACATTTCCTATTTTTGTCATTTACCCGGACCGCTTTAAATAATGGAGCAGTTCCATGTTAATGAATATTGCAGTCAGCCAAGTACACAGGGATTCTCATGAAGCTGAAGCTGGCATTTCCTGATTCTTACACGTTTTATGTGTATACTCACAAACCAAGTCTGAGTATAGGCACAGCATGGAAAGAACAGTCTGCTACAACCAGTGTTACCTAATCAGGTCTGCAGGTATACTAAAACTGAAGAATGCTGTATATCTACACAGGTTTGATGCACAGACTTGCTCCTAAGTTTAGGAATATTCAAAGCAAGAAAAATTGCTCAAGAATCTAGTGGCATGCCTCTTCAGCAAGAGCGTTTTAATTGATTGCCCAGAATTTTACAATTACCATTAAAATAGTCTTTGCACTTTTTTCCGGCCGAAATAGAACCATCTCCCTCCCCACCCTCTAGAACTGCTTCTTAATCAAAAACTCTTACCCTCAGTGACACAACTACAGAAGCAGCATTGAAATCTTCTTCCACCTTCAATGAATTGCATAAAAGGGCACATGTAGGCTTTACACCTATTGCATCGGATAGGGCCTGATTCTCCATGGTCTACCAAATAAGGAGGAGCCTGAAAAAAAAAAGGGGGGGAAGACATTGGTGCTATTTAAAGTAGCTTCCCTTTTCCTCAACAGGTGATATCTGGGAGCATGCCTTCTGCCACTTTGCTCTAGCATTCATGTCAGCAAAGCAACTTGCCTTTTCCTACATCTGTCCTGTAATATAAGATCAGCTGTGTAAGACTATACCAAGCAGTAAATCCCTTATCTTTTCTTATCATGCTCTCCGTCCCAAGAAAAGAAAACCCATTCTTCAGTATAACTTTTAGCTAAAAGCTTACAAGCTCCTTGCTTGAAACAACTTATGTTTGATTAAGAGCATCTTACTCTTAAGAGGTAAGAAATATGGACCCATTTTTATTCATATTAGAGAACCAGAATCCATACTTGTGTTTATAAAAATATGTAGTGTGCTGCCACTGCAGAGGCTATAAATGAAGTCCTTAAGGCAGCAAGGACCCCTTTTCAAGGCCTCCAAACGCCTCCTTGCACTAAGGAGCAAACATCTCTAAAGGACAGGTGCAACATTTCAACCATTCTGAAAGTTGGGTTTTGCTAGTCTCACTTTAACACCCCTTCTCCTGGATACTTCTGAACATTAACTAATTCAGTGTCTTATTTCCCCTAACAGGTGGGGGACACAGCTGCCAGACAAGTCCCTGGACACTGGAAGCAACACCTGCCAATTTTAAAAAAAGTATTGCATAGCTAGGCTCTGCATGAAGCTATCAAAAGGCTTTCGGGTGGCCGCTGCAAAACTTTCCCCCTCCCTCAATAAGCACCGGCTTCTAAGCACCCGGAAACTAGACTGGTGACTGGGAGCGGCCGCAGAGACCACATAACACCGGTCTTGAAAGACCTACATTGGCTCCCAGTACGTTTCCGAGCACAATTCAAAGTGTTGGTGCTGACCTTTAAAGCCCTAAACGGCCTCGGTCCAGTATACCTGAAGGAGTGTCTCCACCCCCATCGTTCTGCCCGGACACTGAGGTCCAGTGCCGAGGGCCTTCTGGTGGTTCCCTCACTGCGAGAAGCCAAGTTACAGGGAACCAGGCAGAGGGCCTTCTCGGTAGTGGCGCCCGCCCTGTGGAACGCCCTCCCACCAGATGTCAAAGAGAACAACAACTACCAGGCTTTTAGAAGACATCTGAAGGCAGCCCTGTTTAGGGAAGCTTTTAATGTTTGATGTATTATAGTATTTTAATATTCTTTTGGAAGCCGCCCAGAGTGGCTGGGGGAAGCCCAGCCAGATGGGCGGGGTATAAATTATTATTATTATTATTATTATTATTATTATTATTATTATTATTAAAAACCAGTTTATCGTGAGATAGGAGACTACTGAATTAGATTAATACCTCTTTTTGAAAGTGAAACATCTGTCCAGCTTTCATTTCTCTACAGATAGGTTTTTTTGGCTTAAAGGGTTTGAATGGCTGAAACAGGTTGTCGAAAAAAATGGGTTTCATTGTGCTGTCATGCTCTAATGCGACCTAAGGCAGGGAATGCAGCGAACAGTCTTGTTCAGTTTTTCATTCACTCCTATGGGATAAAGTAAAGCACTGGACTTTGGTAACAAAATCTGCAGCATTCCCCTATGACTTGGAGACAGTGGGCAGTAAATATGGTGTTAGGTGTGGGGACACAGCTTCAGTGACTCCACCAGGAGCCTTAAAATGCATTCCCAATTGTTCCTTGAAGAGCAGGACTTACATTCCGTGCCATTTAAATTTTGCACCAAATCCAAACCCTGCTGGGATTGGTTTTACTTGGAGCTCTTTACCTAGAAATGGAGCCAATCCCTGCCAAAAAGGGTGCATGAGATCAGTGCCAAGGCTCAGTGGCTTCCAAGTTTGGATGCTAAGGATCTGGCCCACCGGGCTGAAAAGCTTCCCCACTCCGATCTAGATGTTAAAGAGGATGGGCAACACATTGGAACCTTGTGGAGCATGGCACAAATGTTTGAATTAAAGATTGCTAGTGCTTAGGTAATAAACACAAGCACAGAAAACTGCACGGCAAGTAATTTTGAACATCTACTCGAGCACTTTTATTTGGATAGATTCATTAACTAGCAGTGCTAAAAGTATGAGTGGTGACAAAACAAACAGGTGCTACTGACAAACTTGCTATTTTATCTGAAGGGTCAGGGATATCAGTCTCACCTCTTCTGCAGGAAGTGCAGCCAATGGCTTTATGACTGCAGCAAGAGGAACTTGTGACTGCTTGGCCATATCTGAGGTGCATGGGATATTATAGGATGTACATCTTATGTAGCGGGGACTGGCATTACCTGAAAAACAGAGAAGAAGAAAATCAAAACTCTATCCATACATCAACACCAACAAATCACTTTATTTCAATGACTTATATCCCAACTCTTCAGTTTTTACACTCAAGGGGGACTAACAGTCACATATTGCTAGTCACCATCCACCTAACCTTGGGGCACAGGAGAACCTGGAGAAGGACCTCTGAAGAATATACTGGCATGCAGGCAATTTCAAGTGGAAGAAGGGACTCCTGTGTGTATGGACATTAGGGTTCACAGCCAGGATGGTAGTGACTAGCACTGATATATCTAGTTACAGTGGTACCTCGCAAGACGAATGACCCGCAAGACGAAAAACTCGCAAGACGAAAGAGTTGATATGAATCTATGTGATCACAGTCTCTATGACAAAAGGCCATGTTGTTTTCCTTCTTTTTTCCGGCAATGACTGATACTTATCTTTGCCTCATGAGAGACTTTGTTGTCATGAGAGACTTTGTTGTCTTTACTGCAAAAGACTAGAATGGCTAGACCTATAGAAAATCTTTGGCTAGGTGAACATTTTACCTTGATCTTTGACCAAAAAATTGGTAGTGACAAGGGGTGGGACTTGCCCACGGACTCCAGTGATGAATGGCTCTGACCCACGATTATTCCTGTCATCTTCAATTACCTGGATCTAAAATGGTAAGCAGAAAGTTAGTGGTACAGTGGACGCTGCACAAAAACTGGTGATAATGCAACTTTCAAGTTTAGTGGTAGCCAAAGATTTGCAATCGATCACTAAATAACAACTACGTATGGTTTAGGAGTCTATCATTTTGCTTTTGCTGAGGATTTGGGGGATAAGGGAATAGTCAATTTGAAGATAATACAATTAGCATGTTAAACTCTACATTTCCAGATATTAAGTCCACTAATCTAAAAATCCTGGGCCCAAGGAAGTTCCTGCTCATTGCTCATCAGCAACTTTTGTTGCAAACTGCCTACGCAGCAGGGTCTGAGAATTTATCGTCCAAGAATTTTGGAAGCATTTTGGCAGCACTGTAGTTTGCCATGTCCCAGTATGCTTGTTTTCAAAAGGTGATTCAAGTTAAGATGATAAACAACAAGACAAAACCAATACAGTGGCAAATTTAAGAACTCGTGAGAGTTAAGTTTTAGTTTTCACCGAGATAACTTGCGTATGGGCTGTGCCACTTCTAAATGCAGGTGCGAGTGATATAATGAATTGATTCTCAAAACAAGACAAAATCCACCTAAAAGCTTCACATCAGGAAGAAGGCTAAGTTGGGTGCTAATTTACACCCAGCCACACTAATTCTTCCCTCCCACTTCTCATCTTACTATGGCCATTCTGGGTAATCTGGACGTACTAATCCCAATGCCTGGAAAGGAATTCCCACATCTGTCAAGCCACCACAGTCTTTGGCAAGCTGCTTCTCCAAAAATGCACTTCTGCAAAGCCCTTTCAAGTCTACTTATCAGGGCACTTGTCCTCACCTTTGCCCAGATTGCAATCTCAGGTTACCATTCATACTACCCTGAGTTCAGTTCGAATCTAAGAACAATCGTGCCATTAAGCAATAGTTGGTTAACCACAGTAGTTGCTGGTCTGTAACCCAAGGAGTGGCCACAAGTTTTTAAAATCTGGATAATCCTGCTTTCAGCCCTTCAACATAAAACAACAAGGCAAGTTAAATGGTAATGTAATATTATTTGAAACTACTTTCCACCTACTGGATTAAAAATATGTACTCGTTCCTCCCAAAAAAGTTATAGAAAAGATGATGTTCTCTGGCAATCCACCGCTGTATGGCTTTTAAGTACTAGCATGGAAATCTACTTCACCTTGCGAATGAGGGCATTCAACCCTCCCTTTCCCTTCATGTCTTTATTCCTTTGCTAGTATGCCTCCTATGACAAGAGCACTAATAAATACCCCTTACACTTGCATCTGAAACACACCAATGAAGAGGCTGCGTACAAAAGGTGAGTGACCATGCTGGGAAGATACTACAAACTAACTGAAGTTGTTAACACCACTGAGGAGATTCAAGTGTTGTGAACCAACTTCAGCCTGTTCAAGACACAACAACGCAGGGGCAATAGACAAGCCACACTGAAAAATTTAATTGCAAACCAATTTGCAATTTGTCATTTTGTCTGTTACTGAAATAGTATTGTGATGGACTATCTTTCATTAATAAACCATATTCAATAAACTGCTGCCTAAGCGAGACATTACAGTAGAAAATTCAATGTATTTATCATCTCCATTTCCCCTCAAATATACACGCATGAACTTCTTGTATTAGGAGGGAAATGTTAAAATAATGACTTCTGAATCCCACTAAAAATTAAAACTTGAATCCTTTTTTCAATGTAAAAGAAAGACCTAAATAAAATGAGTTTTAAGATTTCTGTCCAGGAAAATTATACAGGTTATGCACAAATCCACTGGAAACTCCCTCTTAGTTCGGTGGGCCTTGTGAAAAAACACACCATTCATTTCAGAAGCGCAGGACTGAAAAAGAGTTCCAAGTGGATTATGCCAAATTCAATGCTGAATTCATTATTATTCATAGTGCAAAACTGACAAACGTAATATTCAGAAGTATTTTGCTTAAAAATTACTTAATTTCAAGAAGGAAATACCACTTCATTACCTTATAATGCCAAACTTCTATTGCCCCTTGATTTGTGGTGTGAAGAGGATTTCAAAGTTCATGATATTTTATTCTACTTATTGTAATGTTGTGAGCAGAAAGAGAGGGATGGGATAAAGATGAAAGACTAACACCAGGGGGTAGTTAGCAAGAGTAAGATTATTTTGCAGACACAAACAAGCAGCCACCAACATGCAGACAATAGCAGACAGAGAGACACCGCACTTACTGGGCTAGGAATTGCATCTGGATCTATTCTGTGTCTGGGTTTCTGCTGAGGTGGCAGCTCATTGAGTTGCTTTTTTTTGTTTTAAAAAAGAAAAAAGAAGTAAAATTGCCACAAAAAGGGAAAGAGAGAGAATAGTAAAACAAAACTAACAAGCAATGTTACTCCTGTTTCCATCACTGTTAGATATATGTATAATGGACAACAGTTCATGCAACAAGAGGTGAAACAACATTACCATCTTCAGTTCTACTTGTTATTTCCACATCTTGCTCCCTCACTAGAAATGTACTTAAAATGAGCACTATTCTTGACCAAGCTGGCAGCTCACATGCTTGCTCAGTTCAACTTTGGAGAACGACGGGCTCAAGAACATGCAACTCCTTTTGAGATGTCAATTAAAGGAAGAGCACAGAAGGAAGCAAAGCTACTAACATATCTCAAAGTTTTCAAGCTGCAGGTTCAGGGTTACGGCAAAGGAGGCTGTAGCTTCATCCTTCACAAGTATAAGTTAGCACGATAGCATAAAGCTGGACATACAAAGAGCTACTCTGGAGAAATAGCTGTCAGTGTCACTGCTTTAACCGCCTGTAGTTGTGGCCTTCGGAACAATGGCTTCACAAAACCCCACTGGAATTGAGAGGATAAAAGACCAGCACACCAGAATTTAAAGCAAGCAGACGCTCTGTACAACTGGATATACGGCTGTGGTGTTCCCCAGAACTCTCATATGTGAGTTGCAATACATAAAACTTAAGAACAAATCCTCATGTTTTCACACCAGGGTTCATGCAAGTCCTACATTCACTGGCTGGCAAGAAACTGCATGCCCAAGGGCATGGGCACGTCAAGCTTACTTTCCCAACCTGATCTTGGTACCTGGTAACAAACTGTTTTCAAAACTCCCCTTAATTTCAAAGAGGCGTGTCTTCAGGCCGTGCAGCACTGAAGTATGGAGAGTGGTGTTCTAGGCACCCAAACCCAAAGCTCCCTTAAGAATTCTGTAATTCTGCCTTAAGATTCTGTGTAGTGCAGTTCTTTGGATCCAGACTGCGCTGTGCAGCTGTTTTACACAACATGGCCTTAACCTAGCAAGGGTCATTATATGCTAGAAAACCGACCAAATGCCATTCTGTTACAACTCGAGAAGCGGCATAATAGCCCACCATAAGCAAAGTTAAGTTGCTGAGCCCTATTTCGCAAGTTCAAAGAAGCCATTCAAAATACTGTTTTACTAACATGAACATACTCCAACCGAGCCCAATCACGTGGACAAAGATATGAACTAGACAGAACTACAACCATTCACAGTAATTCCTGTGATCCTTTCCCAGGTAGTGTAATTGCAGGGCTTGCTGCAGATGATTATTATCTTGCGATAATCCAGCTGATAGGCTACATTTTTTTATATAAGTATACAGAGATGGTCAGGATTGCCAATAACAGTAGTGCATAGGCATGCCTTGTTCTGTTTAAAGCGAGCAAGAATGAAACAAATTGACAGAAGCTATAAAGAGGCAGGTTTTAAATCTTCAGAATCGCTTTCTAGGATAGGATATTTATTTCTAAAATGGATACAACTTACTGGACTAGGAATGGAGTCTGGATCTAGACGTTTTGGTGGAGGTGGCTGTGGAGGTCCAGGCTGACTCCCATAATTTGCTGGCCCAGGGTAAGGTGGTCCATAGTTTGGCTGGGTACCTCTATTCTGTCCAAAGGACCCTGAAAAATATATATGCTAGATTTAAGTATGCAATAGAATTAAAATAAATTCAACTTTGATCATGAACACATCACCACAAAAGCACCTATAACCACTTTTCAATACATATTATTCCAAGATTCTGATGATACAAATTTCAAATTATGATTGATGCTTAAAATCCCCATAGAAAAGAAAACAGAGGCGTATTTACTAGGTTTATTACGGAAGTACATCCACAGGAAAAAAAAACAATTTTTCTATACGCCATGGCAGAATAGTTCTCGCCAGTAAATGGAAAGGTGAGACAATACCCTTAAAAGAAAATTGGATATGTATATTAAGTAAATTTATAGAATTGGCAAAGTTAACAGCAGCCATAAGGCTCCGGACAAATCAAATATTAAGATTAGAATGGCAATGTTTCGAGGAGTATATGGAAAAACACTGCTCTAAAAAGAATACGTTGATGTGCATGGATTAAGTATGTAAAGTATAAGCGAGAATATAAATCAGAAATGGATATAAGATGTATTACCTAAAGAATGCAATGACAATATTCAAATTTGAACCAAAAGAAGTTGAGTCGTGGTGGAGGGAAGTCATGGGGGGGTGTAGGGCTTATGTTTGTAGTGTAGGGTATATATATGTTTTGTTTTGTTTTGTTTGATTTTGTATCAGTATTTGTTTATTTTACTTTTATTTTCTGTATCATTTATCAAGAAATATTTTTTTTAAATTCAAAAATTCAAATTATGATTTAGTTATATGACTAAGAATGAAACCAATTTTAAGATGACTGATAAAACATACCTGCAGACAGATTTTCAAAACTGTAAAGTTCAGTAAGGAAAATCAGCTTGAAAAGGCACCCCTTTCCTCAATAATTTCTGTTCCAGTGCCTTACACTGCTCTATCCTAATGCATTCCAAATAACTCCATGGTGAAACAACTATGCAAGTAGAAAGAAAAGGGTTGGAATCCAGAGAAACTTAGTCCCACTTTAGCCTCTCTGAAACTAAAGGAATAAGTTAGCCATGGCTAACTTAAGTCTCAGTGATTTCAACAGGAGCAATGCTATGGCAGAGTTTCTCTAGCTCCAACCTATTGCGCATATTGCATCTCTGCTGGCAGATTCTGCATTCCTTCTTCAGAAGTTTCATACACAGAACTATGTGTGTTTGGTAGCCACAAGACTTAACAATCCAGTTCTGTACACCAAGTAACCCAAAAACAGCATGATTCTGAGTATAGAGAAAAAAGGACCTGCCAAAAGATAAAAAGGCCTCCCCAAAGAGAAGCAAGCAGTTCTTATACAGGTTGAAAGCAACTTTCCAACTCACTGTGCACTGAGCTAGGAAGCAAAGGAAACTCAACTTTGGAAGTCTCCATCAGAGGAATGTAGGAAAAAACAGTAGCTGATTAACAAGCCAATCCCCACCTTCATATTTAGGTTTTAAAATCCACAGGAAAAATGTATTTGTTTAAACAACTACAGAAAAAAACCTTGATGCAATAACAGCCATCAGAACCACCCTGTACATCAAGGGTAGAGAATGTGATGTCCATTAGATCAACTCCAACTCCCATCAGCCCCAACCTGCATGGCTGGTTGTAGTCCAATATCTGGAGGACAGCCTGTTGACTACAACTGCTTTACATCCTAATAGGAATGACTTCCTGAGGAAACACACATACCAAGGTTCAGTTATCTGCAAGTTGCTAATTTCCATTGAATTCAATGTATTTTAAAGACCTCACTACAATTTAGCACAGGCAAGTGTTATAACAAGTGTTAAAACTCAATTGACTTTTCTTCCTTAGCAATGTGCTGAACATACCATTCTGCTGCAGTGCATATCCTGGTTGGGAAGGATGGCTGGGAGGTGGTCCTTGCAAGCCTGCCATTGGTGGTCCAAGGGGTGGCCCAGTCATAGCTGGCTGTGGTGGTGGTGAGGTCACATGGTTTGGCTGGGAAGTGAGTGGCCCAGTAGCTGCTTGTCCCGGTAATGATGTCCCCTGCATCGGGGGAGGCCTTGAAACTCCAGCAGCAGGAGGGTAATTGGAGGCACCGACCCCAGAAGATGAAGGCGGCGGGGCAAACCCAGGAGCTTGATGTGAGAGGTTCAGGGCTGATGGAGGACCAGAAATAGAAGGCTGTGCCATAGGAAGACCCTGAGACAAGGTGGTAGGAGGCAATCCATGGGGCACAGCAGTAGGTGGCGGTCCTTGGTTTGAATAGGGCACATACTGCCCAGATCCACTCGAAGTAAAACTTCCTGAGGCAGGAGGAACTGATGTTGGCGGACCTGAGGAGAAGAAGTTAATTATGGTCACATCTTGCTTTATCAAAATGTTCTTCTTCTCCCAGTGTACATAAGGTGTTTTAGTAAACTAGCCCCTCGCCCTGGATACAAAGTTATTTGAAGGTGGAGAGAGAGAGAGAAAACAGAAATGGAGGTGCTTATTAACAAGCAGGTTTTACCATTCACTTTCATGATTACCATACCAATACAGTGGTGCCCCGCAAGACGAATGCCTCGCAAGACGGAAAACTCGCTAGACGAAAGAGTTTTCCGTTTTGGAGGTGCTTCGCAAAACGAATTTCCTATGGGCTTGCTTCGCAAGACGGCAATGTCTTGCGAGTTCCTGCTGGTTTTTTTTCCTTCCCCCCCTTTTTCTAAGCCGCTAAGCCGCTTATCAGCTGATCCGATCAGCAGATAAGCCACTAAAAGCCGCTAATAGCGCTAATCTGCTAATACTTCAATGGGCTTGCTTCGCAAGACAAAAAAAAACGCTAGACGAAGAGAATCACAGAACGGATTCTTTTCGGCTTGCGAGGCACCACTGTACTTGGTATTCGTCACCGGACCTTATGATATCCTATGGTAAGAAAACCATTGTAAAGAGCTAGTTATCAAAACATTCAGTTTTAAGAATGGAATGGAAGTGAGAGCATGATGAAGCTGAACTTCCCACTTGAATTTTGCCCTGCGTTCTTTGGATGAATGACAGTATACTCTTTTTTTTTTTAACTACTGATACTACTACTACTACTACAATTGTTGTTGTTGTTATCTTTAGTGGAGCTGAAATAAAGGCCAAACATAACAAACTCTATGTGCATTTAAATTGGCTGTCTCTGCAGTTCTCAGAGATTCTTTTAATATGAATACCCCAGATTACTTTGACTGGTATCTCAATACTCTGAGTAGCCCCACTTAAATCAATAGTTTTAGTGGATCTACTGCGAGTATGACCTACGCTGGATTATCAACCTTAGTTAATTTAGTTGGTCCTTTTTCCTTGCTTAATATCTCGGAACCATTTTACATATTATACTACTTGAGTTCCAATTAAGAGTTGTTGTGACAGCATGCAATAGCTGCAACACAGGGACCTGCTTTATTGCATTTTATAGAACTTGCAAAAGAGAGAAGTAATTGTACCCATAGCAGTCTGGAGGATCCTTCTCAAGGGAACTCCAAATTAATCTATGCGAGCAAGCAGCATTCAAACGTTCTGGTTACTCACCATAGCCCAGTACACCTGGGGAGGGAACAGAGGTTGATGCACCACCTATATGCATTCCTGCCATATGATTGGTCAGCTGCTGTGTGCTCGTTGGAGGTGGCCCATATGACTGGAAAGCAGCTGACTGGGTAGCAGATGTGGGCGTTGTTCCAGGCATGAACTGTTGAGAAGCAGGAGGTCTAAGAAAAGGAAGCAGAATAAAGACAGTCCTTTGTTACATGAGCCACTCATGTATTATTATTATTATTATTATTATTATTATTATTATTGATGATGAGACAGTGGTGATGAAGAAGATCTTCCCAGTGGCTCTGCAGTTTTCAGAATGGGAAGGTTCTAAAACCCCTTTGCAGCACACCAATCAATCAAAGCAACAGGTGTTCAGGCACTTCAACTTTCCTAATCTAAGATGAAAAGCAAAGGAGAAACTGTCCAGTTCATCATCTGTTGGCTTCACAACCCTCTGTTGCATTTATTGCCTGGGATCATATGTTGCAATCTCTGTTCTTAGGAAACCAGACAAGGGTGGGTAAGTGGCTTGCAGAGGCAGCTCTGGGGTTCTGCACTGGTGCCAATGCTGCCGCTCCCCTGCTCCTAAAGCCTGTGACCACTCAAAACGTGGTTGCTTTGTTTCAAAGTAAAATATGAACTTGCAAGCTGTGGTTAATGGGTTCACGGTCTTCCCACTTAATTTTTGATCTATTTTTCCTTCTAGTTTTTAATGATTTCCACTGTGATGGTGTATTTTGGTTACGTGTGTGTATAAATATTAAATAAAATAATAAATTAAATATTAAATTAAATAAGAAAGTTATGTGCAAGCTTATGCCTACACAGTAGCTATCAAAGACGTACTATTTTGCAAAAGCAGTGGAAGCAGAGCTCCTGCTCTGCAGAAGGGAGAAAGGCACAGCCCAATTGCGCAAGCAGCAGCCTGATTACCCAGATGATGAGTAACTTGCTCACTCAACATGGATGAATTAGGTGTGGTGGTGAACTATGTATTGTCCCTGTTGCCTAACCACAAATTCAGCTGTGGGTAGACTGCTTGACTGAGACACGACGTACTGCTCACCTTTGTTCTAAAGCTTTACTATAATACTAATTGCTAACTGTCTTGAGAAGAGCATTCTGGTGCATTACAAATAAATGAAGTATATCCACTTATAGAAAATTACCACCACATTTAGTAGCTGTAAGAAGTCAGCCCAACAACTTCTCTACGTAACAAACCAAAAACACACCATTTTGCCCTACAGGGAGTGGATGGGTGCTCTGTCCCCCAAAATTTGATACAGACGGAAACCATTCTGCATGGGGGTTCCATTCCTGAAACCCACACGCGTTGGTGGAATGCGCATAAGCCCTCCCACACCCCATTTTCGGGCCACTTCCAGGTCGGCAGCGACAAGTGTGTGTGTGATCGAGCATCTGACTGTAAAATGGTCGCTGCCTGTACTGACAGGCTTAGAGTCTGACGACTGTTGTCCTAATTACCTTTGCAATGGAGCTGTAGATGCAGGAATCCCATTGCGTACATCTCCTTGTCCAAACTGACTATAGGCCGGCTGCCCAGGAGGAACTAATGTGCCAGATGCTGAAGCAGGTGCTCCAGAAGTAGTGGGAGCTCTCAGGGAACCTAGAAATATTGAACTGCATGTCAGTCATGTACAAGTAAATAAGCGGGGACCCACTTAGGAAGATACTTAAAATATACTAGGCATGATCTCTCGTGAGATTAACAGGAAGCAAATGCATACAAGGAAGAACAGAAAGCTATCAAGATTTTCAACAGTAAAGACAGAAAAGTAATAGAAGCATGTAAATATGCTAGTAAAAATAAGGCTTGCTGTTCCTAGCTTTTTTTTTTTTTTTTGCTTTAAAGAGCATCTCAGATCCCAAGAAAAGTCACTATTGTGGACGATAGGAACAGACAAGGATTTGTCAGATTACTTATAACATTTTTCTTTTTCGACAAGCCGTGTACAATCTTTATTTGCATGAGAATCTTCTCTAACAAGTCTTACTGGAAATATTAGAACTATTACCAAAATATGGGAGCTGATTTAGAGTTAAGGTGTACAGCTTTTCCAGCTTTTTATCATTAAAAGGCCTGAAAAATAATACTGTAAAACAAAGACAATTTGTTGCACAAATTAGGAATTTTGCCACAGATAATGTATTATCTGGCCAAAGTTCAGGAAAATTCTGACATAAGAATGGCAGGATTATATCATCAATTGAAATATTTTGAGTTGAAAGGCAGGTGTCTTGTAAGTGCAACTACTTTGTTCTTATATCTCTGGGCAAATAAAATGTTGTTTTTTTAAAAGAAAGACTGCCTTTTGCTGGTTCATTTGAGTATTCACCATGTATTGCTAAATATGTGAGAGTTTAATTAGCCAGTCACTCCTCTAAGACAAATATTGTTAACACACATCTTTCAGGATTCTCTGGTGGCATTTGCTTCTCAGAAGAAAAAATGGTTGTCACTGGAGTTGACAGACCAAAGGATTAGAAGGCAGTAGATATGGGGAGGGGAGGGGGTGCATCACTGTGTGCGCATGCATGCGATTTGGAACTGATGCTCTGCTTGCTTGTATACAAGAGAAAGAGGTACCAAAACTTCATTTGATTTGCATTCTATTTGCTCACTTCCTCTAGTAACATTCTATGCATCTATTGAGGTTCTGCCAAGTCCACTCAAATTTGCAGTTTACAGTAACAAGAGTTATCACTCGTCACTTTCTCTGGTTCAGCTTCCTCTCCTTTGGGCAATATGGGTTTACCAATGGACTACTACAACATATGCCTAGTATCCTTTCTGAATTGTTAGGGAAACCATTCGGGTAACAACAGAAGTAGGCCTACTCATAAAAGTTAACTGCCTTGTCAAATTACTTCAACAATGTAAAGTACAGGAGAAAGGCACTTTAATATAAAGATTTATACAGCCATGGGGAAGTTAAGCTTTGCTGCTTCCTTCTCAAAAGGAGAAAGAATTTCTATTGGAGAAGCACAACCATCAAAAGTTAAGCCATTTGGCTGAGCGACTATGACAAGAAAGCGGTAAACCAGTTTTTCAGCCTAAGGGGCTCATTTCCTCACGCAAAATCTTCTGACAGTTACACGCTAGTGATGGGCGGGGCCAGAGGCAAATTGGTCAGAGCAATGGATGCAACCCTTACCTTTGAATAGTAGTCTAGATTACAGCTACATAAAAGGCAGAGGGTTTCATCCAACACCAGTCCTGCTCAGAGTATGTATGATCCTCCTTACTTTAGAAATACAGTGGTGCCTCGCAAGACGAAAAGAATCCGTTCTGTGATTCTCTTCGTCTAGCGGTTTTCTCGTCTTGCGAAGCAAGCCCATTGACAGATTAGCAGATTAGCGGCTTTTAGCGGCTTATCTGCTGATCGGATCAGCTGATAAGCGGCTTAGCGGCTTAGAAAAAAGGGGGGAAAGGGAAAAAACCAGCAGGAACTCGCAAGTCATTGTCGTCTTGCGAAGCAAGCCCATAGGAAATTTGTTTTGCGAAGCACCTCCAAAACGGAAAACTATTTCGTCTTGCGAGTTTTCCGTCTTGCGGGGCACCACTGTAATCAGTCTGCTAAAGTGACAGCACTTCCATGTAAGAAACATGCATAAACATGTACTCTGCTGCAGCATACGCACATCGAGAAGTAAGGAGTACATGCTGTTTTTAAACTTTACCCTGAGTACAAAAAGACTTGAAGGAAATGAATCATGTTCAAAGGGTGGTCTCCACCTTTAGCCACACTCAAGAGCAAACCCACTGAAATCAATGGATTTAGGTCTCCTCTGAGTACAACTTAGTTGGATCTCACCGCTGTGTCCCAGAGACCTGCACATTCCTTGTAATAAGGCATCACAGCTCCACACATTCTAATAATTACATGGCTTAGCGTTCAGATGAAACAAGAGTAATGTTTCAGAAGGAAATGCATCTGAAACAGTCTTTTCTCATAAGAGACAGTGCATGGAAAGGAAAGCATTTACCTATGAAGTTGGGAGTAAAAGAAGCATCAGAATCAAGAGAGACAGGAGAGCCCTTAGAAGGAAACCCCATTGAAGGAAAGTAACCTAGAAAGACAATATATGCATCAGTAAGAATAGACTTGGAAAACTTCAGATAAAATGCATTGTGCTAGTCCTACAAACGCTGGAGTTTCCTCCTGCTTAGCAATCATTGCTTATTTTCAATATAGTTTATTGCTACCTGTCATGAGACGTTAGGGGTGAGTAGTTCCAAAGTAAAAAAAATATGAGAAGATTCACCTCAAACAGAAGAACCTTCTGCTTGATGAGTGAACTACTTGGTGAGCAAATTGAGCAGCTCACCCAGTAAGCTACCCTAAAACAAGAAGCTCCCCCACAAATATCTGCCAATTTTACACATGCCTTCAAACTGAGAATGCAACATCAACATTACCTTTCTGTTTAACATAAATAACTATTAAATGTAGCACGTGTACCTTTCCCGCCCCGACCTGGCCACAGTGACCACATGCGATGGTCACCTCCAGGCTTGACTACTGTAATTCACTCTACGCAGGGCTGCCCTTGAAGCTGTCCCAGAAACCCCAGCAGGTGCAGAATGCTGCAGCGAGGCTCCTCACGGGGTCTCTGCCATGGGAGCATATTCACCCAGTGCTTTTCCAGCTGCACTGGCTCCCGGTGGAGTCCAGGGTCAGATTTAAGGTGCTGGTTTTGACCTTTAAAGCCCTAGGACCCTCATACCTACGGGACCGCCTCTCCTGGTATGCCCCACGGAGGACCTTAATGTCCATGTATAGCAACACCCTAGAGGTCCCAGGCCCTAAGGAAGTTAGATTAGCCTCAACCAGAGCCAGGGCCTTCTCAACACTGGCTCCGGCCTGGTGGAACGCTCTGTCTCATGAGACCAGGGCCCTGTGGGATCTGATTTTTTTCCGCAGGGCCTGTAAGACAGAGTTGTTCCACCTGGCCTTTGGCTTGGAATCAGTTTGATTCCCTTCCCCTCTTTCTTTTTCCTTTCTCCTCCTATGAAGAGATTGTACCCTAATGTTTTAATGTTGTATCTTAATGTTTTTAAATTGTTTTTTAATCAACTTGTTTTTATTATTGGTTGTTAGCCGCCCTGAGCCCTGTCTTGGCTGGGGAGGGCAGGGTTTAAATAAATTATTATTATTATTATTATTATTATTACCTTTGCAGCAGCTTCCTTCATTAAAGCCTAGTATAAACAGAACTCTCTATGGTCTCCACTATGATTCCCATGTGCAAAGGTAAGAGAACTAATATTCATTCCCATACCAAGACTGTAAGTCATGATAAAGCAGCTAGTTTTCCTGAGGTTAACACCACAAACTTTACTCCTTCAAGTGGCCTTTCAGCTAGTTCTGCTGCCATTAATGCCCACTTCTTTACACCAGCTGACTAACAACTAAGCATCTAGCACAACTTCCTAGGCAGCCAAATTTGTGCTAGGGGCTTCCAGTTGCTTTAATGCTTGTGGACCACCAAAGCATGGAGCCCTCCCAAACCCCATGCATAAGCATGAAACTGCGTTGCCGCCTGAACCATCTCCCATTGCTTTATGAAACATAATTGTATGCACAAGTTCTTAAATCATGAAGAACAAAGGACATTTATCTGCATCCAGAGAATTGTAGAGCTGGAAGGTACTCTGAAGGTCATCTAGTCCAAAGCAGGAATCTCAACTAAATCATACAGGACAATTGGTCATCAAACCTCTGCTTAAAAACCTCTATGGAGAGTCCACCATCTCTCGTGGGAGTGTATTCTTCTGTCAAACAGCTCTGATTGTCAGAAAGTTCTTCCTGATGTTTAGTCAGAATCTCCTTTCTTATAACTTGAATCCATTGGTTTGGGTCCTACCCTCTGCAGAGGGAGAAAATAAGCTTGCCCCATCTTCCATGTGACAGCCCTTTAGATATCTGAAAACGGCGATCATCTCTCCTCTCAGTCTCCTCTTTACTAGGCTAAGCATACCCAATTCCGTCAAGCGTTCCTCATACAGCTGAGTTTCCAGACCCTTTATCAACATGGTTGCCCTCCTCTGCACACATTCCAGCTTGTTAATATCCTTCTTAAACTACAGTGCCCAGAACAGGACACAGTACTCTAGGTGTGGCCTAACCGGGAAGAATAAAGTGGTACCATAAATCCTTAGACTGACTATTTTAAATGCACTTTTGAATTTTTTTGTTGCTACCACCTCAGGGGCACATACAGAACGTTAAAAAGTAGGGTAAACGTTTTTTTTAAAAAAACTAAAAACAAAGGTTATTTCCCCCTTTATATCAATGAAGAATACCTTGTGGGGGGGCTGTCTGCGGATATCCTGTCATTGGACCATTGTAAGCACCATACTGTGAGGTGGGAACGGTCGGGATTGGCTGCCCTCCGTAACCAGGCGGCAGGTATCCTCCATATCCAGGCTGTGGCTGCCCATAAGGTGGCCCTGTGTGAGTTGGCTGGTTTACGCTCATTGTGCTCACATCCCCAAACTAGCCTTCACCTGTGAGAAAGGAAAGAGAAACATTAGGAGCCATCATTCAAAACAAGATTTTGTGCAAAAGAGCTGAAATGAAGAACCAGACCTTGCAGTGCTAGCAAATGTGTGCTGTTTTCTAAACTAATTTTACACACACATTACACTACAGCTGAGTAACTTGTGAGATCCAAGCTTGTTTTAGGTGTATTTCCCCAATATCTCTTAAAGCTGCCCAACCTTTTCATCCCATCAAAATTTCTTCCTTCTAATTGGTTTGCTCCTTGCTTTTCCTGACCTTTAGAGGCAGGAGGTTTTTTTTAAACTCTTTCTGTGTAGTTTCAGAGCAATCAGACAAAAATATTTTATTTAATAAAAAAAATAATGATTTTTCATTTCTTCCTTGGTTTGTATGGCTTGGGAATAAGTCCCCCCCCCCCAATCTGGGTAGAAAATAGTAGGCTTCTGCTACTTATATACGTTTGTAATATAAAACAGGATAGAGCATACAGGACTAATAAAAGGTAAAGGGACCCCTGACCATTATGTGCAGTCGTGGACAACTCTGGGGTTGTGGCACTTATCTCGCTTTATTGGCCAAGGAAGCTGGCGTACAGCTTCTGGGTTATGTGGCCAGCATGACTAAGCTGCTTCTAGCAAACCAGAGCAGCACATGGAAACGCCGTTTACCTTCCCGCCGGAGCAGTACCTATTTATCTACTTGCACTTTGTACTTTCGAACTTCTAGGTTAGCAGGAGCAGGGACTGTGCAACGGGATTTCACCCCGTCACAGGGATTTGAACCACCGACTTTCTGATTGGCAAGCCCCAGGCTCTGTGGTTTAACCCACAGCGCCACCCGCATCCCTTACAGCAGTGTTCCCCAAACTTGGGCCTCCAGCTGTTTTTGGACTACAACTCCCATAATCCCTAGCTAGCAAGACCAGTGGTCAGGGATGATGGGAACTGTAGTCCAAAAACAGCTGGAGGCCCAAGGTTGGGGAACACTGCCGTACAGGACTAATAGGAATGACTAATTCAGAAAATACTTTCAGCTGCTTTCTAGACAATGAACTTTATTGGTTCACTGTACAAAAAAAAATATCCTTACATACTTATTTGAGTATAGCACTGGGGCTTACTTCTCAGACCTCAGATCGGGAATTCTAATCTTAAATTCTGGATTAGCTAATCCAGAACACTTTTATCTCTGACCCCATTCATCACCAGTTTGTGGTCCCTGCCAAGTACCCCCAGAAGAAACTGGGCCATCAATGAGAAATAATGTTGCTGTTATGAAGCACTTATTTTAGAAATAAAAAAACATCTCTTACATGAAAAAATTAAAATAACACAAATTCAACAAGAATTAAGGTCTAAAAGCTATGACCAAATAAGGCATTCATATAACCCTCATGAGGCCCAGCCAGCATATCCTTACATCTTGGCTGACTAACTTGTGGTCCTACAGTTCCCACGGTCCCTGACTACTGAATATGCTGGACCTGCATGGAATTTCCTTTACTACCAGGTACTATTTGGGGAGATGGTTATGAACATAAGGTTTAAAGAACAGATCAGTCCTTATGTCAGTCTCCTGCAATAATCTGTGTATTCAGTAGCTGATACTCTTCAGAACACTATCTACTATAGCAAAAAGATTCATTTATAGCAGGATAATCAAGCATTTCCAGCAGTATGTCAGATTGTATCAGTGCAAGGGATGTTTTGCAGGTGTGATCTTCTGAATCAGCACACACATCCAGAAGAAATAAAATAAACTGCCTTCATAACACACTGAAATTTTAGTTTAAAGCAAGGCTACAACCATTAACAGCAAAACACAGCCCTATTTGCAACAGCATAAAATATGTCATTGTGCTATTGTAGTGTTAACAAATAGACGTAACAAAGTTTAAAAGCATAGAACACTTCTAAGACTACCGTTTGCTGAGATGGCCAAACTAAATTCATGCTTCACCTATCAAGCAAGAAACAGTACAAACCATGATTTGCGAATCTAATGTTATGGCCATCACTATGAAGCTGATTGTCTAGTTTTGCTTTCTGCCTTCTCAACAAGTGGCTCTAAGCTACAGTTTCCCTAGCATGTGTTTAGAAATTCAAACCATGGTTTGGTCCTAAACTATAGTGTGGAGACTATGGCTTGGTATAATGACAGTCCTGACCAAAAATGCACAAGCATAAAAGTGAATTCATTTTTTAGAAACGTTACAAGGAATCATACTGAGAGGACAATGCTTATTTCATAATGCATGTTTTAATTTTTGCATCCCGCTTAGCAAGTGAAGCTACAGCAGGGGAATGGCATTTGCTATGTCCCTTTTTTTGTTCTGCAAGCTTCCTGCTCATTTCCCTTTCTCCATCTTTTTTATTTTTGCCATCTGCAAATATCTAAGTGCCAGCACAATGGGTTCTACGACAGTGTCTAAGCATGCTAGTATGCTGCACAGCTGGTATGCAGCCCAGTATTGTGAGGTATACACTCAAACGCCTTTAAGACCTTTAAGCTTTGGACTTTGGCACACCTCACTCTGAATTAATGCTCTTGTTTTGTGATCACCACAGTGCAGTAGGATGGCACGTGTGCAAATCTATCAGCATATCTCAATCTGCCTTCAGCCCACCTGTGCTTTAAAAGGATGCAATAACATCACCTAGAATTGCTACACTAGTCCAACATTGCATATCATACTGTTACATTAGTACCACAGCTGGGGTGCTTGCAACACCCTCACTCACTGCTCCCTTCCTCGCCCCTTGAAAAGGACATCACTTATTTCAGTTCTATGTGCTTTTCAAGGCTCTTATTGCCGTATTGGCACTTGAACAGAAGAGGTAAACAGTAGGAGGTAAACGGAAGAGAAGTAGGAGAGAATAATGGAGCAGCTGGTGGGACAGAAGTCAGGAATGCAAACTCAAATATGCACACCATATCCAATACAACAGATCCTCTTTAAACTCTATTTTCTCACAGGCTCCTTCCCCATTGGCAATCAAATAAATGTCACACCTATCTACTGAATGAACTGCAAAACCAAAAACCACAGAACTGATGCTTTCTAGCACTACCCTTGTGAAAAAATATAGACTCAAGGTATAGAAACTTATGGATCATCATAATTTTTACAAGGGATCCCCTCCAATCACAGGTCAACTCTGTATCCATAGATGTGGCTCTGTGATTTTTACTGCGCAGTCTACCACCAAGGTAAGCTTTAATTTGGCAGTGGCTATTTAGGGATACTATGTAAAATTGTGTAGACTGAAAAAGAAACATTTTAATCCTGCTAGATATTCAACCTTTACCCAGATCCCTTGGAAGTACAATGACTCTCTTTATGCCTGTGCGCTTTCTCTATTGGGGAAGAGAAGTAACAAGAAGGGTTGGTGCCCACAACACACTCCCCAAAATTCCAAATGTCTCTGTATTAGCAGCCTGTTATATACTCATCTAGCCTTGCACAGACTAATAAGTGGACCACTTGTCCATAAAACTGATCCATTCTTCTGGCAAGAGCGAGACCGTTTTCTAACAAAACTTAGAAAATGAGCAATATGTAAATGTCCTGTTGCATGAGGTAGCGGGATAGGACAAAATTAGGGAATTTAAAGCCTGGCCCCATATATAATCCGCAAATGAAGAAGCTACTCTTCTGAGTTCTATGCATAACTAATGCTGCAGTCCAAAGTGCAATTTAGCATGAATGCAAGTTAATGTGCACTGCTTGGGAAAAGGAAAGCACCATGGTGTGCTTTGAAATCTTCAAGGTGAACCTAAGTTTCAAAACAAAGTTATTCCATTAGTTGCAGGTTCAATCCCCATAAGAGATAGCTGCGTTTTCCTGCATTGCAGGGTGTTGGGCTATATGATCCTAAGGGTACCTTCCAACTCTGCTTCTAATACCAAACGTTTCAAAAGAAGTCTCTAATAGTAAGCACTGCTACTACTTCTGGAGAGAAAAAAAGGCTCCTAGTAACGCTTTTGTTGAAATGCAGCCTAACTCCTACATAAACACAATATTGCTTCATCTCAGTTTCACCTTGTCAAGCCCTGTTCACACGTTCGGCAGGATCGACTGGTAAAGCTTTTCTCGGGTTGTTTCCCTTTTTGGCTGCAGATCAGAGTGTGGGGTTACTCCCTATGAGCTAAATCTCCCACATATAGAAAACACCAGCAGGCCAGGGAAAACATTTCCTCCCTGCTCTCTATTTGGAAGTTGTCCGAATAATTTCCCCCAACTCCTGTATTAAACCTGTTACCGACAAGCCTCGGGGACGCACTCACCCGCACCTATCCACCTGCACTTGTGAATGCAGCACACGTCAAGCGGAACACACTTTGCGTGGCGGCTGCGTGAAGCAAAGCGGGGAGGAAGGGAAAGCGCCGCTTATTTCCTGCCTGGGGAGGGTTGGGTTGGAAAGATTCATTTATTTCAATTTCATTCGTTAAATGTGTATATCGCCCTTCGAGAGAAGAGCACTGAGCGGTTCAATACATAAAAGTGCAAAAAATGAGATCACACAAAATACATAATAAAAAGAACAGACAATATCCTCTCACAAACACGTTTAAAATGGCATTTAATCAGCCAAAGGCCTGGTAATGAGAACTCGCTAAGGGAGAAGCTAAGCCGGGGATCCATCC